>NC_073242.2:54475357-55152142 GCF_029281585.2 Gorilla gorilla gorilla
CCATTCCATTCCATTCCATTGAATTCCATTCCATTCCATTCCATTCCATTCCATTCCATTCCATTCCATTCCATTCCATTCGATTCCATTCCATTCCATTCCATGGAAATCCATTCCATTCCATTCCATTCCATGGAATTCCATTCCATTCCATTCCATTCCATTCCATTCCATTCCATTCCATTCCATTCTACTGGTGTCCATTCCATTCCATTCCATTCCATTCCATTCCATTCCATTGCATTCCATTCCATTCCATTCCATTCCGTTCCGTTCCGTTCTACTCGGTTACATTCCATTCAATTCCATTCCATTCCGTTCTACTCGGGTAGATTCCATTCCATTCCATTCCATTCCTTTCCATTCCATTGCATTCCATTGCATTGCATTGCACTCAATTCCATTCCATTCCATTCCATTCCATTCCATTCCATTCCATTCCGTTCCGTTCAACTCAGTAACATTCCATTCAATTACATTCCATTCCGTTCTACTCGGTTACATTCCATTCCATTCCATTCCATTCCAATCCATTCCATTCCATTCCATTCCGTTCTACTCGGGTACATTCCGTTCCATTCCATTCCATTCCATTCCATTCCATTCCATTCCATTCCTTTCCGTTCTACTTTGGTACATTCCATTCCATTCCATTCCATTACATTACATTCCATTCCATTACATTCCATTCCATTCCATTCCGTTCTACTCAGGTTGATTCCATTCTATTCCATTCCATTCCATTCCATTCCATTCCATTCCATTCCATTCCATTCCATTCCATTCCATGGAATTCCATTCCATTCCATTCCATTCCATTCCATAGAATTCCATTCCATTCCATTCCATTCCACTGAATTCCGTTCCATTCCATTCCATTCCGTTCCGTTCCGTTCCGTTCCGTTCCGTTGCGTTCCGTTCCGTTCCGTTGTGTTCCGTTCCGTTCTACTCGGGTTGATTCCATTCTATTCCATTCCATTCCAATCCATTCCGTTCCATTCCATTGAATTCCATTCCATTCCATTCCATTCCATTCCATTCCATTCCATTCCATTCCATTCCATTCCATGGAATTCCGTTCCTTTCCATTCCATTCCGTTCCGTTCCGTCCCGTTCCGTTCCGTTCCGTTCCGTTGCGTTCCGTTCCGTTCTACTCGGGTTGATTCCATTCTATTCCATTCCATTCCATTCGATTCCATTCGATTCCATTCGATTCCACTCCATTCCATTCCATAGAATTCCATTCCATTCCATTCCATTCCATTCCATTCCATTCCATTCCATTCCATTCCTTTCCATTGAATTCCATTCCATTCCATTCCATTCCATTGAATTCCATTCCATTCCATTCCATTCCATTCCATTCCATTCCATTCCATTCCATTCCATTCCATTCCATTCTACTGTTGTCCATTCCATTCCATTCCATTCCATTCCATTCCATTCCATTCCATTCCTTTCCATTGCATTGCATTCCATTGCATTCCATTCCATTCCATTCCATTCCATTCCATTCCATTCCACTCCACTCCACTCCACTCCACTCCATTCCACTCCACTCCACTCCGGTACATTCCATTCCATTCCATTCCATTCCGTGATTCTCGGGTACATTCCGTTCCGTTCCATTCCATTCCATTCCATTCCATTCCGTTCCAGTGCACTCTACTCCACTCCACTCCACTCCACTCCACTCCGGTACATTCCATTCCATTCCATTCCATTCCATTCCATTCCATTTCCATTCCCATTCCATTTCCATTCCCGTTCCATTTCCATTCCCGTTTCTTTTCCATTCCCGTTCCATTTCCATTCCAGTTCCATTACCATTCCCGTTCCATTTCCATTCCCGATCCATTTCCATTCCCGTTCCTTTTCCATTCCCGTTCCATTTCCATTCCCGTTCCGTTACCATTCCCGTTCCATTTCCGTTCCCGTTCCGTTTCCGTTCCCGTTCCATTTCCGTTCTCGTTCCGTTTCCGTTCCCGTTCCATTTCCATTCCCGTTCCATTTCCGTTCCCGTTCCATTTCCATTCCCGTTCCATTTCCATTCCCTTTCCATTTCCATTTCATTCCATTCCGTTCTGCTCGGGTACATTCCATTCCATTCCATTGCATTCCATTCCGTTCTGCTCCTGTCCATTCCATTCCATTCCATTCCGTTCCATTCCGTTCTACTCGGGTAGATTCCATTCCATTCCATTCCATTCCATTCCATTCCATTCCATTCCATTCCATTCTACTGGTGTCCATTCCATTCCATTCCATTCCATTCCATTCCATTCCATTCCATTCCATTCCATTCCATTGCATTCCATTCCATTCCATTCCATTCCATTCCGTTCCGTTCTACTCGGTTACATTCCATTCAATTCCATTCCATTCCGTTCTACTCGGGTAGATTCCATTCCATTCCATTCCATTCCTTTCCATTCCATTGCATTCCATTGCATTGCATTGCACTCAATTCCATTCCATTCCATTCCATTCCATTCCATTCCATTCCATTCCATTCCGTTCCGTTCAACTCGGTTACATTCCATTCAATTACATTCCATTCCGTTCTACTCGGTTACATTCCATTCCATTCCATTCCATTCCATTCCAATCCATTCCATTCCATTCCATTCCGTTCTACTCGGGTACATTCCATTCCATTCCATTCCATTGAATTCCATTCCATTCCATTCCATTCCATTCCATTCCATCCCATTCCATTCCATTCCATTCCATTCCGTTCTACTCGGGTTGATTCCATTCTATTCCATTCCATTCCATTCGATCCCATTTGATTCCATTCGATTCCATTCAATTCCATTCGATTCCATTCCATTCCACTCCATTCCATTCCATTGAATTCCATTCCATTCCATTCCATTCCATTCCATTCCATTCCATGGAATTCCATTCCTTTCCATTCCATTCCATGGAATTCCATTCCATTCCATTCCATTCCATTCCATAGAATTCCATTCCATTCCATTCCATTCCACTGAATTCCGTTCCATTCCATTCCATTCCGTTCCGTTCCGTTCCGTTCCGTTCCGTTGCGTTCCGTTCCGTTCCGTTGTGTTCCGTTCCGTTCTACTCGGGTTGATTCCATTCTATTCCATTCCATTCCAATCCATTCTGTTCCATTCCATTGAATTCCATTCCATTCCATTCCATTCCATTCCATTCCATTCCATTCCATTCCATTCCATTGAATTCCATTCCATTCCATTCCATTCCATTCCATTCCATTCCATGGAATTCCATTCCATTCCATTCCATTCCATGGAATTCCGTTCCATTCCATTCCATTCCATGGAATTCCGTTCCATTCCATTCCATTCCGTTCCTTTCCGTCCCGTTCCGTTCCGTTCCGTTCCGTTGCGTTCCGTTCCGTTCTACTCGGGTTGATTCCATTCTATTCCATTCCATTCCATTCGAATCCATTCGATTCCATTCGATTCCACTCCATTCCATTCCATAGAATTCCATTCCATTCCATTCCATTCCATTGAATTCCATTCCATTCCATTCCATTCCATAGAATTCCATTCCATTCCATTCCATTCCATTGAATTCCATTCCATTCCATTCCATTCCATTCCATTCCATTCCATTCCATTCCATTCCATTCTACTGGTGTCCATTCCATTCCATTCCACTCCATTCCATTCCATTCCATTCCATTCCATTCCTTTCTATTCCATTGCATTCCATTGCATTCCATTCCATTCCATTCCATTCCATTCCATTCCATTCCACTCCACTCCACTCCACTCCACTCCATTCCACTCCACTCCACTCCGGTACATTCCATTCCATTCCATTCCATTCCATTCCATTCCATTCCGTGCTTCTCGGGTACATTCCGTTCCGTTCCATTCCATTCCATTCCATTCCATTCCGTTCCAGTGCACTCTACTCCACTCCACTCCACTCCACTCCACTCCGGTACATTCCATTCCATTCCATTCCATTCCATTCCATTCCATTTCCATTCCCATTCCATTTCCATTCCCGTTCCATTTCCATTCCCGTTTCTTTTCCATTCCCGTTCCATTTCCATTCCAGTTCCATTACCATTCCCGTTCCATTTCCATTCCCGATCCATTTCCATTCCCGTTCCTTTTCCATTCCCGTTCCATTTCCATTCCCGTTCCGTTACCATTCCCGTTCCATTTCCGTTCCCGTTCCGTTTCCGTTCCCGTTCCATTTCCGTTCTCGTTCCGTTTCCGTTCCCGTTCCATTTCCATTCCCGTTCCATTTCCGTTCCCGTTCCATTTCCATTCCCGTTCCATTTCCATTCCCTTTCCATTTCCATTTCATTCCATTCCGTTCTGCTCAGGTACATTCCATTCCATTCCATTGCATTCCATTCCGTTCTGCTCCTGTCCATTCCATTCCATTCCATTCCGTTCCATTCCGTTCTACTCGGGTAGATTCCATTCCATTCCATTCCATTCCATTCCATTCCATTCCATTCCATTCCATTCCATTCTACTGGTGTCCATTCCATTCCATTCCATTCCATTCCATTCCATTGCATTCCATTCCATTCCATTCCATTCCATTCCATTCCGTTCCGTTCTACTCGGTTACATTCCATTCAATTCCATTCCATTCCGTTCTACTCGGGTAGATTCCATTCCATTCCATTCCATTCCATTCCATTCCATTCTACTGGTGTCCATTCCATTCCATTCCATTCCATTCCATTCCATTCCATTCCATTCCTTTCCATTCCATTGCATTCCATTGCATTCCATTCCATTCCATTCCATTCCATTCCATTCCATTCCACTCCACTCCACTCCACTCCACTCCATTCCACTCCACTCCACTCCGGTACATTCCATTCCATTCCATTCCATTCCATTCCATTCCATTCCATTCCATTCCATTCCATTCCGTGCTTCTCGGGTACATTCCGTTCCGTTCCATTCCATTCCATTCCATTCCATTCCGTTCCAGTGCTCTCTACTCCACTCCACTCCACTCCACTCCACTCCGGTACATTCCATTCCATTCCATTCCATTCCATTCCATTCCATTTCCATTCCCATTCCATTTCCATTCCCGTTCCATTTCCATTCCCGTTTCTTTTCCATTCCCGTTCCATTTCCATTCCAGTTCCATTACCATTCCCGTTCCATTTCCATTCCCGATCCATTTCCATTCCCGTTCCATTTCCATTCCCGTTCCATTTCCATTCCCGTTCCATTACCATTCCCGTTCCATTTCCGTTCCCGTTCCGTTTCCGTTCCCGTTCCATTTCCGTTCTCGTTCCGTTTCCGTTCCCGTTCCATTTCCATTCCCGTTCCATTTCCGTTCCCGTTCCATTTCCATTCCCGTTCCATTTCCATTCCCTTTCCATTTCCATTTCATTCCATTCCGTTCTGCTCCTGTCCATTCCATTCCATTCCAATCCGTTCCATTCCGTTCTACTCGGGTAGATTCCATTCCATTCCATTCCATTCCATTCCATTCCATTCCATTCCATTCCATTCCATTCCATTCCATTCCATTCTACTGGTGTCCATTCCATTCCATTCCATTCCATTCCATTCCATTGCATTCCATTCCATTCCGTTCCGTTCTACTCGGTTACATTCCATTCAATTCCATTCCATTCCGTTCTACTCGGGTAGATTCCATTCCATTCCATTCCATTCCTTTCCATTCCATTGCATTCCATTGCATTGCATTGCACTCAATTCCATTCCATTCCATTCCATTCCATTCCATTCCATTCCATTCCATTCCGTTCCGTTCAACTCGGTTACATTCCATTCAATTACATTCCATTCCGTTCTACTCGGTTACATTCCATTCCATTCCATTCCATTCCATTCCAATCCATTCCATTCCATTCCATTCCGTTCTACTCGGGTACATTCCGTTCCATTCCATTCCATTCCATTCCATTCCATTCCTTTCCGTTCTACTTTGGTACATTCCATTCCATTGCATTCCATTCCATTCCATTCCATTCCATTCCGTTCCGTTCTACTCGGTTACATTCCATTCAATTCCATTCCATTCCGTTCTACTCGGGTAGATTCCATTCGATTCCATTCCATTCCTTTCCATTCCATTGCATTCCATTGCATTGCATTGCACTCAATTCCATTCCATTCCATTCCATTCCATTCCATTCCATTGAATTCCATTCCATTCCATTCCATTCCATTCCATTCCATTCCATTCCATCCCATTCCATTCCATTCCATTCCATTCCGTTCTACTCGGGTTGATTCCATTCTATTCCATTCCATTCCATTCCATTCCATTCCATTCCATTCCATTCCATTCCATTCCATTCCATTCCATTCGATTCCATTCCATTCCATTCCATTGAATTCCATTCCATTCCATTCCATTCCATTCCATTGAATTCCATTCCGTTCCATTCCATTCCATTGAATTCCATTCCATTCCATTCCATTCCATTCCATTCCATTCCATCCCATTCCATTCCATTCCATTCCATTCCGTTCTACTCGGGTTGATTCCATTCTATTCCATTCCATTCCATTCGATCCCATTTGATTCCATTCGATTCCATTCAATTCCATTCGATTCCATTGCATTCCACTCCATTCCATTCCATTGAATTCCATTCCATTCCATTCCATTCCATTCCATTCCATTCCATTCCATTGAATTCCATTCCATTCCATTCCATTCCATTCCATTGAATTCCATTCCATTCCATTGAATTCCATTCCATTCCATTCCATTCCATTCCATTCCATTCCATTCCATTCCATTCCATTCCATTCTACTGGTGTCCATTCCATTCCATTCCATTCCATTCCATTCCATTCCATTCCTTTCCATTCCATTGCATTCCATTGCATTCCATTCCATTCCATTCCATTCCATTCCATTCCATTCCACTCCACTCCACTCCACTCCACTCCATTCCATTCCACTCCACTCCGGTACATTCCATTCCATTCCATTCCATTCCATTCCATTCCATTTCCATTCCCATTCCATTTCCATTCCCGTTCCATTTCCATTCCCGTTTCTTTTCCATTCCCGTTCCATTTCCATTCCAGTTCCATTACCATTCCCGTTCCATTTCCATTCCCGATCCATTTCCATTCCCGTTCCATTTCCATTCCAGTTCCATTACCATTCCCGTTCCATTTCCATTCCCGATCCATTTCCATTCCCGTTCCATTTCCATTCCCGTTCCATTTCCATTCCCGTTCCATTACCATTCCCGTTCCATTTCCGTTCCCGTTCCGTTTCCGTTCCCGTTCCATTTCCGTTCTCGTTCCGTTTCCGTTCCCGTTCCATTTCCATTCCCGTTCCATTTCCTTTCCCGTTCCATTTCCATTCCCGTTCCATTTCCATTCCCTTTCCATTTCCATTTCATTCCATTCCGTTCTGCTCGGGTACATTCCATTCCATTCCATTGCATTCCATTCCGTTCTGCTCCTGTCCATTCCATTCCATTCCAATCCGTTCCATTCCGTTCTACTCGGGTAGATTCCATTCCATTCCATTCCATTCCATTCCATTCCATTCCATTCCATTCCATTCCATTCTACTGGTGTCCATTCCATTCCATTCCATTCCATTCCATTCCATTCCATTCCATTGCATTCCATTCCATTCCATTCCATTCCGTTCCGTTCTACTCGGTTACATTCCATTCAATTCCATTCCATTCCGTTCTACTCGGGTAGATTCCATTCCATTCCATTCCATTCCATTCCATTCCATTCTAGTGGTGTCCATTCCATTCCATTCCATTCCATTCCATTCCATTCCATTCCACTCCACTCCACTCCACTCCACTCCATTCCACTCCACTCCACTCCGGTACATTCCATTCCATTCCATTCCATTCCATTCCATTCCATTCCATTCCATTCCGTTCCAGTGCTCTCTACTCCACTCCACTCCACTCCACTCCACTCCGGTACATTCCATTCCATTCCATTCCATTCCATTCCATTCCATTTCCATTCCCATTCCATTTCCATTCCCGTTCCATTTCCATTCCCGTTTCTTTTCCATTCCCGTTCCATTTCCATTCCAGTTCCATTACCATTCCCGTTCCATTTCCATTCCCGATCCATTTCCATTCCCGTTCCATTTCCATTCCCGTTCCATTTCCATTCCCGTTCCATTACCATTCCCGTTCCATTTCCGTTCCCGTTCCGTTTCCGTTCCCGTTCCATTTCCGTTCTCGTTCCGTTTCCGTTCCCGTTCCATTTCCATTCCCGTTCCATTTCCGTTCCCCTTCCATTTCCATTCCCGTTCCATTTCCATTCCCTTTCCATTTCCATTTCATTCCATTCCGTTCTGCTCGGGTACATTCCATTCCATTCCATTGCATTCCATTCCGTTCTGCTCCTGTCCATTCCATTCCATTCCAATCCGTTCCATTCCGTTCTACTCGGGTAGATTCCATTCCATTCCATTCCATTCCATTCCATTCCATTCCATTCCATTCCATTCCATTCCATTCCATTCCACTGGTGTCCATTCCATTCCATTCCATTCCATTCCATTCCATTGCATTCCATTCCATTCCGTTCCGTTCTACTCGGTTACATTCCATTCAATTCCATTCCATTCCGTTCTACTCGGGTAGATTCCATTCCATTCCATTCCATTCCTTTCCATTCCATTGCATTCCATTGCATTGCATTGCACTCAATTCCATTCCATTCCATTCCATTCCATTCCACTCCATTCCATTCCATTCCATTCCGTTCCGTTCAACTCGGTTACATTCCATTCAATTACATTCCATTCCGTTCTACTCGGTTACATTCCATTCCATTCCATTCCATTCCATTCCAATCAATTCCATTCCATTCCATTCCGTTCTACTCGGGTACATTCCATTCCATTCCATTCCATTCCATTCCATTCCATTCCATTCCATTCCGTTCTACTTTGGTACATTCCATTCCATTCGATTCCATTCCATTCCATTCCATTACATTCCATTCCATTCCATTCCGTTCTATTCAGGTTGATTCCATTCTATTCCATTCCATTCCATTCCATTCCATTCCATTCCATTCCATTCCATTCCATTCGATTCCATTCCATTCCATTCCATTGAATTCCATTCCATTCCATTCCATTCCATGGAATTCCATTCCATTCCATTCCATTCCATTCCATTCCATTTCATTCCATTCCATTGAATTCCATTCCATTCCATTCCATTCCATTCCATTCCATTGAATTCCATTCCGTTCCATTCCATTCCATTGAATTCCATTCCATTCCATTCCATTCCATTGCATTCCATTCCATTGAATTCCATTCCATTCCATTCCATTCCATTCCATTCCATCCCATTCCATTCCATTCCATTCCATTCCGTTCTACTCGGGTTGATTCCATTCTATTCCATTCCATTCCATTCGATCCCATTTGATTCCATTCGATTCCATTCAATTCCATTCGATTCCATTCCATTCCACTCCATTCCATTCCATTGAATTCCATTCCATTCCATTCCATTCCATTCCATTCCATTCCATGGAATTCCATTCCATTCCATTCCATGGAATTCCATTCCATTCCATTCCATTCCATTCCATAGAATTCCATTCCATTCCATTCCATTCCACTGAATTCCGTTCCATTCCATTCCATTCCGTTCCGTTCCGTTCCGTTCCGTTCCGTTGCGTTCCGTTGCATTCCGTTGTGTTCCGTTCCGTTCTACTCGGGTTGATTCCATTCTATTCCATTCCATTCCAATCCATTCCGTTCCATTCCATTGAATTCCATTCCATTCCATTCCATTCCATGGAATTCCATTGAATTCCACTGCATTCCATTCCATTCCATTCCATTCCATTCCATTGAATTCCATTCCATTCCATTCCATTCCATGGAATTCCGTTCCATTCCATTCCATTCCGTTCCTTTCCGTCCCGTTCCGTTCCGTTCCGTTCCGTTGCGTTCCGTTCCGTTCTACTCGGGTTGATTCCATTCTATTCCATTCCATTCCATTCGATTCCATTCGATTCCATTCGATTCCACTCCATTCCATTCCATAGAATTCCATTCCATTCCATTCCATTCCATGGAATTCCATTCCATTCCATTCCATTCCATAGAATTCCATTCCATTCCATTCCATTCCATTGAATTCCATTCCATTCCATTCCATTCCATTCCATTCCATTCCATTCCATTCCATTCCATTCTATTCCATTCTACTGGTGTCCATTCCATTCCATTCCATTCCATTCCATTCCATTCCATTCCATTCCATTCCATTCCTTTCCATTCCATTGCATTCCATTGCATTCCATTCCATTCCATTCCATTCCATTCCATTCCACTCCACTCCACTCCACTCCACTCCATTCCACTCCACTCCACTCCGGTACATTCCATTCCATTCCATTCCATTCCATTCCATTCCATTCCGTGCTTCTCGGGTACATTCCGTTCCGTTCCATTCCATTCCATTCCATTCCATTCCGTTCCAGTGCACTCTACTCCACTCCACTCCACTCCACTCCACTCCGGTACATTCCATTCCATTCCATTCCATTCCATTCCATTCCATTCCATTTCCATTCCCATTCCATTTCCATTCCCGTTCCATTTCCATTCCCGTTTCTTTTCCATTCCCGATCCATTTCCATTCCAGTTCCATTACCATTCCCGTTCCATTTCCATTCCCGATCCATTTCCATTCCCGTTCCTTTTCCATTCCCGTTCCATTTCCATTCCCGTTCCGTTACCATTCCCGTTCCATTTCCGTTCCCGTTCCGTTTCCGTTCCCGTTCCATTTCCGTTCTCGTTCCGTTTCCGTTCCCGTTCCATTTCCATTCCCGTTCCATTTCCGTTCCCGTTCCATTTCCATTCCCGTTCCATTTCCGTTCCCGTTCCATTTCCATTCCCGTTCTATTTCCATTCCCTTTCCATTTCCTTTTCATTCCATTCCGTTCTGCTCGGGTACATTCCATTCCATTCCATTGCATTCCATTCCGTTCTGCTCCTGTCCATTCCATTCCATTCCATTCCGTTCCATTCCGTTCTACTCGGGTAGATTCCATTCCATTCCATTCCATTCCATTCCATTCCATTCCATTCCATTCCATTCTACTGGTGTCCATTCCATTCCATTCCATTCCATTCCATTCCATTCCATTCCATTCCATTCCATTGCATTCCATTCCATTCCATTCCATTCCATTCCGTTCCGTTCTACTCGGTTACATTCCATTCAATTCCATTCCATTCCGTTCTACTCGGGTAGATTCCATTCCATTCCATTCCATTCCATTCCTTTCCATTCCATTGCATTCCATTGCATTGCATTGCACTCAATTCCATTCCATTCCATTCCATTCCATTCCATTCCATTCCATTCCATTCCATTCCGTTCCGTTCAACTCGGTTACATTCCATTCAATTACATTCCATTCCGTTCTACTCGGTTACATTCCATTCCATTCCATTCCATTCCATTCCAATCCATTCCATTCCATTCCATTCCGTTTTACTCGGGTACATTCCATTCCATTCCATTCCATTCCATTCCATTCCATTCCATTCCATTCCATTCCATTCCATTCCATTCCATTCCGTTCTACTCGGGTTGATTCCATTCTATTCCATTCCATTCCATTCCATTCCATTCCATTCCATTCCATTCCATTCCATTCCATTCCATTCGATTCCATTCCATTCCATTCCATTGAATTCCATTCCATTCCATTCCATTCCATGGAATTCCATTCCATTCCATTCCATTCCATTCCATTCCATTCCATTCCATGGAATTCCATTCCATTCCATTCCATTCCATTCCATTCCATTCCATGGAATTCCATTCCATTCCATTCCATTCCATTCCATTCCATTCCATTCCATTCCTTTCCATTCCATTGCATTCCATTGCATTCCATTCCATTCCATTCCATTCCATTCCATTCCATTCCACTCCACTCCACTCCACTCCACTCCATTCCACTCCACTCCACTCCGGTACATTCCATTCCATTCCATTCCATTCCATTCCATTCCATTTCCATTCCCATTCCATTTCCATTCCCGTTCCATTTCCATTCCCGTTTCTTTTCCATTCCCGTTCCATTTCCATTCCAGTTCCATTACCATTCCCGTTCCATTTCCATTCCCGATCCATTTCCATTCCCGTTCCATTTCCATTCCAGTTCCATTACCATTCCCGTTCCATTTCCATTCCCGATCCATTTCCATTCCCGTTCCATTTCCATTCCCGTTCCATTTCCTTTCCCGTTCCATTACCATTCCCGTTCCATTTCCGTTCCCGTTCCGTTTCCGTTCCCGTTCCATTTCCGTTCTCGTTCCGTTTCCGTTCCCGTTCCATTTCCATTCCCGTTCCATTTCCGTTCCCGTTCCATTTCCATTCCCGTTCCATTTCCA
The DNA here is from genome assembly GCF_029281585.2 of Gorilla gorilla gorilla. Lineage (NCBI taxonomy): Eukaryota > Metazoa > Chordata > Mammalia > Primates > Hominidae > Gorilla > Gorilla gorilla. The sequence continues at coordinate 54,487,757 of NC_073242.2, forward strand.
TTCCCTTTGCATTTCCATTTCATTCCATTCCGTTCTGCTCGGGTACATTCCTTTCCATTCCATTGCATTCCATTCCGTTCTGCTCCTGTCCATTCCATTCCATTCCAATCCGTTCCATTCCGTTCTACTCGGGTAGATTCCATTCCATTCCATTCCATTCCATTCCATTCCATTCCATTCCATTCCATTCCATTCTACTGGTGTCCATTCCATTCCATGCCATTCCATTCCATTCCATTCCATTCCATTCCATTCCATTCCATTGCATTCCATTCCATTCCATTCCATTCCGTTCCGTTCTACTCGGTTACATTCCATTCAATTCCATTCCATTCCGTTCTACTCGGGTAGATTTCATTCCATTCCATTCCATTCCTTTCCATTCCATTGCATTCCATTGCATTGCATTGCACTCAATTCCATTCCATTCCATTCCATTCCATTCCATTCCATTCCATTCCATTCCGTTCCGTTCAACTCGGTTACATTCCATTCAATTACATTCCATTCCGTTCTACTCGGTTACATTCCATTCCATTCCATTCCATTCCATTCCAATCCATTCCATTCCATTGAATTCCATTCCATTCCATTCCATTCCATTCCATTCCATTCCATTCCATTCCATTCTACTGGTGTCCATTCCATTCCATTCCATTCCATTCCATTCCATTCCATTCCTTTCCATTCCATTGCATTCCATTGCATTCCATTCCATTCCATTCCATTCCATTCCATTCCATTCCACTCCACTCCACTCCACTCCACTCCATTCCACTCCACTCCACTCCGGTACATTCCATTCCATTCCATTCCATTCCATTCCATTCCATTCCATTCCATTCCATTCCGTGCTTCTCGGGTACATTCCGTTCCGTTCCATTCCATTCCATTCCATTCCATTCCGTTCCAGTGCACTCTACTCCACTCCACTCAACTCCACTCCACTCCGGTACATTCCATTCCATTCCATTCCATTCCATTCCATTCCATTCCATTTCCATTCCCATTCCATTTCCATTCCCGTTCCATTTCCATTCCCGTTTCTTTTCCATTCCCGTTCCATTTCCATTCCAGTTCCATTACCATTCCCGTTCCATTTCCATTCCCGATCCATTTCCATTCCCGTTCCATTTCCATTCCCGTTCCATTTCCATTCCCGTTCCATTACCATTCCCGTTCCATTTCCGTTCCCGTTCCGTTTCCGTTCCCGTTCCATTTCCGTTCTCGTTCCGTTTCCGTTCCCGTTCCATTTCCATTCCCGTTCCATTTCCGTTCCCGTTCCATTTCCATTCCCGTTCCATTTCCATTCCCTTTCCATTTCCATTTCATTCCATTCCGTTCTGCTCGGTTACATTCCATTCCATTCCATTGCATTCCATTCCGTTCTGCTCCTGTCCATTCCATGCCATTCCAATCCGTTCCATTCCGTTCTACTCGGGTAGATTCCATTCCATTCCATTCCATTCCATTCCATTCCATTCCATTCCATTCCATTCTACTGGTGTCCATTCCATTCCACTCCATTCCATTCCATTCCATTCCATTCCATTCCATTGCATTCCATTCCATTCCATTCCATTCCGTTCCGTTCTACTCGGTTACATTCCATTCAATTCCATTCCATTCCGTTCTACTCGGGTAGATTCCATTCCATTCCATTCCATTCCTTTCCATTCCATTGCATTCCATTGCATTGCATTGCACTCAATTCCATTCCATTCCATTCCATTCCATTCCATTCCATTCCATTCCATTCCATTCCGTTCCGTTCAACTCAGTTACATTCCATTCAATTACATTCCATTCCGTTCTACTCGGTTACATTCCATTCCATTCCATTCCATTCCATTCCAATCCATTCCATTCCATTCCATTCCGTTCTACTCGGGTACATTCCGTTCCATTCCATTCCATTCCATTCCATTCCATTCCATTCCTTTCCGTTCTACTTTGGTACATTCCATTCCATTCCATTCCATTCCATTCCATTCCATTACATTACATTCCATTCCATTCCATTCCGTTCTACTCAGGTTGATTCCATTCTATTCCATTCCATTCCATTCCATTCCATTCCATTCCATTCCATTCGATTCCATTCCTTTCCATTCCATTGAATTCCATTCCATTCCATTCCATTCCATGGAATTCCATTCCATTCCATTCCATTCGATTCCATTCCATTCCATTCCATTCCATTCCATTGAATTCCATTCCATTCCATTCCATTCCATTCCATTCCATTCCATCCCATTCCATTCCATTCCATTCCATTCCATTCTACTCGGGTTGATTCCATTCTATTCCATTCCATTCCATTCGATCCCATTTGATTCCATTCGATTCCATTCAATTCCATTCGATTCCATTCCATTCCACTCCATTCCATTCCATTGAATTCCATTCCATTCCATTCCATTCCATTCCATTCCATTCCATTCCATGGAATTCCATTCCATTCCATTCCATTCCATTCCATAGAATTCCATTCCATTCCATTCCATTCCACTGAGTTCCGTTCCATTCCATTCCATTCCGTTCCGTTCCGTTCCGTTCCGTTCCGTTGCGTTCCGTTCCGTTCCGTTGTGTTCCGTTCCGTTCTACTCGGGTTGATTCCATTCTATTCCATTCCATTCCAATCCATTCCGTTCCATTCCATTGAATTCCATTCCATTCCATTCCATTCCATTCTACTGGTGTCCATTCCATTCCATTCCATTCCATTCCATTCCATTCCATTCCTTTCCATTCCATTGCATTCCATTGCATTCCATTCCATTCCATTCCATTCCATTCCATTCCATTCCACTCCACTCCACTCCACTCCACTCCATTCCACTCCACTCCACTCCGGTACATTCCATTCCATTCCATTCCATTCCATTCCATTCCATTCCATTCCATTCCGTGCTTCTCGGGTACATTCCGTTCCGTTCCATTCCATTCCATTCCATTCCATTCCGTTCCAGTGCTCTCTACTCCACTCCACTCCACTCCACTCCACTCCGGTACATTCCATTCCATTCCATTCCATTCCATTCCATTCCATTTCCATTCCCATTCCATTTCCATTCCCGTTCCATTTCCATTCCCGTTTCTTTTCCATTCCCGTTCCATTTCCATTCCAGTTCCATTACCATTCCCGTTCCATTTCCATTCCCGATCCATTTCCATTCCCGTTCCATTTCCATTCCCGTTCCATTTCCATTCCCGTTCCATTACCATTCCCGTTCCATTTCCGTTCCCGTTCCGTTTCCGTTCCCGTTCCATTTGCGTTCTCGTTCCGTTTCCGTTCCCGTTCCATTTCCATTCCCGTTCCATTTCCGTTCCCGTTCCATTTCCATTCCCGTTCCATTTCCATTCCCTTTCCATTTCCATTTCATTCCATTCCGTTCTGCTCGGTTACATTCCATTCCATTCCATTGCATTCCATTCCGTTCTGCTCCTGTCCATTCCATTCCATTCCAATCCGTTCCATTCCGTTCTACTCGGGTAGATTCCATTCCATTCCATTCCATTCCATTCCTTTCCATTCCATTCCATTCCATTCTACTGGTGTCCATTCCATTCCATTCCATTCCATTCCATTCCATTCCATTCCATTCCATTCCATTCCATTGCATTCCATTCCATTCCATTCCATTCCGTTCCGTTCTACTCGGTTACATTCCATTCAATTCCATTCCATTCCGTTCTACTCGGGTAGATTCCATTCCATTCCATTCCATTCCTTTCCATTCCATTGCATTCCATTGCATTGCATTGCACTCAATTCCATTCCATTCCATTCCATTCCATTCCATTCCATTCCATTCCGTTCCGTTCAACTCAGTTACATTCCATTCAATTACATTCCATTCCGTTCTACTCGGTTACATTCCATTCCATTCCATTCCATTCCATTCCATTCCAATCCATTCCATTCCATTCCATTCCGTTCTACTCGGGTACATTCCGTTCCATTCCATTCCATTCCATTCCATTCCATTCCATTCCATTCCTTTCCGTTCTACTTTGGTACATTCCATTCCATTCCATTCCATTCCATTCCATTCCATTCCATTACATTCCATTCCATTCCATTCCGTTCTACTCAGGTTGATTCCATTCTATTCCATTCCATTCCATTCCATTCCATTCCATTCCATTCCATTCCATTCCTTTCCATTCCATTGAATTCCATTCCATTCCATTCCATTCCATGGAATTCCATTCCATTCCATTCCATTCCATTCCATTCCATTCCATTCCATTCCATTCCATTCCATTGAATTCCATTCCATTCCATTCCATTCCATTCCATTCCATTCCATCCCATTCCATTCCATTCCATTCCATTCCATTCTACTCGGGTTGATTCCATTCTATTCCATTCCATTCCATTCGATCCCATTTGATTCCATTCGATTCCATTCAATTCCATTCGATTCCATTCCATTCCACTCCATTCCATTCCATTGAATTCCATTCCATTCCATTCCATTCCATTCCATTCCATTCCATGGAATTCCATTCCATTCCATTCCATTCCATTCCATTCCATAGAATTCCATTCCATTCCATTCCATTCCACTGAGTTCCGTTCCATTCCATTCCATTCCGTTCCGTTCCGTTCCGTTCCGTTGCGTTCCGTTCCGTTCCGTTGTGTTCCGTTCCGTTCTACTCGGGTTGATTCCATTCTATTCCATTCCATTCCAATCCATTCCGTTCCATTCCATTGAATTCCATTCCATTCCATTCCATTCCATTGAATTCCATTCCATTCCATTCCATTCCATTGAATTCCATTCCATTCCATTCCATTCCATTGAATTCCATTCCATTCCATTCCATTCCATTCCATTCCATTCCATTCCATTCCATTCCATTCTACTGGTGTCCATTCCATTCGATTCTATTCCATTCCATTCCATTCCATTCCATTCCATTCCATTCCATTCCATTCCATTCCATTGAATTCCATTCCATTCCATTCCATTCCATTGAATTCCATTCCATTCCATTCCATTCCATTCCATTCCATTCCATTCCATTCCATTCCATTCCATTCTACTGGTGTCCATTCCATTCCATTCTATTCCATTCCATTCCATTCCATTCCATTCCATTCCATTCCATTCCATTCCATTCCATTCCTCTCCACTCCACTCCACTCCACTCCATTCCACTCCACTCCACTCCGGTACATTCCATTCCATTCCATTCCATTCCATTCCATTCCATTCCGTGCTTCTCGGGTACATTCCGTTCCGTTCCATTCCATTCCATTCCATTCCATTCCGTTCCAGTGCACTCTACTCCACTCCACTCCACTCCACTCCACTCCGGTACATTCCATTCCATTCCATTCCATTCCATTTCCATTCCCATTCCATTTCCATTCCCGTTCCATTTCCATTCCCGTTTCTTTTCCATTCCCGTTCCATTTCCATTCCAGTTCCATTACCATTCCCGTTCCATTTCCATTCCCGATCCATTTCCATTCCCGTTCCTTTTCCATTCCCGTTCCATTTCCATTCCCGTTCCGTTACCATTCCCGTTCCATTTCCGTTCCCGTTCCGTTTCCGTTCCCGTTCCATTTCCGTTCTCGTTCCGTTTCCGTTCCCGTTCCATTTCCCTTCCCGTTCCATTTCCCTTCCCGTTCCATTTCCGTTCCCGTTCCGTTTCCGTTCCCGTTCCATTTCCGTTCTCGTTCCGTTTCCGTTCCCGTTCCATTTCCATTCCCGTTCCATTTCCGTTCCCGTTCCATTTCCATTCCCGTTCCATTTCCATTCCCTTTCCATTTCCATTTCATTCCATTCCGTTCTGCTCGGGTACATTCCATTCCATTCCATTGCATTCCATTCCGTTCTGCTCCTGTCCATTCCATTCCATTCCAATCCGTTCCATTCCGTTCTACTCGGGTAGATTCCATTCCATTCCATTCCATTCCATTCCATTCCATTCCATTCCATTCCATTCCATTCCATTCTACTGGTGTCCATTCCATTCCATTCCATTCCATTCCATTCCATTCCATTCCATTCCATTGCATTCCATTCCATTCCATTCCATTCCGTTCCGTTCTACTCGGTTACATTCCATTCAATTCCATTCCATTCCGTTCTACTCGGGTAGATTCCATTCCATTCCATTCCATTCCTTTCCATTCCATTGCATTCCATTGCATTGCATTGCACTCAATTCCATTCCATTCCATTCCATTCCATTCCATTCCATTCCATTCCATTCCGTTCCGTTCAACTCAGTTACATTCCATTCAATTACATTCCATTCCGTTCTACTCGGTTACATTCCATTCCATTCCATTCCATTCCATTCCAATCCATTCCATTCCATTCCATTCCGTTCTACTCGGGTACATTCCGTTCCATTCCATTCCATTCCATTCCATTCCATTCCATTCCTTTCCGTTCTACTTTGGTACATTCCATTCCATTCCATTCCATTCCATTCCATTCCATTCCATTACATTCCATTCCATTCCATTCCGTTCTACTCAGGTTGATTCCATTCTATTCCATTCCATTCCATTCCATTCCATTCCATTCCATTCCATTCGATTCCATTCCATTCCATTCCATTGAATTCCATTCCATTCCATTCCATTCCATTCCATTCCATTCCATTCCATTCCATTCCATTCCATTCCATTCCATTCCATTCCATTCCATTCCATTCCATTCCATTCCATTCCATTCCGTTCCATTCCATTCCATTGAATTCCATTCCATTCCATTCCATTCCATTCCATTCCATTCCATTCCATTCCATTCCATTCCATTCCATTCCATTCCATTCCATTCCGTTCCATTCCATTCCATTGAATTCCATTCCATTCCATTCCATTCCATTCCATTCCATTCCATTGAATTCCATTCCATTCCATTCCATTCCATTCCATTCCATCCCATTCCATTCCATTCCATTCCATTCCGTTCTACTCGGGTTGATTCCATTCTATTCCATTCCATTCAATTCGATCCCATTTGATTCCATTCGATTCCATTCAATTCCATTCGATTCCATTCCATTCCACTCCATTCCATTCCATTGAATTCCATTCCATTCCATTCCATTCCATTCCATTCCATTCCATTCCATTCCATTCCATTCCATGGAATTCCATTCCATTCCATTCCAATCCATTCCATTCCATTCCATTCCGTTCTACTCGGGTACATTCCGTTCCATTCCATTCCATTCCATTCCATTCCATTCCATTCCATTCCTTTCCGTTCTACTTTGGTACATTCCATTCCATTCCATTCCATTCCATTCCATTCCATTCCATTACATTCCATTCCATTCCATTCCGTTCTACTCAGGTTGATTCCATTCTATTCCATTCCATTCCATTCCATTCCATTCCATTCCATTCCATTCCATTCCATTCGATTCCATTCCTTTCCATTCCATTGAATTCCATTCCATTCCATTCCATTCCATGGAATTCCATTCCATTCCAATTCCATTCCATTCCATTCCATTCCATTCCATTCCATTCCATTCCATTCCATTGAATTCCATTCCATTCCATTCCATTCCATTCCATTCCATTCCATTCTACTCGGGTTGATTCCATTCTATTCCATTCCATTCCATTCGATCCCATTTGATTCCATTCGATTCCATTCAATTCCATTCGATTCCATTCCATTCCACTCCATTCCATTCCATTGAATTCCATTCCATTCCATTCCATTCCATTCCATTCCATTCCATTCCATTCCATTCCATTCCATTCCATAGAATTCCATTCCATTCCATTCCATTCCACTGAGTTCCGTTCCATTCCATTCCATTCCGTTCCGTTCCGTTCCGTTCCGTTCCGTTGCGTTCCGTTCCGTTCCGTTGTGTTCCGTTCCGTTCTACTCGGGTTGATTCCATTCTATTCCATTCCATTCCAATCCATTCCGTTCCATTCCATTGAATTCCATTCCATTCCATTCCATTCCATTGAATTCCATTCCATTCCATTCCATTCCATTGAATTCCATTCCATTCCATTCCATTCCATTGAATTCCATTCCATTCCATTCCATTCCATTCCATTCCATTCCATTCCATTCCATTCCATTCCATTCTACTGGTGTCCATTCCATTCCATTCTATTCCATTCCATTCCATTCCATTCCATTCCATTCCATTCCATTCCATTGAATTCCATTCCATTCCATTCCATTCCATTGAATTCCATTCCATTCCATTCCATTCCATTTCATTCCATTCCATTCCATTCTACTGGTGTCCATTCCATTCCATTCTATTCCATTCCATTCCATTCCATTCCATTCCATTCCTTTCCATTCCATTGCATTCCATTGCATTCCATTCCATTCCATTCCATTCCATTCCGTTCCATTCCATTCCATTCCACTCCACTCCACTCCACTCCACTCCATTCCACTCCACTCCACTCCGGTACATTCCATTCCATTCCATTCCATTCCATTCCATTCCATTCCGTGCTTCTCGGGTACATTCCGTTCCGTTCCATTCCATTCCATTCCATTCCATTCCGTTCCAGTGCACTCTACTCCACTCCACTCCACTCCACTCCACTCCGGTACATTCCATTCCATTCCATTCCATTCCATTTCCATTCCCATTCCATTTCCATTCCCGTTCCATTTCCATTCCCGTTTCTTTTCCATTCCCGTTCCATTTCCATTCCAGTTCCATTACCATTCCCGTTCCATTTCCATTCCCGATCCATTTCCATTCCCGTTCCTTTTCCATTCCCGTTCCATTTCCATTCCCGTTCCGTTACCATTCCCGTTCCATTTCCGTTCCCGTTCCGTTTCCGTTCCCGTTCCATTTCCGTTCTCGTTCCGTTTCCGTTCCCGTTCCATTTCCGTTCCCGTTCCGTTTCCGTTCCCGTTCCATTTCCGTTCTCGTTCCGTTTCCGTTCCCGTTCCATTTCCCTTCCCGTTCCATTTCCCTTCCCGTTCCATTTCCGTTCCCGTTCCGTTTCCGTTCCCGTTCCATTTCCGTTCTCGTTCCGTTTCCGTTCCCGTTCCATTTCCATTCCCGTTCCATTTCCGTTCCCGTTCCATTTCCATTCCCGTTCCATTTCCATTCCCTTTCCATTTCCATTTCATTCCATTCCGTTCTGCTCGGGTACATTCCATTCCATTCCATTGCATTCCATTCCGTTCTGCTCCTGTCCATTCCATTCCATTCCAATCCGTTCCATTCCGTTCTACTCGGGTAGATTCCATTCCATTCCATTCCATTCCATTCCATTCCATTCCATTCCATTCCATTCCATTCCATTCCATTCCATTCTACTGGTGTCCATTCCATTCCATTCCATTCCATTCCATTCCATTCCATTCCATTCCATTCCATTGCATTCCATTCCATTCCATTCCATTCCGTTCCGTTCTACTCGGTTACATTCCATTCAATTCCATTCCATTCCGTTCTACTCGGGTAGATTCCATTCCATTCCATTCCATTCCTTTCCATTCCATTGCATTCCATTGCATTGCATTGCACTCAATTCCATTCCATTCCATTCCATTCCATTCCATTCCATTCCATTCCATTCCGTTCCGTTCAACTCAGTTACATTCCATTCAATTACATTCCATTCCGTTCTACTCGGTTACATTCCATTCCATTCCATTCCATTCCATTCCAATCCATTCCATTCCATTCCATTCCGTTCTACTCGGGTACATTCCGTTCCATTCCATTCCATTCCATTCCATTCCATTCCATTCCTTTCCGTTCTACTTTGGTACATTCCATTCCATTCCATTCCATTCCATTCCATTCCATTCCATTCCATTACATTCCATTCTATTCCATTCCGTTCTACTCAGGTTGATTCCATTCTATTCCATTCCATTCCATTCCATTCCATTCCATTCCATTCCATTCGATTCCATTCCATTCCATTCCATTGAATTCCATTCCATTCCATTCCATTCCATGGAATTCCATTCCATTCCATTCCATTCCATTCCATTCCATTCCATTCCATTCCATTCCATTCCATTCCATTCCATTCCATTCCATTCCGTTCCATTCCATTCCATTGAATTCCATTCCATTCCATTCCATTCCATTCCATTCCATTCCATTGAATTCCATTCCATTCCATTCCATTCCATTCCATTCCATCCCATTCCATTCCATTCCATTCCATTCCGTTCTACTCGGGTTGATTCCATTCTATTCCATTCCATTCCATTCGATCCCATTTGATTCCATTCGATTCCATTCAATTCCATTCGATTCCATTCCATTCCACTCCATTCCATTCCATTGAATTCCATTCCATTCCATTCCATTCCATTCCATTCCATTCCATTCCATTCCATTCCATGGAATTCCATTCCATTCCATTCCAATCCATTCCATTCCATTCCATTCCGTTCTACTCGGGTACATTCCGTTCCATTCCATTCCATTCCATTCCATTCCATTCCATTCCATTCCATTCCTTTCCGTTCTACTTTGGTACATTCCATTCCATTCCATTCCATTCCATTCCATTCCATTCCATTACATTCCATTCCATTCCATTCCGTTCTACTCAGGTTGATTCCATTCTATTCCATTCCATTCCATTCCATTCCATTCCATTCCATTCCATTCCATTCCATTCCATTCCTTTCCATTCCATTGAATTCCATTCCATTCCATTCCATTCCATGGAATTCCATTCCATTCCAATTCCATTCCATTCCATTCCATTCCATTCCATTCCATTCCATTCCATTGAATTCCATTCCATTCCATTCCATTCCATTCCATTCCATTCCATTCTACTCGGGTTGATTCCATTCTATTCCATTCCATTCCATTCGATCCCATTTGATTCCATTCGATTCCATTCAATTCCATTCGATTCCATTCCATTCCACTCCATTCCATTCCATTGAATTCCATTCCATTCCATTCCATTCCATTCCATTCCATTCCATTCCATTCCATTCCATTCCATTCCATTCCATTCCATTCCATAGAATTCCATTCCATTCCATTCCATTCCACTGAGTTCCGTTCCATTCCATTCCATTCCGTTCCGTTCCGTTCCGTTCCGTTCCGTTGCGTTCCGTTCCGTTCCGTTGTGTTCCGTTCCGTTCTACTCGGGTTGATTCCATTCTATTCCATTCCATTCCAATCCATTCCGTTCCATTCCATTGAATTCCATTCCATTCCATTCCATTCCATTGAATTCCATTCCATTCCATTCCATTCCATTGAATTCCATTCCATTCCATTCCATTCCATTGAATTCCATTCCATTCCATTCCATTCCATTCCATTCCATTCCATTCCATTCCATTCCATTCTACTGGTGTCCATTCCATTCCATTCTATTCCATTCCATTCCATTCCATTCCATTCCATTCCATTCCATTCCATTCCATTGAATTCCATTCCATTCCATTCCATTCCATTTCATTCCATTCCATTCCATTCTACTGGTGTCCATTCCATTCCATTCTATTCCATTCCATTCCATTCCATTCCATTCCATTCCTTTCCATTCCATTGCATTCCATTGCATTCCATTCCATTCCATTCCATTCCATTCCGTTCCATTCCATTCCATTCCACTCCACTCCACTCCACTCCACTCCATTCCACTCCACTCCACTCCGGTACATTCCATTCCATTCCATTCCATTCCATTCCATTCCATTCCGTGCTTCTCGGGTACATTCCGTTCCGTTCCATTCCATTCCATTCCATTCCATTCCGTTCCAGTGCACTCTACTCCACTCCACTCCACTCCACTCCACTCCGGTACATTCCATTCCATTCCATTCCATTCCATTTCCATTCCCATTCCATTTCCATTCCCGTTCCATTTCCATTCCCGTTTCTTTTCCATTCCCGTTCCATTTCCATTCCAGTTCCATTACCATTCCCGTTCCATTTCCATTCCCGATCCATTTCCATTCCCGTTCCTTTTCCATTCCCGTTCCATTTCCATTCCCGTTCCGTTACCATTCCCGTTCCATTTCCGTTCCCGTTCCGTTTCCGTTCCCGTTCCATTTCCGTTCTCGTTCCGTTTCCGTTCCCGTTCCATTTCCCTTCCCGTTCCATTTCCCTTCCCGTTCCATTTCCGTTCCCGTTCCGTTTCCGTTCCCGTTCCATTTCCGTTCTCGTTCCGTTTCCGTTCCCGTTCCATTTCCATTCCCGTTCCATTTCCGTTCCCGTTCCATTTCCATTCCCGTTCCATTTCCATTCCCTTACCATTTCCATTTCATTCCATTCCGTTCTGCTCGGGTACATTCCATTCCATTCCATTGCATTCCATTCCGTTCTGCTCCTGTCCATTCCATTCCATTCCAATCCGTTCCATTCCGTTCTACTCGGGTAGATTCCATTCCATTCCATTCCATTCCATTCCATTCCATTCCATTCCATTCCATTCCATTCCATTCCATTCCATTCTACTGGTGTCCATTCCATTCCATTCCATTCCATTCCATTCCATTCCATTCCATTCCATTGCATTCCATTCCATTCCATTCCATTCCGTTCCGTTCTACTCGGTTACATTCCATTCAATTCCATTCCATTCCGTTCTACTCGGGTAGATTCCATTCCATTCCATTCCATTCCTTTCCATTCCATTGCATTCCATTGCATTGCATTGCACTCAATTCCATTCCATTCCATTCCATTCCATTCCATTCCATTCCGTTCCGTTCAACTCAGTTACATTCCATTCAATTACATTCCATTCCGTTCTACTCGGTTACATTCCATTCCATTCCATTCCATTCCATTCCAATCCATTCCATTCCATTCCATTCCGTTCTACTCGGGTACATTCCGTTCCATTCCATTCCATTCCATTCCATTCCATTCCATTCCTTTCCGTTCTACTTTGGTACATTCCATTCCATTCCATTCCATTCCATTCCATTCCATTACATTCCATTCCATTCCATTCCGTTCTACTCAGGTTGATTCCATTCTATTCCATTCCATTCCATTCCATTCCATTCCATTCCATTCGATTCCATTCCATTCCATTCCATTGAATTCCATTCCATTCCATTCCATTCCATTCCATTCCATTCCATGGAATTCCATTCCATTCCATTCCATTCCATTCCATTGAATTCCATTCCATTCCATTCCATTCCATTGAATTCCATTCCATTCCATTCCATTCCATTCCATTCCATTCCATTCCATTCCATTCCATTCCATTCCATTCTACTGGTGTCCATTCCATTCCATTCTATTCCATTCCATTCCATTCCATTCCATTCCATTCCTTTCCATTCCATTGCATTCCATTGCATTCCATTCCATTCCATTCCATTCCATTCCATTCCATTCCATTCCATTCCATTCCACTCCACTCCACTCCACTCCACTCCACTCCATTCCACTCCACTCCACTCCGGTACATTCCATTCCATTCCATTCCAATCCATTCCATTCCATTCCGTGCTTCTCGGGTACATTCCGTTCCGTTCCATTCCATTCCATTCCATTCCATTCCGTTCCAGTGCACTCTACTCCACTCCACTCCACTCCACTCCACTCCGGTACATTCCATTCCATTCCATTCCATTCCATTTCCATTCCCATTCCATTTCCATTCCCGTTCCATTTCCATTCCCGTTTCTTTTCCATTCCCGTTCCATTTCCATTCCAGTTCCATTACCATTCCCGTTCCATTTCCATTCCCGATCCATTTCCATTCCCGTTCCTTTTCCATTCCCGTTCCATTTCCATTCCCGTTCCGTTACCATTCCCGTTCCATTTCCGTTCCCGTTCCGTTTCCGTTCCCGTTCCATTTCCGTTCTCGTTCCGTTTCCGTTCCCGTTCCATTTCCCTTCCCGTTCCATTTCCCTTCCCGTTCCATTTCCGTTCCCGTTCCGTTTCCGTTCCCGTTCCATTTCCGTTCTCGTTTCTTTTCCGTTCCCGTTCCATTTCCATTCCCGTTCCATTTCCGTTCCCGTTCCATTTCCATTCCCGTTCCATTTCCATTCCCTTTCCATTTCCATTTCATTCCATTCCGTTCTGCTCGGGTACATTCCATTCCATTCCATTGCATTCCATTCCGTTCTGCTCCTGTCCATTCCATTCCATTCCAATCCGTTCCATTCCGTTCTACTCGGGTAGATTCCATTCCATTCCATTCCATTCCATTCCATTCCATTCCATTCCATTCCATTCCATTCCATTCCATTCTACTGGTGTCCATTCCATTCCATTCCATTCCATTCCATTCCATTCCATGCCATTCCATTGCATTCCATTCCATTCCATTCCATTCCGTTCCGTTCTACTCGGTTACATTCCATTCAATTCCATTCCATTCCGTTCTACTCGGGTAGATTCCATTCCATTCCATTCCATTCCTTTCCATTCCATTGCATTCCATTGCATTGCATTGCACTCAATTCCATTCCATTCCATTCCATTCCATTCCATTCCATTCCATTCCATTCCATTCCATTCCGTTCCGTTCAACTCGGTTACATTCCATTCAATTACATTCCATTCCGTTCTACTCGGTTACATTCCATTCCATTCCATTCCATTCCATTCCAATCCATTCCATTCCATTCCATTCCGTTCTACTCGGGTACATTCCATTCCATTCCATTCCATTCCATTCCATTCCATTCCATTCCATTCCGTTCTACTTTGGTACATTCCATTCCATTCCATTCCATTCCATTCCATTCCATTCCATTCCATTCCATTCCGTTCTACTTGGGTTGATTCCATTCTATTCCATTCCATTCCATTCCATTCCATTCCATTCCATTCCATTCCATTCGATTCCATTCCATTCCATTCCATGGAAATCCATTCCATTCCATTCCATTCCATGGAATTCCATTCCATTCCATTCCATTCCATTCCATTCCATTCCATTCCATTCCATTCCATTCTACTGGTGTCCATTCCATTCCATTCCATTCCATTCCATTCCATTCCATTCCATTCCATTCCATTGCATTCCATTCCATTCCATTCCATTCCGTTCCGTTCTACTCGGTTACATTCCATTCAATTCCATTCCATTCCGTTCTACTCGGGTAGATTCCATTCCATTCCATTCCATTCCTTTCCATTCCATTGCATTCCATTGCATTGCATTGCACTCAATTCCATTCCATTCCATTCCATTCCATTCCATTCCATTCCATTCCGTTCCGTTCAACTCAGTAACATTCCATTCAATTACATTCCATTCCGTTCTACTCGGTTACATTCCATTCCATTCCATTCCATTCCATTCCATTCCAATCCATTCCATTCCATTCCATTCCGTTCTACTCGGGTACATTCCGTTCCATTCCATTCCATTCCATTCCATTACTTTCCGTTCTACTTTGGTACATTCCATTCCATTCCATTCCATTCCATTACATTCCATTCCATTACATTCCATTCCATTCCATTCCGTTCTACTCAGGTTGATTCCATTCTATTCCATTCCATTCCATTCCATTCCATTCCATTCCATGGAATTCCATTCCATTCCATTCCATTCCATTCCATTCCATTCCATTCCGTTCCATTCCATTCCATTCCATTCCATTCCGTTCCATTCCATTCCATTGAATTCCATTCCATTCCATTCCATTCCATTCCATTCCATTCCATTGAATTCCATTCCATTCCATTCCATTCCATTCCATTCCATCCCATTCCATTCCATTCCATTCCATTCCGTTCTACTCGGGTTGATTCCATTCTATTCCATTCCATTCCATTCGATCCCATTTGATTCCATTCGATTCCATTCAATTCCATTCGATTCCATTCCATTCCACTCCATTCCATTCCATTGAATTCCATTCCATTCCATTCCATTCCATTCCGTTCTACTCGGGTACATTCCGTTCCATTCCATTCCATTCCATTCCATTCCATTCCATTCCTTTCCGTTCTACTTTGGTACATTCCATTCCATTCCATTCCATTCCATTCCATTCCATTCCATTCCATTCCATTCCATTCCGTTCTACTCAGGTTGATTCCATTCTATTCCATTCCATTCCATTCCATTCCATTCCATTCCATTCCATTCCATTCCATTCGATTCCATTCCTTTCCATTCCATTGAATTCCATTCCATTCCATTCCATTCCATGGAATTCCATTCCATTCCAATTCCATTCCATTCCATTCCATTCCATTCCATTCCATTCCATTGAATTCCATTCCATTCCATTCCATTCCATTCCATTCCATTCCGTTCCATTCCATTCCATTGAATTCCATTCCATTCCATTCCATTCCATTCCATTCCATTCCATTGAATTCCATTCCATTCCATTCCATTCCATTCCATTCCATTCCATCCCATTCCATTCCATTCCATTCCATTCCATTCTACTCGGGTTGATTCCATTCTATTCCATTCCATTCCATTCGATCCCATTTGATTCCATTCGATTCCATTCAATTCCATTCGATTCCATTCCATTCCACTCCATTCCATTCCATTGAATTCCATTCCATTCCATTCCATTCCATTCCATTCCATTCCATT
Source organism: Gorilla gorilla gorilla (assembly GCF_029281585.2). Classification (NCBI taxonomy): domain Eukaryota; kingdom Metazoa; phylum Chordata; class Mammalia; order Primates; family Hominidae; genus Gorilla; species Gorilla gorilla. The sequence continues at coordinate 54,504,264 of NC_073242.2, forward strand.
CCATTCCATTCCATTCCATTCCATAGAATTCCATTCCATTCCATTCCATTCCACTGAGTTCCGTTCCATTCCATTCCATTCCGTTCCGTTCCGTTCCGTTCCGTTCCGTTGCGTTCCGTTCCGTTCCGTTGTGTTCCGTTCCGTTCTACTCGGGTTGATTCCATTCTATTCCATTCCATTCCAATCCATTCCGTTCCATTCCATTGAATTCCATTCCATTCCATTCCATTCCATTGAATTCCATTCCATTCCATTCCATTCCATTGAATTCCATTCCATTCCATTCCATTCCATTGAATTCCATTCCATTCCATTCCATTCCATTCCATTCCATTCCATTCCATTCCATTCCATTCCATTCTACTGGTGTCCATTCCATTCCATTCTATTCCATTCCATTCCATTCCATTCCATTCCATTCCATTCCATTCCATAGAATTCCATTCCATTCCATTCCATTCCATTGAATTCCATTCCATTCCATTCCATTCCATTTCATTCCATTCCATTCCATTCTACTGGTGTCCATTCCATTCCATTCTATTCCATTCCATTCCATTCCATTCCATTCCATTCCTTTCCATTCCATTGCATTCCATTGCATTCCATTCCATTCCATTCCATTCCATTCCGTTCCATTCCATTCCATTCCACTCCACTCCACTCCACTCCACTCCATTCCACTCCACTCCACTCCGGTACATTCCATTCCATTCCATTCCATTCCATTCCATTCCATTCCGTGCTTCTCGGGTACATTCCGTTCCGTTCCATTCCATTCCATTCCATTCCATTCCGTTCCAGTGCACTCTACTCCACTCCACTCCACTCCACTCCACTCCGGTACATTCCATTCCATTCCATTCCATTCCATTTCCATTCCCATTCCATTTCCATTCCCGTTCCATTTCCATTCCCGTTTCTTTTCCATTCCCGTTCCATTTCCATTCCAGTTCCATTACCATTCCCGTTCCATTTCCATTCCCGATCCATTTCCATTCCCGTTCCTTTTCCATTCCCGTTCCATTTCCATTCCCGTTCCGTTACCATTCCCGTTCCATTTCCGTTCCCGTTCCGTTTCCGTTCCCGTTCCATTTCCGTTCTCGTTCCGTTTCCGTTCCCGTTCCATTTCCCTTCCCGTTCCATTTCCCTTCCCGTTCCATTTCCGTTCCCGTTCCGTTTCCGTTCCCGTTCCATTTCCGTTCTCGTTCCGTTTCCGTTCCCGTTCCATTTCCATTCCCGTTCCATTTCCGTTCCCGTTCCACTTCCATTCCCGTTCCATTTCCATTCCCTTACCATTTCCATTTCATTCCATTCCGTTCTGCTCGGGTACATTCCATTCCATTCCATTGCATTCCATTCCGTTCTGCTCCTGTCCATTCCATTCCATTCCAATCCGTTCCATTCCGTTCTACTCGGGTAGATTCCATTCCATTCCATTCCATTCCATTCCATTCCATTCCATTCCATTCCATTCCATTCTACTGGTGTCCATTCCATTCCATTCCATTCCATTCCATTCCATTCCATTCCATTCCATTGCATTCCATTCCATTCCATTCCATTCCGTTCCGTTCTACTCGGTTACATTCCATTCAATTCCATTCCATTCCGTTCTACTCGGGTAGATTCCATTCCATTCCATTCCATTCCTTTCCATTCCATTGCATTCCATTGCATTGCATTGCACTCAATTCCATTCCATTCCATTCCATTCCATTCCATTCCATTCCGTTCCGTTCAACTCAGTTACATTCCATTCAATTACATTCCATTCCGTTCTACTCGGTTACATTCCATTCCATTCCATTCCATTCCATTCCAATCCATTCCATTCCATTCCATTCCGTTCTACTCGGGTACATTCCGTTCCATTCCATTCCATTCCATTCCATTCCATTCCATTCCTTTCCGTTCTACTTTGGTACATTCCATTCCATTCCATTCCATTCCATTCCATTCCATTCCATTACATTCCATTCCATTCCATTCCGTTCTACTCAGGTTGATTCCATTCTATTCCATTCCATTCCATTCCATTCCATTCCATTCCATTCGATTCCATTCCATTCCATTCCATTGAATTCCATTCCATTCCATTCCATTCCATTCCATGGAATTCCATTCCATTCCATTCCATTCCATTCCATTCCATTGAATTCCATTCCATTCCATTCCATTCCATTCCATTGAATTCCATTCCATTCCATTCCATTCCATTGAATTCCATTCCATTCCATTCCATTCCATTCCATTCCATTCCATTCCATTCCATTCCATTCTACTGGTGTCCATTCCATTCCATTCTATTCCATTCCATTCCATTCCATTCCATTCCATTCCTTTCCATTCCATTGCATTCCATTGCATTCCATTCCATTCCATTCCATTCCATTCCATTCCATTCCGTTCCAGTGCACTCTACTCCACTCCACTCCACTCCACTCCACTCCGGTACATTCCATTCCATTCCATTCCATTCCATTTCCATTCCCATTCCATTTCCATTCCCGTTCCATTTCCATTCCCGTTTCTTTTCCATTCCCGTTCCATTTCCATTCCAGTTCCATTACCATTCCCGTTCCATTTCCATTCCCGATCCATTTCCATTCCCGTTCCTTTTCCATTCCCGTTCCATTTCCATTCCCGTTCCGTTACCATTCCCGTTCCATTTCCGTTCCCGTTCCGTTTCCGTTCCCGTTCCATTTCCGTTCTCGTTCCGTTTCCGTTCCCGTTCCATTTCCCTTCCCGTTCCATTTCCCTTCCCGTTCCATTTCCGTTCCCGTTCCGTTTCCGTTCCCGTTCCATTTCCGTTCTCGTTCCGTTTCCGTTCCCGTTCCATTTCCATTCCCGTTCCATTTCCGTTCCCGTTCCATTTCCATTCCCGTTCCATTTCCATTCCCTTTCCATTTCCATTTCATTCCATTCCGTTCTGCTCGGGTACATTCCATTCCATTCCATTGCATTCCATTCCGTTCTGCTCCTGTCCATTCCATTCCATTCCAATCCGTTCCATTCCGTTCTACTCGGGTAGATTCCATTCCATTCCATTCCATTCCATTCCATTCCATTCCATTCCATTCCATTCCATTCCATTCTACTGGTGTCCATTCCATTCCATTCCATTCCATTCCATTCCATTCCATTCCATTCCATTGCATTCCATTCCATTCCATTCCATTCCGTTCCGTTCTACTCGGTTACATTCCATTCAATTCCATTCCATTCCGTTCTACTCGGGTAGATTCCATTCCATTCCATTCCATTCCTTTCCATTCCATTGCATTCCATTGCATTGCATTGCACTCAATTCCATTCCATTCCATTCCATTCCATTCCATTCCATTCCATTCCATTCCATTCCGTTCCGTTCAACTCGGTTACATTCCATTCAATTACATTCCATTCCGTTCTACTCGGTTACATTCCATTCCATTCCATTCCATTCCATTCCAATCCATTCCATTCCATTCCATTCCGTTCTACTCGGGTACATTCCATTCCATTCCATTCCATTCCATTCCATTCCATTCCATTCCATTCCGTTCTACTTTGGTACATTCCATTCCATTCCATTCCATTCCATTCCATTCCATTCCATTCCATTCCATTCCGTTCTACTCGGGTTGATTCCATTCTATTCCATTCCATTCCATTCCATTGCATTCCATTCCATTCCATTCCATTCGATTCCATTCCATTCCATTCCATGGAAATCCATTCCATTCCATTCCATTCCATGGAATTCCATTCCATTCCATTCCATTCCATTCCATTCCATTCCATTCCATTCCATTCCATTCTACTGGTGTCCATTCCATTCCATTCCATTCCATTCCATTCCATTCCATTCCATTCCATTGCATTCCATTCCATTCCATTCCATTCCGTTCCGTTCTACTCGGTTACATTCCATTCAATTCCATTCCATTCCGTTCTACTCGGGTAGATTCCATTCCATTCCATTCCATTCCTTTCCATTCCATTGCATTCCATTGCATTGCATTGCACTCAATTCCATTCCATTCCATTCCATTCCATTCCATTCCATTCCATTCCGTTCCGTTCAACTCAGTAACATTCCATTCAATTACATTCCATTCCGTTCTACTCGGTTACATTCCATTCCATTCCATTCCATTCCATTCCAATCCATTCCATTCCATTCCATTCCGTTCTACTCGGGTACTTTCCGTTCCATTCCATTCCATTCCATTCCATTCCATTCCATTACTTTCCGTTCTACTTTGGTACATTCCATTCCATTCCATTCCATTCCATTACATTCCATTCCATTACATTCCATTCCATTCCATTCCGTTCTACTCAGGTTGATTCCATTCTATTCCATTCCATTCCATTCCATTCCATTCCATTCCATGGAATTCCATTCCATTCCATTCCATTCCATTCCATTCCGTTCCATTCCATTCCATTCCATTCCATTCCGTTCCATTCCATTCCATTGAATTCCATTCCATTCCATTCCATTCCATTCCATTCCATTCCATTGAATTCCATTCCATTCCATTCCATTCCATTCCATTCCATCCCATTCCATTCCATTCCATTCCATTCCGTTCTACTCGGGTTGATTCCATTCTATTCCATTCCATTCCATTCGATCCCATTTGATTCCATTCGATTCCATTCAATTCCATTCGATTCCATTCCATTCCACTCCATTCCATTCCATTGAATTCCATTCCATTCCATTCCATTCCATTCCATGGAATTCCATTCCATTCCATTCCATTCCATTCCATAGAATTCCATTCCATTCCATTCCATTCCACTGAATTCCGTTCCATTCCATTCCATTCCGTTCCGTTCCGTTCCGTTCCGTTCCGTTGCGCTCCGTTCCGTTCCGTTGTGTTCCGTTCCGTTCTACTCGGGTTGATTCCATTCTATTCCATTCCATTCCAATCCATTCCGTTCCATTCCATAGAATTCCATTCCATTCCATTCCATTCCATTCCATTCCATTCCATTGAATTCCATTCCATTCCATTCCATTCCATTCCATTCCATTCCATTCCATTCCATTCCATGGAATTCCGTTCCATTCCATTCCATTCCGTTCCTTTCCGTCCCGTTCCGTTCCGTTCCGTTCCGTTGCGTTCCGTTCCGTTCTACTCGGGTTGATTCCATTCTATTCCATTCCATTCCATTCGATTCCATTCGATTCCATTCGATTCCACTCCATTCCATTCCATAGAATTCCATTCCATTCCATTCCATTCCATTGAATTCCATTCCATTCCATTCCATTCCATTGAATTCCATTCCATTCCATTCCATTCCATTGAATTCCATTCCATTCCATTCCATTCCATTCCATTCCATTCCATTCCATTCCATTCTACTGGTGTCCATTCCATTCCATTCCATTCCATTCCATTCCATTCCATTCCATTCCATTGAATTCCATTCCATTGAATTCCATTCCATTCCATTCCATTCCATTGAATTCCATTCCATTCCATTCCATTCCATTCCATTCCATTCCATTCCATTCCATTCCATTCCATTCTACTGGTGTCCATTCCATTCCATTCTATTCCATTCCATTCCATTCCATTCCATTCCATTCCTTTCCATTCCATTGCATTCCATTGCATTCCATTCCATTCCATTCCATTCCATTCCATTCCATTCCCCTCCACTCCACTCCACTCCACTCCATTGCACTCCACTCCACTCCGGTACATTCCGTTCCGTTCCATTCCATTCCATTCCATTCCATTCCGTTCCAGTGCACTCTACTCCACTCCACTCCACTCCACTCCACTCCGGTACATTCCATTCCATTCCATTCCATTCCATTCCATTCCATTTCCATTCCCATTCCATTTCCATTCCCGTTCCATTTCCATTCCCGTTTCTTTTCCATTCCCGTTCCATTTCCATTCCAGTTCCATTACCATTCCCGTTCCATTTCCATTCCCGATCCATTTCCATTCCCGTTCCTTTTCCATTCCCGTTCCATTTCCATTCCCGTTCCGTTACCATTCCCGTTCCATTTCCGTTCTCGTTCCGTTTCCGTTCCCGTTCCATTTCCCTTCCTGTTCCATTTCCGTTCCCGTTCCATTTCCATTCCTGTTCCATTTCCGTTCCCGTTCCATTTCCATTCCCGTTCTATTTCCATTCCCTTTCCATTTCCATTTCATTCCATTCCGTTCTGCTCGGGTACATTCCATTCCATTCCATTGCATTCCATTCCGTTCTGCTCCTGTCCATTCCATTCCATTCCATTCCGTTCCATTCCGTTCTACTAGGGTAGATTCCATTCCATTCCATTCCATTCCATTCCATTCCATTCCATTCCATTCCATTCCATTCCATTCCATTCTACTGGTGTCCATTCCATTCCATTCCATTCCATTCCATTCCATTCCATTCCATTGCATTCCATTCCATTGCATTCCATTCCATTCCGTTCCGTTCTACTCGGTTACATTCCATTCAATTCCATTCCATTCCGTTCTACTCGGGTAGATTCCATTCCATTCCATTCCATTCCATTCCTTTCCATTCCATTGCATTCCATTGCATTGCATTGCACTCAATTCCATTCCATTCCATTCCATTCCATTCCATTCCATTCCATTCCATTCCGTTCCGTTCAACTCGGTTACATTCCATTCAATTACATTCCATTCCGTTCTACTCGGTTACATTCCATTCCATTCCATTCCATTCCATTCCATTCCATTCCATTCCATTCCGTTCTACTCGGGTTGATTCCATTCTATTCCATTCCATTCCATTCCATTCCATTCCATTCCATTCCATTCCATTCCATTCCATTCCATTCGATTCCATTCCATTCCATTCCATTGAATTCCATTCCATTCCATTCCATTCCATGGAATTCCATTGAATTCCATTCCATTCCATTCCATTCCATTCCATTGAATTCCATTCCATTCCATTCCATTCCATTCCATTCCATTCCATTCCATTCCATTCCATTCCATTCCATTCCGTTCTACTCGGGTTGATTCCATTCTATTCCATTCCATTCCATTCCATTCCATTCCATTCCATTCCATTCCATTCCATTCCATTCCATTCCATTCCATTGAATTCCATTCCATTCCATTCCATTCCATTCCATTCCATCCCATTCCATTCCATTCCATTCCATTCCGTTCTACTCGGGTTGATTCCATTCTATTCCATTCCATTCAATTCGATCCCATTTGATTCCATTCGATTCCATTCAATTCCATTCGATTCCATTCCATTCCACTCCATTCCATTCCATTGAATTCCATTCCATTCCATTCCATTCCATTCCATTCCATTCCATTCCATTCCATTCCATTCCATGGAATTCCATTCCATTCCATTCCAATCCATTCCATTCCATTCCATTCCGTTCTACTCGGGTACATTCCGTTCCATTCCATTCCATTCCATTCCATTCCATTCCATTCCATTCCTTTCCGTTCTACTTTGGTACATTCCATTCCATTCCATTCCATTCCATTCCATTCCATTCCATTACATTCCATTCCATTCCATTCCGTTCTACTCAGGTTGATTCCATTCTATTCCATTCCATTCCATTCCATTCCATTCCATTCCATTCCATTCCATTCGATTCCATTCCTTTCCATTCCATTGAATTCCATTCCATTCCATTCCATTCCATGGAATTCCATTCCATTCCAATTCCATTCCATTCCATTCCATTCCATTCCATTCCATTCCATTCCATTCCATTGAATTCCATTCCATTCCATTCCATTCCATTCCATTCCATTCCATTCTACTCGGGTTGATTCCATTCTATTCCATTCCATTCCATTCGATCCCATTTGATTCCATTCGATTCCATTCAATTCCATTCGATTCCATTCCATTCCACTCCATTCCATTCCATTGAATTCCATTCCATTCCATTCCATTCCATTCCATTCCATTCCATTCCATTCCATTCCATTCCATTCCATTCCATAGAATTCCATTCCATTCCATTCCATTCCACTGAGTTCCGTTCCATTCCATTCCATTCCGTTCCGTTCCGTTCCGTTCCGTTCCGTTGCGTTCCGTTCCGTTCCGTTGTGTTCCGTTCCGTTCTACTCGGGTTGATTCCATTCTATTCCATTCCATTCCAATCCATTCCGTTCCATTCCATTGAATTCCATTCCATTCCATTCCATTCCATTGAATTCCATTCCATTCCATTCCATTCCATTGAATTCCATTCCATTCCATTCCATTCCATTGAATTCCATTCCATTCCATTCCATTCCATTCCATTCCATTCCATTCCATTCCATTCCATTCCATTCTACTGGTGTCCATTCCATTCCATTCTATTCCATTCCATTCCATTCCATTCCATTCCATTCCATTCCATTCCATTGAATTCCATTCCATTCCATTCCATTCCATTGAATTCCATTCCATTCCATTCCATTCCATTTCATTCCATTCCATTCCATTCTACTGGTGTCCATTCCATTCCATTCTATTCCATTCCATTCCATTCCATTCCATTCCATTCCTTTCCATTCCATTGCATTCCATTGCATTCCATTCCATTCCATTCCATTCCATTCCGTTCCATTCCATTCCATTCCACTCCACTCCACTCCACTCCACTCCATTCCACTCCACTCCACTCCGGTACATTCCATTCCATTCCATTCCATTCCATTCCATTCCATTCCGTGCTTCTCGGGTACATTCCGTTCCGTTCCATTCCATTCCATTCCATTCCATTCCGTTCCAGTGCACTCTACTCCACTCCACTCCACTCCACTCCACTCCGGTACATTCCATTCCATTCCATTCCATTCCATTTCCATTCCCATTCCATTTCCATTCCCGTTCCATTTCCATTCCCGTTTCTTTTCCATTCCCGTTCCATTTCCATTCCAGTTCCATTACCATTCCCGTTCCATTTCCATTCCCGATCCATTTCCATTCCCGTTCCTTTTCCATTCCCGTTCCATTTCCATTCCCGTTCCGTTACCATTCCCGTTCCATTTCCGTTCCCGTTCCGTTTCCGTTCCCGTTCCATTTCCGTTCTCGTTCCGTTTCCGTTCCCGTTCCATTTCCGTTCCCGTTCCGTTTCCGTTCCCGTTCCATTTCCGTTCTCGTTCCGTTTCCGTTCCCGTTCCATTTCCCTTCCCGTTCCATTTCCCTTCCCGTTCCATTTCCGTTCCCGTTCCGTTTCCGTTCCCGTTCCATTTCCGTTCTCGTTCCGTTTCCGTTCCCGTTCCATTTCCATTCCCGTTCCATTTCCGTTCCCGTTCCATTTCCATTCCCGTTCCATTTCCATTCCCTTTCCATTTCCATTTCATTCCATTCCGTTCTGCTCGGGTACATTCCATTCCATTCCATTGCATTCCATTCCGTTCTGCTCCTGTCCATTCCATTCCATTCCAATCCGTTCCATTCCGTTCTACTCGGGTAGATTCCATTCCATTCCATTCCATTCCATTCCATTCCATTCCATTCCATTCCATTCCATTCCATTCCATTCTACTGGTGTCCATTCCATTCCATTCCATTCCATTCCATTCCATTCCATTCCATTCCATTCCATTGCATTCCATTCCATTCCATTCCATTCCGTTCCGTTCTACTCGGTTACATTCCATTCAATTCCATTCCATTCCGTTCTACTCGGGTAGATTCCATTCCATTCCATTCCATTCCTTTCCATTCCATTGCATTCCATTGCATTGCATTGCACTCAATTCCATTCCATTCCATTCCATTCCATTCCATTCCATTCCATTCCATTCCGTTCCGTTCAACTCAGTTACATTCCATTCAATTACATTCCATTCCGTTCTACTCGGTTACATTCCATTCCATTCCATTCCATTCCATTCCAATCCATTCCATTCCATTCCATTCCGTTCTACTCGGGTACATTCCGTTCCATTCCATTCCATTCCATTCCATTCCATTCCATTCCTTTCCGTTCTACTTTGGTACATTCCATTCCATTCCATTCCATTCCATTCCATTCCATTCCATTCCATTACATTCCATTCTATTCCATTCCGTTCTACTCAGGTTGATTCCATTCTATTCCATTCCATTCCATTCCATTCCATTCCATTCCATTCCATTCGATTCCATTCCATTCCATTCCATTGAATTCCATTCCATTCCATTCCATTCCATGGAATTCCATTCCATTCCATTCCATTCCATTCCATTCCATTCCATTCCATTCCATTCCATTCCATTCCATTCCATTCCGTTCCATTCCATTCCATTGAATTCCATTCCATTCCATTCCATTCCATTCCATTCCATTCCATTGAATTCCATTCCATTCCATTCCATTCCATTCCATTCCATCCCATTCCATTCCATTCCATTCCATTCCGTTCTACTCGGGTTGATTCCATTCTATTCCATTCCATTCCATTCGATCCCATTTGATTCCATTCGATTCCATTCAATTCCATTCGATTCCATTCCATTCCACTCCATTCCATTCCATTGAATTCCATTCCATTCCATTCCATTCCATTCCATTCCATTCCATTCCATTCCATTCCATTCCATGGAATTCCATTCCATTCCATTCCAATCCATTCCATTCCATTCCATTCCGTTCTACTCGGGTACATTCCGTTCCATTCCATTCCATTCCATTCCATTCCATTCCATTCCATTCCATTCCTTTCCGTTCTACTTTGGTACATTCCATTCCATTCCATTCCATTCCATTCCATTCCATTACATTCCATTCCATTCCATTCCGTTCTACTCAGGTTGATTCCATTCTATTCCATTCCATTCCATTCCATTCCATTCCATTCCATTCCATTCCATTCCATTCCATTCCTTTCCATTCCATTGAATTCCATTCCATTCCATTCCATTCCATGGAATTCCATTCCATTCCAATTCCATTCCATTCCATTCCATTCCATTCCATTCCATTCCATTCCATTGAATTCCATTCCATTCCATTCCATTCCATTCCATTCCATTCCATTCTACTCGGGTTGATTCCATTCTATTCCATTCCATTCCATTCGATCCCATTTGATTCCATTCGATTCCATTCAATTCCATTCGATTCCATTCCATTCCACTCCATTCCATTCCATTGAATTCCATTCCATTCCATTCCATTCCATTCCATTCCATTCCATTCCATTCCATTCCATTCCATTCCATTCCATTCCATTCCATTCCATAGAATTCCATTCCATTCCATTCCATTCCACTGAGTTCCGTTCCATTCCATTCCATTCCGTTCCGTTCCGTTCCGTTCCGTTCCGTTGCGTTCCGTTCCGTTCCGTTGTGTTCCGTTCCGTTCTACTCGGGTTGATTCCATTCTATTCCATTCCATTCCAATCCATTCCGTTCCATTCCATTGAATTCCATTCCATTCCATTCCATTCCATTGAATTCCATTCCATTCCATTCCATTCCATTGAATTCCATTCCATTCCATTCCATTCCATTGAATTCCATTCCATTCCATTCCATTCCATTCCATTCCATTCCATTCCATTCCATTCTACTGGTGTCCATTCCATTCCATTCTATTCCATTCCATTCCATTCCATTCCATTCCATTCCATTCCATTCCATTCCATTGAATTCCATTCCATTCCATTCCATTCCATTTCATTCCATTCCATTCCATTCTACTGGTGTCCATTCCATTCCATTCTATTCCATTCCATTCCATTCCATTCCATTCCATTCCTTTCCATTCCATTGCATTCCATTGCATTCCATTCCATTCCATTCCATTCCATTCCGTTCCATTCCATTCCATTCCACTCCACTCCACTCCACTCCACTCCATTCCACTCCACTCCACTCCGGTACATTCCATTCCATTCCATTCCATTCCATTCCATTCCATTCCGTGCTTCTCGGGTACATTCCGTTCCGTTCCATTCCATTCCATTCCATTCCATTCCGTTCCAGTGCACTCTACTCCACTCCACTCCACTCCACTCCACTCCGGTACATTCCATTCCATTCCATTCCATTCCATTTCCATTCCCATTCCATTTCCATTCCCGTTCCATTTCCATTCCCGTTTCTTTTCCATTCCCGTTCCATTTCCATTCCAGTTCCATTACCATTCCCGTTCCATTTCCATTCCCGATCCATTTCCATTCCCGTTCCTTTTCCATTCCCGTTCCATTTCCATTCCCGTTCCGTTACCATTCCCGTTCCATTTCCGTTCCCGTTCCGTTTCCGTTCCCGTTCCATTTCCGTTCTCGTTCCGTTTCCGTTCCCGTTCCATTTCCCTTCCCGTTCCATTTCCCTTCCCGTTCCATTTCCGTTCCCGTTCCGTTTCCGTTCCCGTTCCATTTCCGTTCTCGTTCCGTTTCCGTTCCCGTTCCATTTCCATTCCCGTTCCATTTCCGTTCCCGTTCCATTTCCATTCCCGTTCCATTTCCATTCCCTTACCATTTCCATTTCATTCCATTCCGTTCTGCTCGGGTACATTCCATTCCATTCCATTGCATTCCATTCCGTTCTGCTCCTGTCCATTCCATTCCATTCCAATCCGTTCCATTCCGTTCTACTCGGGTAGATTCCATTCCATTCCATTCCATTCCATTCCATTCCATTCCATTCCATTCCATTCCATTCCATTCCATTCTACTGGTGTCCATTCCATTCCATTCCATTCCATTCCATTCCATTCCATTCCATTCCATTGCATTCCATTCCATTCCATTCCATTCCGTTCCGTTCTACTCGGTTACATTCCATTCAATTCCATTCCATTCCGTTCTACTCGGGTAGATTCCATTCCATTCCATTCCATTCCTTTCCATTCCATTGCATTCCATTGCATTGCATTGCACTCAATTCCATTCCATTCCATTCCATTCCATTCCATTCCATTCCGTTCCGTTCAACTCAGTTACATTCCATTCAATTACATTCCATTCCGTTCTACTCGGTTACATTCCATTCCATTCCATTCCATTCCATTCCAATCCATTCCATTCCATTCCATTCCGTTCTACTCGGGTACATTCCGTTCCATTCCATTCCATTCCATTCCATTCCATTCCATTCCTTTCCGTTCTACTTTGGTACATTCCATTCCATTCCATTCCATTCCATTCCATTCCATTACATTCCATTCCATTCCATTCCATTCCATTCCATTCCATTCGATTCCATTCCATTCCATTCCATTCCATTCCATTCCATTCGATTCCATTCCATGGAATTCCATTGAATTCCATTCCATTCCATTCCATTCCATTCCATGGAATTCCATTCCATTCCATTCCATTCCATTCCATTCCATTCCATTCCATTCCATTCCATTCCATTCCATTCCATTCCGTTCCATTCCATTCCATTGAATTCCATTCCATTCCATTCCATTCCATTCCATTCCATTCCATTGAATTCCATTCCATTCCATTCCATTCCATTCCATTCCATCCCATTCCATTCCATTCCATTCCATTCCGTTCTACTCGGGTTGATTCCATTCTATTCCATTCCATTCCATTCGATCCCATTTGATTCCATTCGATTCCATTCAATTCCATTCGATTCCATTCCATTCCACTCCATTCCATTCCATTGAATTCCATTCCATTCCATTCCATTCCATTCCATTCCATTCCATTCCATTCCATTCCATTCCATGGAATTCCATTCCATTCCATTCCAATCCATTCCATTCCATTCCATTCCGTTCTACTCGGGTACATTCCGTTCCATTCCATTCCATTCCATTCCATTCCATTCCATTCCATTCCATTCCTTTCCGTTCTACTTTGGTACATTCCATTCCATTCCATTCCATTCCATTCCATTCCATTACATTCCATTCCATTCCATTCCGTTCTACTCAGGTTGATTCCATTCTATTCCATTCCATTCCATTCCATTCCATTCCATTCCATTCCATTCCATTCCATTCCATTCCTTTCCATTCCATTGAATTCCATTCCATTCCATTCCATTCCATGGAATTCCATTCCATTCCAATTCCATTCCATTCCATTCCATTCCATTCCATTCCATTCCATTCCATTGAATTCCATTCCATTCCATTCCATTCCATTCCATTCCATTCCATTCTACTCGGGTTGATTCCATTCTATTCCATTCCATTCCATTCGATCCCATTTGATTCCATTCGATTCCATTCAATTCCATTCGATTCCATTCCATTCCACTCCATTCCATTCCATTGAATTCCATTCCATTCCATTCCATTCCATTCCATTCCATTCCATTCCATTCCATTCCATTCCATTCCATTCCATTCCATTCCATTCCATAGAATTCCATTCCATTCCATTCCATTCCACTGAGTTCCGTTCCATTCCATTCCATTCCGTTCCGTTCCGTTCCGTTCCGTTCCGTTGCGTTCCGTTCCGTTCCGTTGTGTTCCGTTCCGTTCTACTCGGGTTGATTCCATTCTATTCCATTCCATTCCAATCCATTCCGTTCCATTCCATTGAATTCCATTCCATTCCATTCCATTCCATTGAATTCCATTCCATTCCATTCCATTCCATTGAATTCCATTCCATTCCATTCCATTCCATTGAATTCCATTCCATTCCATTCCATTCCATTCCATTCCATTCCATTCCATTCCATTCTACTGGTGTCCATTCCATTCCATTCTATTCCATTCCATTCCATTCCATTCCATTCCATTCCATTCCATTCCATTCCATTGAATTCCATTCCATTCCATTCCATTCCATTTCATTCCATTCCATTCCATTCTACTGGTGTCCATTCCATTCCATTCTATTCCATTCCATTCCATTCCATTCCATTCCATTCCTTTCCATTCCATTGCATTCCATTGCATTCCATTCCATTCCATTCCATTCCATTCCGTTCCATTCCATTCCATTCCACTCCACTCCACTCCACTCCACTCCATTCCACTCCACTCCACTCCGGTACATTCCATTCCATTCCATTCCATTCCATTCCATTCCATTCCGTGCTTCTCGGGTACATTCCGTTCCGTTCCATTCCATTCCATTCCATTCCATTCCGTTCCAGTGCACTCTACTCCACTCCACTCCACTCCACTCCACTCCGGTACATTCCATTCCATTCCATTCCATTCCATTTCCATTCCCATTCCATTTCCATTCCCGTTCCATTTCCATTCCCGTTTCTTTTCCATTCCCGTTCCATTTCCATTCCAGTTCCATTACCATTCCCGTTCCATTTCCATTCCCGATCCATTTCCATTCCCGTTCCTTTTCCATTCCCGTTCCATTTCCATTCCCGTTCCGTTACCATTCCCGTTCCATTTCCGTTCCCGTTCCGTTTCCGTTCCCGTTCCATTTCCGTTCTCGTTCCGTTTCCGTTCCCGTTCCATTTCCCTTCCCGTTCCATTTCCCTTCCCGTTCCATTTCCGTTCCCGTTCCGTTTCCGTTCCCGTTCCATTTCCGTTCTCGTTCCGTTTCCGTTCCCGTTCCATTTCCATTCCCGTTCCATTTCCGTTCCCGTTCCATTTCCATTCCCGTTCCATTTCCATTCCCTTACCATTTCCATTTCATTCCATTCCGTTCTGCTCGGGTACATTCCATTCCATTCCATTGCATTCCATTCCGTTCTGCTCCTGTCCATTCCATTCCATTCCAATCCGTTCCATTCCGTTCTACTCGGGTAGATTCCATTCCATTCCATTCCATTCCATTCCATTCCATTCCATTCCATTCCATTCCATTCCATTCCATTCTACTGGTGTCCATTCCATTCCATTCCATTCCATTCCATTCCATTCCATTCCATTCCATTGCATTCCATTCCATTCCATTCCATTCCGTTCCGTTCTACTCGGTTACATTCCATTCAATTCCATTCCATTCCGTTCTACTCGGGTAGATTCCATTCCATTCCATTCCATTCCTTTCCATTCCATTGCATTCCATTGCATTGCATTGCACTCAATTCCATTCCATTCCATTCCATTCCATTCCATTCCATTCCGTTCCGTTCAACTCAGTTACATTCCATTCAATTACATTCCATTCCGTTCTACTCGGTTACATTCCATTCCATTCCATTCCATTCCATTCCAATCCATTCCATTCCATTCCATTCCGTTCTACTCGGGTACATTCCGTTCCATTCCATTCCATTCCATTCCATTCCATTCCATTCCTTTCCGTTCTACTTTGGTACATTCCATTCCATTCCATTCCATTCCATTCCATTCCATTACATTCCATTCCATTCCATTCCGTTCTACTCAGGTTGATTCCATTCTATTCCATTCCATTCCATTCCATTCCATTCCATTCCATTCGATTCCATTCCATTCCATTCCATGGAATTCCATTCCATTCCATTCCATTCCATTCCATTCCATTGAATTCCATTCCATTCCATTCCATTCCATTCCATTGAATTCCATTCCATTCCATTCCATTCCATTCCATTCCATTCCACTCCACTCCACTCCACTCCACTCCACTCCATTCCACTCCACTCCACTCCGGTACATTCCATTCCATTCCATTCCAATCCATTCCATTCCATTCCGTGCTTCTCGGGTACATTCCGTTCCGTTCCATTCCATTCCATTCCATTCCATTCCGTTCCAGTGCACTCTACTCCACTCCACTCCACTCCACTCCACTCCGGTACATTCCATTCCATTCCATTCCATTCCATTTCCATTCCCATTCCATTTCCATTCCCGTTCCATTTCCATTCCCGTTTCTTTTCCATTCCCGTTCCATTTCCATTCCAGTTCCATTACCATTCCCGTTCCATTTCCATTCCCGATCCATTTCCATTCCCGTTCCTTTTCCATTCCCGTTCCATTTCCATTCCCGTTCCGTTACCATTCCCGTTCCATTTCCGTTCCCGTTCCGTTTCCGTTCCCGTTCCATTTCCGTTCTCGTTCCGTTTCCGTTCCCGTTCCATTTCCCTTCCCGTTCCATTTCCCTTCCCGTTCCATTTCCGTTCCCGTTCCGTTTCCGTTCCCGTTCCATTTCCGTTCTCGTTTCTTTTCCGTTCCCGTTCCATTTCCATTCCCGTTCCATTTCCGTTCCCGTTCCATTTCCATTCCCGTTCCATTTCCATTCCCTTTCCATTTCCATTTCATTCCATTCCGTTCTGCTCGGGTACATTCCATTCCATTCCATTGCATTCCATTCCGTTCTGCTCCTGTCCATTCCATTCCATTCCAATCCGTTCCATTCCGTTCTACTCGGGTAGATTCCATTCCATTCCATTCCATTCCATTCCATTCCATTCCATTCCATTCCATTCCATTCCATTCCATTCTACTGGTGTCCATTCCATTCCATTCCATTCCATTCCATTCCATTCCATGCCATTCCATTGCATTCCATTCCATTCCATTCCATTCCGTTCCGTTCTACTCGGTTACATTCCATTCAATTCCATTCCATTCCGTTCTACTCGGGTAGATTCCATTCCATTCCATTCCATTCCTTTCCATTCCATTGCATTCCATTGCATTGCATTGCACTCAATTCCATTCCATTCCATTCCATTCCATTCCATTCCATTCCATTCCATTCCATTCCATTCCGTTCCGTTCAACTCGGTTACATTCCATTCAATTACATTCCATTCCGTTCTACTCGGTTACATTCCATTCCATTCCATTCCATTCCATTCCAATCCATTCCATTCCATTCCATTCCGTTCTACTCGGGTACATTCCATTCCATTCCATTCCATTCCATTCCATTCCATTCCATTCCATTCCGTTCTACTTTGGTACATTCCATTCCATTCCATTCCATTCCATTCCATTCCATTCCATTCCATTCCATTCCGTTCTACTTGGGTTGATTCCATTCTATTCCATTCCATTCCATTCCATTCCATTCCATTCCATTCCATTCCATTCGATTCCATTCCATTCCATTCCATGGAAATCCATTCCATTCCATTCCATTCCATGGAATTCCATTCCATTCCATTCCATTCCATTCCATTCCATTCCATTCCATTCCATTCCATTCCATTCTACTGGTGTCCATTCCATTCCATTCCATTCCATTCCATTCCATTCCATTCCATTCCATTCCATTCCATTGCATTCCATTCCATTCCATTCCATTCCGTTCCGTTCTACTCGGTTACATTCCATTCAATTCCATTCCATTCCGTTCTACTCGGGTAGATTCCATTCCATTCCATTCCATTCCTTTCCATTCCATTGCATTCCATTGCATTGCATTGCACTCAATTCCATTCCATTCCATTCCATTCCATTCCATTCCATTCCATTCCGTTCCGTTCAACTCAGTAACATTCCATTCAATTACATTCCATTCCGTTCTACTCGGTTACATTCCATTCCATTCCATTCCATTCCATTCCAATCCATTCCATTCCATTCCATTCCGTTCTACTCGGGTACATTCCGTTCCATTCCATTCCATTCCATTCCATTACTTTCCGTTCTACTTTGGTACATTCCATTCCATTCCATTCCATTCCATTACATTCCGTTCCATTACATTCCATTCCATTCCATTCCGTTCTACTCAGGTTGATTCCATTCTATTCCATTCCATTCCATTCCATTCCATTCCATTCCATGGAATTCCATTCCATTCCATTCCATTCCATTCCATTCCATTCCATTCCATTCCGTTCCATTCCATTCCATTCCATTCCATTCCGTTCCATTCCATTCCATTGAATTCCATTCCATTCCATTCCATTCCATTCCATTCCATTCCATTGAATTCCATTCCATTCCATTCCATTCCATTCCATTCCATCCCATTCCATTCCATTCCATTCCATTCCGTTCTACTCGGGTTGATTCCATTCTATTCCATTCCATTCCATTCGATCCCATTTGATTCCATTCGATTCCATTCAATTCCATTCGATTCCATTCCATTCCACTCCATTCCATTCCATTGAATTCCATTCCATTCCATTCCATTCCATTCCGTTCTACTCGGGTACATTCCGTTCCATTCCATTCCATTCCATTCCATTCCATTCCATTCCTTTCCGTTCTACTTTGGTACATTCCATTCCATTCCATTCCATTCCATTCCATTCCATTCCATTCCATTCCATTCCATTCCGTTCTACTCAGGTTGATTCCATTCTATTCCATTCCATTCCATTCCATTCCATTCCATTCCATTCCATTCCATTCGATTCCATTCCTTTCCATTCCATTGAATTCCATTCCATTCCATTCCATTCCATGGAATTCCATTCCATTCCAATTCCATTCCATTCCATTCCATTCCATTCCATTCCATTCCATTGAATTCCATTCCATTCCATTCCATTCCATTCCATTCCATTCCGTTCCATTCCATTCCATTGAATTCCATTCCATTCCATTCCATTCCATTCCATTCCATTCCATTGAATTCCATTCCATTCCATTCCATTCCATTCCATTCCATCCCATTCCATTCCATTCCATTCCATTCCATTCTACTCGGGTTGATTCCATTCTATTCCATTCCATTCCATTCGATCCCATTTGATTCCATTCGATTCCATTCAATTCCATTCGATTCCATTCCATTCCACTCCATTCCATTCCATTGAATTCCATTCCATTCCATTCCATTCCATTCCATTCCATTCCATTCCATTCCATTCCATTCCATAGAATTCCATTCCATTCCATTCCATTCCACTGAGTTCCGTTCCATTCCATTCCATTCCGTTCCGTTCCGTTCCGTTCCGTTCCGTTGCGTTCCGTTCCGTTCCGTTGTGTTCCGTTCCGTTCTACTCGGGTTGATTCCATTCTATTCCATTCCATTCCAATCCATTCCGTTCCATTCCATTGAATTCCATTCCATTCCATTCCATTCCATTGAATTCCATTCCATTCCATTCCATTCCATTGAATTCCATTCCATTCCATTCCATTCCATTGAATTCCATTCCATTCCATTCCATTCCATTCCATTCCATTCCATTCCATTCCATTCCATTCCATTCTACTGGTGTCCATTCCATTCCATTCTATTCCATTCCATTCCATTCCATTCCATTCCATTCCATTCCATTCCATAGAATTCCATTCCATTCCATTCCATTCCATTGAATTCCATTCCATTCCATTCCATTCCATTTCATTCCATTCCATTCCATTCTACTGGTGTCCATTCCATTCCATTCTATTCCATTCCATTCCATTCCATTCCATTCCATTCCTTTCCATTCCATTGCATTCCATTGCATTCCATTCCATTCCATTCCATTCCATTCCGTTCCATTCCATTCCATTCCACTCCACTCCACTCCACTCCACTCCATTCCACTCCACTCCACTCCGGTACATTCCATTCCATTCCATTCCATTCCATTCCATTCCATTCCGTGCTTCTCGGGTACATTCCGTTCCGTTCCATTCCATTCCATTCCATTCCATTCCGTTCCAGTGCACTCTACTCCACTCCACTCCACTCCACTCCACTCCGGTACATTCCATTCCATTCCATTCCATTCCATTTCCATTCCCATTCCATTTCCATTCCCGTTCCATTTCCATTCCCGTTTCTTTTCCATTCCCGTTCCATTTCCATTCCAGTTCCATTACCATTCCCGTTCCATTTCCATTCCCGATCCATTTCCATTCCCGTTCCTTTTCCATTCCCGTTCCATTTCCATTCCCGTTCCGTTACCATTCCCGTTCCATTTCCGTTCCCGTTCCGTTTCCGTTCCCGTTCCATTTCCGTTCTCGTTCCGTTTCCGTTCCCGTTCCATTTCCCTTCCCGTTCCATTTCCCTTCCCGTTCCATTTCCGTTCCCGTTCCGTTTCCGTTCCCGTTCCATTTCCGTTCTCGTTCCGTTTCCGTTCCCGTTCCATTTCCATTCCCGTTCCATTTCCGTTCCCGTTCCACTTCCATTCCCGTTCCATTTCCATTCCCTTACCATTTCCATTTCATTCCATTCCGTTCTGCTCGGGTACATTCCATTCCATTCCATTGCATTCCATTCCGTTCTGCTCCTGTCCATTCCATTCCATTCCAATCCGTTCCATTCCGTTCTACTCGGGTAGATTCCATTCCATTCCATTCCATTCCATTCCATTCCATTCCATTCCATTCCATTCCATTCTACTGGTGTCCATTCCATTCCATTCCATTCCATTCCATTCCATTCCATTCCATTCCATTGCATTCCATTCCATTCCATTCCATTCCGTTCCGTTCTACTCGGTTACATTCCATTCAATTCCATTCCATTCCGTTCTACTCGGGTAGATTCCATTCCATTCCATTCCATTCCTTTCCATTCCATTGCATTCCATTGCATTGCATTGCACTCAATTCCATTCCATTCCATTCCATTCCATTCCATTCCATTCCGTTCCGTTCAACTCAGTTACATTCCATTCAATTACATTCCATTCCGTTCTACTCGGTTACATTCCATTCCATTCCATTCCATTCCATTCCAATCCATTCCATTCCATTCCATTCCGTTCTACTCGGGTACATTCCGTTCCATTCCATTCCATTCCATTCCATTCCATTCCATTCCTTTCCGTTCTACTTTGGTACATTCCATTCCATTCCATTCCATTCCATTCCATTCCATTCCATTACATTCCATTCCATTCCATTCCGTTCTACTCAGGTTGATTCCATTCTATTCCATTCCATTCCATTCCATTCCATTCCATTCCATTCGATTCCATTCCATTCCATTCCATTGAATTCCATTCCATTCCATTCCATTCCATTCCATTCCATTCCATGGAATTCCATTCCATTCCATTCCATTCCATTCCATTCCATTGAATTCCATTCCATTCCATTCCATTCCATTCCATTGAATTCCATTCCATTCCATTCCATTCCATTGAATTCCATTCCATTCCATTCCATTCCATTCCATTCCATTCCATTCCATTCCATTCCATTCTACTGGTGTCCATTCCATTCCATTCTATTCCATTCCATTCCATTCCATTCCATTCCATTCCTTTCCATTCCATTGCATTCCATTGCATTCCATTCCATTCCATTCCATTCCATTCCATTCCATTCCATTCCATTCCACTCCACTCCACTCCACTCCACTCCACTCCATTCCACTCCACTCTACTCCGGTACATTCCATTCCATTCCATTCCAATCCATTCCATTCCATTCCGTGCTTCTCGGGTACATTCCGTTCCGTTCCATTCCATTCCATTCCATTCCATTCCGTTCCAGTGCACTCTACTCCACTCCACTCCACTCCACTCCACTCCGGTACATTCCATTCCATTCCATTCCATTCCATTTCCATTCCCATTCCATTTCCATTCCCGTTCCATTTCCATTCCCGTTTCTTTTCCATTCCCGTTCCATTTCCATTCCAGTTCCATTACCATTCCCGTTCCATTTCCATTCCCGATCCATTTCCATTCCCGTTCCTTTTCCATTCCCGTTCCATTTCCATTCCCGTTCCGTTACCATTCCCGTTCCATTTCCGTTCCCGTTCCGTTTCCGTTCCCGTTCCATTTCCGTTCTCGTTCCGTTTCCGTTCCCGTTCCATTTCCCTTCCCGTTCCATTTCCCTTCCCGTTCCATTTCCGTTCCCGTTCCGTTTCCGTTCCCGTTCCATTTCCGTTCTCGTTCCGTTTCCGTTCCCGTTCCATT
The DNA here is from genome assembly GCF_029281585.2 of Gorilla gorilla gorilla. Lineage (NCBI taxonomy): Eukaryota > Metazoa > Chordata > Mammalia > Primates > Hominidae > Gorilla > Gorilla gorilla. The sequence continues at coordinate 54,526,854 of NC_073242.2, forward strand.
TCCATTCCCGTTCCATTTCCGTTCCCGTTCCATTTCCATTCCCGTTCCATTTCCATTCCCTTTCCATTTCCATTTCATTCCATTCCGTTCTGCTCGGGTACATTCCATTCCATTCCATTGCATTCCATTCCGTTCTGCTCCTGTCCATTCCATTCCATTCCAATCCGTTCCATTCCGTTCTACTCGGGTAGATTCCATTCCATTCCATTCCATTCCATTCCATTCCATTCCATTCCATTCCATTCCATTCCATTCCATTCTACTGGTGTCCATTCCATTCCATTCCATTCCATTCCATTCCATTCCATTCCATTCCATTGCATTCCATTCCATTCCATTCCATTCCGTTCCGTTCTACTCGGTTACATTCCATTCAATTCCATTCCATTCCGTTCTACTCGGGTAGATTCCATTCCATTCCATTCCATTCCTTTCCATTCCATTGCATTCCATTGCATTGCATTGCACTCAATTCCATTCCATTCCATTCCATTCCATTCCATTCCATTCCATTCCATTCCATTCCGTTCCGTTCAACTCGGTTACATTCCATTCAATTACATTCCATTCCGTTCTACTCGGTTACATTCCATTCCATTCCATTCCATTCCATTCCAATCCATTCCATTCCATTCCATTCCGTTCTACTCGGGTACATTCCATTCCATTCCATTCCATTCCATTCCATTCCATTCCATTCCATTCCGTTCTACTTTGGTACATTCCATTCCATTCCATTCCATTCCATTCCATTCCATTCCATTCCATTCCATTCCGTTCTACTCGGGTTGATTCCATTCTATTCCATTCCATTCCATTCCATTGCATTCCATTCCATTCCATTCCATTCGATTCCATTCCATTCCATTCCATGGAAATCCATTCCATTCCATTCCATTCCATGGAATTCCATTCCATTCCATTCCATTCCATTCCATTCCATTCCATTCCATTCCATTCCATTCTACTGGTGTCCATTCCATTCCATTCCATTCCATTCCATTCCATTCCATTCCATTCCATTGCATTCCATTCCATTCCATTCCATTCCGTTCCGTTCTACTCGGTTACATTCCATTCAATTCCATTCCATTCCGTTCTACTCGGGTAGATTCCATTCCATTCCATTCCATTCCTTTCCATTCCATTGCATTCCATTGCATTGCATTGCACTCAATTCCATTCCATTCCATTCCATTCCATTCCATTCCATTCCATTCCGTTCCGTTCAACTCAGTAACATTCCATTCAATTACATTCCATTCCGTTCTACTCGGTTACATTCCATTCCATTCCATTCCATTCCATTCCAATCCATTCCATTCCATTCCATTCCGTTCTACTCGGGTACTTTCCGTTCCATTCCATTCCATTCCATTCCATTCCATTCCATTACTTTCCGTTCTACTTTGGTACATTCCATTCCATTCCATTCCATTCCATTACATTCCATTCCATTACATTCCATTCCATTCCATTCCGTTCTACTCAGGTTGATTCCATTCTATTCCATTCCATTCCATTCCATTCCATTCCATTCCATGGAATTCCATTCCATTCCATTCCATTCCATTCCATTCCGTTCCATTCCATTCCATTCCATTCCATTCCGTTCCATTCCATTCCATTGAATTCCATTCCATTCCATTCCATTCCATTCCATTCCATTCCATTGAATTCCATTCCATTCCATTCCATTCCATTCCATTCCATCCCATTCCATTCCATTCCATTCCATTCCGTTCTACTCGGGTTGATTCCATTCTATTCCATTCCATTCCATTCGATCCCATTTGATTCCATTCGATTCCATTCAATTCCATTCGATTCCATTCCATTCCACTCCATTCCATTCCATTGAATTCCATTCCATTCCATTCCATTCCATTCCATGGAATTCCATTCCATTCCATTCCATTCCATTCCATAGAATTCCATTCCATTCCATTCCATTCCACTGAATTCCGTTCCATTCCATTCCATTCCGTTCCGTTCCGTTCCGTTCCGTTCCGTTGCGCTCCGTTCCGTTCCGTTGTGTTCCGTTCCGTTCTACTCGGGTTGATTCCATTCTATTCCATTCCATTCCAATCCATTCCGTTCCATTCCATAGAATTCCATTCCATTCCATTCCATTCCATTCCATTCCATTCCATTGAATTCCATTCCATTCCATTCCATTCCATTCCATTCCATTCCATTCCATTCCATTCCATTCCATGGAATTCCGTTCCATTCCATTCCATTCCGTTCCTTTCCGTCCCGTTCCGTTCCGTTCCGTTCCGTTGCGTTCCGTTCCGTTCTACTCGGGTTGATTCCATTCTATTCCATTCCATTCCATTCGATTCCATTCGATTCCATTCGATTCCACTCCATTCCATTCCATAGAATTCCATTCCATTCCATTCCATTCCATTGAATTCCATTCCATTCCATTCCATTCCATTGAATTCCATTCCATTCCATTCCATTCCATTGAATTCCATTCCATTCCATTCCATTCCATTCCATTCCATTCCATTCCATTCCATTCCATTCTACTGGTGTCCATTCCATTCCATTCCATTCCATTCCATTCCATTCCATTCCATTCCATTGAATTCCATTCCATTGAATTCCATTCCATTCCATTCCATTCCATTGAATTCCATTCCATTCCATTCCATTCCATTCCATTCCATTCCATTCCATTCCATTCCATTCCATTCTACTGGTGTCCATTCCATTCCATTCTATTCCATTCCATTCCATTCCATTCCATTCCATTCCTTTCCATTCCATTGCATTCCATTGCATTCCATTCCATTCCATTCCATTCCATTCCATTCCATTCCCCTCCACTCCACTCCACTCCACTCCATTGCACTCCACTCCACTCCGGTACATTCCGTTCCGTTCCATTCCATTCCATTCCATTCCATTCCGTTCCAGTGCACTCTACTCCACTCCACTCCACTCCACTCCACTCCGGTACATTCCATTCCATTCCATTCCATTCCATTCCATTCCATTTCCATTCCCATTCCATTTCCATTCCCGTTCCATTTCCATTCCCGTTTCTTTTCCATTCCCGTTCCATTTCCATTCCAGTTCCATTACCATTCCCGTTCCATTTCCATTCCCGATCCATTTCCATTCCCGTTCCTTTTCCATTCCCGTTCCATTTCCATTCCCGTTCCGTTACCATTCCCGTTCCATTTCCGTTCTCGTTCCGTTTCCGTTCCCGTTCCATTTCCCTTCCTGTTCCATTTCCGTTCCCGTTCCATTTCCATTCCTGTTCCATTTCCGTTCCCGTTCCATTTCCATTCCCGTTCTATTTCCATTCCCTTTCCATTTCCATTTCATTCCATTCCGTTCTGCTCGGGTACATTCCATTCCATTCCATTGCATTCCATTCCGTTCTGCTCCTGTCCATTCCATTCCATTCCATTCCGTTCCATTCCGTTCTACTAGGGTAGATTCCATTCCATTCCATTCCATTCCATTCCATTCCATTCCATTCCATTCCATTCCATTCCATTCCATTCCATTCTACTGGTGTCCATTCCATTCCATTCCATTCCATTCCATTCCATTCCATTCCATTGCATTCCATTCCATTGCATTCCATTCCATTCCGTTCCGTTCTACTCGGTTACATTCCATTCAATTCCATTCCATTCCGTTCTACTCGGGTAGATTCCATTCCATTCCATTCCATTCCATTCCTTTCCATTCCATTGCATTCCATTGCATTGCATTGCACTCAATTCCATTCCATTCCATTCCATTCCATTCCATTCCATTCCATTCCATTCCGTTCCGTTCAACTCGGTTACATTCCATTCAATTACATTCCATTCCGTTCTACTCGGTTACATTCCATTCCATTCCATTCCATTCCATTCCATTCCATTCCATTCCATTCCGTTCTACTCGGGTTGATTCCATTCTATTCCATTCCATTCCATTCCATTCCATTCCATTCCATTCCATTCCATTCCATTCCATTCGATTCCATTCCATTCCATTCCATTGAATTCCATTCCATTCCATTCCATTCCATGGAATTCCATTGAATTCCATTCCATTCCATTCCATTCCATTCCATTGAATTCCATTCCATTCCATTCCATTCCATTCCATTGAATTCCATTCCGTTCCATTCCATTCCATTGAATTCCATTCCATTCCATTCCATTCCATTCCATTCCATTCCATTCCATTCCATTGAATTCCATTCCATTCCATTCCATTCCATTCCATTCCATTCCATCCCATTCCATTCCATTCCATTCCATTCCGTTCTACTCGGGTTGATTCCATTCTATTCCATTCCATTCCATTCGATCCCATTTGATTCCATTCGATTCCATTCAATTCCATTCGATTCCATTCCATTCCACTCCATTCCATTCCATTGAATTCCATTCCATTCCATTCCATTCCATTCCATTCCATTCCATTCCATTCCATTCCATTCCATTGAATTCCATTCCATTCCATTCCATTCCATTCCATTGAATTCCATTCCATTCCATTGAATTCCATTCCATTCCATTCCATTCCATTCCATTCCATTCCATTCCATTCCATTCTACTGGTGTCCATTCCATTCCATTCCATTCCATTCCATTCCATTCCATTCCATTCCTTTCCATTCCATTGCATTCCATTGCATTCCATTCCATTCCATTCCATTCCATTCCATTCCATTCCACTCCACTCCACTCCACTCCACTCCATTCCATTCCACTCCACTCCGGTACATTCCATTCCATTCCATTCCATTCCATTCCATTCCATTCCATTTCCATTCCCATTCCATTTCCATTCCCGTTCCATTTCCATTCCCGTTTCTTTTCCATTCCCGTTCCATTTCCATTCCAGTTCCATTACCATTCCCGTTCCATTTCCATTCCCGATCCATTTCCATTCCCGTTCCATTTCCATTCCAGTTCCATTACCATTCCCGTTCCATTTCCATTCCCGATCCATTTCCATTCCCGTTCCATTTCCATTCCCGTTCCATTTCCATTCCCGTTCCATTACCATTCCCGTTCCATTTCCGTTCCCGTTCCGTTTCCGTTCCCGTTCCATTTCCGTTCTCGTTCCGTTTCCGTTCCCGTTCCATTTCCATTCCCGTTCCATTTCCTTTCCCGTTCCATTTCCATTCCCGTTCCATTTCCATTCCCTTTCCATTTCCATTTCATTCCATTCCGTTCTGCTCGGGTACATTCCATTCCATTCCATTGCATTCCATTCCGTTCTGCTCCTGTCCATTCCATTCCATTCCAATCCGTTCCATTCCGTTCTACTCGGGTAGATTCCATTCCATTCCATTCCATTCCATTCCATTCCATTCCATTCCATTCCATTCCATTCCATTCTACTGGTGTCCATTCCATTCCATTCCATTCCATTCCATTCCATTCCATTCCATTCCATTCCATTCCATTGCATTCCATTCCATTCCATTCCATTCCGTTCCGTTCTACTCGGTTACATTCCATTCAATTCCATTCCATTCCGTTCTACTCGGGTAGATTCCATTCCATTCCATTCCATTCCATTCCATTCCATTCCATTCTAGTGGTGTCCATTCCATTCCATTCCATTCCATTCCATTCCATTCCATTCCATTCCTTTCCATTCCATTGCATTCCATTGCATTCCATTCCATTCCATTCCATTCCATTCCATTCCATTCCATTCCATTCCACTCCACTCCACTCCACTCCACTCCATTCCACTCCACTCCACTCCGGTACATTCCATTCCATTCCATTCCATTCCATTCCATTCCATTCCATTCCATTCCGTTCCAGTGCTCTCTACTCCACTCCACTCCACTCCACTCCACTCCGGTACATTCCATTCCATTCCATTCCATTCCATTCCATTCCATTTCCATTCCCATTCCATTTCCATTCCCGTTCCATTTCCATTCCCGTTTCTTTTCCATTCCCGTTCCATTTCCATTCCAGTTCCATTACCATTCCCGTTCCATTTCCATTCCCGATCCATTTCCATTCCCGTTCCATTTCCATTCCCGTTCCATTTCCATTCCCGTTCCATTACCATTCCCGTTCCATTTCCGTTCCCGTTCCGTTTCCGTTCCCGTTCCATTTCCGTTCTCGTTCCGTTTCCGTTCCCGTTCCATTTCCATTCCCGTTCCATTTCCGTTCCCCTTCCATTTCCATTCCCGTTCCATTTCCATTCCCTTTCCATTTCCATTTCATTCCATTCCGTTCTGCTCGGGTACATTCCATTCCATTCCATTGCATTCCATTCCGTTCTGCTCCTGTCCATTCCATTCCATTCCAATCCGTTCCATTCCGTTCTACTCGGGTAGATTCCATTCCATTCCATTCCATTCCATTCCATTCCATTCCATTCCATTCCATTCCATTCCATTCCATTCCATTCCATTCCATTCCATTCCATTCCATTCCATTCTACTGGTGTCCATTCCATTCCATTCCATTCCATTCCATTCCATTGCATTCCATTCCATTCCGTTCCGTTCTACTCGGTTACATTCCATTCAATTCCATTCCATTCCGTTCTACTCGGGTAGATTCCATTCCATTCCATTCCATTCCTTTCCATTCCATTGCATTCCATTGCATTGCATTGCACTCAATTCCATTCCATTCCATTCCATTCCATTCCATTCCATTCCATTCCATTCCATTCCGTTCCGTTCAACTCGGTTACATTCCATTCAATTACATTCCATTCCGTTCTACTCGGTTACATTCCATTCCATTCCATTCCATTCCATTCCAATCCATTCCATTCCATTCCATTCCGTTCTACTCGGGTACATTCCGTTCCATTCCATTCCATTCCATTCCATTCCATTCCATTCCTTTCCGTTCTACTTTGGTACATTCCATTCCATTGCATTCCATTCCATTCCATTCCATTCCATTCCGTTCCGTTCTACTCGGTTACATTCCATTCAATTCCATTCCATTCCGTTCTACTCGGGTAGATTCCATTCGATTCCATTCCATTCCTTTCCATTCCATTGCATTCCATTGCATTGCATTGCACTCAATTCCATTCCATTCCATTCCATTCCATTCCATTGAATTCCATTCCATTCCATTGAATTCCATTCCATTCCATTCCATTCCATTCCATTCCATTCCATTCCATTCCATTCCATTCCATTGAATTCCTTTCCATTCCATTCCATTCCATGGAATTCCATTCCATTCCATTCCATTCCATTCCATTCCATTCCATTCCATTGAATTCCATTCCATTCCATTCCATTCCATTCCATTCCATCCCATTCCATTCCATTCCATTCCATTCCGTTCTACTCGGGTTGATTCCATTCTATTCCATTCCATTCCATTCCATTCCATTCCATTCCATTCCATTCCATTCCATTCGATTCCATTCCATTCCATTCCATTGAATTCCATTCCATTCCATTCCATTCCATGGAATTCCATTGAATTCCATTCCATTCCATTCCATTCCATTCCATTGAATTCCATTCCATTCCATTCCATTCCATTCCATTGAATTCCATTCCGTTCCATTCCATTCCATTGAATTCCATTCCATTCCATTCCATTCCATTCCATTCCATTCCATTCCATTCCATTCCATTCCATTCCATTGAATTCCATTCCATTCCATTCCATTCCATTCCATTCCATTCCATCCCATTCCATTCCATTCCATTCCATTCCGTTCTACTCGGGTTGATTCCATTCTATTCCATTCCATTCCATTCGATCCCATTTGATTCCATTCGATTCCATTCAATTCCATTCGATTCCATTCCATTCCACTCCATTCCATTCCATTGAATTCCATTCCATTCCATTCCATTCCATTCCATTCCATTCCATTCCATTCCATTCCATTGAATTCCATTCCATTGAATTCCATTCCATTCCATTGAATTCCATTCCATTCCATTGAATTCCATTCCATTCCATTCCATTCCATTCCATTCCATTCCATTCCATTCTACTGGTGTCCATTCCATTCCATTCCATTCCATTCCATTCCATTCCTTTCCATTCCATTGCATTCCATTGCATTCCATTCCATTCCATTCCATTCCATTCCATTCCATTCCATTCCACTCCACTCCACTCCACTCCACTCCATTCCACTCCACTCCACTCCGGTACATTCCATTCCATTCCATTCCATTCCATTCCATTCCATTTCCATTCCCATTCCATTTCCATTCCCGTTAAATTTCCATTCCCGTTTCTTTTCCATTCCCGTTCCATTTCCATTCCAGTTCCATTACCATTCCCGTTCCATTTCCATTCCCGATCCATTTCCATTCCCGTTCCATTTCCATTCCAGTTCCATTACCATTCCCGTTCCATTTCCATTCCCGATCCATTTCCATTCCCGTTCCATTTCCATTCCCGTTCCATTTCCATTCCCGTTCCATTACCATTCCCGTTCCATTTCCGTTCCCGTTCCGTTTCCGTTCCCGTTCCATTTCCGTTCTCGTTCCGTTTCCGTTCCCGTTCCATTTCCATTCCCGTTCCATTTCCGTTCCCGTTCCATTTCCATTCCCGTTCCATTTCCATTCCCTTTCCATTTCCATTTCATTCCATTCCGTTCTGCTCGGGTACATTCCATTCCATTCCATTGCATTCCATTCCGTTCTGCTCCTGTCCATTCCATTCCATTCCAATCCGTTCCATTCCGTTCTACTCGGGTAGATTCCATTCCATTCCATTCCATTCCATTCCATTCCATTCCATTCCATTCCATTCCATTCCATTCTACTGGTGTCCATTCCATTCCATTCCATTCCATTCCATTCCATTCCATTCCATTCCATTGCATTCCATTCCATTCCATTCCATTCCGTTCCGTTCTACTCGGTTACATTCCATTCAATTCCATTCCATTCCGTTCTACTCGGGTAGATTCCATTCCATTCCATTCCATTCCTTTCCATTCCATTGCATTCCATTGCATTGCATTGCACTCAATTCCATTCCATTCCATTCCATTCCATTCCATTCCGTTCCGTTCAACTCGGTTACATTCCATTCAATTACATTCCATTCCGTTCTACTCGGTTACATTCCATTCCATTCCATTCCATTCCATTCCATTCCAATCAATTCCATTCCATTCCATTCCGTTCTACTCGGGTACATTCCATTCCATTCCATTCCATTCCATTCCATTCCATTCCATTCCATTCCGTTCTACTTTGGTACATTCCATTCCATTCGATTCCATTCCATTCCATTCCATTACATTCCATTCCATTCCATTCCGTTCTATTCAGGTTGATTCCATTCTATTCCATTCCATTCCATTCCATTCCATTCCATTCCATTCCATTCCATTCGATTCCATTCCATTCCATTCCATTGAATTCCATTCCATTCCATTCCATTCCATTCCATTCCATTCCATTCCATTCCATTCCATTCCATTCCATTCCATTCCATTGAATTCCATTCCATTCCATTCCATTCCATTCCATTCCATTGAATTCCATTCCGTTCCATTCCATTCCATTGAATTCCATTCCATTCCATTCCATTCCATTGCATTCCATTCCATTGAATTCCATTCCAATCCATTCCATTCCATTCCATTCCATCCCATTCCATTCCATTCCATTCCATTCCGTTCTACTCGGGTTGATTCCATTCTATTCCATTCCATTCCATTCGATCCCATTTGATTCCATTCGATTCCATTCAATTCCATTCGATTCCATTCCATTCCACTCCATTCCATTCCATTGAATTCCATTCCATTCCATTCCATTCCATTCCATTCCATTCCATTCCATTCCATGGAATTACATTCCATTCCATTCCATTCCATTCCATAGAATTCCATTCCATTCCATTCCATTCCACTGAATTCCGTTCCATTCCATTCCATTCCGTTCCGTTCCGTTCCGTTCCGTTCCGTTGCGTTCCGTTCCATTCCGTTGTGTTCCGTTCCGTTCTACTCGGGTTGATTCCATTCTATTCCATTCCATTCCAATCCATTCCGTTCCATTCCATTGAATTCCATTCCATTCCATTCCATTCCATGGAATTCCATTGAATTCCACTGCATTCCATTCCATTCCATTCCATTCCATTCCATTGAATTCCATTCCATTCCATTCCATTCCATGGAATTCCGTTCCATTCCATTCCATTCCGTTCCTTTCCGTCCCGTTCCGTTCCGTTCCGTTCCGTTGCGTTCCGTTCCGTTCTACTCGGGTTGATTCCATTCTATTCCATTCCATTCCATTCGATTCCATTCGATTCCATTCGATTCCACTCCATTCCATTCCATAGAATTCCATTCCATTCCATTCCATTCCATTGAATTCCATTCCATTCCATTCCATTCCATAGAATTCCATTCCATTCCATTCCATTCCATTGAATTCCATTCCATTCCATTCCATTCCATTCCATTCCATTCCATTCCATTCCATTCTATTCCATTCTACTGGTGTCCATTCCATTCCATTCCATTCCATTCCATTCCATTCCATTCCATTCCATTCCTTTCCATTCCATTGCATTCCATTGCATTCCATTCCATTCCATTCCATTCCATTCCATTCCATTCCACTCCACTCCACTCCACTCCACTCCACTCCATTCCACTCCACTCCACTCCGGTACATTCCATTCCATTCCATTCCATTCCATTCCATTCCATTCCGTGCTTCTCGGGTACATTCCGTTCCGTTCCATTCCATTCCATTCCATTCCATTCCGTTCCAGTGCACTCTACTCCACTCCACTCCACTCCACTCCACTCCGGTACATTCCATTCCATTCCATTCCATTCCATTCCATTCCATTCCATTTCCATTCCCATTCCATTTCCATTCCCGTTCCATTTCCATTCCCGTTTCTTTTCCATTCCCGATCCATTTCCATTCCAGTTCCATTACCATTCCCGTTCCATTTCCATTCCCGATCCATTTCCATTCCCGTTCCTTTTCCATTCCCGTTCCATTTCCATTCCCGTTCCGTTACCATTCCCGTTCCATTTCCGTTCCCGTTCCGTTTCCGTTCCCGTTCCATTTCCGTTCTCGTTCCGTTTCCGTTCCCGTTCCATTTCCATTCCCGTTCCATTTCCGTTCCCGTTCCATTTCCATTCCCGTTCCATTTCCGTTCCCGTTCCATTTCCATTCCCGTTCTATTTCCATTCCCTTTCCATTTCCTTTTCATTCCATTCCGTTCTGCTCGGGTACATTCCATTCCATTCCATTGCATTCCATTCCGTTCTGCTCCTGTCCATTCCATTCCATTCCATTCCGTTCCATTCCGTTCTACTCGGGTAGATTCCATTCCATTCCATTCCATTCCATTCCATTCCATTCCATTCCATTCCATTCCATTCTACTGGTGTCCATTCCATTCCATTCCATTCCATTCCATTCCATTCCATTCCATTGCATTCCATTCCATTCCATTCCATTCCATTCCGTTCCGTTCTACTCGGTTACATTCCATTCAATTCCATTCCATTCCGTTCTACTCGGGTAGATTCCATTCCATTCCATTCCATTCCATTCCTTTCCATTCCATTGCATTCCATTGCATTGCATTGCACTCAATTCCATTCCATTCCATTCCATTCCATTCCATTCCATTCCATTCCATTCCATTCCATTCCGTTCCGTTCAACTCGGTTACATTCCATTCAATTACATTCCATTCCGTTCTACTCGGTTACATTCCATTCCATTCCATTCCATTCCATTCCAATCCATTCCATTCCATTCCATTCCGTTCTACTCGGGTACATTCCATTCCATTCCATTCCATTCCATTCCATTCCATTCCATTCCATTCCATTCCGTTCTACTCGGGTTGATTCCATTCTATTCCATTCCATTCCATTCCATTCCATTCCATTCCATTCCATTCCATTCCATTCCATTCGATTCCATTCCATTCCATTCCATTGAATTCCATTCCATTCCATTCCATTCCATGGAATTCCATTCCATTCCATTCCATTCCATTCCATTCCATTCCATGGAATTCCATTCCATTCCATTCCATTCCATTCCATTCCATTCCATGGAATTCCATTCCATTCCATTCCATTCCATTCCATTCCATTCCATTCCTTTCCATTCCATTGCATTCCATTGCATTCCATTCCATTCCATTCCAGTCCATTCCATTCCATTCCACTCCACTCCACTCCACTCCACTCCATTCCACTCCACTCCACTCCGGTACATTCCATTCCATTCCATTCCATTCCATTCCATTCCATTTCCATTCCCATTCCATTTCCATTCCCGTTCCATTTCCATTCCCGTTTCTTTTCCATTCCCGTTCCATTTCCATTCCAGTTCCATTACCATTCCCGTTCCATTTCCATTCCCGATCCATTTCCATTCCCGTTCCATTTCCATTCCAGTTCCATTACCATTCCCGTTCCATTTCCATTCCCGATCCATTTCCATTCCCGTTCCATTTCCATTCCCGTTCCATTTCCTTTCCCGTTCCATTACCATTCCCGTTCCATTTCCGTTCCCGTTCCGTTTCCTTTCCCGTTCCATTTCCGTTCTCGTTCCGTTTCCGTTCCCGTTCCATTTCCATTCCCGTTCCATTTCCGTTCCCGTTCCATTTCCATTCCCGTTCCATTTCCATTCCCTTTCCATTTCCATTTCATTCCATTCCGTTCTGCTCGGGTACATTCCTTTCCATTCCATTGCATTCCATTCCGTTCTGCTCCTGTCCATTCCATTCCATTCCAATCCGTTCCATTCCGTTCTACTCGGGTAGATTCCATTCCATTCCATTCCATTCCATTCCATTCCATTCCATTCCATTCCATTCCATTCTACTGGTGTCCATTCCATTCCATTCCATTCCATTCCATTCCATTCCATTCCATTCCATTCCATTCCATTGCATTCCATTCCATTCCATTCCATTCCGTTCCGTTCTACTCGGTTACATTCCATTCAATTCCATTCCATTCCGTTCTACTCGGGTAGATTTCATTCCATTCCATTCCATTCCTTTCCATTCCATTGCATTCCATTGCATTGCATTGCACTCAATTCCATTCCATTCCATTCCATTCCATTCCATTCCATTCCATTCCATTCCATTCCATTCCGTTCCGTTCAACTCGGTTACATTCCATTCAATTACATTCCATTCCATTCCATTCCATTCCGTTCCGTTCAACTCGGTTACATTCCATTCAATTACATTCCATTCCGTTCTACTCGGTTACATTCCATTCCATTCCATTCCATTCCATTCCAATCTATTCCATTCCATTGAATTCCATTCCATTCCATTCCATTCCATTCCATTCCATTCCATTCCATTCCATTCTACTGGTGTCCATTCCATTCCATTCCATTCCATTCCATTCCATTCCATTCCTTTCCATTCCATTGCATTCCATTGCATTCCATTCCATTCCATTCCATTCCATTCCATTCCATTCCATTCCACTCCACTCCACTCCACTCCACTCCATTCCACTCCACTCCACTCCGGTACATTCCATTCCATTCCATTCCATTCCATTCCATTCCATTCCATTCCATTCCATTCCGTTCCGTGCTTCTCGGGTACATTCCGTTCCGTTCCATTCCATTCCATTCCATTCCATTCCGTTCCAGTGCACTCTACTCCACTCCACTCCACTCCACTCCACTCCGGTACATTCCATTCCATTCCATTCCATTCCATTCCATTCCATTCCATTTCCATTCCCATTCCATTTCCATTCCCGTTCCATTTCCATTCCCGTTTCTTTTCCATTCCCGTTCCATTTCCATTCCAGTTCCATTACCATTCCCGTTCCATTTCCATTCCCGATCCATTTCCATTCCCGTTCCATTTCCATTCCCGTTCCATTTCCATTCCCGTTCCATTACCATTCCCGTTCCATTTCCGTTCCCGTTCCGTTTCCGTTCCCGTTCCATTTCCGTTCTCGTTCCGTTTCCGTTCCCGTTCCATTTCCATTCCCGTTCCATTTCCGTTCCCGTTCCATTTCCATTCCCGTTCCATTTCCATTCCCTTTCCATTTCCATTTCATTCCATTCCGTTCTGCTCGGTTACATTCCATTCCATTCCATTGCATTCCATTCCGTTCTGCTCCTGTCCATTCCATTCCATTCCAATCCGTTCCATTCCGTTCTACTCGGGTAGATTCCATTCCATTCCATTCCATTCCATTCCATTCCATTCCATTCCATTCCATTCTACTGGTGTCCATTCCATTCCATTCCATTCCATTCCATTCCATTCCATTCCATTCCATTGCATTCCATTCCATTCCATTCCATTCCGTTCCGTTCTACTCGGTTACATTCCATTCAATTCCATTCCATTCCGTTCTACTCGGGTAGATTCCATTCCATTCCATTCCATTCCTTTCCATTCCATTGCATTCCATTGCATTGCATTGCACTCAATTCCATTCCATTCCATTCCATTCCATTCCATTCCATTCCATTCCATTCCGTTCCGTTCAACTCAGTTGCATTCCATTCAATTACATTCCATTCCGTTCTACTCGGTTACATTCCATTCCATTCCATTCCATTCCATTCCAATCCATTCCATTCCATTCCATTCCGTTCTACTCGGGTACATTCCGTTCCATTCCATTCCATTCCATTCCATTCCATTCCATTCCTTTCCGTTCTACTTTGGTACATTCCATTCCATTCCATTCCATTCCATTCCATTCCATTCCATTACATTCCATTCCATTCCATTCCGTTCTACTCAGGTTGATTCCATTCTATTCCATTCCATTCCATTCCATTCCATTCCATTCCATTCCATTCGATTCCATTCCTTTCCATTCCATTGAATTCCATTCCATTCCATTCCATTCCATGGAATTCCATTCCATTCCATTCCATTCCATTCCATTCCATTCCATTCCATTCCATTGAATTCCATTCCATTCCATTCCATTCCATTCCATTCCATTCCATCCCATTCCATTCCATTCCATTCCATTCCATTCTACTCGGGTTGATTCCATTCTATTCCATTCCATTCCATTCGATCCCATTTGATTCCATTCGATTCCATTCAATTCTATTCGATTCCATTCCATTCCACTCCATTCCATTCCATTGAATTCCATTCCATTCCATTCCATTCCATTCCATTCCATTCCATTCCATGGAATTCCATTCCATTCCATTCCATTCCATTCCATAGAATTCCATTCCATTCCATTCCATTCCACTGAGTTCCGTTCCATTCCATTCCATTCCGTTCCGTTCCGTTCCGTTCCGTTCCGTTGCGTTCCGTTCCGTTCCGTTGTGTTCCGTTCCGTTCTACTCGGGTTGATTCCATTCTATTCCATTCCATTCCAATCCATTCCGTTCCATTCCATTGAATTCCATTCCATTCCATTCCATTCCATTCTACTGGTGTCCATTCCATTCCATTCCATTCCATTCCATTCCATTCCATTCCATTCCTTTCCATTCCATTGCATTCCATTGCATTCCATTCCATTCCATTCCATTCCATTCCATTCCATTCCACTCCACTCCACTCCACTCCACTCCATTCCACTCCACTCCACTCCGGTACATTCCATTCCATTCCATTCCATTCCATTCCATTCCATTCCATTCCATTCCGTGCTTCTCGGGTACATTCCGTTCCGTTCCATTCCATTCCATTCCATTCCATTCCGTTCCAGTGCTCTCTACTCCACTCCACTCCACTCCACTCCACTCCGGTACATTCCATTCCATTCCATTCCATTCCATTCCATTCCATTTCCATTCCCATTCCATTTCCATTCCCGTTCCATTTCCATTCCCGTTTCTTTTCCATTCCCGTTCCATTTCCATTCCCGTTCCATTACCATTCCCTTTCCATTTCCATTCCCGATCCATTTCCATTCCCGTTCCATTTCCATTCCCGTTCCATTTCCATTCCCGTTCCATTACCATTCCCGTTCCATTTCCGTTCCCGTTCCGTTTCCGTTCCCGTTCCATTTGCGTTCTCGTTCCGTTTCCGTTCCCGTTCCATTTCCATTCCCGTTCCATTTCCGTTCCCGTTCCATTTCCATTCCCGTTCCATTTCCATTCCCTTTCCATTTCCATTTCATTCCATTCCGTTCTGCTCGGTTACATTCCATTCCATTCCATTGCATTCCATTCCGTTCTGCTCCTGTCCATTCCATTCCATTCCAATCCGTTCCATTCCGTTCTACTCGGGTAGATTCCATTCCATTCCATTCCATTCCATTCCTTTCCATTCCATTCCATTCCATTCTACTGGTGTCCATTCCATTCCATTCCATTCCATTCCATTCCATTCCATTCCATTCCATTCCATTGCATTCCATTCCATTCCATTCCATTCCGTTCCGTTCTACTCGGTTAAATTCCATTCAATTCCATTCCATTCCGTTCTACTCGGGTAGATTCCATTCCATTCCATTCCATTCCTTTCCATTCCATTGCATTCCATTGCATTGCATTGCACTCAATTCCATTCCATTCCATTCCATTCCATTCCATTCCATTCCATTCCGTTCCGTTCAACTCAGTTACATTCCATTCAATTACATTCCATTCCGTTCTACTCGGTTACATTCCATTCCATTCCATTCCATTCCATTCCAATCCATTCCATTCCATTCCATTCCGTTCTACTCGGGTACATTCCGTTCCATTCCATTCCATTCCATTCCATTCCATTCCATTCCTTTCCGTTCTACTTTGGTACATTCCATTCCATTCCATTCCATTCCATTCCATTCCATTCCATTCCATTACATTCCATTCCATTCCATTCCGTTCTACTCAGGTTGATTCCATTCTATTCCATTCCATTCCATTCCATTCCATTCCATTCCATTCCATTCCATTCCATTCCTTTCCATTCCATTGAATTCCATTCCATTCCATTCCATTCCATGGAATTCCATTCCATTCCATTCCATTCCATTCCATTCCATTCCATTCCATTCCATTCCATTCCATTGAATTCCATTCCATTCCATTCCATTCCATTCCATTCCATTCCATCCCATTCCATTCCATTCCATTCCATTCCATTCTACTCGGGTTGATTCCATTCTATTCCATTCCATTCCATTCGATCCCATTTGATTCCATTCGATTCCATTCAATTCCATTCGATTCCATTCCATTCCACTCCATTCCATTCCATTGAATTCCATTCCATTCCATTCCATTCCATTCCATTCCATTCCATGGAATTCCATTCCATTCCATTCCATAGAATTCCATTCCATTCCATTCCATTCCACTGAGTTCCGTTCCATTCCATTCCATTCCGTTCCGTTCCGTTCCGTTCCGTTCCGTTGCGTTCCGTTCCGTTCCGTTGTGTTCCGTTCCGTTCTACTCGGGTTGATTCCATTCTATTCCATTCCATTCCAATCCATTCCGTTCCATTCCATTGAATTCCATTCCATTCCATTCCATTCCATTGAATTCCATTCCATTCCATTCCATTCCATTGAATTCCATTCCATTCCATTCCATTCCATTGAATTCCATTCCATTCCATTCCATTCCATTCCATTCCATTCCATTCCATTCCATTCCATTCTACTGGTGTCCATTCCATTCCATTCTATTCCATTCCATTCCATTCCATTCCATTCCATTCCATTCCATTCCATTCCATTCCATTGAATTCCATTCCATTCCATTCCATTCCATGGAATTCCATTCCATTCCATTCCATTCCATTCCATTCCATTCCATTCCATTCTACTGGTGTCCATTCCATTCCATTCTATTCCATTCCATTCCATTCCATTCCATTCCATTCCATTCCATTCCATTCCATTCCATTCCATTCCTCTCCACTCCACTCCACTCCACTCCATTCCACTCCACTCCACTCCGGTACATTCCATTCCATTCCATTCCATTCCATTCCATTCCATTCCGTGCTTCTCGGGTACATTCCGTTCCGTTCCATTCCATTCCATTCCATTCCATTCCGTTCCAGTGCACTCTACTCCACTCCACTCCACTCCACTCCACTCCGGTACATTCCATTCCATTCCATTCCATTCCATTTCCATTCCCATTCCATTTCCATTCCCGTTCCATTTCCATTCCCGTTTCTTTTCCATTCCCGTTCCATTTCCATTCCAGTTCCATTACCATTCCCGTTCCATTTCCATTCCCGATCCATTTCCATTCCCGTTCCTTTTCCATTCCCGTTCCTTTTCCATTCCCGTTCCGTTACCATTCCCGTTCCATTTCCGTTCCCGTTCCGTTTCCGTTCCCGTTCCATTTCCGTTCTCGTTCCGTTTCCGTTCCCGTTCCATTTCCCTTCCCGTTCCATTTCCCTTCCCGTTCCATTTCCGTTCCCGTTCCGTTTCCATTCCCGTTCCATTTCCATTACCTTTCCATTTCCATTTCATTCCATTCCGTTCTGCTCGGGTACATTCCATTCCATTCCATTGCATTCCATTCCGTTCTGCTCCTGTCCATTCCATTCCATTCCAATCCGTTCCATTCCGTTCTACTCGGGTAGATTCCATTCCATTCCATTCCATTCCATTCCATTCCATTCCATTCCATTCCATTCCATTCTACTGGTGTCCATTCCATTCCATTCCATTCCATTCCATTCCATTCCATTCCATTGCATTCCATTCCATTCCATTCCATTCCGTTCCGTTCTACTCGGTTACATTCCATTCAATTCCATTCCATTCCGTTCTACTCGGGTAGATTCCATTCCATTCCATTCCATTCCTTTCCATTCCATTGCATTCCATTGCATTGCATTGCACTCAATTCCATTCCATTCCATTCCATTCCATTCCATTCCATTCCATTCCATTCCATTCCGTTCCGTTCAACTCAGTTACATTCCATTCAATTACATTCCATTCCGTTCTACTCGGTTACATTCCATTCCATTCCATTCCATTCCATTCCAATCCATTCCATTCCATTCCATTCCGTTCTACTCGGGTACATTCCGTTCCATTCCATTCCATTCCATTCCATTCCATTCCATTCCATTCCTTTCCGTTCTACTTTGGTACATTCCATTCCATTCCATTCCATTCCATTCCATTCCATTCCATTCCATTACATTCCATTCCATTCCATTCCGTTCTACTCAGGTTGATTCCATTCTATTCCATTCCATTCCATTCCATTCCATTCCATTCCATTCCATTCGATTCCATTCCATTCCATTCCATTGAATTCCATTCCATTCCATTCCATTCCATGGAATTCCATTCCATTCCATTCCATTCCATTCCATTCCATTCCATTCCATTGAATTCCATTCCATTCCATTCCATTCCATTCCATTCCATTCCATTCCGTTCCATTCCATTCCATTGAATTCCATTCCATTCCATTCCATTCCATTCCATTCCATCCCATTGAATTCCATTCCATTCCATTCCATTCCATTCCATTCCATCCCATTCCATTCCATTCCATTCCATTCCGTTCTACTCGGGTTGATTCCATTCTATTCCATTCCATTCCATTCGATCCCATTTGATTCCATTCGATTCCATTCAATTCCATTCGATTCCATTCCATTCCACTCCATTCCATTCCATTGAATTCCATTCCATTCCATTCCATTCCATTCCATTCCATTCCATTCCATTCCATGGAATTCCATTCCATTCCATTCCAATCCATTCCATTCCATTCCATTCCGTTCTACTCGGGTACATTCCGTTCCATTCCATTCCATTCCATTCCATTCCATTCCATTCCTTTCCGTTCTACTTTGGTACATTCCATTCCATTCCATTCCATTCCATTCCATTACATTCCATTACATTCCATTCCATTCCATTCCGTTCTACTCAGGTTGATTCCATTCTATTCCATTCCATTCCATTCCATTCCATTCCATTCCATTCCATTCCATTCCATTCGATTCCATTCCTTTCCATTCCATTGAATTCCATTCCATTCCATTCCATTCCATTCCATTCCACTCCATTCCAATTCCATTCCATTCCATTCCATTCCATTCCATTCCATTCCATTCCATTCCATTGAATTCCATTCCATTCCATTCCATTCCATTCCATTCCATTCCGTTCCATTCCATTCCATTGAATTCCATTCCATTCCATTCCATTCCATTCCATTCCATTCCATTGAATTCCATTCCATTCCATTCCATTCCATTCCATTCCATCCCATTCCATTCCATTCCATTCCATTCCATTCTACTCGGGTTGATTCCATTCTACTCCATTCCATTCCATTCGATCCCATTTGATTCCATTCGATTCCATTCAATTCCATTCGATTCCATTCCATTCCACTCCATCCCATTCCATTGAATTCCATTCCATTCCATTCCATTCCATTCCATTCCATTCCATTCCATTCCATTCCATTCCATAGAATTCCATTCCATTCCATTCCATTCCACTGAGTTCCGTTCCATTCCATTCCATTCCGTTCCGTTCCGTTCCGTTCCGTTCCGTTGCGTTCCGTTCCGTTCCGTTGTGTTCCGTTCCGTTCTACTCGGGTTGATTCCATTCTATTCCATTCCATTCCAATCCATTCCGTTCCATTCCATTGAATTCCATTCCATTCCATTCCATTCCATTGAATTCCATTCCATTCCATTCCATTCCATTGAATTCCATTCCATTCCATTCCGTTCTACTCAGGTTGATTCCATTCTATTCCATTCCATTCCATTCCATTCCATTCCATTCCATTCCATTCCATTCCATTCGATTCCATTCCTTTCCATTCCATTGAATTCCATTCCATTCCATTCCATTCCATGGAATTCCATTCCATTCCAATTCCATTCCATTCCATTCCATTCCATTCCATTCCATTCCATTCCATTCCATTGAATTCCATTCCATTCCATTCCATTCCATTCCATTCCATTCCGTTCCATTCCATTCCATTGAATTCCATTCCATTCCATTCCATTCCATTCCATTCCATTCCATTGAATTCCATTCCATTCCATTCCATTCCATTCCATTCCATCCCATTCCATTCCATTCCATTCCATTCCATTCCATTCTACTCGGGTTGATTCCATTCTACTCCATTCCATTCCATTCGATCCCATTTGATTCCATTCGATTCCATTCAATTCCATTCGATTCCATTCCATTCCACTCCATCCCATTCCATTGAATTCCATTCCATTCCATTCCATTCCATTCCATTCCATTCCATTCCATTCCATTCCATAGAATTCCATTCCATTCCATTCCATTCCACTGAGTTCCGTTCCATTCCATTCCATTCCGTTCCGTTCCGTTCCGTTCCGTTCCGTTGCGTTCCGTTCCGTTCCGTTGTGTTCCGTTCCGTTCTACTCGGGTTGATTCCATTCTATTCCATTCCATTCCAATCCATTCCGTTCCATTCCATTGAATTCCATTCCATTCCATTCCATTCCATTGAATTCCATTCCATTCCATTCCATTCCATTGAATTCCATTCCATTCCATTCCATTCCATTGAATTCCATTCCATTCCATTCCATTCCATTCCATTCCATTCCATTCCATTCCATTCCATTCTACTGGTGTCCATTCCATTCCATTCTATTCCATTCCATTCCATTCCATTCCATTCCATTCCATTCCATTCCATTCCATTCCATTGAATTCCATTCCATTCCATTCCATTCCATTGAATTCCATTCCATTCCATTCCATTCCATTTCATTCCATTCCATTCCATTCTACTGGTGTCCATTCCATTCCATTCTATTCCATTCCATTCCATTCCATTCCATTCCATTCCTTTCCATTCCATTGCATTCCATTGCATTCCATTCCATTCCATTCCATTCCATTCCGTTCCATTCCATTCCATTCCACTCCACTCCACTCCACTCCACTCCATTCCACTCCACTCCACTCCGGTACATTCCATTCCATTCCATTCCATTCCATTCCATTCCATTCCGTGCTTCTCGGGTACATTCCGTTCCGTTCCATTCCATTCCATTCCATTCCATTCCGTTCCAGTGCACTCTACTCCACTCCACTCCACTCCACTCCACTCCGGTACATTCCATTCCATTCCATTCCATTCCATTTCCATTCCCATTCCATTTCCATTCCCGTTCCATTTCCATTCCCGTTTCTTTTCCATTCCCGTTCCATTTCCATTCCAGTTCCATTACCATTCCCGTTCCATTTCCATTCCCGATCCATTTCCATTCCCGTTCCTTTTCCATTCCCGTTCCATTTCCATTCCCGTTCCGTTACCATTCCCGTTCCATTTCCGTTCCCGTTCCGTTTCCGTTCCCGTTCCATTTCCGTTCTCGTTCCGTTTCCGTTCCCGTTCCATTTCCCTTCCCGTTCCATTTCCCTTCCCGTTCCATTTCCGTTCCCGTTCCGTTTCCGTTCCCGTTCCATTTCCGTTCTCGTTCCGTTTCCGTTCCCGTTCCATTTCCATTCCCGTTCCATTTCCGTTCCCGTTCCATTTCCATTCCCGTTCCATTTCCATTCCCTTACCATTTCCATTTCATTCCATTCCGTTCTGCTCGGGTACATTCCATTCCATTCCATTGCATTCCATTCCGTTCTGCTCCTGTCCATTCCATTCCATTCCAATCCGTTCCATTCCGTTCTACTCGGGTAGATTCCATTCCATTCCATTCCATTCCATTCCATTCCATTCCATTCCATTCCATTCCATTCCATTCCATTCCATTCTACTGGTGTCCATTCCATTCCATTCCATTCCATTCCATTCCATTCCATTCCATTCCATTGCATTCCATTCCATTCCATTCCATTCCGTTCCGTTCTACTCGGTTACATTCCATTCAATTCCATTCCATTCCGTTCTACTCGGGTAGATTCCATTCCATTCCATTCCATTCCTTTCCATTCCATTGCATTCCATTGCATTGCATTGCACTCAATTCCATTCCATTCCATTCCATTCCATTCCATTCCATTCCGTTCCGTTCAACTCAGTTACATTCCATTCAATTACATTCCATTCCGTTCTACTCGGTTACATTCCATTCCATTCCATTCCATTCCATTCCAATCCATTCCATTCCATTCCATTCCGTTCTACTCGGGTACGTTCCGTTCCATTCCATTCCATTCCATTCCATTCCATTCCATTCCTTTCCGTTCTACTTTGGTACATTCCATTCCATTCCATTCCATTCCATTCCATTCCATTCCATTACATTCCATTCCATTCCATTCCGTTCTACTCAGGTTGATTCCATTCTATTCCATTCCATTCCATTCCATTCCATTCCATTCCATTCGATTCCATTCCATTCCATTCCATTGAATTCCATTCCATTCCATTCCATTCCATTCCATTCCATTCCATGGAATTCCATTCCATTCCATTCCATTCCATTCCATTCCATTGAATTCCATTCCATTCCATTCCATTCCATTCCATTCCATGGAATTCCATTCCATTCCATTCCATTCCATTCCATTCCATTGAATTCCATTCCATTCCATTCCATTCCATTCCATTGAATTCCATTCCATTCCATTCCATTCCATTGAATTCCATTCCATTCCATTCCATTCCATTCCATTCCATTCCATTCCATTCCATTCCATTCCATTCTACTGGTGTCCATTCCATTCCATTCTATTCCATTCCATTCCATTCCATTCCATTCCATTCCTTTCCATTCCATTGCATTCCATTGCATTCCATTCCATTCCATTCCATTCCATTCCATTCCATTCCATTCCATTCCACTCCACTCCACTCCACTCCACTCCACTCCATTCCACTCCACTCCACTCCGGTACATTCCATTCCATTCCATTCCAATCCATTCCATTCCATTCCGTGCTTCTCGGGTACATTCCGTTCCGTTCCATTCCATTCCATTCCATTCCATTCCGTTCCAGTGCACTCTACTCCACTCCACTCCACTCCACTCCACTCCGGTACATTCCATTCCATTCCATTCCATTCCATTTCCATTCCCATTCCATTTCCATTCCCGTTCCATTTCCATTCCCGTTTCTTTTCCATTCCCGTTCCATTTCCATTCCAGTTCCATTACCATTCCCGTTCCATTTCCATTCCCGATCCATTTCCATTCCCGTTCCTTTTCCATTCCCGTTCCATTTCCATTCCCGTTCCGTTACCATTCCCGTTCCATTTCCGTTCCCGTTCCGTTTCCGTTCCCGTTCCATTTCCGTTCTCGTTCCGTTTCCGTTCCCGTTCCATTTCCCTTCCCGTTCCATTTCCCTTCCCGTTCCATTTCCGTTCCCGTTCCGTTTCCGTTCCCGTTCCATTTCCGTTCTCGTTCCGTTTCCGTTCCCGTTCCATTTCCATTCCCGTTCCATTTCCGTTCCCGTTCCATTTCCATTCCCGTTCCATTTCCATTCCCTTTCCATTTCCATTTCATTCCATTCCGTTCTGCTCGGGTACATTCCATTCCATTCCATTGCATTCCATTCCGTTCTGCTCCTGTCCATTCCATTCCATTCCAATCCGTTCCATTCCGTTCTACTCGGGTAGATTCCATTCCATTCCATTCCATTCCATTCCATTCCATTCCATTCCATTCCATTCCATTCCATTCCATTCTACTGGTGTCCATTCCATTCCATTCCATTCCATTCCATTCCATTCCATTCCATTCCATTGCATTCCATTCCATTCCATTCCATTCCGTTCCGTTCTACTCGGTTACATTCCATTCAATTCCATTCCATTCCGTTCTACTCGGGTAGATTCCATTCCATTCCATTCCATTCCTTTCCATTCCATTGCATTCCATTGCATTGCATTGCACTCAATTCCATTCCATTCCATTCCATTCCATTCCATTCCATTCCATTCCATTCCATTCCGTTCCGTTCAACTCGGTTACATTCCATTCAATTACATTCCATTCCGTTCTACTCGGTTACATTCCATTCCATTCCATTCCATTCCATTCCATTCCAATCCATTCCATTCCATTCCATTCCGTTCTACTCGGGTACATTCCATTCCATTCCATTCCATTCCATTCCATTCCATTCCATTCCATTCCGTTCTACTTTGGTACATTCCATTCCATTCCATTCCATTCCATTCCATTCCATTCCATTCCATTCCATTCCGTTCTACTCGGGTTGATTCCATTCTATTCCATTCCATTCCATTCCATTGCATTCCATTCCATTCCATTCCATTCGATTCCATTCCATTCCATTCCATGGAAATCCATTCCATTCCATTCCATTCCATGGAATTCCATTCCATTCCATTCCATTCCATTCCATTCCATTCCATTCCATTCCATTCCATTCTACTGGTGTCCATTCCATTCCATTCCATTCCATTCCATTCCATTCCATTCCATTCCATTGCATTCCATTCCATTCCATTCCATTCCGTTCCGTTCTACTCGGTTACATTCCATTCAATTCCATTCCATTCCGTTCTACTCGGGTAGATTCCATTCCATTCCATTCCATTCCTTTCCATTCCATTGCATTCCATTGCATTGCATTGCACTCAATTCCATTCCATTCCATTCCATTCCATTCCATTCCATTCCATTCCGTTCCGTTCAACTCAGTAACATTCCATTCAATTACATTCCATTCCGTTCTACTCGGTTACATTCCATTCCATTCCATTCCATTCCATTCCAATCCATTCCATTCCATTCCATTCCGTTCTACTCGGGTACTTTCCGTTCCATTCCATTCCATTCCATTCCATTCCATTCCATTACTTTCCGTTCTACTTTGGTACATTCCATTCCATTCCATTCCATTCCATTACATTCCATTCCATTACATTCCATTCCATTCCATTCCGTTCTACTCAGGTTGATTCCATTCTATTCCATTCCATTCCATTCCATTCCATTCCATTCCATGGAATTCCATTCCATTCCATTCCATTCCATTCCATTCCGTTCCATTCCATTCCATTCCATTCCATTCCGTTCCATTCCATTCCATTGAATTCCATTCCATTCCATTCCATTCCATTCCATTCCATTCCATTGAATTCCATTCCATTCCATTCCATTCCATTCCATTCCATCCCATTCCATTCCATTCCATTCCATTCCGTTCTACTCGGGTTGATTCCATTCTATTCCATTCCATTCCATTCGATCCCATTTGATTCCATTCGATTCCATTCAATTCCATTCGATTCCATTCCATTCCACTCCATTCCATTCCATTGAATTCCATTCCATTCCATTCCATTCCATTCCATGGAATTCCATTCCATTCCATTCCATTCCATTCCATAGAATTCCATTCCATTCCATTCCATTCCACTGAATTCCGTTCCATTCCATTCCATTCCGTTCCGTTCCGTTCCGTTCCGTTCCGTTGCGCTCCGTTCCGTTCCGTTGTGTTCCGTTCCGTTCTACTCGGGTTGATTCCATTCTATTCCATTCCATTCCAATCCATTCCGTTCCATTCCATAGAATTCCATTCCATTCCATTCCATTCCATTCCATTCCATTCCATTGAATTCCATTCCATTCCATTCCATTCCATTCCATTCCATTCCATTCCATTCCATTCCATTCCATGGAATTCCGTTCCATTCCATTCCATTCCGTTCCTTTCCGTCCCGTTCCGTTCCGTTCCGTTCCGTTGCGTTCCGTTCCGTTCTACTCGGGTTGATTCCATTCTATTCCATTCCATTCCATTCGATTCCATTCGATTCCATTCGATTCCACTCCATTCCATTCCATAGAATTCCATTCCATTCCATTCCATTCCATTGAATTCCATTCCATTCCATTCCATTCCATTGAATTCCATTCCATTCCATTCCATTCCATTGAATTCCATTCCATTCCATTCCATTCCATTCCATTCCATTCCATTCCATTCCATTCCATTCTACTGGTGTCCATTCCATTCCATTCCATTCCATTCCATTCCATTCCATTCCATTCCATTGAATTCCATTCCATTGAATTCCATTCCATTCCATTCCATTCCATTGAATTCCATTCCATTCCATTCCATTCCATTCCATTCCATTCCATTCCATTCCATTCCATTCCATTCTACTGGTGTCCATTCCATTCCATTCTATTCCATTCCATTCCATTCCATTCCATTCCATTCCTTTCCATTCCATTGCATTCCATTGCATTCCATTCCATTCCATTCCATTCCATTCCATTCCATTCCCCTCCACTCCACTCCACTCCACTCCATTGCACTCCACTCCACTCCGGTACATTCCGTTCCGTTCCATTCCATTCCATTCCATTCCATTCCGTTCCAGTGCACTCTACTCCACTCCACTCCACTCCACTCCACTCCGGTACATTCCATTCCATTCCATTCCATTCCATTCCATTCCATTTCCATTCCCATTCCATTTCCATTCCCGTTCCATTTCCATTCCCGTTTCTTTTCCATTCCCGTTCCATTTCCATTCCAGTTCCATTACCATTCCCGTTCCATTTCCATTCCCGATCCATTTCCATTCCCGTTCCTTTTCCATTCCCGTTCCATTTCCATTCCCGTTCCGTTACCATTCCCGTTCCATTTCCGTTCTCGTTCCGTTTCCGTTCCCGTTCCATTTCCCTTCCTGTTCCATTTCCGTTCCCGTTCCATTTCCATTCCTGTTCCATTTCCGTTCCCGTTCCATTTCCATTCCCGTTCTATTTCCATTCCCTTTCCATTTCCATTTCATTCCATTCCGTTCTGCTCGGGTACATTCCATTCCATTCCATTGCATTCCATTCCGTTCTGCTCCTGTCCATTCCATTCCATTCCATTCCGTTCCATTCCGTTCTACTAGGGTAGATTCCATTCCATTCCATTCCATTCCATTCCATTCCATTCCATTCCATTCCATTCCATTCCATTCCATTCCATTCTACTGGTGTCCATTCCATTCCATTCCATTCCATTCCATTCCATTCCATTCCATTGCATTCCATTCCATTGCATTCCATTCCATTCCGTTCCGTTCTACTCGGTTACATTCCATTCAATTCCATTCCATTCCGTTCTACTCGGGTAGATTCCATTCCATTCCATTCCATTCCATTCCTTTCCATTCCATTGCATTCCATTGCATTGCATTGCACTCAATTCCATTCCATTCCATTCCATTCCATTCCATTCCATTCCATTCCATTCCGTTCCGTTCAACTCGGTTACATTCCATTCAATTACATTCCATTCCGTTCTACTCGGTTACATTCCATTCCATTCCATTCCATTCCATTCCATTCCATTCCATTCCATTCCGTTCTACTCGGGTTGATTCCATTCTATTCCATTCCATTCCATTCCATTCCATTCCATTCCATTCCATTCCATTCCATTCCATTCCATTCGATTCCATTCCATTCCATTCCATTGAATTCCATTCCATTCCATTCCATTCCATGGAATTCCATTGAATTCCATTCCATTCCATTCCATTCCATTCCATTGAATTCCATTCCATTCCATTCCATTCCATTCCATTGAATTCCATTCCGTTCCATTCCATTCCATTGAATTCCATTCCATTCCATTCCATTCCATTCCATTCCATTCCATTCCATTCCATTCCATTGAATTCCATTCCATTCCATTCCATTCCATTCCATTCCATTCCATCCCATTCCATTCCATTCCATTCCATTCCGTTCTACTCGGGTTGATTCCATTCTATTCCATTCCATTCCATTCGATCCCATTTGATTCCATTCGATTCCATTCAATTCCATTCGATTCCATTCCATTCCACTCCATTCCATTCCATTGAATTCCATTCCATTCCATTCCATTCCATTCCATTCCATTCCATTCCATTCCATTCCATTCCATTGAATTCCATTCCATTCCATTCCATTCCATTCCATTGAATTCCATTCCATTCCATTGAATTCCATTCCATTCCATTCCATTCCATTCCATTCCATTCCATTCCATTCCATTCTACTGGTGTCCATTCCATTCCATTCCATTCCATTCCATTCCATTCCATTCCATTCCTTTCCATTCCATTGCATTCCATTGCATTCCATTCCATTCCATTCCATTCCATTCCATTCCATTCCACTCCACTCCACTCCACTCCACTCCATTCCATTCCACTCCACTCCGGTACATTCCATTCCATTCCATTCCATTCCATTCCATTCCATTTCCATTCCCATTCCATTTCCATTCCCGTTCCATTTCCATTCCCGTTTCTTTTCCATTCCCGTTCCATTTCCATTCCAGTTCCATTACCATTCCCGTTCCATTTCCATTCCCGATCCATTTCCATTCCCGTTCCATTTCCATTCCAGTTCCATTACCATTCCCGTTCCATTTCCATTCCCGATCCATTTCCATTCCCGTTCCATTTCCATTCCCGTTCCATTTCCATTCCCGTTCCATTACCATTCCCGTTCCATTTCCGTTCCCGTTCCGTTTCCGTTCCCGTTCCATTTCCGTTCTCGTTCCGTTTCCGTTCCCGTTCCATTTCCATTCCCGTTCCATTTCCTTTCCCGTTCCATTTCCATTCCCGTTCCATTTCCATTCCCTTTCCATTTCCATTTCATTCCATTCCGTTCTGCTCGGGTACATTCCATTCCATTCCATTGCATTCCATTCCGTTCTGCTCCTGTCCATTCCATTCCATTCCAATCCGTTCCATTCCGTTCTACTCGGGTAGATTCCATTCCATTCCATTCCATTCCATTCCATTCCATTCCATTCCATTCCATTCCATTCCATTCTACTGGTGTCCATTCCATTCCATTCCATTCCATTCCATTCCATTCCATTCCATTCCATTCCATTCCATTGCATTCCATTCCATTCCATTCCATTCCGTTCCGTTCTACTCGGTTACATTCCATTCAATTCCATTCCATTCCGTTCTACTCGGGTAGATTCCATTCCATTCCATTCCATTCCATTCCATTCCATTCCATTCTAGTGGTGTCCATTCCATTCCATTCCATTCCATTCCATTCCATTCCATTCCATTCCTTTCCATTCCATTGCATTCCATTGCATTCCATTCCATTCCATTCCATTCCATTCCATTCCATTCCATTCCATTCCACTCCACTCCACTCCACTCCACTCCATTCCACTCCACTCCACTCCGGTACATTCCATTCCATTCCATTCCATTCCATTCCATTCCATTCCATTCCATTCCGTTCCAGTGCTCTCTACTCCACTCCACTCCACTCCACTCCACTCCGGTACATTCCATTCCATTCCATTCCATTCCATTCCATTCCATTTCCATTCCCATTCCATTTCCATTCCCGTTCCATTTCCATTCCCGTTTCTTTTCCATTCCCGTTCCATTTCCATTCCAGTTCCATTACCATTCCCGTTCCATTTCCATTCCCGATCCATTTCCATTCCCGTTCCATTTCCATTCCCGTTCCATTTCCATTCCCGTTCCATTACCATTCCCGTTCCATTTCCGTTCCCGTTCCGTTTCCGTTCCCGTTCCATTTCCGTTCTCGTTCCGTTTCCGTTCCCGTTCCATTTCCATTCCCGTTCCATTTCCGTTCCCCTTCCATTTCCATTCCCGTTCCATTTCCATTCCCTTTCCATTTCCATTTCATTCCATTCCGTTCTGCTCGGGTACATTCCATTCCATTCCATTGCATTCCATTCCGTTCTGCTCCTGTCCATTCCATTCCATTCCAATCCGTTCCATTCCGTTCTACTCGGGTAGATTCCATTCCATTCCATTCCATTCCATTCCATTCCATTCCATTCCATTCCATTCCATTCCATTCCATTCCATTCCATTCCATTCTACTGGTGTCCATTCCATTCCATTCCATTCCATTCCATTCCATTGCATTCCATTCCATTCCGTTCCGTTCTACTCGGTTACATTCCATTCAATTCCATTCCATTCCGTTCTACTCGGGTAGATTCCATTCCATTCCATTCCATTCCTTTCCATTCCATTGCATTCCATTGCATTGCATTGCACTCAATTCCATTCCATTCCATTCCATTCCATTCCATTCCATTCCATTCCATTCCATTCCGTTCCGTTCAACTCGGTTACATTCCATTCAATTACATTCCATTCCGTTCTACTCGGTTACATTCCATTCCATTCCATTCCATTCCATTCCAATCCATTCCATTCCATTCCATTCCGTTCTACTCGGGTACATTCCGTTCCATTCCATTCCATTCCATTCCATTCCATTCCATTCCTTTCCGTTCTACTTTGGTACATTCCATTCCATTGCATTCCATTCCATTCCATTCCATTCCATTCCGTTCCGTTCTACTCGGTTACATTCCATTCAATTCCATTCCATTCCGTTCTACTCGGGTAGATTCCATTCGATTCCATTCCATTCCTTTCCATTCCATTGCATTCCATTGCATTGCATTGCACTCAATTCCATTCCATTCCATTCCATTCCATTCCATTGAATTCCATTCCATTCCATTGAATTCCATTCCATTCCATTCCATTCCATTCCATTCCATTCCATTCCATTCCATTCCATTCCATTGAATTCCTTTCCATTCCATTCCATTCCATGGAATTCCATTCCATTCCATTCCATTCCATTCCATTCCATTCCATTCCATTGAATTCCATTCCATTCCATTCCATTCCATTCCATTCCATCCCATTCCATTCCATTCCATTCCATTCCGTTCTACTCGGGTTGATTCCATTCTATTCCATTCCATTCCATTCCATTCCATTCCATTCCATTCCATTCCATTCCATTCGATTCCATTCCATTCCATTCCATTGAATTCCATTCCATTCCATTCCATTCCATGGAATTCCATTGAATTCCATTCCATTCCATTCCATTCCATTCCATTGAATTCCATTCCATTCCATTCCATTCCATTCCATTGAATTCCATTCCGTTCCATTCCATTCCATTGAATTCCATTCCATTCCATTCCATTCCATTCCATTCCATTCCATTCCATTCCATTCCATTCCATTCCATTGAATTCCATTCCATTCCATTCCATTCCATTCCATTCCATTCCATCCCATTCCATTCCATTCCATTCCATTCCGTTCTACTCGGGTTGATTCCATTCTATTCCATTCCATTCCATTCGATCCCATTTGATTCCATTCGATTCCATTCAATTCCATTCGATTCCATTCCATTCCACTCCATTCCATTCCATTGAATTCCATTCCATTCCATTCCATTCCATTCCATTCCATTCCATTCCATTCCATTCCATTGAATTCCATTCCATTGAATTCCATTCCATTCCATTGAATTCCATTCCATTCCATTGAATTCCATTCCATTCCATTCCATTCCATTCCATTCCATTCCATTCCATTCTACTGGTGTCCATTCCATTCCATTCCATTCCATTCCATTCCATTCCTTTCCATTCCATTGCATTCCATTGCATTCCATTCCATTCCATTCCATTCCATTCCATTCCATTCCATTCCACTCCACTCCACTCCACTCCACTCCATTCCACTCCACTCCACTCCGGTACATTCCATTCCATTCCATTCCATTCCATTCCATTCCATTTCCATTCCCATTCCATTTCCATTCCCGTTAAATTTCCATTCCCGTTTCTTTTCCATTCCCGTTCCATTTCCATTCCAGTTCCATTACCATTCCCGTTCCATTTCCATTCCCGATCCATTTCCATTCCCGTTCCATTTCCATTCCAGTTCCATTACCATTCCCGTTCCATTTCCATTCCCGATCCATTTCCATTCCCGTTCCATTTCCATTCCCGTTCCATTTCCATTCCCGTTCCATTACCATTCCCGTTCCATTTCCGTTCCCGTTCCGTTTCCGTTCCCGTTCCATTTCCGTTCTCGTTCCGTTTCCGTTCCCGTTCCATTTCCATTCCCGTTCCATTTCCGTTCCCGTTCCATTTCCATTCCCGTTCCATTTCCATTCCCTTTCCATTTCCATTTCATTCCATTCCGTTCTGCTCGGGTACATTCCATTCCATTCCATTGCATTCCATTCCGTTCTGCTCCTGTCCATTCCATTCCATTCCAATCCGTTCCATTCCGTTCTACTCGGGTAGATTCCATTCCATTCCATTCCATTCCATTCCATTCCATTCCATTCCATTCCATTCCATTCCATTCTACTGGTGTCCATTCCATTCCATTCCATTCCATTCCATTCCATTCCATTCCATTCCATTGCATTCCATTCCATTCCATTCCATTCCGTTCCGTTCTACTCGGTTACATTCCATTCAATTCCATTCCATTCCGTTCTACTCGGGTAGATTCCATTCCATTCCATTCCATTCCTTTCCATTCCATTGCATTCCATTGCATTGCATTGCACTCAATTCCATTCCATTCCATTCCATTCCATTCCATTCCATTCCATTCCATTCCATTCCATTCCGTTCCGTTCAACTCGGTTACATTCCATTCAATTACATTCCATTCCGTTCTACTCGGTTACATTCCATTCCATTCCATTCCATTCCATTCCATTCCAATCAATTCCATTCCATTCCATTCCGTTCTACTCGGGTACATTCCATTCCATTCCATTCCATTCCATTCCATTCCATTCCATTCCATTCCGTTCTACTTTGGTACATTCCATTCCATTCGATTCCATTCCATTCCATTCCATTACATTCCATTCCATTCCATTCCGTTCTATTCAGGTTGATTCCATTCTATTCCATTCCATTCCATTCCATTCCATTCCATTCCATTCCATTCCATTCGATTCCATTCCATTCCATTCCATTGAATTCCATTCCATTCCATTCCATTCCATGGAATTCCATTCCATTCCATTCCATTCCATTCCATTCCATTCCATTCCATTCCATTGAATTCCATTCCATTCCATTCCATTCCATTCCATTCCATTGAATTCCATTCCGTTCCATTCCATTCCATTGAATTCCATTCCATTCCATTCCATTCCATTGCATTCCATTCCATTGAATTCCATTCCATTCCATTCCATTCCATTCCATTCCATCCCATTCCATTCCATTCCATTCCATTCCGTTCTACTCGGGTTGATTCCATTCTATTCCATTCCATTCCATTCGATCCCATTTGATTCCATTCGATTCCATTCAATTCCATTCGATTCCATTCCATTCCACTCCATTCCATTCCATTGAATTCCATTCCATTCCATTCCATTCCATTCCATTCCATTCCATTCCATGGAATTACATTCCATTCCATTCCATTCCATTCCATAGAATTCCATTCCATTCCATTCCATTCCACTGAATTCCGTTCCATTCCATTCCATTCCGTTCCGTTCCGTTCCGTTCCGTTCCGTTGCGTTCCGTTCCATTCCGTTGTGTTCCGTTCCGTTCTACTCGGGTTGATTCCATTCTATTCCATTCCATTCCAATCCATTCCGTTCCATTCCATTGAATTCCATTCCATTCCATTCCATTCCATGGAATTCCATTGAATTCCACTGCATTCCATTCCATTCCATTCCATTCCATTCCATTGAATTCCATTCCATTCCATTCCATTCCATGGAATTCCGTTCCATTCCATTCCATTCCGTTCCTTTCCGTCCCGTTCCGTTCCGTTCCGTTCCGTTGCGTTCCGTTCCGTTCTACTCGGGTTGATTCCATTCTATTCCATTCCATTCCATTCGATTCCATTCGATTCCATTCGATTCCACTCCATTCCATTCCATAGAATTCCATTCCATTCCATTCCATTCCATTGAATTCCATTCCATTCCATTCCATTCCATAGAATTCCATTCCATTCCATTCCATTCCATTGAATTCCATTCCATTCCATTCCATTCCATTCCATTCCATTCCATTCCATTCCATTCTATTCCATTCTACTGGTGTCCATTCCATTCCATTCCATTCCATTCCATTCCATTCCATTCCATTCCATTCCTTTCCATTCCATTGCATTCCATTGCATTCCATTCCATTCCATTCCATTCCATTCCATTCCATTCCACTCCACTCCACTCCACTCCACTCCACTCCATTCCACTCCACTCCACTCCGGTACATTCCATTCCATTCCATTCCATTCCATTCCATTCCATTCCGTGCTTCTCGGGTACATTCCGTTCCGTTCCATTCCATTCCATTCCATTCCATTCCGTTCCAGTGCACTCTACTCCACTCCACTCCACTCCACTCCACTCCGGTACATTCCATTCCATTCCATTCCATTCCATTCCATTCCATTCCATTTCCATTCCCATTCCATTTCCATTCCCGTTCCATTTCCATTCCCGTTTCTTTTCCATTCCCGATCCATTTCCATTCCAGTTCCATTACCATTCCCGTTCCATTTCCATTCCCGATCCATTTCCATTCCCGTTCCTTTTCCATTCCCGTTCCATTTCCATTCCCGTTCCGTTACCATTCCCGTTCCATTTCCGTTCCCGTTCCGTTTCCGTTCCCGTTCCATTTCCGTTCTCGTTCCGTTTCCGTTCCCGTTCCATTTCCATTCCCGTTCCATTTCCGTTCCCGTTCCATTTCCATTCCCGTTCCATTTCCGTTCCCGTTCCATTTCCATTCCCGTTCTATTTCCATTCCCTTTCCATTTCCTTTTCATTCCATTCCGTTCTGCTCGGGTACATTCCATTCCATTCCATTGCATTCCATTCCGTTCTGCTCCTGTCCATTCCATTCCATTCCATTCCGTTCCATTCCGTTCTACTCGGGTAGATTCCATTCCATTCCATTCCATTCCATTCCATTCCATTCCATTCCATTCCATTCCATTCCATTCTACTGGTGTCCATTCCATTCCATTCCATTCCATTCCATTCCATTCCATTCCATTGCATTCCATTCCATTCCATTCCATTCCATTCCGTTCCGTTCTACTCGGTTACATTCCATTCAATTCCATTCCATTCCGTTCTACTCGGGTAGATTCCATTCCATTCCATTCCATTCCATTCCTTTCCATTCCATTGCATTCCATTGCATTGCATTGCACTCAATTCCATTCCATTCCATTCCATTCCATTCCATTCCATTCCATTCCATTCCATTCCATTCCATTCCATTCCGTTCCGTTCAACTCGGTTACATTCCATTCAATTACATTCCATTCCGTTCTACTCGGTTACATTCCATTCCATTCCATTCCATTCCATTCCAATCCATTCCATTCCATTCCATTCCGTTCTACTCGGGTACATTCCATTCCATTCCATTCCATTCCATTCCATTCCATTCCATTCCATTCCATTCCGTTCTACTCGGGTTGATTCCATTCTATTCCATTCCATTCCATTCCATTCCATTCCATTCCATTCCATTCCATTCCATTCGATTCCATTCCATTCCATTCCATTGAATTCCATTCCATTCCATTCCATTCCATGGAATTCCATTCCATTCCATTCCATTCCATTCCATTCCATTCCATGGAATTCCATTCCATTCCATTCCATTCCATTCCATTCCATTCCATGGAATTCCATTCCATTCCATTCCATTCCATTCCATTCCATTCCATTCCTTTCCATTCCATTGCATTCCATTGCATTCCATTCCATTCCATTCCAGTCCATTCCATTCCATTCCACTCCACTCCACTCCACTCCACTCCATTCCACTCCACTCCACTCCGGTACATTCCATTCCATTCCATTCCATTCCATTCCATTCCATTCCATTTCCATTCCCATTCCATTTCCATTCCCGTTCCATTTCCATTCCCGTTTCTTTTCCATTCCCGTTCCATTTCCATTCCAGTTCCATTACCATTCCCGTTCCATTTCCATTCCCGATCCATTTCCATTCCCGTTCCATTTCCATTCCAGTTCCATTAGCATTCCCGTTCCATTTCCATTCCCGATCCATTTCCATTCCCGTTCCATTTCCATTCCCGTTCCATTTCCTTTCCCGTTCCATTACCATTCCCGTTCCATTTCCGTTCCCGTTCCGTTTCCGTTCCCGTTCCATTTCCGTTCTCGTTCCGTTTCCGTTCCCGTTCCATTTCCATTCCCGTTCCATTTCCGTTCCCGTTCCATTTCCATTCCCGTTCCATTTCCATTCCCTTTCCATTTCCATTTCATTCCATTCCGTTCTGCTCGGGTACATTCCTTTCCATTCCATTGCATTCCATTCCGTTCTGCTCCTGTCCATTCCATTCCATTCCAATCCGTTCCATTCCGTTCTACTCGGGTAGATTCCATTCCATTCCATTCCATTCCATTCCATTCCATTCCATTCCATTCCATTCCATTCTACTGGTGTCCATTCCATTCCATTCCATTCCATTCCATTCCATTCCATTCCATTCCATTCCATTCCATTGCATTCCATTCCATTCCATTCCATTCCGTTCCGTTCTACTCGGTTACATTCCATTCAATTCCATTCCATTCCGTTCTACTCGGGTAGATTTCATTCCATTCCATTCCATTCCTTTCCATTCCATTGCATTCCATTGCATTGCATTGCACTCAATTCCATTCCATTCCATTCCATTCCATTCCATTCCATTCCATTCCATTCCATTCCGTTCCGTTCAACTCGGTTACATTCCATTCAATTACATTCCATTCCATTCCATTCCATTCCGTTCCGTTCAACTCGGTTACATTCCATTCAATTACATTCCATTCCGTTCTACTCGGTTACATTCCATTCCATTCCATTCCATTCCATTCCAATCTATTCCATTCCATTGAATTCCATTCCATTCCATTCCATTCCATTCCATTCCATTCCATTCCATTCCATTCTACTGGTGTCCATTCCATTCCATTCCATTC
The DNA here is from genome assembly GCF_029281585.2 of Gorilla gorilla gorilla. NCBI lineage: Eukaryota > Metazoa > Chordata > Mammalia > Primates > Hominidae > Gorilla > Gorilla gorilla. The sequence goes on from NC_073242.2 coordinate 54,564,506, forward strand.
CATTCCATTCCATTCCATTCCTTTCCATTCCATTGCATTCCATTGCATTCCATTCCATTCCATTCCATTCCATTCCATTCCATTCCACTCCACTCCACTCCACTCCACTCCATTCCACTCCACTCCACTCCGGTACATTCCATTCCATTCCATTCCATTCCATTCCATTCCATTCCATTCCATTCCATTCCATTCCGTGCTTCTCGGGTACATTCCGTTCCGTTCCATTCCATTCCATTCCATTCCATTCCGTTCCAGTGCACTCTACTCCACTCCACTCCACTCCACTCCACTCCGGTACATTCCATTCCATTCCATTCCATTCCATTCCATTCCATTCCATTTCCATTCCCATTCCATTTCCATTCCCGTTCCATTTCCATTCCCGTTTCTTTTCCATTCCCGTTCCATTTCCATTCCAGTTCCATTACCATTCCCGTTCCATTTCCATTCCCGATCCATTTCCATTCCCGTTCCATTTCCATTCCCGTTCCATTTCCATTCCCGTTCCATTACCATTCCCGTTCCATTTCCGTTCCCGTTCCGTTTCCGTTCCCGTTCCATTTCCGTTCTCGTTCCGTTTCCGTTCCCGTTCCATTTCCATTCCCGTTCCATTTCCGTTCCCGTTCCATTTCCATTCCCGTTCCATTTCCATTCCCTTTCCATTTCCATTTCATTCCATTCCGTTCTGCTCGGTTACATTCCATTCCATTCCATTGCATTCCATTCCGTTCTGCTCCTGTCCATTCCATTCCATTCCAATCCGTTCCATTCCGTTCTACTCGGGTAGATTCCATTCCATTCCATTCCATTCCATTCCATTCCATTCCATTCCATTCCATTCTACTGGTGTCCATTCCATTCCATTCCATTCCATTCCATTCCATTCCATTCCATTCCATTGCATTCCATTCCATTCCATTCCATTCCGTTCCGTTCTACTCGGTTACATTCCATTCAATTCCATTCCATTCCGTTCTACTCGGGTAGATTCCATTCCATTCCATTCCATTCCTTTCCATTCCATTGCATTCCATTGCATTGCATTGCACTCAATTCCATTCCATTCCATTCCATTCCATTCCATTCCATTCCATTCCATTCCGTTCCGTTCAACTCAGTTACATTCCATTCAATTACATTCCATTCCGTTCTACTCGGTTACATTCCATTCCATTCCATTCCATTCCATTCCAATCCATTCCATTCCATTCCATTCCGTTCTACTCGGGTACATTCCGTTCCATTCCATTCCATTCCATTCCATTCCATTCCATTCCTTTCCGTTCTACTTTGGTACATTCCATTCCATTCCATTCCATTCCATTCCATTCCATTCCATTACATTCCATTCCATTCCATTCCGTTCTACTCAGGTTGATTCCATTCTATTCCATTCCATTCCATTCCATTCCATTCCATTCCATTCCATTCGATTCCATTCCTTTCCATTCCATTGAATTCCATTCCATTCCATTCCATTCCATGGAATTCCATTCCATTCCATTCCATTCCATGGAATTCCATTCCATTCCATTCCATTCCATTCCATTCCATTCCATTCCATTCCATTCCATTGAATTCCATTCCATTCCATTCCATTCCATTCCATTCCATTCCATCCCATTCCATTCCATTCCATTCCATTCCATTCTACTCGGGTTGATTGCATTCTATTCCATTCCATTCCATTCGATCCCATTTGATTCCATTCGATTCCATTCAATTCTATTCGATTCCATTCCATTCCACTCCATTCCATTCCATTGAATTCCATTCCATTCCATTCCATTCCATTCCATTCCATTCCATTCCATGGAATTCCATTCCATTCCATTCCATTCCATTCCATAGAATTCCATTCCATTCCATTCCATTCCACTGAGTTCCGTTCCATTCCATTCCATTCCGTTCCGTTCCGTTCCGTTCCGTTCCGTTGCGTTCCGTTCCGTTCCGTTGTGTTCCGTTCCGTTCTACTCGGGTTGATTCCATTCTATTCCATTCCATTCCAATCCATTCCGTTCCATTCCATTGAATTCCATTCCATTCCATTCCATTCCATTCTACTGGTGTCCATTCCATTCCATTCCATTCCATTCCATTCCATTCCATTCCATTCCTTTCCATTCCATTGCATTCCATTGCATTCCATTCCATTCCATTCCATTCCATTCCATTCCATTCCACTCCACTCCACTCCACTCCACTCCATTCCACTCCACTCCACTCCGGTACATTCCATTCCATTCCATTCCATTCCATTCCATTCCATTCCATTCCATTCCGTGCTTCTCGGGTACATTCCGTTCCGTTCCATTCCATTCCATTCCATTCCATTCCGTTCCAGTGCTCTCTACTCCACTCCACTCCACTCCACTCCACTCCGGTACATTCCATTCCATTCCATTCCATTCCATTCCATTCCATTTCCATTCCCATTCCATTTCCATTCCCGTTCCATTTCCATTCCCGTTTCTTTTCCATTCCCGTTCCATTTCCATTCCCGTTCCATTACCATTCCCTTTCCATTTCCATTCCCGATCCATTTCCATTCCCGTTCCATTTCCATTCCCGTTCCATTTCCATTCCCGTTCCATTACCATTCCCGTTCCATTTCCGTTCCCGTTCCGTTTCCGTTCCCGTTCCATTTGCGTTCTCGTTCCGTTTCCGTTCCCGTTCCATTTCCATTCCCGTTCCATTTCCGTTCCCGTTCCATTTCCATTCCCGTTCCATTTCCATTCCCTTTCCATTTCCATTTCATTCCATTCCGTTCTGCTCGGTTACATTCCATTCCATTCCATTGCATTCCATTCCGTTCTGCTCCTGTCCATTCCATTCCATTCCAATCCGTTCCATTCCGTTCTACTCGGGTAGATTCCATTCCATTCCATTCCATTCCATTCCTTTCCATTCCATTCCATTCCATTCTACTGGTGTCCATTCCATTCCATTCCATTCCATTCCATTCCATTCCATTCCATTCCATTCCATTGCATTCCATTCCATTCCATTCCATTCCGTTCCGTTCTACTCGGTTAAATTCCATTCAATTCCATTCCATTCCGTTCTACTCGGGTAGATTCCATTCCATTCCATTCCATTCCTTTCCATTCCATTGCATTCCATTGCATTGCATTGCACTCAATTCCATTCCATTCCATTCCATTCCATTCCATTCCATTCCATTCCGTTCCGTTCAACTCAGTTACATTCCATTCAATTACATTCCATTCCGTTCTACTCGGTTACATTCCATTCCATTCCATTCCATTCCATTCCATTCCAATCCATTCCATTCCATTCCATTCCGTTCTACTCGGGTACATTCCGTTCCATTCCATTCCATTCCATTCCATTCCATTCCATTCCTTTCCGTTCTACTTTGGTACATTCCATTCCATTCCATTCCATTCCATTCCATTCCATTCCATTCCATTACATTCCATTCCATTCCATTCCGTTCTACTCAGGTTGATTCCATTCTATTCCATTCCATTCCATTCCATTCCATTCCATTCCATTCCATTCCATTCCATTCCTTTCCATTCCATTGAATTCCATTCCATTCCATTCCATTCCATGGAATTCCATTCCATTCCATTCCATTCCATTCCATTCCATTCCATTCCATTCCATTCCATTCCATTGAATTCCATTCCATTCCATTCCATTCCATTCCATTCCATTCCATCCCATTCCATTCCATTCCATTCCATTCCATTCTACTCGGGTTGATTCCATTCTATTCCATTCCATTCCATTCGATCCCATTTGATTCCATTCGATTCCATTCAATTCCATTCGATTCCATTCCATTCCACTCCATTCCATTCCATTGAATTCCATTCCATTCCATTCCATTCCATTCCATTCCATTCCATGGAATTCCATTCCATTCCATTCCATAGAATTCCATTCCATTCCATTCCATTCCACTGAGTTCCGTTCCATTCCATTCCATTCCGTTCCGTTCCGTTCCGTTCCGTTCCGTTGCGTTCCGTTCCGTTCCGTTGTGTTCCGTTCCGTTCTACTCGGGTTGATTCCATTCTATTCCATTCCATTCCAATCCATTCCGTTCCATTCCATTGAATTCCATTCCATTCCATTCCATTCCATTGAATTCCATTCCATTCCATTCCATTCCATTGAATTCCATTCCATTCCATTCCATTCCATTGAATTCCATTCCATTCCATTCCATTCCATTCCATTCCATTCCATTCCATTCCATTCCATTCTACTGGTGTCCATTCCATTCCATTCTATTCCATTCCATTCCATTCCATTCCATTCCATTCCATTCCATTCCATTCCATTCCATTGAATTCCATTCCATTCCATTCCATTCCATGGAATTCCATTCCATTCCATTCCATTCCATTCCATTCCATTCCATTCCATTCTACTGGTGTCCATTCCATTCCATTCTATTCCATTCCATTCCATTCCATTCCATTCCATTCCATTCCATTCCATTCCATTCCATTCCATTCCTCTCCACTCCACTCCACTCCACTCCATTCCACTCCACTCCACTCCGGTACATTCCATTCCATTCCATTCCATTCCATTCCATTCCATTCCGTGCTTCTCGGGTACATTCCGTTCCGTTCCATTCCATTCCATTCCATTCCATTCCGTTCCAGTGCACTCTACTCCACTCCACTCCACTCCACTCCACTCCGGTACATTCCATTCCATTCCATTCCATTCCATTTCCATTCCCATTCCATTTCCATTCCCGTTCCATTTCCATTCCCGTTTCTTTTCCATTCCCGTTCCATTTCCATTCCAGTTCCATTACCATTCCCGTTCCATTTCCATTCCCGATCCATTTCCATTCCCGTTCCTTTTCCATTCCCGTTCCATTTCCATTCCCGTTCCGTTACCATTCCCGTTCCATTTCCGTTCCCGTTCCGTTTCCGTTCCCGTTCCATTTCCGTTCTCGTTCCGTTTCCGTTCCCGTTCCATTTCCCTTCCCGTTCCATTTCCCTTCCCGTTCCATTTCCGTTCCCGTTCCGTTTCCATTCCCGTTCCATTTCCATTACCTTTCCATTTCCATTTCATTCCATTCCGTTCTGCTCGGGTACATTCCATTCCATTCCATTGCATTCCATTCCGTTCTGCTCCTGTCCATTCCATTCCATTCCAATCCGTTCCATTCCGTTCTACTCGGGTAGATTCCATTCCATTCCATTCCATTCCATTCCATTCCATTCCATTCCATTCCATTCCATTCCATTCTACTGGTGTCCATTCCATTCCATTCCATTCCATTCCATTCCATTCCATTCCATTGCATTCCATTCCATTCCATTCCATTCCGTTCCGTTCTACTCGGTTACATTCCATTCAATTCCATTCCATTCCGTTCTACTCGGGTAGATTCCATTCCATTCCATTCCATTCCTTTCCATTCCATTGCATTCCATTGCATTGCATTGCACTCAATTCCATTCCATTCCATTCCATTCCATTCCATTCCATTCCATTCCATTCCATTCCGTTCCGTTCAACTCAGTTACATTCCATTCAATTACATTCCATTCCGTTCTACTCGGTTACATTCCATTCCATTCCATTCCATTCCATTCCAATCCATTCCATTCCATTCCATTCCGTTCTACTCGGGTACATTCCGTTCCATTCCATTCCATTCCATTCCATTCCATTCCATTCCATTCCTTTCCGTTCTACTTTGGTACATTCCATTCCATTCCATTCCATTCCATTCCATTCCATTCCATTACATTCCATTCCATTCCATTCCGTTCTACTCAGGTTGATTCCATTCTATTCCATTCCATTCCATTCCATTCCATTCCATTCCATTCCATTCGATTCCATTCCATTCCATTCCATTGAATTCCATTCCATTCCATTCCATTCCATGGAATTCCATTCCATTCCATTCCATTCCATTCCATTCCATTCCATTCCATTGAATTCCATTCCATTCCATTCCATTCCATTCCATTCCATTCCATTCCGTTCCATTCCATTCCATTGAATTCCATTCCATTCCATTCCATTCCATTCCATTCCATCCCATTGAATTCCATTCCATTCCATTCCATTCCATTCCATTCCATTCCATTCCATTCCATTCCATGGAATTCCATTCCATTCCATTCCATTCCATTCCATTCCATTGAATTCCATTCCATTCCATTCCATTCCATGGAATTCCATTCCATTCCATTCCATTCCATTCCATTCCATTGAATTCCATTCCATTCCATTCCATTCCATTCCATTGAATTCCATTCCATTCCATTCCATTCCATGGAATTCCATTCCATTCCATTCCAATCCATTCCATTCCATTCCATTCCGTTCTACTCGGGTACATTCCGTTCCATTCCATTCCATTCCATTCCATTCCATTCCATTCCTTTCCGTTCTACTTTGGTACATTCCATTCCATTCCATTCCATTCCATTCCATTACATTCCATTACATTCCATTCCATTCCATTCCGTTCTACTCAGGTTGATTCCATTCTATTCCATTCCATTCCATTCCATTCCATTCCATTCCATTCCATTCCATTCGATTCCATTCCTTTCCATTCCATTGAATTCCATTCCATTCCATTCCATTCCATTCCATTCCATTCCATTCCAATTCCATTCCATTCCATTCCATTCCATTCCATTCCATTCCATTCCATTCCATTGAATTCCATTCCATTCCATTCCATTCCATTCCATTCCATTCCGTTCCATTCCATTCCATTGAATTCCATTCCATTCCATTCCATTCCATTCCATTCCATTCCATTGAATTCCATTCCATTCCATTCCATTCCATTCCATTCCATCCCATTCCATTCCATTCCATTCCATTCCATTCTACTCGGGTTGATTCCATTCTACTCCATTCCATTCCATTCGATCCCATTTGATTCCATTCGATTCCATTCAATTCCATTCGATTCCATTCCATTCCACTCCATCCCATTCCATTGAATTCCATTCCATTCCATTCCATTCCATTCCATTCCATTCCATTCCATTCCATTCCATTCCATAGAATTCCATTCCATTCCATTCCATTCCACTGAGTTCCGTTCCATTCCATTCCATTCCGTTCCGTTCCGTTCCGTTCCGTTCCGTTGCGTTCCGTTCCGTTCCGTTGTGTTCCGTTCCGTTCTACTCGGGTTGATTCCATTCTATTCCATTCCATTCCAATCCATTCCGTTCCATTCCATTGAATTCCATTCCATTCCATTCCATTCCATTGAATTCCATTCCATTCCATTCCATTCCATTGAATTCCATTCCATTCCATTCCGTTCTACTCAGGTTGATTCCATTCTATTCCATTCCATTCCATTCCATTCCATTCCATTCCATTCCATTCCATTCCATTCGATTCCATTCCTTTCCATTCCATTGAATTCCATTCCATTCCATTCCATTCCATGGAATTCCATTCCATTCCAATTCCATTCCATTCCATTCCATTCCATTCCATTCCATTCCATTCCATTCCATTGAATTCCATTCCATTCCATTCCATTCCATTCCATTCCATTCCGTTCCATTCCATTCCATTGAATTCCATTCCATTCCATTCCATTCCATTCCATTCCATTCCATTGAATTCCATTCCATTCCATTCCATTCCATTCCATTCCATCCCATTCCATTCCATTCCATTCCATTCCATTCCATTCTACTCGGGTTGATTCCATTCTACTCCATTCCATTCCATTCGATCCCATTTGATTCCATTCGATTCCATTCAATTCCATTCGATTCCATTCCATTCCACTCCATCCCATTCCATTGAATTCCATTCCATTCCATTCCATTCCATTCCATTCCATTCCATTCCATTCCATTCCATAGAATTCCATTCCATTCCATTCCATTCCACTGAGTTCCGTTCCATTCCATTCCATTCCGTTCCGTTCCGTTCCGTTCCGTTCCGTTGCGTTCCGTTCCGTTCCGTTGTGTTCCGTTCCGTTCTACTCGGGTTGATTCCATTCTATTCCATTCCATTCCAATCCATTCCGTTCCATTCCATTGAATTCCATTCCATTCCATTCCATTCCATTGAATTCCATTCCATTCCATTCCATTCCATTGAATTCCATTCCATTCCATTCCATTCCATTGAATTCCATTCCATTCCATTCCATTCCATTCCATTCCATTCCATTCCATTCCATTCCATTCTACTGGTGTCCATTCCATTCCATTCTATTCCATTCCATTCCATTCCATTCCATTCCATTCCATTCCATTCCATTCCATTCCATTCCATTGAATTCCATTCCATTCCATTCCATTCCATTGAATTCCATTCCATTCCATTCCATTCCATTTCATTCCATTCCATTCCATTCTACTGGTGTCCATTCCATTCCATTCTATTCCATTCCATTCCATTCCATTCCATTCCATTCCTTTCCATTCCATTGCATTCCATTGCATTCCATTCCATTCCATTCCATTCCATTCCGTTCCATTCCATTCCATTCCACTCCACTCCACTCCACTCCACTCCATTCCACTCCACTCCACTCCGGTACATTCCATTCCATTCCATTCCATTCCATTCCATTCCATTCCGTGCTTCTCGGGTACATTCCGTTCCGTTCCATTCCATTCCATTCCATTCCATTCCGTTCCAGTGCACTCTACTCCACTCCACTCCACTCCACTCCACTCCGGTACATTCCATTCCATTCCATTCCATTCCATTTCCATTCCCATTCCATTTCCATTCCCGTTCCATTTCCATTCCCGTTTCTTTTCCATTCCCGTTCCATTTCCATTCCAGTTCCATTACCATTCCCGTTCCATTTCCATTCCCGATCCATTTCCATTCCCGTTCCTTTTCCATTCCCGTTCCATTTCCATTCCCGTTCCGTTACCATTCCCGTTCCATTTCCGTTCCCGTTCCGTTTCCGTTCCCGTTCCATTTCCGTTCTCGTTCCGTTTCCGTTCCCGTTCCATTTCCCTTCCCGTTCCATTTCCCTTCCCGTTCCATTTCCGTTCCCGTTCCGTTTCCGTTCCCGTTCCATTTCCGTTCTCGTTCCGTTTCCGTTCCCGTTCCATTTCCATTCCCGTTCCATTTCCGTTCCCGTTCCATTTCCATTCCCGTTCCATTTCCATTCCCTTACCATTTCCATTTCATTCCATTCCGTTCTGCTCGGGTACATTCCATTCCATTCCATTGCATTCCATTCCGTTCTGCTCCTGTCCATTCCATTCCATTCCAATCCGTTCCATTCCGTTCTACTCGGGTAGATTCCATTCCATTCCATTCCATTCCATTCCATTCCATTCCATTCCATTCCATTCCATTCCATTCCATTCCATTCTACTGGTGTCCATTCCATTCCATTCCATTCCATTCCATTCCATTCCATTCCATTCCATTGCATTCCATTCCATTCCATTCCATTCCGTTCCGTTCTACTCGGTTACATTCCATTCAATTCCATTCCATTCCGTTCTACTCGGGTAGATTCCATTCCATTCCATTCCATTCCTTTCCATTCCATTGCATTCCATTGCATTGCATTGCACTCAATTCCATTCCATTCCATTCCATTCCATTCCATTCCATTCCATTCCATTCCGTTCCGTTCAACTCAGTTACATTCCATTCAATTACATTCCATTCCGTTCTACTCGGTTACATTCCATTCCATTCCATTCCATTCCATTCCAATCCATTCCATTCCATTCCATTCCGTTCTACTCGGGTACATTCCGTTCCATTCCATTCCATTCCATTCCATTCCATTCCATTCCTTTCCGTTCTACTTTGGTACATTCCATTCCATTCCATTCCATTCCATTCCATTCCATTCCATTACATTCCATTCCATTCCATTCCGTTCTACTCAGGTTGATTCCATTCTATTCCATTCCATTCCATTCCATTCCATTCCATTCCATTCCATTCGATTCCATTCCTTTCCATTCCATTGAATTCCATTCCATTCCATTCCATTCCATGGAATTCCATTCCATTCCATTCCATTCCATTCCATTCCATTCCATTCCATTCCATTGAATTCCATTCCATTCCATTCCATTCCATTCCATTCCATTCCATCCCATTCCATTCCATTCCATTCCATTCCATTCTACTCGGGTTGATTGCATTCTATTCCATTCCATTCCATTCGATCCCATTTGATTCCATTCGATTCCATTCAATTCTATTCGATTCCATTCCATTCCACTCCATTCCATTCCATTGAATTCCATTCCATTCCATTCCATTCCATTCCATTCCATTCCATTCCATGGAATTCCATTCCATTCCATTCCATTCCATTCCATAGAATTCCATTCCATTCCATTCCATTCCACTGAGTTCCGTTCCATTCCATTCCATTCCGTTCCGTTCCGTTCCGTTCCGTTCCGTTGCGTTCCGTTCCGTTCCGTTGTGTTCCGTTCCGTTCTACTCGGGTTGATTCCATTCTATTCCATTCCATTCCAATCCATTCCGTTCCATTCCATTGAATTCCATTCCATTCCATTCCATTCCATTCTACTGGTGTCCATTCCATTCCATTCCATTCCATTCCATTCCATTCCATTCCATTCCTTTCCATTCCATTGCATTCCATTGCATTCCATTCCATTCCATTCCATTCCATTCCATTCCATTCCACTCCACTCCACTCCACTCCACTCCATTCCACTCCACTCCACTCCGGTACATTCCATTCCATTCCATTCCATTCCATTCCATTCCATTCCATTCCATTCCGTGCTTCTCGGGTACATTCCGTTCCGTTCCATTCCATTCCATTCCATTCCATTCCGTTCCAGTGCTCTCTACTCCACTCCACTCCACTCCACTCCACTCCGGTACATTCCATTCCATTCCATTCCATTCCATTCCATTCCATTTCCATTCCCATTCCATTTCCATTCCCGTTCCATTTCCATTCCCGTTTCTTTTCCATTCCCGTTCCATTTCCATTCCCGTTCCATTACCATTCCCTTTCCATTTCCATTCCCGATCCATTTCCATTCCCGTTCCATTTCCATTCCCGTTCCATTTCCATTCCCGTTCCATTACCATTCCCGTTCCATTTCCGTTCCCGTTCCGTTTCCGTTCCCGTTCCATTTGCGTTCTCGTTCCGTTTCCGTTCCCGTTCCATTTCCATTCCCGTTCCATTTCCGTTCCCGTTCCATTTCCATTCCCGTTCCATTTCCATTCCCTTTCCATTTCCATTTCATTCCATTCCGTTCTGCTCGGTTACATTCCATTCCATTCCATTGCATTCCATTCCGTTCTGCTCCTGTCCATTCCATTCCATTCCAATCCGTTCCATTCCGTTCTACTCGGGTAGATTCCATTCCATTCCATTCCATTCCATTCCTTTCCATTCCATTCTACTGGTGTCCATTCCATTCCATTCCATTCCATTCCATTCCATTCCATTCCATTCCATTCCATTGCATTCCATTCCATTCCATTCCATTCCGTTCCGTTCTACTCGGTTAAATTCCATTCAATTCCATTCCATTCCGTTCTACTCGGGTAGATTCCATTCCATTCCATTCCATTCCTTTCCATTCCATTGCATTCCATTGCATTGCATTGCACTCAATTCCATTCCATTCCATTCCATTCCATTCCATTCCATTCCATTCCGTTCCGTTCAACTCAGTTACATTCCATTCAATTACATTCCATTCCGTTCTACTCGGTTACATTCCATTCCATTCCATTCCATTCCATTCCATTCCAATCCATTCCATTCCATTCCATTCCGTTCTACTCGGGTACATTCCGTTCCATTCCATTCCATTCCATTCCATTCCATTCCATTCCTTTCCGTTCTACTTTGGTACATTCCATTCCATTCCATTCCATTCCATTCCATTCCATTCCATTCCATTACATTCCATTCCATTCCATTCCGTTCTACTCAGGTTGATTCCATTCTATTCCATTCCATTCCATTCCATTCCATTCCATTCCATTCCATTCCATTCCATTCCTTTCCATTCCATTGAATTCCATTCCATTCCATTCCATTCCATGGAATTCCATTCCATTCCATTCCATTCCATTCCATTCCATTCCATTCCATTCCATTCCATTCCATTGAATTCCATTCCATTCCATTCCATTCCATTCCATTCCATTCCATCCCATTCCATTCCATTCCATTCCATTCCATTCTACTCGGGTTGATTCCATTCTATTCCATTCCATTCCATTCGATCCCATTTGATTCCATTCGATTCCATTCAATTCCATTCGATTCCATTCCATTCCACTCCATTCCATTCCATTGAATTCCATTCCATTCCATTCCATTCCATTCCATTCCATTCCATGGAATTCCATTCCATTCCATTCCATAGAATTCCATTCCATTCCATTCCATTCCACTGAGTTCCGTTCCATTCCATTCCATTCCGTTCCGTTCCGTTCCGTTCCGTTCCGTTGCGTTCCGTTCCGTTCCGTTGTGTTCCGTTCCGTTCTACTCGGGTTGATTCCATTCTATTCCATTCCATTCCAATCCATTCCGTTCCATTCCATTGAATTCCATTCCATTCCATTCCATTCCATTGAATTCCATTCCATTCCATTCCATTCCATTGAATTCCATTCCATTCCATTCCATTCCATTGAATTCCATTCCATTCCATTCCATTCCATTCCATTCCATTCCATTCCATTCCATTCCATTCTACTGGTGTCCATTCCATTCCATTCTATTCCATTCCATTCCATTCCATTCCATTCCATTCCATTCCATTCCATTCCATTCCATTGAATTCCATTCCATTCCATTCCATTCCATGGAATTCCATTCCATTCCATTCCATTCCATTCCATTCCATTCCATTCCATTCTACTGGTGTCCATTCCATTCCATTCTATTCCATTCCATTCCATTCCATTCCATTCCATTCCATTCCATTCCATTCCATTCCATTCCATTCCATTCCTCTCCACTCCACTCCACTCCACTCCATTCCACTCCACTCCACTCCGGTACATTCCATTCCATTCCATTCCATTCCATTCCATTCCATTCCGTGCTTCTCGGGTACATTCCGTTCCGTTCCATTCCATTCCATTCCATTCCATTCCGTTCCAGTGCACTCTACTCCACTCCACTCCACTCCACTCCACTCCGGTACATTCCATTCCATTCCATTCCATTCCATTTCCATTCCCATTCCATTTCCATTCCCGTTCCATTTCCATTCCCGTTTCTTTTCCATTCCCGTTCCATTTCCATTCCAGTTCCATTACCATTCCCGTTCCATTTCCATTCCCGATCCATTTCCATTCCCGTTCCTTTTCCATTCCCGTTCCATTTCCATTCCCGTTCCGTTACCATTCCCGTTCCATTTCCGTTCCCGTTCCGTTTCCGTTCCCGTTCCATTTCCGTTCTCGTTCCGTTTCCGTTCCCGTTCCATTTCCCTTCCCGTTCCATTTCCCTTCCCGTTCCATTTCCGTTCCCGTTCCGTTTCCATTCCCGTTCCATTTCCATTACCTTTCCATTTCCATTTCATTCCATTCCGTTCTGCTCGGGTACATTCCATTCCATTCCATTGCATTCCATTCCGTTCTGCTCCTGTCCATTCCATTCCATTCCAATCCGTTCCATTCCGTTCTACTCGGGTAGATTCCATTCCATTCCATTCCATTCCATTCCATTCCATTCCATTCCATTCCATTCCATTCTACTGGTGTCCATTCCATTCCATTCCATTCCATTCCATTCCATTCCATTCCATTGCATTCCATTCCATTCCATTCCATTCCGTTCCGTTCTACTCGGTTACATTCCATTCAATTCCATTCCATTCCGTTCTACTCGGGTAGATTCCATTCCATTCCATTCCATTCCTTTCCATTCCATTGCATTCCATTGCATTGCATTGCACTCAATTCCATTCCATTCCATTCCATTCCATTCCATTCCATTCCATTCCATTCCATTCCGTTCCGTTCAACTCAGTTACATTCCATTCAATTACATTCCATTCCGTTCTACTCGGTTACATTCCATTCCATTCCATTCCATTCCATTCCAATCCATTCCATTCCATTCCATTCCGTTCTACTCGGGTACATTCCGTTCCATTCCATTCCATTCCATTCCATTCCATTCCATTCCATTCCTTTCCGTTCTACTTTGGTACATTCCATTCCATTCCATTCCATTCCATTCCATTCCATTCCATTACATTCCATTCCATTCCATTCCGTTCTACTCAGGTTGATTCCATTCTATTCCATTCCATTCCATTCCATTCCATTCCATTCCATTCCATTCGATTCCATTCCATTCCATTCCATTGAATTCCATTCCATTCCATTCCATTCCATGGAATTCCATTCCATTCCATTCCATTCCATTCCATTCCATTCCATTCCATTGAATTCCATTCCATTCCATTCCATTCCATTCCATTCCATTCCATTCCGTTCCATTCCATTCCATTGAATTCCATTCCATTCCATTCCATTCCATTCCATTCCATCCCATTGAATTCCATTCCATTCCATTCCATTCCATTCCATTCCATTCCATTCCATTCCATTCCATGGAATTCCATTCCATTCCATTCCATTCCATTCCATTCCATTGAATTCCATTCCATTCCATTCCATTCCATGGAATTCCATTCCATTCCATTCCATTCCATTCCATTCCATTGAATTCCATTCCATTCCATTCCATTCCATTCCATTGAATTCCATTCCATTCCATTCCATTCCATGGAATTCCATTCCATTCCATTCCAATCCATTCCATTCCATTCCATTCCGTTCTACTCGGGTACATTCCGTTCCATTCCATTCCATTCCATTCCATTCCATTCCATTCCTTTCCGTTCTACTTTGGTACATTCCATTCCATTCCATTCCATTCCATTCCATTACATTCCATTACATTCCATTCCATTCCATTCCGTTCTACTCAGGTTGATTCCATTCTATTCCATTCCATTCCATTCCATTCCATTCCATTCCATTCCATTCCATTCGATTCCATTCCTTTCCATTCCATTGAATTCCATTCCATTCCATTCCATTCCATTCCATTCCATTCCATTCCAATTCCATTCCATTCCATTCCATTCCATTCCATTCCATTCCATTCCATTCCATTGAATTCCATTCCATTCCATTCCATTCCATTCCATTCCATTCCGTTCCATTCCATTCCATTGAATTCCATTCCATTCCATTCCATTCCATTCCATTCCATTCCATTGAATTCCATTCCATTCCATTCCATTCCATTCCATTCCATCCCATTCCATTCCATTCCATTCCATTCCATTCTACTCGGGTTGATTCCATTCTACTCCATTCCATTCCATTCGATCCCATTTGATTCCATTCGATTCCATTCAATTCCATTCGATTCCATTCCATTCCACTCCATCCCATTCCATTGAATTCCATTCCATTCCATTCCATTCCATTCCATTCCATTCCATTCCATTCCATTCCATTCCATAGAATTCCATTCCATTCCATTCCATTCCACTGAGTTCCGTTCCATTCCATTCCATTCCGTTCCGTTCCGTTCCGTTCCGTTCCGTTGCGTTCCGTTCCGTTCCGTTGTGTTCCGTTCCGTTCTACTCGGGTTGATTCCATTCTATTCCATTCCATTCCAATCCATTCCGTTCCATTCCATTGAATTCCATTCCATTCCATTCCATTCCATTGAATTCCATTCCATTCCATTCCATTCCATTGAATTCCATTCCATTCCATTCCGTTCTACTCAGGTTGATTCCATTCTATTCCATTCCATTCCATTCCATTCCATTCCATTCCATTCCATTCCATTCCATTCGATTCCATTCCTTTCCATTCCATTGAATTCCATTCCATTCCATTCCATTCCATGGAATTCCATTCCATTCCAATTCCATTCCATTCCATTCCATTCCATTCCATTCCATTCCATTCCATTCCATTGAATTCCATTCCATTCCATTCCATTCCATTCCATTCCATTCCGTTCCATTCCATTCCATTGAATTCCATTCCATTCCATTCCATTCCATTCCATTCCATTCCATTGAATTCCATTCCATTCCATTCCATTCCATTCCATTCCATCCCATTCCATTCCATTCCATTCCATTCCATTCCATTCTACTCGGGTTGATTCCATTCTACTCCATTCCATTCCATTCGATCCCATTTGATTCCATTCGATTCCATTCAATTCCATTCGATTCCATTCCATTCCACTCCATCCCATTCCATTGAATTCCATTCCATTCCATTCCATTCCATTCCATTCCATTCCATTCCATTCCATTCCATAGAATTCCATTCCATTCCATTCCATTCCACTGAGTTCCGTTCCATTCCATTCCATTCCGTTCCGTTCCGTTCCGTTCCGTTCCGTTGCGTTCCGTTCCGTTCCGTTGTGTTCCGTTCCGTTCTACTCGGGTTGATTCCATTCTATTCCATTCCATTCCAATCCATTCCGTTCCATTCCATTGAATTCCATTCCATTCCATTCCATTCCATTGAATTCCATTCCATTCCATTCCATTCCATTGAATTCCATTCCATTCCATTCCATTCCATTGAATTCCATTCCATTCCATTCCATTCCATTCCATTCCATTCCATTCCATTCCATTCCATTCTACTGGTGTCCATTCCATTCCATTCTATTCCATTCCATTCCATTCCATTCCATTCCATTCCATTCCATTCCATTCCATTCCATTCCATTGAATTCCATTCCATTCCATTCCATTCCATTGAATTCCATTCCATTCCATTCCATTCCATTTCATTCCATTCCATTCCATTCTACTGGTGTCCATTCCATTCCATTCTATTCCATTCCATTCCATTCCATTCCATTCCATTCCTTTCCATTCCATTGCATTCCATTGCATTCCATTCCATTCCATTCCATTCCATTCCGTTCCATTCCATTCCATTCCACTCCACTCCACTCCACTCCACTCCATTCCACTCCACTCCACTCCGGTACATTCCATTCCATTCCATTCCATTCCATTCCATTCCATTCCGTGCTTCTCGGGTACATTCCGTTCCGTTCCATTCCATTCCATTCCATTCCATTCCGTTCCAGTGCACTCTACTCCACTCCACTCCACTCCACTCCACTCCGGTACATTCCATTCCATTCCATTCCATTCCATTTCCATTCCCATTCCATTTCCATTCCCGTTCCATTTCCATTCCCGTTTCTTTTCCATTCCCGTTCCATTTCCATTCCAGTTCCATTACCATTCCCGTTCCATTTCCATTCCCGATCCATTTCCATTCCCGTTCCTTTTCCATTCCCGTTCCATTTCCATTCCCGTTCCGTTACCATTCCCGTTCCATTTCCGTTCCCGTTCCGTTTCCGTTCCCGTTCCATTTCCGTTCTCGTTCCGTTTCCGTTCCCGTTCCATTTCCCTTCCCGTTCCATTTCCCTTCCCGTTCCATTTCCGTTCCCGTTCCGTTTCCGTTCCCGTTCCATTTCCGTTCTCGTTCCGTTTCCGTTCCCGTTCCATTTCCATTCCCGTTCCATTTCCGTTCCCGTTCCATTTCCATTCCCGTTCCATTTCCATTCCCTTACCATTTCCATTTCATTCCATTCCGTTCTGCTCGGGTACATTCCATTCCATTCCATTGCATTCCATTCCGTTCTGCTCCTGTCCATTCCATTCCATTCCAATCCGTTCCATTCCGTTCTACTCGGGTAGATTCCATTCCATTCCATTCCATTCCATTCCATTCCATTCCATTCCATTCCATTCCATTCCATTCCATTCCATTCTACTGGTGTCCATTCCATTCCATTCCATTCCATTCCATTCCATTCCATTCCATTCCATTGCATTCCATTCCATTCCATTCCATTCCGTTCCGTTCTACTCGGTTACATTCCATTCAATTCCATTCCATTCCGTTCTACTCGGGTAGATTCCATTCCATTCCATTCCATTCCTTTCCATTCCATTGCATTCCATTGCATTGCATTGCACTCAATTCCATTCCATTCCATTCCATTCCATTCCATTCCATTCCGTTCCGTTCAACTCAGTTACATTCCATTCAATTACATTCCATTCCGTTCTACTCGGTTACATTCCATTCCATTCCATTCCATTCCATTCCAATCCATTCCATTCCATTCCATTCCGTTCTACTCGGGTACATTCCGTTCCATTCCATTCCATTCAATTCCATTCCATTCCATTCCTTTCCGTTCTACTTTGGTACATTCCATTCCATTCCATTCCATTCCATTCCATTCCATTCCATTACATTCCATTCCATTCCATTCCGTTCTACTCAGGTTGATTCCATTCTATTCCATTCCATTCCATTCCATTCCATTCCATTCCATTCCATTCGATTCCATTCCATTCCATTCCATTGAATTCCATTCCATTCCATTCCATTCCATTCCATTCCATTCCATGGAATTCCATTCCATTCCATTCCATTCCATTCCATTCCATTGAATTCCATTCCATTCCATTCCATTCCATTCCATTGAATTCCATTCCATTCCATTCCATTCCATTGAATTCCATTCCATTCCATTCCATTCCATTCCATTCCATTCCATTCCATTCCATTCCATTCCATTCTACTGGTGTCCATTCCATTCCATTCTATTCCATTCCATTCCATTCCATTCCATTCCATTCCTTTCCATTCCATTGCATTCCATTGCATTCCATTCCATTCCATTCCATTCCATTCCATTCCATTCCATTCCACTCCACTCCACTCCACTCCACTCCACTCCATTCCACTCCACTCCACTCCGGTACATTCCATTCCATTCCATTCCAATCCATTCCATTCCATTCCGTGCTTCTCGGGTACATTCCGTTCCGTTCCATTCCATTCCATTCCATTCCATTCCGTTCCAGTGCACTCTACTCCACTCCACTCCACTCCACTCCACTCCGGTACATTCCATTCCATTCCATTCCATTCCATTTCCATTCCCATTCCATTTCCATTCCCGTTCCATTTCCATTCCCGTTTCTTTTCCATTCCCGTTCCATTTCCATTCCAGTTCCATTACCATTCCCGTTCCATTTCCATTCCCGATCCATTTCCATTCCCGTTCCTTTTCCATTCCCGTTCCATTTCCATTCCCGTTCCGTTACCATTCCCGTTCCATTTCCGTTCCCGTTCCGTTTCCGTTCCCGTTCCATTTCCGTTCTCGTTCCGTTTCCGTTCCCGTTCCATTTCCCTTCCCGTTCCATTTCCCTTCCCGTTCCATTTCCGTTCCCGTTCCGTTTCCGTTCCCGTTCCATTTCCGTTCTCGTTCCGTTTCCGTTCCCGTTCCATTTCCATTCCCGTTCCATTTCCGTTCCCGTTCCATTTCCATTCCCGTTCCATTTCCATTCCCTTTCCATTTCCATTTCATTCCATTCCGTTCTGCTCGGGTACATTCCATTCCATTCCATTGCATTCCATTCCGTTCTGCTCCTGTCCATTCCATTCCATTCCAATCCGTTCCATTCCGTTCTACTCGGGTAGATTCCATTCCATTCCATTCCATTCCATTCCATTCCATTCCATTCCATTCCATTCCATTCCATTCCATTCTACTGGTGTCCATTCCATTCCATTCCATTCCATTCCATTCCATTCCATTCCATTCCATTGCATTCCATTCCATTCCATTCCATTCCGTTCCGTTCTACTCGGTTACATTCCATTCAATTCCATTCCATTCCGTTCTACTCGGGTAGATTCCATTCCATTCCATTCCATTCCTTTCCATTCCATTGCATTCCATTGCATTGCATTGCACTCAATTCCATTCCATTCCATTCCATTCCATTCCATTCCATTCCATTCCATTCCATTCCATTCCGTTCCGTTCAACTCGGTTACATTCCATTCAATTACATTCCATTCCGTTCTACTCGGTTACATTCCATTCCATTCCATTCCATTCCATTCCAATCCATTCCATTCCATTCCATTCCGTTCTACTCGGGTACATTCCATTCCATTCCATTCCATTCCATTCCATTCCATTCCATTCCATTCCATTCTACTGGTGTCCATTCCATTCCATTCCATTCCATTCCATTCCATTCCATTCCATTCCATTGCATTCCATTCCATTCCATTCCATTCCGTTCCGTTCTACTCGGTTACATTCCATTCAATTCCATTCCATTCCGTTCTACTCGGGTAGATTCCATTCCATTCCATTCCATTCCTTTCCATTCCATTGCATTCCATTGCATTGCATTGCACTCAATTCCATTCCATTCCATTCCATTCCATTCCATTCCATTCCATTCCGTTCCGTTCAACTCAGTTACATTCCATTCAATTACATTCCATTCCGTTCTACTCGGTTACATTCCATTCCATTCCATTCCATTCCATTCCATTCCAATCCATTCCATTCCATTCCATTCCGTTCTACTCGGGTACATTCCGTTCCATTCCATTCCATTCCATTCCATTCCATTCCATTCCTTTCCGTTCTACTTTGGTACATTCCATTCCATTCCATTCCATTCCATTCCATTCCATTCCATTCCATTACATTCCATTCCATTCCATTCCGTTCTACTCAGGTTGATTCCATTCTATTCCATTCCATTCCATTCCATTCCATTCCATTCCATTCCATTCCATTCCATTCCTTTCCATTCCATTGAATTCCATTCCATTCCATTCCATTCCATGGAATTCCATTCCATTCCATTCCATTCCATTCCATTCCATTCCATTCCATTCCATTCCATTCCATTGAATTCCATTCCATTCCATTCCATTGAATTCCATTCCATTCCATTCCATTCCATTCCATTCCATTCCATCCCATTCCATTCCATTCCATTCCATTCCATTCTACTCGGGTTGATTCCATTCTATTCCATTCCATTCCATTCGATCCCATTTGATTCCATTCGATTCCATTCAATTCCATTCGATTCCATTCCATTCCACTCCATTCCATTCCATTGAATTCCATTCCATTCCATTCCATTCCATTCCATTCCATTCCATGGAATTCCATTCCATTCCATTCCATAGAATTCCATTCCATTCCATTCCATTCCACTGAGTTCCGTTCCATTCCATTCCATTCCGTTCCGTTCCGTTCCGTTCCGTTCCGTTGCGTTCCGTTCCGTTCCGTTGTGTTCCGTTCCGTTCTACTCGGGTTGATTCCATTCTATTCCATTCCATTCCAATCCATTCCGTTCCATTCCATTGAATTCCATTCCATTCCATTCCATTCCGTTCTACTCGGGTTGATTCCATTCTATTCCATTCCATTCAATTCGATCCCATTTGATTCCATTCGATTCCATTCAATTCCATTCGATTCCATTCCATTCCACTCCATTCCATTCCATTGAATTCCATTCCATTCCATTCCATTCCATTCCATTCCATTCCATTCCATTCCATTCCATTCCATGGAATTCCATTCCATTCCATTCCAATCCATTCCATTCCATTCCATTCCGTTCTACTCGGGTACATTCCGTTCCATTCCATTCCATTCCATTCCATTCCATTCCATTCCATTCCTTTCCGTTCTACTTTGGTACATTCCATTCCATTCCATTCCATTCCATTCCATTCCATTCCATTACATTCCATTCCATTCCATTCCGTTCTACTCAGGTTGATTCCATTCTATTCCATTCCATTCCATTCCATTCCATTCCATTCCATTCCATTCCATTCGATTCCATTCCTTTCCATTCCATTGAATTCCATTCCATTCCATTCCATTCCATGGAATTCCATTCCATTCCAATTCCATTCCATTCCATTCCATTCCATTCCATTCCATTCCATTCCATTCCATTGAATTCCATTCCATTCCATTCCATTCCATTCCATTCCATTCCATTCTACTCGGGTTGATTCCATTCTATTCCATTCCATTCCATTCGATCCCATTTGATTCCATTCGATTCCATTCAATTCCATTCGATTCCATTCCATTCCACTCCATTCCATTCCATTGAATTCCATTCCATTCCATTCCATTCCATTCCATTCCATTCCATTCCATTCCATTCCATTCCATTCCATTCCATAGAATTCCATTCCATTCCATTCCATTCCACTGAGTTCCGTTCCATTCCATTCCATTCCGTTCCGTTCCGTTCCGTTCCGTTCCGTTGCGTTCCGTTCCGTTCCGTTGTGTTCCGTTCCGTTCTACTCGGGTTGATTCCATTCTATTCCATTCCATTCCAATCCATTCCGTTCCATTCCATTGAATTCCATTCCATTCCATTCCATTCCATTGAATTCCATTCCATTCCATTCCATTCCATTGAATTCCATTCCATTCCATTCCATTCCATTGAATTCCATTCCATTCCATTCCATTCCATTCCATTCCATTCCATTCCATTCCATTCCATTCCATTCTACTGGTGTCCATTCCATTCCATTCTATTCCATTCCATTCCATTCCATTCCATTCCATTCCATTCCATTCCATTGAATTCCATTCCATTCCATTCCATTCCATTGAATTCCATTCCATTCCATTCCATTCCATTTCATTCCATTCCATTCCATTCTACTGGTGTCCATTCCATTCCATTCTATTCCATTCCATTCCATTCCATTCCATTCCATTCCTTTCCATTCCATTGCATTCCATTGCATTCCATTCCATTCCATTCCATTCCATTCCGTTCCATTCCATTCCATTCCACTCCACTCCACTCCACTCCACTCCATTCCACTCCACTCCACTCCGGTACATTCCATTCCATTCCATTCCATTCCATTCCATTCCATTCCGTGCTTCTCGGGTACATTCCGTTCCGTTCCATTCCATTCCATTCCATTCCATTCCGTTCCAGTGCACTCTACTCCACTCCACTCCACTCCACTCCACTCCGGTACATTCCATTCCATTCCATTCCATTCCATTTCCATTCCCATTCCATTTCCATTCCCGTTCCATTTCCATTCCCGTTTCTTTTCCATTCCCGTTCCATTTCCATTCCAGTTCCATTACCATTCCCGTTCCATTTCCATTCCCGATCCATTTCCATTCCCGTTCCTTTTCCATTCCCGTTCCATTTCCATTCCCGTTCCGTTACCATTCCCGTTCCATTTCCGTTCCCGTTCCGTTTCCGTTCCCGTTCCATTTCCGTTCTCGTTCCGTTTCCGTTCCCGTTCCATTTCCGTTCCCGTTCCGTTTCCGTTCCCGTTCCATTTCCGTTCTCGTTCCGTTTCCGTTCCCGTTCCATTTCCCTTCCCGTTCCATTTCCCTTCCCGTTCCATTTCCGTTCCCGTTCCGTTTCCGTTCCCGTTCCATTTCCGTTCTCGTTCCGTTTCCGTTCCCGTTCCATTTCCATTCCCGTTCCATTTCCGTTCCCGTTCCATTTCCATTCCCGTTCCATTTCCATTCCCTTTCCATTTCCATTTCATTCCATTCCGTTCTGCTCGGGTACATTCCATTCCATTCCATTGCATTCCATTCCGTTCTGCTCCTGTCCATTCCATTCCATTCCAATCCGTTCCATTCCGTTCTACTCGGGTAGATTCCATTCCATTCCATTCCATTCCATTCCATTCCATTCCATTCCATTCCATTCCATTCCATTCCATTCTACTGGTGTCCATTCCATTCCATTCCATTCCATTCCATTCCATTCCATTCCATTCCATTCCATTGCATTCCATTCCATTCCATTCCATTCCGTTCCGTTCTACTCGGTTACATTCCATTCAATTCCATTCCATTCCGTTCTACTCGGGTAGATTCCATTCCATTCCATTCCATTCCTTTCCATTCCATTGCATTCCATTGCATTGCATTGCACTCAATTCCATTCCATTCCATTCCATTCCATTCCATTCCATTCCATTCCATTCCGTTCCGTTCAACTCAGTTACATTCCATTCAATTACATTCCATTCCGTTCTACTCGGTTACATTCCATTCCATTCCATTCCATTCCATTCCAATCCATTCCATTCCATTCCATTCCGTTCTACTCGGGTACATTCCGTTCCATTCCATTCCATTCCATTCCATTCCATTCCATTCCTTTCCGTTCTACTTTGGTACATTCCATTCCATTCCATTCCATTCCATTCCATTCCATTCCATTCCATTACATTCCATTCTATTCCATTCCGTTCTACTCAGGTTGATTCCATTCTATTCCATTCCATTCCATTCCATTCCATTCCATTCCATTCCATTCGATTCCATTCCATTCCATTCCATGGAATTCCATTCCATTCCATTCCATTCCATGGAATTCCATTCCATTCCATTCCATTCCATTCCATTCCATTCCATTCCATTCCATTCCATTCCATTCCATTCCATTCCATTCCATTCCGTTCCATTCCATTCCATTGAATTCCATTCCATTCCATTCCATTCCATTCCATTCCTTTCCATTGAATTCCATTCCATTCCATTCCATTCCATTCCATTCCATCCCATTCCATTCCATTCCATTCCATTCCGTTCTACTCGGGTTGATTCCATTCTATTCCATTCCATTCCATTCGATCCCATTTGATTCCATTCGATTCCATTCAATTCCATTCGATTCCATTCCATTCCACTCCATTCCATTCCATTGAATTCCATTCCATTCCATTCCATTCCATTCCATTCCATTCCATTCCATTCCATGGAATTCCATTCCATTCCATTCCAATCCATTCCATTCCATTCCATTCCGTTCTACTCGGGTACATTCCGTTCCATTCCATTCCATTCCATTCCATTCCATTCCATTCCATTCCATTCCATTCCTTTCCGTTCTACTTTGGTACATTCCATTCCATTCCATTCCATTCCATTCCATTCCATTCCATTACATTCCATTCCATTCCATTCCGTTCTACTCAGGTTGATTCCATTCTATTCCATTCCATTCCATTCCATTCCATTCCATTCCATTCCATTCCATTCCATTCCATTCCTTTCCATTCCATTGAATTCCATTCCATTCCATTCCATTCCATGGAATTCCATTCCATTCCAATTCCATTCCATTCCATTCCATTCCATTCCATTCCATTCCATTCCATTGAATTCCATTCCATTCCATTCCATTCCATTCCATTCCATTCCATTCTACTCGGGTTGATTCCATTCTATTCCATTCCATTCCATTCGATCCCATTTGATTCCATTCGATTCCATTCAATTCCATTCGATTCCATTCCATTCCACTCCATTCCATTCCATTGAATTCCATTCCATTCCATTCCATTCCATTCCATTCCATTCCATTCCATTCCATTCCATTCCATTCCATTCCATAGAATTCCATTCCATTCCATTCCATTCCACTGAGTTCCGTTCCATTCCATTCCATTCCGTTCCGTTCCGTTCCGTTCCGTTCCGTTGCGTTCCGTTCCGTTCCGTTGTGTTCCGTTCCGTTCTACTCGGGTTGATTCCATTCTATTCCATTCCATTCCAATCCATTCCGTTCCATTCCATTGAATTCCATTCCATTCCATTCCATTCCATTGAATTCCATTCCATTCCATTCCATTCCATTGAATTCCATTCCATTCCATTCCATTCCATTGAATTCCATTCCATTCCATTCCATTCCATTCCATTCCATTCCATTCCATTCCATTCCATTCTACTGGTGTCCATTCCATTCCATTCTATTCCATTCCATTCCATTCCATTCCATTCCATTCCATTCCATTCCATTCCATTGAATTCCATTCCATTCCATTCCATTCCATTTCATTCCATTCCATTCCATTCTACTGGTGTCCATTCCATTCCATTCTATTCCATTCCATTCCATTCCATTCCATTCCATTCCTTTCCATTCCATTGCATTCCATTGCATTCCATTCCATTCCATTCCATTCCATTCCGTTCCATTCCATTCCATTCCACTCCACTCCACTCCACTCCACTCCATTCCACTCCACTCCACTCCGGTACATTCCATTCCATTCCATTCCATTCCATTCCATTCCATTCCGTGCTTCTCGGGTACATTCCGTTCCGTTCCATTCCATTCCATTCCATTCCATTCCGTTCCAGTGCACTCTACTCCACTCCACTCCACTCCACTCCACTCCGGTACATTCCATTCCATTCCATTCCATTCCATTTCCATTCCCATTCCATTTCCATTCCCGTTCCATTTCCATTCCCGTTTCTTTTCCATTCCCGTTCCATTTCCATTCCAGTTCCATTACCATTCCCGTTCCATTTCCATTCCCGATCCATTTCCATTCCCGTTCCTTTTCCATTCCCGTTCCATTTCCATTCCCGTTCCGTTACCATTCCCGTTCCATTTCCGTTCCCGTTCCGTTTCCGTTCCCGTTCCATTTCCGTTCTCGTTCCGTTTCCGTTCCCGTTCCATTTCCCTTCCCGTTCCATTTCCCTTCCCGTTCCATTTCCGTTCCCGTTCCGTTTCCGTTCCCGTTCCATTTCCGTTCTCGTTCCGTTTCCGTTCCCGTTCCATTTCCATTCCCGTTCCATTTCCGTTCCCGTTCCATTTCCATTCCCGTTCCATTTCCATTCCCTTACCATTTCCATTTCATTCCATTCCGTTCTGCTCGGGTACATTCCATTCCATTCCATTGCATTCCATTCCGTTCTGCTCCTGTCCATTCCATTCCATTCCAATCCGTTCCATTCCGTTCTACTCGGGTAGATTCCATTCCATTCCATTCCATTCCATTCCATTCCATTCCATTCCATTCCATTCCATTCCATTCCATTCTACTGGTGTCCATTCCATTCCATTCCATTCCATTCCATTCCATTCCATTCCATTCCATTGCATTCCATTCCATTCCATTCCATTCCGTTCCGTTCTACTCGGTTACATTCCATTCAATTCCATTCCATTCCGTTCTACTCGGGTAGATTCCATTCCATTCCATTCCATTCCTTTCCATTCCATTGCATTCCATTGCATTGCATTGCACTCAATTCCATTCCATTCCATTCCATTCCATTCCATTCCATTCCGTTCCGTTCAACTCAGTTACATTCCATTCAATTACATTCCATTCCGTTCTACTCGGTTACATTCCATTCCATTCCATTCCATTCCATTCCAATCCATTCCATTCCATTCCATTCCGTTCTACTCGGGTACATTCCGTTCCATTCCATTCCATTCCATTCCATTCCATTCCATTCCATTCCTTTCCGTTCTACTTTGGTACATTCCATTCCATTCCATTCCATTCCATTCCATTCCATTACATTCCATTCCATTCCATTCCGTTCTACTCAGGTTGATTCCATTCTATTCCATTCCATTCCATTCCATTCCATTCCATTCCATTCGATTCCATTCCATTCCATTCCATGGAATTCCATTCCATTCCATTCCATTCCATTCCATTCCATTCCATGGAATTCCATTCCATTCCATTCCATTCCATTCCATTCCATTGAATTCCATTCCATTCCATTCCATTCCATTCCATTGAATTCCATTCCATTCCATTCCATTCCATTGAATTCCATTCCATTCCATTCCATTCCATTCCATTCCATTCCATTCCATTCCATTCCATTCCATTCCATTCTACTGGTGTCCATTCCATTCCATTCTATTCCATTCCATTCCATTCCATTCCATTCCATTCCATTCCTTTCCATTCCATTGCATTCCATTGCATTCCATTCCATTCCATTCCATTCCATTCCATTCCATTCCATTCCATTCCATTCCACTCCACTCCACTCCACTCCACTCCACTCCATTCCACTCCACTCCACTCCGGTACATTCCATTCCATTCCATTCCAATCCATTCCATTCCATTCCGTGCTTCTCGGGTACATTCCGTTCCGTTCCATTCCATTCCATTCCATTCCATTCCGTTCCAGTGCACTCTACTCCACTCCACTCCACTCCACTCCACTCCGGTACATTCCATTCCATTCCATTCCATTCCATTTCCATTCCCATTCCATTTCCATTCCCGTTCCATTTCCATTCCCGTTTCTTTTCCATTCCCGTTCCATTTCCATTCCAGTTCCATTACCATTCCCGTTCCATTTCCATTCCCGATCCATTTCCATTCCCGTTCCTTTTCCATTCCCGTTCCATTTCCATTCCCGTTCCGTTACCATTCCCGTTCCATTTCCGTTCCCGTTCCGTTTCCGTTCCCGTTCCATTTCCGTTCTCGTTCCGTTTCCGTTCCCGTTCCATTTCCCTTCCCGTTCCATTTCCCTTCCCGTTCCATTTCCGTTCCCGTTCCGTTTCCGTTCCCGTTCCATTTCCGTTCTCGTTTCTTTTCCGTTCCCGTTCCATTTCCATTCCCGTTCCATTTCCGTTCCCGTTCCATTTCCATTCCCGTTCCATTTCCATTCCCTTTCCATTTCCATTTCATTCCATTCCGTTCTGCTCGGGTACATTCCATTCCATTCCATTGCATTCCATTCCGTTCTGCTCCTGTCCATTCCATTCCATTCCAATCCGTTCCATTCCGTTCTACTCGGGTAGATTCCATTCCATTCCATTCCATTCCATTCCATTCCATTCCATTCCATTCCATTCCATTCCATTCCATTCTACTGGTGTCCATTCCATTCCATTCCATTCCATTCCATTCCATTCCATGCCATTCCATTGCATTCCATTCCATTCCATTCCATTCCGTTCCGTTCTACTCGGTTACATTCCATTCAATTCCATTCCATTCCGTTCTACTCGGGTAGATTCCATTCCATTCCATTCCATTCCTTTCCATTCCATTGCATTCCATTGCATTGCATTGCACTCAATTCCATTCCATTCCATTCCATTCCATTCCATTCCATTCCATTCCATTCCATTCCATTCCGTTCCGTTCAACTCGGTTACATTCCATTCAATTACATTCCATTCCGTTCTACTCGGTTACATTCCATTCCATTCCATTCCATTCCATTCCAATCCATTCCATTCCATTCCATTCCGTTCTACTCGGGTACATTCCATTCCATTCCATTCCATTCCATTCCATTCCATTCCATTCCATTCCGTTCTACTTTGGTACATTCCATTCCATTCCATTCCATTCCATTCCATTCCATTCCATTCCATTCCATTCCGTTCTACTTGGGTTGATTCCATTCTATTCCATTCCATTCCATTCCATTCCATTCCATTCCATTCCATTCCATTCGATTCCATTCCATTCCATTCCATGGAAATCCATTCCATTCCATTCCATTCCATGGAATTCCATTCCATTCCATTCCATTCCATTCCATTCCATTCCATTCCATTCCATTCCATTCTACTGGTGTCCATTCCATTCCATTCCATTCCATTCCATTCCATTCCATTCCATTCCATTCCATTGCATTCCATTCCATTCCATTCCATTCCGTTCCGTTCTACTCGGTTACATTCCATTCAATTCCATTCCATTCCGTTCTACTCGGGTAGATTCCATTCCATTCCATTCCATTCCTTTCCATTCCATTGCATTCCATTGCATTGCATTGCACTCAATTCCATTCCATTCCATTCCATTCCATTCCATTCCATTCCATTCCGTTCCGTTCAACTCAGTAACATTCCATTCAATTACATTCCATTCCGTTCTACTCGGTTACATTCCATTCCATTCCATTCCATTCCATTCCAATCCATTCCATTCCATTCCATTCCGTTCTACTCGGGTACATTCCGTTCCATTCCATTCCATTCCATTCCATTACTTTCCGTTCTACTTTGGTACATTCCATTCCATTCCATTCCATTCCATTACATTCCATTCCATTACATTCCATTCCATTCCATTCCGTTCTACTCAGGTTGATTCCATTCTATTCCATTCCATTCCATTCCATTCCATTCCATTCCATGGAATTCCATTCCATTCCATTCCATTCCATTCCATTCCATTCCATTCCGTTCCATTCCATTCCATTCCATTCCATTCCGTTCCATTCCATTCCATTGAATTCCATTCCATTCCATTCCATTCCATTCCATTCCATTCCATTGAATTCCATTCCATTCCATTCCATTCCATTCCATTCCATCCCATTCCATTCCATTCCATTCCATTCCGTTCTACTCGGGTTGATTCCATTCTATTCCATTCCATTCCATTCGATCCCATTTGATTCCATTCGATTCCATTCAATTCCATTCGATTCCATTCCATTCCACTCCATTCCATTCCATTGAATTCCATTCCATTCCATTCCATTCCATTCCGTTCTACTCGGGTACATTCCGTTCCATTCCATTCCATTCCATTCCATTCCATTCCATTCCATTCCT
Source organism: Gorilla gorilla gorilla (assembly GCF_029281585.2). Classification (NCBI taxonomy): domain Eukaryota; kingdom Metazoa; phylum Chordata; class Mammalia; order Primates; family Hominidae; genus Gorilla; species Gorilla gorilla. The sequence goes on from NC_073242.2 coordinate 54,594,732, forward strand.
TTCCGTTCTACTTTGGTACATTCCATTCCATTCCATTCCATTCCATTCCATTCCATTCCATTCCATTCCATTCCATTCCGTTCTACTCAGGTTGATTCCATTCTATTCCATTCCATTCCATTCCATTCCATTCCATTCCATTCCATTCCATTCGATTCCATTCCTTTCCATTCCATTGAATTCCATTCCATTCCATTCCATTCCATGGAATTCCATTCCATTCCAATTCCATTCCATTCCATTCCATTCCATTCCATTCCATTCCATTGAATTCCATTCCATTCCATTCCATTCCATTCCATTCCATTCCGTTCCATTCCATTCCATTGAATTCCATTCCATTCCATTCCATTCCATTCCATTCCATTCCATTGAATTCCATTCCATTCCATTCCATTCCATTCCATTCCATTCCATCCCATTCCATTCCATTCCATTCCATTCCATTCTACTCGGGTTGATTCCATTCTATTCCATTCCATTCCATTCGATCCCATTTGATTCCATTCGATTCCATTCAATTCCATTCGATTCCATTCCATTCCACTCCATTCCATTCCATTGAATTCCATTCCATTCCATTCCATTCCATTCCATTCCATTCCATTCCATTCCATTCCATTCCATTCCATAGAATTCCATTCCATTCCATTCCATTCCACTGAGTTCCGTTCCATTCCATTCCATTCCGTTCCGTTCCGTTCCGTTCCGTTCCGTTGCGTTCCGTTCCGTTCCGTTGTGTTCCGTTCCGTTCTACTCGGGTTGATTCCATTCTATTCCATTCCATTCCAATCCATTCCGTTCCATTCCATTGAATTCCATTCCATTCCATTCCATTCCATTGAATTCCATTCCATTCCATTCCATTCCATTGAATTCCATTCCATTCCATTCCATTCCATTGAATTCCATTCCATTCCATTCCATTCCATTCCATTCCATTCCATTCCATTCCATTCCATTCCATTCTACTGGTGTCCATTCCATTCCATTCTATTCCATTCCATTCCATTCCATTCCATTCCATTCCATTCCATTCCATAGAATTCCATTCCATTCCATTCCATTCCATTGAATTCCATTCCATTCCATTCCATTCCATTTCATTCCATTCCATTCCATTCTACTGGTGTCCATTCCATTCCATTCTATTCCATTCCATTCCATTCCATTCCATTCCATTCCTTTCCATTCCATTGCATTCCATTGCATTCCATTCCATTCCATTCCATTCCATTCCGTTCCATTCCATTCCATTCCACTCCACTCCACTCCACTCCACTCCATTCCACTCCACTCCACTCCGGTACATTCCATTCCATTCCATTCCATTCCATTCCATTCCATTCCGTGCTTCTCGGGTACATTCCGTTCCGTTCCATTCCATTCCATTCCATTCCATTCCGTTCCAGTGCACTCTACTCCACTCCACTCCACTCCACTCCACTCCGGTACATTCCATTCCATTCCATTCCATTCCATTTCCATTCCCATTCCATTTCCATTCCCGTTCCATTTCCATTCCCGTTTCTTTTCCATTCCCGTTCCATTTCCATTCCAGTTCCATTACCATTCCCGTTCCATTTCCATTCCCGATCCATTTCCATTCCCGTTCCTTTTCCATTCCCGTTCCATTTCCATTCCCGTTCCGTTACCATTCCCGTTCCATTTCCGTTCCCGTTCCGTTTCCGTTCCCGTTCCATTTCCGTTCTCGTTCCGTTTCCGTTCCCGTTCCATTTCCCTTCCCGTTCCATTTCCCTTCCCGTTCCATTTCCGTTCCCGTTCCGTTTCCGTTCCCGTTCCATTTCCGTTCTCGTTCCGTTTCCGTTCCCGTTCCATTTCCATTCCCGTTCCATTTCCGTTCCCGTTCCACTTCCATTCCCGTTCCATTTCCATTCCCTTACCATTTCCATTTCATTCCATTCCGTTCTGCTCGGGTACATTCCATTCCATTCCATTGCATTCCATTCCGTTCTGCTCCTGTCCATTCCATTCCATTCCAATCCGTTCCATTCCGTTCTACTCGGGTAGATTCCATTCCATTCCATTCCATTCCATTCCATTCCATTCCATTCCATTCCATTCCATTCTACTGGTGTCCATTCCATTCCATTCCATTCCATTCCATTCCATTCCATTCCATTCCATTGCATTCCATTCCATTCCATTCCATTCCGTTCCGTTCTACTCGGTTACATTCCATTCAATTCCATTCCATTCCGTTCTACTCGGGTAGATTCCATTCCATTCCATTCCATTCCTTTCCATTCCATTGCATTCCATTGCATTGCATTGCACTCAATTCCATTCCATTCCATTCCATTCCATTCCATTCCATTCCGTTCCGTTCAACTCAGTTACATTCCATTCAATTACATTCCATTCCGTTCTACTCGGTTACATTCCATTCCATTCCATTCCATTCCATTCCAATCCATTCCATTCCATTCCATTCCGTTCTACTCGGGTACATTCCGTTCCATTCCATTCCATTCCATTCCATTCCATTCCATTCCTTTCCGTTCTACTTTGGTACATTCCATTCCATTCCATTCCATTCCATTCCATTCCATTCCATTACATTCCATTCCATTCCATTCCGTTCTACTCAGGTTGATTCCATTCTATTCCATTCCATTCCATTCCATTCCATTCCATTCCATTCGATTCCATTCCATTCCATTCCATGGAATTCCATTCCATTCCATTCCATTCCATTCCATGGAATTCCATTCCATTCCATTCCATTCCATTCCATTCCATTGAATTCCATTCCATTCCATTCCATTCCATTCCATTGAATTCCATTCCATTCCATTCCATTCCATTGAATTCCATTCCATTCCATTCCATTCCATTCCATTCCATTCCATTCCATTCCATTCCATTCTACTGGTGTCCATTCCATTCCATTCTATTCCATTCCATTCCATTCCATTCCATTCCATTCCTTTCCATTCCATTGCATTCCATTGCATTCCATTCCATTCCATTCCATTCCATTCCATTCCATTCCATTCCATTCCACTCCACTCCACTCCACTCCACTCCACTCCATTCCACTCCACTCTACTCCGGTACATTCCATTCCATTCCATTCCAATCCATTCCATTCCATTCCGTGCTTCTCGGGTACATTCCGTTCCGTTCCATTCCATTCCATTCCATTCCATTCCGTTCCAGTGCACTCTACTCCACTCCACTCCACTCCACTCCACTCCGGTACATTCCATTCCATTCCATTCCATTCCATTTCCATTCCCATTCCATTTCCATTCCCGTTCCATTTCCATTCCCGTTTCTTTTCCATTCCCGTTCCATTTCCATTCCAGTTCCATTACCATTCCCGTTCCATTTCCATTCCCGATCCATTTCCATTCCCGTTCCTTTTCCATTCCCGTTCCATTTCCATTCCCGTTCCGTTACCATTCCCGTTCCATTTCCGTTCCCGTTCCGTTTCCGTTCCCGTTCCATTTCCGTTCTCGTTCCGTTTCCGTTCCCGTTCCATTTCCCTTCCCGTTCCATTTCCCTTCCCGTTCCATTTCCGTTCCCGTTCCGTTTCCGTTCCCGTTCCATTTCCGTTCTCGTTCCGTTTCCGTTCCCGTTCCATTTCCATTCCCGTTCCATTTCCGTTCCCGTTCCATTTCCATTCCCGTTCCATTTCCATTCCCTTTCCATTTCCATTTCATTCCATTCCGTTCTGCTCGGGTACATTCCATTCCATTCCATTGCATTCCATTCCGTTCTGCTCCTGTCCATTCCATTCCATTCCAATCCGTTCCATTCCGTTCTACTCGGGTAGATTCCATTCCATTCCATTCCATTCCATTCCATTCCATTCCATTCCATTCCATTCCATTCCATTCTACTGGTGTCCATTCCATTCCATTCCATTCCATTCCATTCCATTCCATTCCATTCCATTGCATTCCATTCCATTCCATTCCATTCCGTTCCGTTCTACTCGGTTACATTCCATTCAATTCCATTCCATTCCGTTCTACTCGGGTAGATTCCATTCCATTCCATTCCATTCCTTTCCATTCCATTGCATTCCATTGCATTGCATTGCACTCAATTCCATTCCATTCCATTCCATTCCATTCCATTCCATTCCATTCCATTCCATTCCGTTCCGTTCAACTCGGTTACATTCCATTCAATTACATTCCATTCCGTTCTACTCGGTTACATTCCATTCCATTCCATTCCATTCCATTCCAATCCATTCCATTCCATTCCATTCCGTTCTACTCGGGTACATTCCATTCCATTCCATTCCATTCCATTCCATTCCATTCCATTCCATTCCGTTCTACTTTGGTACATTCCATTCCATTCCATTCCATTCCATTCCATTCCATTCCATTCCATTCCATTCCGTTCTACTCGGGTTGATTCCATTCTATTCCATTCCATTCCATTCCATTGCATTCCATTCCATTCCATTCCATTCGATTCCATTCCATTCCATTCCATGGAAATCCATTCCATTCCATTCCATTCCATGGAATTCCATTCCATTCCATTCCATTCCATTCCATTCCATTCCATTCCATTCCATTCCATTCTACTGGTGTCCATTCCATTCCATTCCATTCCATTCCATTCCATTCCATTCCATTCCATTGCATTCCATTCCATTCCATTCCATTCCGTTCCGTTCTACTCGGTTACATTCCATTCAATTCCATTCCATTCCGTTCTACTCGGGTAGATTCCATTCCATTCCATTCCATTCCTTTCCATTCCATTGCATTCCATTGCATTGCATTGCACTCAATTCCATTCCATTCCATTCCATTCCATTCCATTCCATTCCATTCCGTTCCGTTCAACTCAGTAACATTCCATTCAATTACATTCCATTCCGTTCTACTCGGTTACATTCCATTCCATTCCATTCCATTCCATTCCAATCCATTCCATTCCATTCCATTCCGTTCTACTCGGGTACTTTCCGTTCCATTCCATTCCATTCCATTCCATTCCATTCCATTACTTTCCGTTCTACTTTGGTACATTCCATTCCATTCCATTCCATTCCATTACATTCCATTCCATTACATTCCATTCCATTCCATTCCGTTCTACTCAGGTTGATTCCATTCTATTCCATTCCATTCCATTCCATTCCATTCCATTCCATGGAATTCCATTCCATTCCATTCCATTCCATTCCATTCCGTTCCATTCCATTCCATTCCATTCCATTCCGTTCCATTCCATTCCATTGAATTCCATTCCATTCCATTCCATTCCATTCCATTCCATTCCATTGAATTCCATTCCATTCCATTCCATTCCATTCCATTCCATCCCATTCCATTCCATTCCATTCCATTCCGTTCTACTCGGGTTGATTCCATTCTATTCCATTCCATTCCATTCGATCCCATTTGATTCCATTCGATTCCATTCAATTCCATTCGATTCCATTCCATTCCACTCCATTCCATTCCATTGAATTCCATTCCATTCCATTCCATTCCATTCCATGGAATTCCATTCCATTCCATTCCATTCCATTCCATAGAATTCCATTCCATTCCATTCCATTCCACTGAATTCCGTTCCATTCCATTCCATTCCGTTCCGTTCCGTTCCGTTCCGTTCCGTTGCGCTCCGTTCCGTTCCGTTGTGTTCCGTTCCGTTCTACTCGGGTTGATTCCATTCTATTCCATTCCATTCCAATCCATTCCGTTCCATTCCATAGAATTCCATTCCATTCCATTCCATTCCATTCCATTCCATTCCATTGAATTCCATTCCATTCCATTCCATTCCATTCCATTCCATTCCATTCCATTCCATTCCATTCCATGGAATTCCGTTCCATTCCATTCCATTCCGTTCCTTTCCGTCCCGTTCCGTTCCGTTCCGTTCCGTTGCGTTCCGTTCCGTTCTACTCGGGTTGATTCCATTCTATTCCATTCCATTCCATTCGATTCCATTCGATTCCATTCGATTCCACTCCATTCCATTCCATAGAATTCCATTCCATTCCATTCCATTCCATTGAATTCCATTCCATTCCATTCCATTCCATTGAATTCCATTCCATTCCATTCCATTCCATTGAATTCCATTCCATTCCATTCCATTCCATTCCATTCCATTCCATTCCATTCCATTCCATTCTACTGGTGTCCATTCCATTCCATTCCATTCCATTCCATTCCATTCCATTCCATTCCATTGAATTCCATTCCATTGAATTCCATTCCATTCCATTCCATTCCATTGAATTCCATTCCATTCCATTCCATTCCATTCCATTCCATTCCATTCCATTCCATTCCATTCCATTCTACTGGTGTCCATTCCATTCCATTCTATTCCATTCCATTCCATTCCATTCCATTCCATTCCTTTCCATTCCATTGCATTCCATTGCATTCCATTCCATTCCATTCCATTCCATTCCATTCCATTCCCCTCCACTCCACTCCACTCCACTCCATTGCACTCCACTCCACTCCGGTACATTCCGTTCCGTTCCATTCCATTCCATTCCATTCCATTCCGTTCCAGTGCACTCTACTCCACTCCACTCCACTCCACTCCACTCCGGTACATTCCATTCCATTCCATTCCATTCCATTCCATTCCATTTCCATTCCCATTCCATTTCCATTCCCGTTCCATTTCCATTCCCGTTTCTTTTCCATTCCCGTTCCATTTCCATTCCAGTTCCATTACCATTCCCGTTCCATTTCCATTCCCGATCCATTTCCATTCCCGTTCCTTTTCCATTCCCGTTCCATTTCCATTCCCGTTCCGTTACCATTCCCGTTCCATTTCCGTTCTCGTTCCGTTTCCGTTCCCGTTCCATTTCCCTTCCTGTTCCATTTCCGTTCCCGTTCCATTTCCATTCCTGTTCCATTTCCGTTCCCGTTCCATTTCCATTCCCGTTCTATTTCCATTCCCTTTCCATTTCCATTTCATTCCATTCCGTTCTGCTCGGGTACATTCCATTCCATTCCATTGCATTCCATTCCGTTCTGCTCCTGTCCATTCCATTCCATTCCATTCCGTTCCATTCCGTTCTACTAGGGTAGATTCCATTCCATTCCATTCCATTCCATTCCATTCCATTCCATTCCATTCCATTCCATTCCATTCCATTCCATTCTACTGGTGTCCATTCCATTCCATTCCATTCCATTCCATTCCATTCCATTCCATTGCATTCCATTCCATTGCATTCCATTCCATTCCGTTCCGTTCTACTCGGTTACATTCCATTCAATTCCATTCCATTCCGTTCTACTCGGGTAGATTCCATTCCATTCCATTCCATTCCATTCCTTTCCATTCCATTGCATTCCATTGCATTGCATTGCACTCAATTCCATTCCATTCCATTCCATTCCATTCCATTCCATTCCATTCCATTCCGTTCCGTTCAACTCGGTTACATTCCATTCAATTACATTCCATTCCGTTCTACTCGGTTACATTCCATTCCATTCCATTCCATTCCATTCCATTCCATTCCATTCCATTCCGTTCTACTCGGGTTGATTCCATTCTATTCCATTCCATTCCATTCCATTCCATTCCATTCCATTCCATTCCATTCCATTCGATTCCATTCCATTCCATTCCATTGAATTCCATTCCATTCCATTCCATTCCATGGAATTCCATTGAATTCCATTCCATTCCATTCCATTCCATTCCATTGAATTCCATTCCATTCCATTCCATTCCATTCCATTCCATTCCATTCCATTCCATTCCATTCCATTCCATTCCGTTCTACTCGGGTTGATTCCATTCTATTCCATTCCATTCCATTCCATTCCATTCCATTCCATTCCATTCCATTCCATTCCATTCCATTGAATTCCATTCCATTCCATTCCATTCCATTCCATTCCATCCCATTCCATTCCATTCCATTCCATTCCGTTCTACTCGGGTTGATTCCATTCTATTCCATTCCATTCAATTCGATCCCATTTGATTCCATTCGATTCCATTCAATTCCATTCGATTCCATTCCATTCCACTCCATTCCATTCCATTGAATTCCATTCCATTCCATTCCATTCCATTCCATTCCATTCCATTCCATTCCATTCCATTCCATGGAATTCCATTCCATTCCATTCCAATCCATTCCATTCCATTCCATTCCGTTCTACTCGGGTACATTCCGTTCCATTCCATTCCATTCCATTCCATTCCATTCCATTCCATTCCTTTCCGTTCTACTTTGGTACATTCCATTCCATTCCATTCCATTCCATTCCATTCCATTCCATTACATTCCATTCCATTCCATTCCGTTCTACTCAGGTTGATTCCATTCTATTCCATTCCATTCCATTCCATTCCATTCCATTCCATTCCATTCCATTCGATTCCATTCCTTTCCATTCCATTGAATTCCATTCCATTCCATTCCATTCCATGGAATTCCATTCCATTCCAATTCCATTCCATTCCATTCCATTCCATTCCATTCCATTCCATTCCATTCCATTGAATTCCATTCCATTCCATTCCATTCCATTCCATTCCATTCCATTCTACTCGGGTTGATTCCATTCTATTCCATTCCATTCCATTCGATCCCATTTGATTCCATTCGATTCCATTCAATTCCATTCGATTCCATTCCATTCCACTCCATTCCATTCCATTGAATTCCATTCCATTCCATTCCATTCCATTCCATTCCATTCCATTCCATTCCATTCCATTCCATTCCATTCCATAGAATTCCATTCCATTCCATTCCATTCCATTCCATTCCATTCCATTCCATTCCATAGAATTCCATTCCATTCCATTCCATTCCACTGAGTTCCGTTCCATTCCATTCCATTCCGTTCCGTTCCGTTCCGTTCCGTTCCGTTGCGTTCCGTTCCGTTCCGTTGTGTTCCGTTCCGTTCTACTCGGGTTGATTCCATTCTATTCCATTCCATTCCAATCCATTCCGTTCCATTCCATTGAATTCCATTCCATTCCATTCCATTCCATTGAATTCCATTCCATTCCATTCCATTCCATTGAATTCCATTCCATTCCATTCCATTCCATTGAATTCCATTCCATTCCATTCCATTCCATTCCATTCCATTCCATTCCATTCCATTCCATTCTACTGGTGTCCATTCCATTCCATTCTATTCCATTCCATTCCATTCCATTCCATTCCATTCCATTCCATTCCATTCCATTGAATTCCATTCCATTCCATTCCATTCCATTTCATTCCATTCCATTCCATTCTACTGGTGTCCATTCCATTCCATTCTATTCCATTCCATTCCATTCCATTCCATTCCATTCCTTTCCATTCCATTGCATTCCATTGCATTCCATTCCATTCCATTCCATTCCATTCCGTTCCATTCCATTCCATTCCACTCCACTCCACTCCACTCCACTCCATTCCACTCCACTCCACTCCGGTACATTCCATTCCATTCCATTCCATTCCATTCCATTCCATTCCGTGCTTCTCGGGTACATTCCGTTCCGTTCCATTCCATTCCATTCCATTCCATTCCGTTCCAGTGCACTCTACTCCACTCCACTCCACTCCACTCCACTCCGGTACATTCCATTCCATTCCATTCCATTCCATTTCCATTCCCATTCCATTTCCATTCCCGTTCCATTTCCATTCCCGTTTCTTTTCCATTCCCGTTCCATTTCCATTCCAGTTCCATTACCATTCCCGTTCCATTTCCATTCCCGATCCATTTCCATTCCCGTTCCTTTTCCATTCCCGTTCCATTTCCATTCCCGTTCCGTTACCATTCCCGTTCCATTTCCGTTCCCGTTCCGTTTCCGTTCCCGTTCCATTTCCGTTCTCGTTCCGTTTCCGTTCCCGTTCCATTTCCCTTCCCGTTCCATTTCCCTTCCCGTTCCATTTCCGTTCCCGTTCCGTTTCCGTTCCCGTTCCATTTCCGTTCTCGTTCCGTTTCCGTTCCCGTTCCATTTCCATTCCCGTTCCATTTCCGTTCCCGTTCCATTTCCATTCCCGTTCCATTTCCATTCCCTTACCATTTCCATTTCATTCCATTCCGTTCTGCTCGGGTACATTCCATTCCATTCCATTGCATTCCATTCCGTTCTGCTCCTGTCCATTCCATTCCATTCCAATCCGTTCCATTCCGTTCTACTCGGGTAGATTCCATTCCATTCCATTCCATTCCATTCCATTCCATTCCATTCCATTCCATTCCATTCCATTCCATTCTACTGGTGTCCATTCCATTCCATTCCATTCCATTCCATTCCATTCCATTCCATTCCATTGCATTCCATTCCATTCCATTCCATTCCGTTCCGTTCTACTCGGTTACATTCCATTCAATTCCATTCCATTCCGTTCTACTCGGGTAGATTCCATTCCATTCCATTCCATTCCTTTCCATTCCATTGCATTCCATTGCATTGCATTGCACTCAATTCCATTCCATTCCATTCCATTCCATTCCATTCCATTCCGTTCCGTTCAACTCAGTTACATTCCATTCAATTACATTCCATTCCGTTCTACTCGGTTACATTCCATTCCATTCCATTCCATTCCATTCCAATCCATTCCATTCCATTCCATTCCGTTCTACTCGGGTACATTCCGTTCCATTCCATTCCATTCCATTCCATTCCATTCCATTCCTTTCCGTTCTACTTTGGTACATTCCATTCCATTCCATTCCATTCCATTCCATTCCATTACATTCCATTCCATTCCATTCCGTTCTACTCAGGTTGATTCCATTCTATTCCATTCCATTCCATTCCATTCCATTCCATTCCATTCGATTCCATTCCATTCCATTCCATTGAATTCCATTCCATTCCATTCCATTCCATTCCATTCCATTCCATGGAATTCCATTCCATTCCATTCCATTCCATTCCATTCCATTGAATTCCATTCCATTCCATTCCATTCCATTCCATTGAATTCCATTCCATTCCATTCCATTCCATTCCATTCCATTCTACTGGTGTCCATTCCATTCCATTCTATTCCATTCCATTCCATTCCATTCCATTCCATTCCTTTCCATTCCATTGCATTCCATTGCATTCCATTCCATTCCATTCCATTCCATTCCATTCCATTCCATTCCATTCCACTCCACTCCACTCCACTCCACTCCACTCCATTCCACTCCACTCCACTCCGGTACATTCCATTCCATTCCATTCCAATCCATTCCATTCCATTCCGTGCTTCTCGGGTACATTCCGTTCCGTTCCATTCCATTCCATTCCATTCCATTCCGTTCCAGTGCACTCTACTCCACTCCACTCCACTCCACTCCACTCCGGTACATTCCATTCCATTCCATTCCATTCCATTTCCATTCCCATTCCATTTCCATTCCCGTTCCATTTCCATTCCCGTTTCTTTTCCATTCCCGTTCCATTTCCATTCCAGTTCCATTACCATTCCCGTTCCATTTCCATTCCCGATCCATTTCCATTCCCGTTCCTTTTCCATTCCCGTTCCATTTCCATTCCCGTTCCGTTACCATTCCCGTTCCATTTCCGTTCCCGTTCCGTTTCCGTTCCCGTTCCATTTCCGTTCTCGTTCCGTTTCCGTTCCCGTTCCATTTCCCTTCCCGTTCCATTTCCCTTCCCGTTCCATTTCCGTTCCCGTTCCGTTTCCGTTCCCGTTCCATTTCCGTTCTCGTTTCTTTTCCGTTCCCGTTCCATTTCCATTCCCGTTCCATTTCCGTTCCCGTTCCATTTCCATTCCCGTTCCATTTCCATTCCCTTTCCATTTCCATTTCATTCCATTCCGTTCTGCTCGGGTACATTCCATTCCATTCCATTGCATTCCATTCCGTTCTGCTCCTGTCCATTCCATTCCATTCCAATCCGTTCCATTCCGTTCTACTCGGGTAGATTCCATTCCATTCCATTCCATTCCATTCCATTCCATTCCATTCCATTCCATTCCATTCCATTCCATTCTACTGGTGTCCATTCCATTCCATTCCATTCCATTCCATTCCATTCCATGCCATTCCATTGCATTCCATTCCATTCCATTCCATTCCGTTCCGTTCTACTCGGTTACATTCCATTCAATTCCATTCCATTCCGTTCTACTCGGGTAGATTCCATTCCATTCCATTCCATTCCTTTCCATTCCATTGCATTCCATTGCATTGCATTGCACTCAATTCCATTCCATTCCATTCCATTCCATTCCATTCCATTCCATTCCATTCCATTCCATTCCGTTCCGTTCAACTCGGTTACATTCCATTCAATTACATTCCATTCCGTTCTACTCGGTTACATTCCATTCCATTCCATTCCATTCCATTCCAATCCATTCCATTCCATTCCATTCCGTTCTACTCGGGTACATTCCATTCCATTCCATTCCATTCCATTCCATTCCATTCCATTCCATTCCGTTCTACTTTGGTACATTCCATTCCATTCCATTCCATTCCATTCCATTCCATTCCATTCCATTCCATTCCGTTCTACTTGGGTTGATTCCATTCTATTCCATTCCATTCCATTCCATTCCATTCCATTCCATTCCATTCCATTCGATTCCATTCCATTCCATTCCATGGAAATCCATTCCATTCCATTCCATTCCATGGAATTCCATTCCATTCCATTCCATTCCATTCCATTCCATTCCATTCCATTCCATTCCATTCTACTGGTGTCCATTCCATTCCATTCCATTCCATTCCATTCCATTCCATTCCATTCCATTCCATTGCATTCCATTCCATTCCATTCCATTCCGTTCCGTTCTACTCGGTTACATTCCATTCAATTCCATTCCATTCCGTTCTACTCGGGTAGATTCCATTCCATTCCATTCCATTCCTTTCCATTCCATTGCATTCCATTGCATTGCATTGCACTCAATTCCATTCCATTCCATTCCATTCCATTCCATTCCATTCCATTCCGTTCCGTTCAACTCAGTAACATTCCATTCAATTACATTCCATTCCGTTCTACTCGGTTACATTCCATTCCATTCCATTCCATTCCATTCCAATCCATTCCATTCCATTCCATTCCGTTCTACTCGGGTACATTCCGTTCCATTCCATTCCATTCCATTCCATTACTTTCCGTTCTACTTTGGTACATTCCATTCCATTCCATTCCATTCCATTACATTCCATTCCATTCCATTCCATTCCATTCCATTCCGTTCTACTCAGGTTGATTCCATTCTATTCCATTCCATTCCATTCCATTCCATTCCATTCCATGGAATTCCATTCCATTCCATTCCATTCCATTCCATTCCATTCCATTCCGTTCCATTCCATTCCATTCCATTCCATTCCGTTCCATTCCATTCCATTGAATTCCATTCCATTCCATTCCATTCCATTCCATTCCATTCCATTGAATTCCATTCCATTCCATTCCATTCCATTCCATTCCATCCCATTCCATTCCATTCCATTCCATTCCGTTCTACTCGGGTTGATTCCATTCTATTCCATTCCATTCCATTCGATCCCATTTGATTCCATTCGATTCCATTCAATTCCATTCGATTCCATTCCATTCCACTCCATTCCATTCCATTGAATTCCATTCCATTCCATTCCATTCCATTCCGTTCTACTCGGGTACATTCCGTTCCATTCCATTCCATTCCATTCCATTCCATTCCATTCCTTTCCGTTCTACTTTGGTACATTCCATTCCATTCCATTCCATTCCATTCCATTCCATTCCATTCCATTCCATTCCATTCCGTTCTACTCAGGTTGATTCCATTCTATTCCATTCCATTCCATTCCATTCCATTCCATTCCATTCCATTCCATTCGATTCCATTCCTTTCCATTCCATTGAATTCCATTCCATTCCATTCCATTCCATGGAATTCCATTCCATTCCAATTCCATTCCATTCCATTCCATTCCATTCCATTCCATTCCATTGAATTCCATTCCATTCCATTCCATTCCATTCCATTCCATTCCGTTCCATTCCATTCCATTGAATTCCATTCCATTCCATTCCATTCCATTCCATTCCATTCCATTGAATTCCATTCCATTCCATTCCATTCCATTCCATTCCATCCCATTCCATTCCATTCCATTCCATTCCATTCTACTCGGGTTGATTCCATTCTATTCCATTCCATTCCATTCGATCCCATTTGATTCCATTCGATTCCATTCAATTCCATTCGATTCCATTCCATTCCACTCCATTCCATTCCATTGAATTCCATTCCATTCCATTCCATTCCATTCCATTCCATTCCATTCCATTCCATTCCATTCCATTCCATAGAATTCCATTCCATTCCATTCCATTCCACTGAGTTCCGTTCCATTCCATTCCATTCCGTTCCGTTCCGTTCCGTTCCGTTCCGTTGCGTTCCGTTCCGTTCCGTTGTGTTCCGTTCCGTTCTACTCGGGTTGATTCCATTCTATTCCATTCCATTCCAATCCATTCCGTTCCATTCCATTGAATTCCATTCCATTCCATTCCATTCCATTGAATTCCATTCCATTCCATTCCATTCCATTGAATTCCATTCCATTCCATTCCATTCCATTGAATTCCATTCCATTCCATTCCATTCCATTCCATTCCATTCCATTCCATTCCATTCCATTCCATTCTACTGGTGTCCATTCCATTCCATTCTATTCCATTCCATTCCATTCCATTCCATTCCATTCCATTCCATTCCATAGAATTCCATTCCATTCCATTCCATTCCATTGAATTCCATTCCATTCCATTCCATTCCATTTCATTCCATTCCATTCCATTCTACTGGTGTCCATTCCATTCCATTCTATTCCATTCCATTCCATTCCATTCCATTCCATTCCTTTCCATTCCATTGCATTCCATTGCATTCCATTCCATTCCATTCCATTCCATTCCGTTCCATTCCATTCCATTCCACTCCACTCCACTCCACTCCACTCCATTCCACTCCACTCCACTCCGGTACATTCCATTCCATTCCATTCCATTCCATTCCATTCCATTCCGTGCTTCTCGGGTACATTCCGTTCCGTTCCATTCCATTCCATTCCATTCCATTCCGTTCCAGTGCACTCTACTCCACTCCACTCCACTCCACTCCACTCCGGTACATTCCATTCCATTCCATTCCATTCCATTTCCATTCCCATTCCATTTCCATTCCCGTTCCATTTCCATTCCCGTTTCTTTTCCATTCCCGTTCCATTTCCATTCCAGTTCCATTACCATTCCCGTTCCATTTCCATTCCCGATCCATTTCCATTCCCGTTCCTTTTCCATTCCCGTTCCATTTCCATTCCCGTTCCGTTACCATTCCCGTTCCATTTCCGTTCCCGTTCCGTTTCCGTTCCCGTTCCATTTCCGTTCTCGTTCCGTTTCCGTTCCCGTTCCATTTCCCTTCCCGTTCCATTTCCCTTCCCGTTCCATTTCCGTTCCCGTTCCGTTTCCGTTCCCGTTCCATTTCCGTTCTCGTTCCGTTTCCGTTCCCGTTCCATTTCCATTCCCGTTCCATTTCCGTTCCCGTTCCACTTCCATTCCCGTTCCATTTCCATTCCCTTACCATTTCCATTTCATTCCATTCCGTTCTGCTCGGGTACATTCCATTCCATTCCATTGCATTCCATTCCGTTCTGCTCCTGTCCATTCCATTCCATTCCAATCCGTTCCATTCCGTTCTACTCGGGTAGATTCCATTCCATTCCATTCCATTCCATTCCATTCCATTCCATTCCATTCCATTCCATTCTACTGGTGTCCATTCCATTCCATTCCATTCCATTCCATTCCATTCCATTGCATTCCATTCCATTCCATTCCATTCCGTTCCGTTCTACTCGGTTACATTCCATTCAATTCCATTCCATTCCGTTCTACTCGGGTAGATTCCATTCCATTCCATTCCATTCCTTTCCATTCCATTGCATTCCATTGCATTGCATTGCACTCAATTCCATTCCATTCCATTCCATTCCATTCCATTCCATTCCGTTCCGTTCAACTCAGTTACATTCCATTCAATTACATTCCATTCCGTTCTACTCGGTTACATTCCATTCCATTCCATTCCATTCCATTCCAATCCATTCCATTCCATTCCATTCCGTTCTACTCGGGTACATTCCGTTCCATTCCATTCCATTCCATTCCATTCCATTCCATTCCTTTCCGTTCTACTTTGGTACATTCCATTCCATTCCATTCCATTCCATTCCATTCCATTCCATTACATTCCATTCCATTCCATTCCGTTCTACTCAGGTTGATTCCATTCTATTCCATTCCATTCCATTCCATTCCATTCCATTCCATTCGATTCCATTCCATTCCATTCCATTGAATTCCATTCCATTCCATTCCATTCCATTCCATTCCATTCCATGGAATTCCATTCCATTCCATTCCATTCCATTCCATTCCATTGAATTCCATTCCATTCCATTCCATTCCATTCCATTGAATTCCATTCCATTCCATTCCATTCCATTGAATTCCATTCCATTCCATTCCATTCCATTCCATTCCATTCCATTCCATTCCATTCCATTCTACTGGTGTCCATTCCATTCCATTCTATTCCATTCCATTCCATTCCATTCCATTCCATTCCTTTCCATTCCATTGCATTCCATTGCATTCCATTCCATTCCATTCCATTCCATTCCATTCCATTCCATTCCATTCCACTCCACTCCACTCCACTCCACTCCACTCCATTCCACTCCACTCTACTCCGGTACATTCCATTCCATTCCATTCCAATCCATTCCATTCCATTCCGTGCTTCTCGGGTACATTCCGTTCCGTTCCATTCCATTCCATTCCATTCCATTCCGTTCCAGTGCACTCTACTCCACTCCACTCCACTCCACTCCACTCCGGTACATTCCATTCCATTCCATTCCATTCCATTTCCATTCCCATTCCATTTCCATTCCCGTTCCATTTCCATTCCCGTTTCTTTTCCATTCCCGTTCCATTTCCATTCCAGTTCCATTACCATTCCCGTTCCATTTCCATTCCCGATCCATTTCCATTCCCGTTCCTTTTCCATTCCCGTTCCATTTCCATTCCCGTTCCGTTACCATTCCCGTTCCATTTCCGTTCCCGTTCCGTTTCCGTTCCCGTTCCATTTCCGTTCTCGTTCCGTTTCCGTTCCCGTTCCATTTCCCTTCCCGTTCCATTTCCCTTCCCGTTCCATTTCCGTTCCCGTTCCGTTTCCGTTCCCGTTCCATTTCCGTTCTCGTTCCGTTTCCGTTCCCGTTCCATTTCCATTCCCGTTCCATTTCCGTTCCCGTTCCATTTCCATTCCCGTTCCATTTCCATTCCCTTTCCATTTCCATTTCATTCCATTCCGTTCTGCTCGGGTACATTCCATTCCATTCCATTGCATTCCATTCCGTTCTGCTCCTGTCCATTCCATTCCATTCCAATCCGTTCCATTCCGTTCTACTCGGGTAGATTCCATTCCATTCCATTCCATTCCATTCCATTCCATTCCATTCCATTCCATTCCATTCCATTCCATTCTACTGGTGTCCATTCCATTCCATTCCATTCCATTCCATTCCATTCCATTCCATTCCATTGCATTCCATTCCATTCCATTCCATTCCGTTCCGTTCTACTCGGTTACATTCCATTCAATTCCATTCCATTCCGTTCTACTCGGGTAGATTCCATTCCATTCCATTCCATTCCTTTCCATTCCATTGCATTCCATTGCATTGCATTGCACTCAATTCCATTCCATTCCATTCCATTCCATTCCATTCCATTCCATTCCATTCCGTTCCGTTCAACTCGGTTACATTCCATTCAATTACATTCCATTCCGTTCTACTCGGTTACATTCCATTCCATTCCATTCCATTCCATTCCAATCCATTCCATTCCATTCCATTCCGTTCTACTCGGGTACATTCCATTCCATTCCATTCCATTCCATTCCATTCCATTCCATTCCATTCCGTTCTACTTTGGTACATTCCATTCCATTCCATTCCATTCCATTCCATTCCATTCCATTCCATTCCATTCCGTTCTACTCGGGTTGATTCCATTCTATTCCATTCCATTCCATTCCATTGCATTCCATTCCATTCCATTCCATTCGATTCCATTCCATTCCATTCCATGGAAATCCATTCCATTCCATTCCATGGAATTCCATTCCATTCCATTCCATTCCATTCCATTCCATTCCATTCCATTCCATTCCATTCCATTCTACTGGTGTCCATTCCATTCCATTCCATTCCATTCCATTCCATTCCATTCCATTCCATTGCATTCCATTCCATTCCATTCCATTCCGTTCCGTTCTACTCGGTTACATTCCATTCAATTCCATTCCATTCCGTTCTACTCGGGTAGATTCCATTCCATTCCATTCCATTCCTTTCCATTCCATTGCATTCCATTGCATTGCATTGCACTCAATTCCATTCCATTCCATTCCATTCCATTCCATTCCATTCCATTCCGTTCCGTTCAACTCAGTAACATTCCATTCAATTACATTCCATTCCGTTCTACTCGGTTACATTCCATTCCATTCCATTCCATTCCATTCCAATCCATTCCATTCCATTCCATTCCGTTCTACTCGGGTACTTTCCGTTCCATTCCATTCCATTCCATTCCATTCCATTCCATTACTTTCCGTTCTACTTTGGTACATTCCATTCCATTCCATTCCATTCCATTACATTCCATTCCATTACATTCCATTCCATTCCATTCCGTTCTACTCAGGTTGATTCCATTCTATTCCATTCCATTCCATTCCATTCCATTCCATTCCATGGAATTCCATTCCATTCCATTCCATTCCATTCCATTCCGTTCCATTCCATTCCATTCCATTCCATTCCGTTCCATTCCATTCCATTGAATTCCATTCCATTCCATTCCATTCCATTCCATTCCATTCCATTGAATTCCATTCCATTCCATTCCATTCCATTCCATTCCATCCCATTCCATTCCATTCCATTCCATTCCGTTCTACTCGGGTTGATTCCATTCTATTCCATTCCATTCCATTCGATCCCATTTGATTCCATTCGATTCCATTCAATTCCATTCGATTCCATTCCATTCCACTCCATTCCATTCCATTGAATTCCATTCCATTCCATTCCATTCCATTCCATGGAATTCCATTCCATTCCATTCCATTCCATTCCATAGAATTCCATTCCATTCCATTCCATTCCACTGAATTCCGTTCCATTCCATTCCATTCCGTTCCGTTCCGTTCCGTTCCGTTCCGTTGCGCTCCGTTCCGTTCCGTTGTGTTCCGTTCCGTTCTACTCGGGTTGATTCCATTCTATTCCATTCCATTCCAATCCATTCCGTTCCATTCCATAGAATTCCATTCCATTCCATTCCATTCCATTCCATTCCATTCCATTGAATTCCATTCCATTCCATTCCATTCCATTCCATTCCATTCCATTCCATTCCATTCCATTCCATGGAATTCCGTTCCATTCCATTCCATTCCGTTCCTTTCCGTCCCGTTCCGTTCCGTTCCGTTCCGTTGCGTTCCGTTCCGTTCTACTCGGGTTGATTCCATTCTATTCCATTCCATTCCATTCGATTCCATTCGATTCCATTCGATTCCACTCCATTCCATTCCATAGAATTCCATTCCATTCCATTCCATTCCATTGAATTCCATTCCATTCCATTCCATTCCATTGAATTCCATTCCATTCCATTCCATTCCATTGAATTCCATTCCATTCCATTCCATTCCATTCCATTCCATTCCATTCCATTCCATTCCATTCTACTGGTGTCCATTCCATTCCATTCCATTCCATTCCATTCCATTCCATTCCATTCCATTGAATTCCATTCCATTGAATTCCATTCCATTCCATTCCATTCCATTGAATTCCATTCCATTCCATTCCATTCCATTCCATTCCATTCCATTCCATTCCATTCCATTCCATTCTACTGGTGTCCATTCCATTCCATTCTATTCCATTCCATTCCATTCCATTCCATTCCATTCCTTTCCATTCCATTGCATTCCATTGCATTCCATTCCATTCCATTCCATTCCATTCCATTCCATTCCCCTCCACTCCACTCCACTCCACTCCATTGCACTCCACTCCACTCCGGTACATTCCGTTCCGTTCCATTCCATTCCATTCCATTCCATTCCGTTCCAGTGCACTCTACTCCACTCCACTCCACTCCACTCCACTCCGGTACATTCCATTCCATTCCATTCCATTCCATTCCATTCCATTTCCATTCCCATTCCATTTCCATTCCCGTTCCATTTCCATTCCCGTTTCTTTTCCATTCCCGTTCCATTTCCATTCCAGTTCCATTACCATTCCCGTTCCATTTCCATTCCCGATCCATTTCCATTCCCGTTCCTTTTCCATTCCCGTTCCATTTCCATTCCCGTTCCGTTACCATTCCCGTTCCATTTCCGTTCTCGTTCCGTTTCCGTTCCCGTTCCATTTCCCTTCCTGTTCCATTTCCGTTCCCGTTCCATTTCCATTCCTGTTCCATTTCCGTTCCCGTTCCATTTCCATTCCCGTTCTATTTCCATTCCCTTTCCATTTCCATTTCATTCCATTCCGTTCTGCTCGGGTACATTCCATTCCATTCCATTGCATTCCATTCCGTTCTGCTCCTGTCCATTCCATTCCATTCCATTCCGTTCCATTCCGTTCTACTAGGGTAGATTCCATTCCATTCCATTCCATTCCATTCCATTCCATTCCATTCCATTCCATTCCATTCCATTCCATTCCATTCTACTGGTGTCCATTCCATTCCATTCCATTCCATTCCATTCCATTCCATTCCATTGCATTCCATTCCATTGCATTCCATTCCATTCCGTTCCGTTCTACTCGGTTACATTCCATTCAATTCCATTCCATTCCGTTCTACTCGGGTAGATTCCATTCCATTCCATTCCATTCCATTCCTTTCCATTCCATTGCATTCCATTGCATTGCATTGCACTCAATTCCATTCCATTCCATTCCATTCCATTCCATTCCATTCCATTCCATTCCGTTCCGTTCAACTCGGTTACATTCCATTCAATTACATTCCATTCCGTTCTACTCGGTTACATTCCATTCCATTCCATTCCATTCCATTCCATTCCATTCCATTCCATTCCGTTCTACTCGGGTTGATTCCATTCTATTCCATTCCATTCCATTCCATTCCATTCCATTCCATTCCATTCCATTCCATTCCATTCGATTCCATTCCATTCCATTCCATTGAATTCCATTCCATTCCATTCCATTCCATGGAATTCCATTGAATTCCATTCCATTCCATTCCATTCCATTCCATTGAATTCCATTCCATTCCATTCCATTCCATTCCATTGAATTCCATTCCGTTCCATTCCATTCCATTGAATTCCATTCCATTCCATTCCATTCCATTCCATTCCATTCCATTCCATTCCATTCCATTGAATTCCATTCCATTCCATTCCATTCCATTCCATTCCATTCCATCCCATTCCATTCCATTCCATTCCATTCCGTTCTACTCGGGTTGATTCCATTCTATTCCATTCCATTCCATTCGATCCCATTTGATTCCATTCGATTCCATTCAATTCCATTCGATTCCATTCCATTCCACTCCATTCCATTCCATTGAATTCCATTCCATTCCATTCCATTCCATTCCATTCCATTCCATTCCATTCCATTCCATTCCATTGAATTCCATTCCATTCCATTCCATTCCATTCCATTGAATTCCATTCCATTCCATTGAATTCCATTCCATTCCATTCCATTCCATTCCATTCCATTCCATTCCATTCTACTGGTGTCCATTCCATTCCATTCCATTCCATTCCATTCCATTCCATTCCATTCCTTTCCATTCCATTGCATTCCATTGCATTCCATTCCATTCCATTCCATTCCATTCCATTCCATTCCACTCCACTCCACTCCACTCCACTCCATTCCATTCCACTCCACTCCGGTACATTCCATTCCATTCCATTCCATTCCATTCCATTCCATTCCATTTCCATTCCCATTCCATTTCCATTCCCGTTCCATTTCCATTCCCGTTTCTTTTCCATTCCCGTTCCATTTCCATTCCAGTTCCATTACCATTCCCGTTCCATTTCCATTCCCGATCCATTTCCATTCCCGTTCCATTTCCATTCCAGTTCCATTACCATTCCCGTTCCATTTCCATTCCCGATCCATTTCCATTCCCGTTCCATTTCCATTCCCGTTCCATTTCCATTCCCGTTCCATTACCATTCCCGTTCCATTTCCGTTCCCGTTCCGTTTCCGTTCCCGTTCCATTTCCGTTCTCGTTCCGTTTCCGTTCCCGTTCCATTTCCATTCCCGTTCCATTTCCTTTCCCGTTCCATTTCCATTCCCGTTCCATTTCCATTCCCTTTCCATTTCCATTTCATTCCATTCCGTTCTGCTCGGGTACATTCCATTCCATTCCATTGCATTCCATTCCGTTCTGCTCCTGTCCATTCCATTCCATTCCAATCCGTTCCATTCCGTTCTACTCGGGTAGATTCCATTCCATTCCATTCCATTCCATTCCATTCCATTCCATTCCATTCCATTCCATTCCATTCTACTGGTGTCCATTCCATTCCATTCCATTCCATTCCATTCCATTCCATTCCATTCCATTCC
The DNA here is from genome assembly GCF_029281585.2 of Gorilla gorilla gorilla. Taxonomy (NCBI): domain Eukaryota; kingdom Metazoa; phylum Chordata; class Mammalia; order Primates; family Hominidae; genus Gorilla; species Gorilla gorilla. The sequence continues at coordinate 54,617,420 of NC_073242.2, forward strand.
ATTCCATTGCATTCCATTCCATTCCATTCCATTCCGTTCCGTTCTACTCGGTTACATTCCATTCAATTCCATTCCATTCCGTTCTACTCGGGTAGATTCCATTCCATTCCATTCCATTCCATTCCATTCCATTCCATTCTAGTGGTGTCCATTCCATTCCATTCCATTCCATTCCATTCCATTCCATTCCATTCCTTTCCATTCCATTGCATTCCATTGCATTCCATTCCATTCCATTCCATTCCATTCCATTCCATTCCATTCCATTCCACTCCACTCCACTCCACTCCACTCCATTCCACTCCACTCCACTCCGGTACATTCCATTCCATTCCATTCCATTCCATTCCATTCCATTCCATTCCATTCCGTTCCAGTGCTCTCTACTCCACTCCACTCCACTCCACTCCACTCCGGTACATTCCATTCCATTCCATTCCATTCCATTCCATTCCATTTCCATTCCCATTCCATTTCCATTCCCGTTCCATTTCCATTCCCGTTTCTTTTCCATTCCCGTTCCATTTCCATTCCAGTTCCATTACCATTCCCGTTCCATTTCCATTCCCGATCCATTTCCATTCCCGTTCCATTTCCATTCCCGTTCCATTTCCATTCCCGTTCCATTACCATTCCCGTTCCATTTCCGTTCCCGTTCCGTTTCCGTTCCCGTTCCATTTCCGTTCTCGTTCCGTTTCCGTTCCCGTTCCATTTCCATTCCCGTTCCATTTCCGTTCCCCTTCCATTTCCATTCCCGTTCCATTTCCATTCCCTTTCCATTTCCATTTCATTCCATTCCGTTCTGCTCGGGTACATTCCATTCCATTCCATTGCATTCCATTCCGTTCTGCTCCTGTCCATTCCATTCCATTCCAATCCGTTCCATTCCGTTCTACTCGGGTAGATTCCATTCCATTCCATTCCATTCCATTCCATTCCATTCCATTCCATTCCATTCCATTCCATTCCATTCCATTCCATTCCATTCCATTCCATTCCATTCCATTCTACTGGTGTCCATTCCATTCCATTCCATTCCATTCCATTCCATTGCATTCCATTCCATTCCGTTCCGTTCTACTCGGTTACATTCCATTCAATTCCATTCCATTCCGTTCTACTCGGGTAGATTCCATTCCATTCCATTCCATTCCTTTCCATTCCATTGCATTCCATTGCATTGCATTGCACTCAATTCCATTCCATTCCATTCCATTCCATTCCATTCCATTCCATTCCATTCCATTCCGTTCCGTTCAACTCGGTTACATTCCATTCAATTACATTCCATTCCGTTCTACTCGGTTACATTCCATTCCATTCCATTCCATTCCATTCCAATCCATTCCATTCCATTCCATTCCGTTCTACTCGGGTACATTCCGTTCCATTCCATTCCATTCCATTCCATTCCATTCCATTCCTTTCCGTTCTACTTTGGTACATTCCATTCCATTGCATTCCATTCCATTCCATTCCATTCCATTCCGTTCCGTTCTACTCGGTTACATTCCATTCAATTCCATTCCATTCCGTTCTACTCGGGTAGATTCCATTCGATTCCATTCCATTCCTTTCCATTCCATTGCATTCCATTGCATTGCATTGCACTCAATTCCATTCCATTCCATTCCATTCCATTCCATTGAATTCCATTCCATTCCATTGAATTCCATTCCATTCCATTCCATTCCATTCCATTCCATTCCATTCCATTCCATTCCATTCCATTGAATTCCTTTCCATTCCATTCCATTCCATGGAATTCCATTCCATTCCATTCCATTCCATTCCATTCCATTCCATTCCATTGAATTCCATTCCATTCCATTCCATTCCATTCCATTCCATCCCATTCCATTCCATTCCATTCCATTCCGTTCTACTCGGGTTGATTCCATTCTATTCCATTCCATTCCATTCCATTCCATTCCATTCCATTCCATTCCATTCCATTCGATTCCATTCCATTCCATTCCATTGAATTCCATTCCATTCCATTCCATTCCATGGAATTCCATTGAATTCCATTCCATTCCATTCCATTCCATTCCATTGAATTCCATTCCATTCCATTCCATTCCATTCCATTGAATTCCATTCCGTTCCATTCCATTCCATTGAATTCCATTCCATTCCATTCCATTCCATTCCATTCCATTCCATTCCATTCCATTCCATTCCATTCCATTGAATTCCATTCCATTCCATTCCATTCCATTCCATTCCATTCCATCCCATTCCATTCCATTCCATTCCATTCCGTTCTACTCGGGTTGATTCCATTCTATTCCATTCCATTCCATTCGATCCCATTTGATTCCATTCGATTCCATTCAATTCCATTCGATTCCATTCCATTCCACTCCATTCCATTCCATTGAATTCCATTCCATTCCATTCCATTCCATTCCATTCCATTCCATTCCATTCCATTCCATTGAATTCCATTCCATTGAATTCCATTCCATTCCATTGAATTCCATTCCATTCCATTGAATTCCATTCCATTCCATTCCATTCCATTCCATTCCATTCCATTCCATTCTACTGGTGTCCATTCCATTCCATTCCATTCCATTCCATTCCATTCCTTTCCATTCCATTGCATTCCATTGCATTCCATTCCATTCCATTCCATTCCATTCCATTCCATTCCATTCCACTCCACTCCACTCCACTCCACTCCATTCCACTCCACTCCACTCCGGTACATTCCATTCCATTCCATTCCATTCCATTCCATTCCATTTCCATTCCCATTCCATTTCCATTCCCGTTAAATTTCCATTCCCGTTTCTTTTCCATTCCCGTTCCATTTCCATTCCAGTTCCATTACCATTCCCGTTCCATTTCCATTCCCGATCCATTTCCATTCCCGTTCCATTTCCATTCCAGTTCCATTACCATTCCCGTTCCATTTCCATTCCCGATCCATTTCCATTCCCGTTCCATTTCCATTCCCGTTCCATTTCCATTCCCGTTCCATTACCATTCCCGTTCCATTTCCGTTCCCGTTCCGTTTCCGTTCCCGTTCCATTTCCGTTCTCGTTCCGTTTCCGTTCCCGTTCCATTTCCATTCCCGTTCCATTTCCGTTCCCGTTCCATTTCCATTCCCGTTCCATTTCCATTCCCTTTCCATTTCCATTTCATTCCATTCCGTTCTGCTCGGGTACATTCCATTCCATTCCATTGCATTCCATTCCGTTCTGCTCCTGTCCATTCCATTCCATTCCAATCCGTTCCATTCCGTTCTACTCGGGTAGATTCCATTCCATTCCATTCCATTCCATTCCATTCCATTCCATTCCATTCCATTCCATTCCATTCTACTGGTGTCCATTCCATTCCATTCCATTCCATTCCATTCCATTCCATTCCATTCCATTGCATTCCATTCCATTCCATTCCATTCCGTTCCGTTCTACTCGGTTACATTCCATTCAATTCCATTCCATTCCGTTCTACTCGGGTAGATTCCATTCCATTCCATTCCATTCCTTTCCATTCCATTGCATTCCATTGCATTGCATTGCACTCAATTCCATTCCATTCCATTCCATTCCATTCCATTCCATTCCGTTCCGTTCAACTCGGTTACATTCCATTCAATTACATTCCATTCCGTTCTACTCGGTTACATTCCATTCCATTCCATTCCATTCCATTCCATTCCAATCAATTCCATTCCATTCCATTCCGTTCTACTCGGGTACATTCCATTCCATTCCATTCCATTCCATTCCATTCCATTCCATTCCATTCCGTTCTACTTTGGTACATTCCATTCCATTCGATTCCATTCCATTCCATTCCATTACATTCCATTCCATTCCATTCCGTTCTATTCAGGTTGATTCCATTCTATTCCATTCCATTCCATTCCATTCCATTCCATTCCATTCCATTCCATTCGATTCCATTCCATTCCATTCCATTGAATTCCATTCCATTCCATTCCATTCCATTCCATTCCATTCCATTCCATTCCATTCCATTCCATTCCATTCCATTCCATTGAATTCCATTCCATTCCATTCCATTCCATTCCATTCCATTGAATTCCATTCCGTTCCATTCCATTCCATTGAATTCCATTCCATTCCATTCCATTCCATTGCATTCCATTCCATTGAATTCCATTCCATTCCATTCCATTCCATTCCATTCCATCCCATTCCATTCCATTCCATTCCATTCCGTTCTACTCGGGTTGATTCCATTCTATTCCATTCCATTCCATTCGATCCCATTTGATTCCATTCGATTCCATTCAATTCCATTCGATTCCATTCCATTCCACTCCATTCCATTCCATTGAATTCCATTCCATTCCATTCCATTCCATTCCATTCCATTCCATTCCATTCCATGGAATTACATTCCATTCCATTCCATTCCATTCCATAGAATTCCATTCCATTCCATTCCATTCCACTGAATTCCGTTCCATTCCATTCCATTCCGTTCCGTTCCGTTCCGTTCCGTTCCGTTGCGTTCCGTTCCATTCCGTTGTGTTCCGTTCCGTTCTACTCGGGTTGATTCCATTCTATTCCATTCCATTCCAATCCATTCCGTTCCATTCCATTGAATTCCATTCCATTCCATTCCATTCCATGGAATTCCATTGAATTCCACTGCATTCCATTCCATTCCATTCCATTGAATTCCATTCCATTCCATTCCATTCCATGGAATTCCGTTCCATTCCATTCCATTCCGTTCCTTTCCGTCCCGTTCCGTTCCGTTCCGTTCCGTTGCGTTCCGTTCCGTTCTACTCGGGTTGATTCCATTCTATTCCATTCCATTCCATTCGATTCCATTCGATTCCATTCGATTCCACTCCATTCCATTCCATAGAATTCCATTCCATTCCATTCCATTCCATTGAATTCCATTCCATTCCATTCCATTCCATAGAATTCCATTCCATTCCATTCCATTCCATTGAATTCCATTCCATTCCATTCCATTCCATTCCATTCCATTCCATTCCATTCCATTCTATTCCATTCTACTGGTGTCCATTCCATTCCATTCCATTCCATTCCATTCCATTCCATTCCATTCCATTCCTTTCCATTCCATTGCATTCCATTGCATTCCATTCCATTCCATTCCATTCCATTCCATTCCATTCCACTCCACTCCACTCCACTCCACTCCACTCCATTCCACTCCACTCCACTCCGGTACATTCCATTCCATTCCATTCCATTCCATTCCATTCCATTCCGTGCTTCTCGGGTACATTCCGTTCCGTTCCATTCCATTCCATTCCATTCCATTCCGTTCCAGTGCACTCTACTCCACTCCACTCCACTCCACTCCACTCCGGTACATTCCATTCCATTCCATTCCATTCCATTCCATTCCATTCCATTTCCATTCCCATTCCATTTCCATTCCCGTTCCATTTCCATTCCCGTTTCTTTTCCATTCCCGATCCATTTCCATTCCAGTTCCATTACCATTCCCGTTCCATTTCCATTCCCGATCCATTTCCATTCCCGTTCCTTTTCCATTCCCGTTCCATTTCCATTCCCGTTCCGTTACCATTCCCGTTCCATTTCCGTTCCCGTTCCGTTTCCGTTCCCGTTCCATTTCCGTTCTCGTTCCGTTTCCGTTCCCGTTCCATTTCCATTCCCGTTCCATTTCCGTTCCCGTTCCATTTCCATTCCCGTTCCATTTCCGTTCCCGTTCCATTTCCATTCCCGTTCTATTTCCATTCCCTTTCCATTTCCTTTTCATTCCATTCCGTTCTGCTCGGGTACATTCCATTCCATTCCATTGCATTCCATTCCGTTCTGCTCCTGTCCATTCCATTCCATTCCATTCCGTTCCATTCCGTTCTACTCGGGTAGATTCCATTCCATTCCATTCCATTCCATTCCATTCCATTCCATTCCATTCCATTCCATTCTACTGGTGTCCATTCCATTCCATTCCATTCCATTCCATTCCATTCCATTCCATTGCATTCCATTCCATTCCATTCCATTCCATTCCGTTCCGTTCTACTCGGTTACATTCCATTCAATTCCATTCCATTCCGTTCTACTCGGGTAGATTCCATTCCATTCCATTCCATTCCATTCCTTTCCATTCCATTGCATTCCATTGCATTGCATTGCACTCAATTCCATTCCATTCCATTCCATTCCATTCCATTCCATTCCATTCCGTTCCGTTCAACTCGGTTACATTCCATTCAATTACATTCCATTCCGTTCTACTCGGTTACATTCCATTCCATTCCATTCCATTCCATTCCAATCCATTCCATTCCATTCCATTCCGTTCTACTCGGGTACATTCCATTCCATTCCATTCCATTCCATTCCATTCCATTCCATTCCATTCCATTCCGTTCTACTCGGGTTGATTCCATTCTATTCCATTCCATTCCATTCCATTCCATTCCATTCCATTCCATTCCATTCCATTCGATTCCATTCCATTCCATTCCATTGAATTCCATTCCATTCCATTCCATTCCATGGAATTCCATTCCATTCCATTCCATTCCATTCCATTCCATTCCATGGAATTCCATTCCATTCCATTCCATTCCATTCCATTCCATTCCATGGAATTCCATTCCATTCCATTCCATTCCATTCCATTCCATTCCATTCCTTTCCATTCCATTGCATTCCATTGCATTCCATTCCATTCCATTCCAGTCCATTCCATTCCATTCCACTCCACTCCACTCCACTCCACTCCATTCCACTCCACTCCACTCCGGTACATTCCATTCCATTCCATTCCATTCCATTCCATTCCATTTCCATTCCCATTCCATTTCCATTCCCGTTCCATTTCCATTCCCGTTTCTTTTCCATTCCCGTTCCATTTCCATTCCAGTTCCATTACCATTCCCGTTCCATTTCCATTCCCGATCCATTTCCATTCCCGTTCCATTTCCATTCCAGTTCCATTACCATTCCCGTTCCATTTCCATTCCCGATCCATTTCCATTCCCGTTCCATTTCCATTCCCGTTCCATTTCCTTTCCCGTTCCATTACCATTCCCGTTCCATTTCCGTTCCCGTTCCGTTTCCGTTCCCGTTCCATTTCCGTTCTCGTTCCGTTTCCGTTCCCGTTCCATTTCCATTCCCGTTCCATTTCCGTTCCCGTTCCATTTCCATTCCCGTTCCATTTCCATTCCCTTTCCATTTCCATTTCATTCCATTCCGTTCTGCTCGGGTACATTCCTTTCCATTCCATTGCATTCCATTCCGTTCTGCTCCTGTCCATTCCATTCCATTCCAATCCGTTCCATTCCGTTCTACTCGGGTAGATTCCATTCCATTCCATTCCATTCCATTCCATTCCATTCCATTCCATTCCATTCCATTCTACTGGTGTCCATTCCATTCCATTCCATTCCATTCCATTCCATTCCATTCCATTCCATTCCATTCCATTGCATTCCATTCCATTCCATTCCATTCCGTTCCGTTCTACTCGGTTACATTCCATTCAATTCCATTCCATTCCGTTCTACTCGGGTAGATTTCATTCCATTCCATTCCATTCCTTTCCATTCCATTGCATTCCATTGCATTGCATTGCACTCAATTCCATTCCATTCCATTCCATTCCATTCCATTCCATTCCATTCCATTCCATTCCGTTCCGTTCAACTCGGTTACATTCCATTCAATTACATTCCATTCCATTCCATTCCATTCCGTTCCGTTCAACTCGGTTACATTCCATTCAATTACATTCCATTCCGTTCTACTCGGTTACATTCCATTCCATTCCATTCCATTCCATTCCAATCTATTCCATTCCATTGAATTCCATTCCATTCCATTCCATTCCATTCCATTCCATTCCATTCCATTCCATTCTACTGGTGTCCATTCCATTCCATTCCATTCCATTCCATTCCATTCCATTCCTTTCCATTCCATTGCATTCCATTGCATTCCATTCCATTCCATTCCATTCCATTCCATTCCATTCCACTCCACTCCACTCCACTCCACTCCATTCCACTCCACTCCACTCCGGTACATTCCATTCCATTCCATTCCATTCCATTCCATTCCATTCCATTCCATTCCATTCCATTCCGTGCTTCTCGGGTACATTCCGTTCCGTTCCATTCCATTCCATTCCATTCCATTCCGTTCCAGTGCACTCTACTCCACTCCACTCCACTCCACTCCACTCCGGTACATTCCATTCCATTCCATTCCATTCCATTCCATTCCATTCCATTTCCATTCCCATTCCATTTCCATTCCCGTTCCATTTCCATTCCCGTTTCTTTTCCATTCCCGTTCCATTTCCATTCCAGTTCCATTACCATTCCCGTTCCATTTCCATTCCCGATCCATTTCCATTCCCGTTCCATTTCCATTCCCGTTCCATTTCCATTCCCGTTCCATTACCATTCCCGTTCCATTTCCGTTCCCGTTCCGTTTCCGTTCCCGTTCCATTTCCGTTCTCGTTCCGTTTCCGTTCCCGTTCCATTTCCATTCCCGTTCCATTTCCGTTCCCGTTCCATTTCCATTCCCGTTCCATTTCCATTCCCTTTCCATTTCCATTTCATTCCATTCCGTTCTGCTCGGTTACATTCCATTCCATTCCATTGCATTCCATTCCGTTCTGCTCCTGTCCATTCCATTCCATTCCAATCCGTTCCATTCCGTTCTACTCGGGTAGATTCCATTCCATTCCATTCCATTCCATTCCATTCCATTCCATTCCATTCCATTCTACTGGTGTCCATTCCATTCCATTCCATTCCATTCCATTCCATTCCATTCCATTCCATTGCATTCCATTCCATTCCATTCCATTCCGTTCCGTTCTACTCGGTTACATTCCATTCAATTCCATTCCATTCCGTTCTACTCGGGTAGATTCCATTCCATTCCATTCCATTCCTTTCCATTCCATTGCATTCCATTGCATTGCATTGCACTCAATTCCATTCCATTCCATTCCATTCCATTCCATTCCATTCCATTCCATTCCGTTCCGTTCAACTCAGTTACATTCCATTCAATTACATTCCATTCCGTTCTACTCGGTTACATTCCATTCCATTCCATTCCATTCCATTCCAATCCATTCCATTCCATTCCATTCCGTTCTACTCGGGTACATTCCGTTCCATTCCATTCCATTCCATTCCATTCCATTCCATTCCTTTCCGTTCTACTTTGGTACATTCCATTCCATTCCATTCCATTCCATTCCATTCCATTCCATTACATTCCATTCCATTCCATTCCGTTCTACTCAGGTTGATTCCATTCTATTCCATTCCATTCCATTCCATTCCATTCCATTCCATTCCATTCGATTCCATTCCTTTCCATTCCATTGAATTCCATTCCATTCCATTCCATTCCATGGAATTCCATTCCATTCCATTCCATTCCATTCCATTCCATTCCATTCCATTCCATTGAATTCCATTCCATTCCATTCCATTCCATTCCATTCCATTCCATCCCATTCCATTCCATTCCATTCCATTCCATTCTACTCGGGTTGATTCCATTCTATTCCATTCCATTCCATTCGATCCCATTTGATTCCATTCGATTCCATTCAATTCTATTCGATTCCATTCCATTCCACTCCATTCCATTCCATTGAATTCCATTCCATTCCATTCCATTCCATTCCATTCCATTCCATTCCATGGAATTCCATTCCATTCCATTCCATTCCATTCCATAGAATTCCATTCCATTCCATTCCATTCCACTGAGTTCCGTTCCATTCCATTCCATTCCGTTCCGTTCCGTTCCGTTCCGTTCCGTTGCGTTCCGTTCCGTTCCGTTGTGTTCCGTTCCGTTCTACTCGGGTTGATTCCATTCTATTCCATTCCATTCCAATCCATTCCGTTCCATTCCATTGAATTCCATTCCATTCCATTCCATTCCATTCTACTGGTGTCCATTCCATTCCATTCCATTCCATTCCATTCCATTCCATTCCATTCCTTTCCATTCCATTGCATTCCATTGCATTCCATTCCATTCCATTCCATTCCATTCCATTCCATTCCACTCCACTCCACTCCACTCCACTCCATTCCACTCCACTCCACTCCGGTACATTCCATTCCATTCCATTCCATTCCATTCCATTCCATTCCATTCCATTCCGTGCTTCTCGGGTACATTCCGTTCCGTTCCATTCCATTCCATTCCATTCCATTCCGTTCCAGTGCTCTCTACTCCACTCCACTCCACTCCACTCCACTCCGGTACATTCCATTCCATTCCATTCCATTCCATTCCATTCCATTTCCATTCCCATTCCATTTCCATTCCCGTTCCATTTCCATTCCCGTTTCTTTTCCATTCCCGTTCCATTTCCATTCCCGTTCCATTACCATTCCCTTTCCATTTCCATTCCCGATCCATTTCCATTCCCGTTCCATTTCCATTCCCGTTCCATTTCCATTCCCGTTCCATTTCCATTCCCGTTCCATTACCATTCCCGTTCCATTTCCGTTCCCGTTCCGTTTCCGTTCCCGTTCCATTTCCGTTCTCGTTCCGTTTCCGTTCCCGTTCCATTTCCATTCCCGTTCCATTTCCGTTCCCGTTCCATTTCCATTCCCGTTCCATTTCCATTCCCTTTCCATTTCCATTTCATTCCATTCCGTTCTGCTCGGGTACATTCCATTCCATTCCATTGCATTCCATTCCGTTCTGCTCCTGTCCATTCCATTCCATTCCAATCCGTTCCATTCCGTTCTACTCGGGTAGATTCCATTCCATTCCATTCCATTCCATTCCATTCCATTCCATTCCATTCCATTCCATTCCATTCCATTCCATTCCATGGAATTCCATTCCATTCCATTCCATTCCATTCCATTCCATTCCATCCCATTCCATTCCATTCCATTCCATTCCGTTCTACTCGGGTTGATTCCATTCTATTCCATTCCATTCCATTCGATCCCAATTGATTCCATTCGATTCCATTCAATTCCATTCGATTCCATTCCATTCCACTCCATTCCATTCCATTGAATTCCATTCCATTCCATTCCATTCCATTCCATTCCATTCCATGGAATTCCATTCCATTCCATTCCATTCCATTCCATAGAATTCCATTCCATTCCATTCCATTCCACTGAATTCCGTTCCATTCCATTCCATTCCGTTCCGTTCCGTTCCGTTCCGTTCCGTTGCGTTCCGTTCCGTTCCGTTGTGTTCCGTTCCGTTCTACTCGGGTTGATTCCATTCTATTCCATTCCATTCCAATCCATTCCGTTCCATTCCATTGAATTCCATTCCATTCCATTCCATTCCATTCCATTCCATTCCATTCCATTCCATGGAATTCCATTCCATTCCATTCCATTCCGTTCCGTTCCGTCCCGTTCCGTTCCGTTCCGTTCCGTTGCGTTCCGTTCCGTTCTACTCGGGTTGATTCCATTCTATTCCATTCCATTCCATTCGATTCCATTCGATTCCATTCGATTCCACTCCATTCCATTCCATAGAATTCCATTCCATTCCATTCCATTCCATTCCATTCCATTCCATTCCTTTCCATTGAATTCCATTCCATTCCATTCCATTCCATTGAATTCCATTCCATTCCATTCCATTCCATTCCATTCCATTCCATTCCATTCCATTCCATTCCATTCTACTGTTGTCCATTCCATTCCATTCCATTCCATTCCATTCCATTCCATTCCATTCCTTTCCATTCCATTGCATTCCATTGCATTCCATTCCATTCCATTCCATTCCATTCCATTCCACTCCACTCCACTCCACTCCACTCCATTCCACTCCACTCCACTCCGGTACATTCCATTCCATTCCATTCCATTCCATTCCATTCCATTCCATTCCGTGCTTCTCGGGTACATTCCGTTCCGTTCCATTCCATTCCATTCCATTCCATTCCATTCCGTTCCAGTGCACTCTACTCCACTCCACTCCACTCCACTCCACTCCGGTACATTCCATTCCATTCCATTCCATTCCATTCCATTCCATTTCCATTCCCATTCCATTTCCATTCCCGTTCCATTTCCATTCCCGTTTCTTTTCCATTCCCGTTCCATTTCCATTCCAGTTCCATTACCATTCCCGTTCCATTTCCATTCCCGATCCATTTCCATTCCCGTTCCTTTTCCATTCCCGTTCCATTTCCATTCCCGTTCCGTTACCATTCCCGTTCCATTTCCGTTCCCGTTCCGTTTCCGTTCCCGTTCCATTTCCGTTCTCGTTCCGTTTCCGTTCCCGTTCCATTTCCATTCCCGTTCCATTTCCGTTCCCGTTCCATTTCCATTCCCGTTCCATTTCCATTCCCTTTCCATTTCCATTTCATTCCATTCCGTTCTGCTCGGGTACATTCCATTCCATTCCATTGCATTCCATTCCGTTCTGCTCCTGTCCATTCCATTCCATTCCATTCCGTTCCATTCCGTTCTACTCGGGTAGATTCCATTCCATTCCATTCCATTCCATTCCATTCCATTCCATTCCATTCCATTCCATTCCATTCTACTGGTGTCCATTCCATTCCATTCCATTCCATTCCATTCCATTCCATTCCATTCCATTCCACTGCATTCCATTCCATTCCATTCCATTCCATTCCGTTCCGTTCTACTCGGTTACATTCCATTCAATTCCATTCCATTCCGTTCTACTCGGGTAGATTCCATTCCATTCCATTCCATTCCTTTCCATTCCATTGCATTCCATTGCATTGCATTGCACTCAATTCCATTCCATTCCATTCCATTCCATTCCATTCCATTCCATTCCATTCCATTCCATTCCATTCCGTTCCGTTCAACTCGGTTACATTCCATTCAATTACATTCCATTCCGTTCTACTCGGTTACATTCCATTCCATTCCATTCCATTCCATTCCAATCCATTCCATTCCATTCCATTCCGTTCTACTCGGGTACATTCCATTCCATTCCATTCCATTCCATTCCATTCCATTCCATTCCATTCCGTTCTACTTTGGGACATTCCATTCCATTCCATTCCATTCCATTCCATTCCATTCCATTCCATTCCATTCCGTTCTACTCGGATTGATTCCATTCTATTCCATTCCATTCTATTCCATTCCATTCCATTCCATTCCATTCCATTCCATTCCATTCGATTCCATTCCATTCCATTCCATTGAATTCCATTCCATTCCATTCCATTCCATGGAATTCCATTGAATTCCATTCCATTCCATTCCATTCCATTCCATGGAATTCCATTGAATTCCATTCCATTCCATTCCATTCCATTCCATTGAATTCCATTCCATTCCATTCCATTCCATTCCATTGAATTCCATTCCGTTCCATTCCATTCCATGGAATTCCATTCCATTCCATGGAATTCCATTCCATTCCATTCCATTCCATTCCATTCCATTCCATTCCATGGAATTCCATTCCATTCCATTCCATTCCATTCCATTCCATTCCATTCCATTCCATTGAATTCCATTCCATTCCATTCCATTCCATTCCATTCCATTCCATCCCATTCCATTCCATTCCATTCCATTCCGTTCTACTCGGGTTGATTCCATTCTATTCCATTCCATTCCATTCGATCCCATTTGATTCCATTCGATTCCATTCAATTCCATTCGATTCCATTCCATTCCACTCCATTCCATTCCATTGAATTCCATTCCATTCCATTCCATTCCATTCCATTCCATTCCATTCCATTCCATTCCATTGAATTCCATTCCATTCCATTCCATTCCATTCCATTGAATTCCATTCCATTCCATTGAATTCCATTCCATTCCATTCCATTCCATTCCATTCCATTCCATTCCATTCCATTCCATTCTACTGGTGTCCATTCCATTCCATTCCATTCCATTCCATTCCATTCCATTCATTTCCATTCCATTGCATTCCATTGCATTCCATTCCATTCCATTCCATTCCATTCCATTCCATTCCACTCCACTCCACTCCACTCCACTCCATTCCACTCCACTCCACTCCGGTACATTCCATTCCATTCCATTCCATTCCATTCCATTCCATTTCCATTCCCATTCCATTTCCATTCCCGTTCCATTTCCATTCCCGTTTCTTTTCCATTCCCGTTCCATTTCCATTCCAGTTCCATTACCATTCCCGTTCCTTTTCCATTCCCGATCCATTTCCATTCCCGTTCCATTTCCATTCCAGTTCCATTACCATTCCCGTTCCATTTCCATTCCCGATCCATTTCCATTCCCGTTCCATTTCCATTCCCGTTCCATTTCCATTCCCGTTCCATTACCATTCCCGTTCCATTTCCGTTCCCGTTCCGTTTCCGTTCCCGTTCCATTTCCGTTCTCGTTCCGTTTCCGTTCCCGTTCCATTTCCATTCCCGTTCCATTTCCGTTCCCGTTCCATTTCTATTCCCGTTTCATTTCCATTCCCTTTCCATTTCCATTTCATTCCATTCCGTTCTGCTCGGGTACATTCCATTCCATTCCATTGCATTCCATTCCGTTCTGCTCCTGTCCATTCCATTCCATTCCAATCCGTTCCATTCCGTTCTACTCGGGTAGATTCCATTCCATTCCATTCCATTCCATTCCATTCCATTCCATTCCATTCCATTCTACTGGTGTCCATTCCATTCCATTCCATTCCATTCCATTCCATTCCATTCCATTGCATTCCATTCCATTCCATTCCATTCCGTTCCGTTCTACTCGGTTACATTCCATTCAATTCCATTCCATTCCGTTCTACTCGGGTAGATTCCATTCCATTCCATTCCATTCCTTTCCATTCCATTGCATTCCATTGCATTGCATTGCACTCAATTCCATTCCATTCCATTCCATTCCATTCCATTCCATTCCATTCCATTCCGTTCCGTTCAACTCGGTTACATTCCATTCAATTACATTCCATTCCGTTCTACTCGGTTACATTCCATTCCATTCCATTCCATTCCATTCCATTCCAATCAATTCCATTCCATTCCATTCCGTTCTACTCGGGTACATTCCATTCCATTCCATTCCATTCCATTCCATTCCATTCCATTCCGTTCTACTTTGGTACATTCCATTCCATTCGATTCCATTCCATTCCATTCCATTCCATTCCATTCCATTCCATTCCGTTCTATTCAGGTTGATTCCATTCTATTCCATTCCATTCCATTCCATTCCATTCCATTCCATTCCATTCCATTCGATTCCATTCCATTCCATTCCATTGAATTCCATTCCATTCCATTCCATTCCATGGAATTCCATTCCATTCCATTCCATTCCATTCCATTCCATTCCATTCCATTCCATTGAATTCCATTCCATTCCATTCCATTCCATTCCATTCCATTCCATCCCATTCCATTCCATTCCATTCCATTCCATTCTACTCGGGTTGATTCCATTCTATTCCATTCCATTCCATTCGATCCCATTTGATTCCATTCGATTCCATTCAATTCTATTCGATTCCATTCCATTCCACTCCATTCCATTCCATTGAATTCCATTCCATTCCATTCCATTCCATTCCATTCCATTCCATTCCATGGAATTCCATTCCATTCCATTCCATTCCATTCCATAGAATTCCATTCCATTCCATTCCATTCCACTGAGTTCCGTTCCATTCCATTCCATTCCGTTCCGTTCCGTTCCGTTCCGTTCCGTTGCGTTCCGTTCCGTTCCGTTGTGTTCCGTTCCGTTCTACTCGGGTTGATTCCATTCTATTCCATTCCATTCCAATCCATTCCGTTCCATTCCATTGAATTCCATTCCATTCCATTCCATTCCATTCTACTGGTGTCCATTCCATTCCATTCCATTCCATTCCATTCCATTCCATTCCATTCCTTTCCATTCCATTGCATTCCATTGCATTCCATTCCATTCCATTCCATTCCATTCCATTCCATTCCACTCCACTCCACTCCACTCCACTCCATTCCACTCCACTCCACTCCGGTACATTCCATTCCATTCCATTCCATTCCATTCCATTCCATTCCATTCCATTCCGTGCTTCTCGGGTACATTCCGTTCCGTTCCATTCCATTCCATTCCATTCCATTCCGTTCCAGTGCTCTCTACTCCACTCCACTCCACTCCACTCCACTCCGGTACATTCCATTCCATTCCATTCCATTCCATTCCATTCCATTTCCATTCCCATTCCATTTCCATTCCCGTTCCATTTCCATTCCCGTTTCTTTTCCATTCCCGTTCCATTTCCATTCCCGTTCCATTACCATTCCCTTTCCATTTCCATTCCCGATCCATTTCCATTCCCGTTCCATTTCCATTCCCGTTCCATTTCCATTCCCGTTCCATTACCATTCCCGTTCCATTTCCGTTCCCGTTCCGTTTCCGTTCCCGTTCCATTTGCGTTCTCGTTCCGTTTCCGTTCCCGTTCCATTTCCATTCCCGTTCCATTTCCGTTCCCGTTCCATTTCCATTCCCGTTCCATTTCCATTCCCTTTCCATTTCCATTTCATTCCATTCCGTTCTGCTCGGTTACATTCCATTCCATTCCATTGCATTCCATTCCGTTCTGCTCCTGTCCATTCCATTCCATTCCAATCCGTTCCATTCCGTTCTACTCGGGTAGATTCCATTCCATTCCATTCCATTCCATTCCTTTCCATTCCATTCCATTCCATTCTACTGGTGTCCATTCCATTCCATTCCATTCCATTCCATTCCATTCCATTCCATTCCATTCCATTGCATTCCATTCCATTCCATTCCATTCCGTTCCGTTCTACTCGGTTAAATTCCATTCAATTCCATTCCATTCCGTTCTACTCGGGTAGATTCCATTCCATTCCATTCCATTCCTTTCCATTCCATTGCATTCCATTGCATTGCATTGCACTCAATTCCATTCCATTCCATTCCATTCCATTCCATTCCATTCCATTCCGTTCCGTTCAACTCAGTTACATTCCATTCAATTACATTCCATTCCGTTCTACTCGGTTACATTCCATTCCATTCCATTCCATTCCATTCCATTCCAATCCATTCCATTCCATTCCATTCCGTTCTACTCGGGTACATTCCGTTCCATTCCATTCCATTCCATTCCATTCCATTCCATTCCTTTCCGTTCTACTTTGGTACATTCCATTCCATTCCATTCCA
The DNA here is from genome assembly GCF_029281585.2 of Gorilla gorilla gorilla. Classification (NCBI taxonomy): domain Eukaryota; kingdom Metazoa; phylum Chordata; class Mammalia; order Primates; family Hominidae; genus Gorilla; species Gorilla gorilla. Next base: position 54,634,557 of record NC_073242.2, read on the forward strand.
TTCCATTCCATTCCATTCCATTCCATTCCATTCCATTCCATTCCATTCCGTTCTACTCAGGTTGATTCCATTCTATTCCATTCCATTCCATTCCATTCCATTCCATTCCATTCCATTCCATTCCATTCCTTTCCATTCCATTGAATTCCATTCCATTCCATTCCATTCCATGGAATTCCATTCCATTCCATTCCATTCCATTCCATTCCATTCCATTCCATTCCATTCCATTCCATTGAATTCCATTCCATTCCATTCCATTCCATTCCATTCCATTCCATCCCATTCCATTCCATTCCATTCCATTCCATTCTACTCGGGTTGATTCCATTCTATTCCATTCCATTCCATTCGATCCCATTTGATTCCATTCGATTCCATTCAATTCCATTCGATTCCATTCCATTCCACTCCATTCCATTCCATTGAATTCCATTCCATTCCATTCCATTCCATTCCATTCCATTCCATGGAATTCCATTCCATTCCATTCCATAGAATTCCATTCCATTCCATTCCATTCCACTGAGTTCCGTTCCATTCCATTCCATTCCGTTCCGTTCCGTTCCGTTCCGTTCCGTTGCGTTCCGTTCCGTTCCGTTGTGTTCCGTTCCGTTCTACTCGGGTTGATTCCATTCTATTCCATTCCATTCCAATCCATTCCGTTCCATTCCATTGAATTCCATTCCATTCCATTCCATTCCATTGAATTCCATTCCATTCCATTCCATTCCATTGAATTCCATTCCATTCCATTCCATTCCATTGAATTCCATTCCATTCCATTCCATTCCATTCCATTCCATTCCATTCCATTCCATTCTACTGGTGTCCATTCCATTCCATTCTATTCCATTCCATTCCATTCCATTCCATTCCATTCCATTCCATTCCATTCCATTCCATTGAATTCCATTCCATTCCATTCCATTCCATGGAATTCCATTCCATTCCATTCCATTCCATTCCATTCCATTCCATTCCATTCTACTGGTGTCCATTCCATTCCATTCTATTCCATTCCATTCCATTCCATTCCATTCCATTCCATTCCATTCCATTCCATTCCATTCCATTCCTCTCCACTCCACTCCACTCCACTCCATTCCACTCCACTCCACTCCGGTACATTCCATTCCATTCCATTCCATTCCATTCCATTCCATTCCGTGCTTCTCGGGTACATTCCGTTCCGTTCCATTCCATTCCATTCCATTCCATTCCGTTCCAGTGCACTCTACTCCACTCCACTCCACTCCACTCCACTCCGGTACATTCCATTCCATTCCATTCCATTCCATTTCCATTCCCATTCCATTTCCATTCCCGTTCCATTTCCATTCCCGTTTCTTTTCCATTCCCGTTCCATTTCCATTCCAGTTCCATTACCATTCCCGTTCCATTTCCATTCCCGATCCATTTCCATTCCCGTTCCTTTTCCATTCCCGTTCCATTTCCATTCCCGTTCCGTTACCATTCCCGTTCCATTTCCGTTCCCGTTCCGTTTCCGTTCCCGTTCCATTTCCGTTCTCGTTCCGTTTCCGTTCCCGTTCCATTTCCCTTCCCGTTCCATTTCCCTTCCCGTTCCATTTCCGTTCCCGTTCCGTTTCCATTCCCGTTCCATTTCCATTACCTTTCCATTTCCATTTCATTCCATTCCGTTCTGCTCGGGTACATTCCATTCCATTCCATTGCATTCCATTCCGTTCTGCTCCTGTCCATTCCATTCCATTCCAATCCGTTCCATTCCGTTCTACTCGGGTAGATTCCATTCCATTCCATTCCATTCCATTCCATTCCATTCCATTCCATTCCATTCCATTCTACTGGTGTCCATTCCATTCCATTCCATTCCATTCCATTCCATTCCATTCCATTGCATTCCATTCCATTCCATTCCATTCCGTTCCGTTCTACTCGGTTACATTCCATTCAATTCCATTCCATTCCGTTCTACTCGGGTAGATTCCATTCCATTCCATTCCATTCCTTTCCATTCCATTGCATTCCATTGCATTGCATTGCACTCAATTCCATTCCATTCCATTCCATTCCATTCCATTCCATTCCATTCCATTCCATTCCGTTCCGTTCAACTCAGTTACATTCCATTCAATTACATTCCATTCCGTTCTACTCGGTTACATTCCATTCCATTCCATTCCATTCCATTCCAATCCATTCCATTCCATTCCATTCCGTTCTACTCGGGTACATTCCGTTCCATTCCATTCCATTCCATTCCATTCCATTCCATTCCATTCCTTTCCGTTCTACTTTGGTACATTCCATTCCATTCCATTCCATTCCATTCCATTCCATTCCATTCCATTACATTCCATTCCATTCCATTCCGTTCTACTCAGGTTGATTCCATTCTATTCCATTCCATTCCATTCCATTCCATTCCATTCCATTCCATTCGATTCCATTCCATTCCATTCCATTGAATTCCATTCCATTCCATTCCATTCCATGGAATTCCATTCCATTCCATTCCATTCCATTCCATTCCATTCCATTCCATTGAATTCCATTCCATTCCATTCCATTCCATTCCATTCCATTCCATTCCGTTCCATTCCATTCCATTGAATTCCATTCCATTCCATTCCATTCCATTCCATTCCATCCCATTGAATTCCATTCCATTCCATTCCATTGCATTCCATTCCATCCCATTCCATTCCATTCCATTCCATTCCGTTCTACTCGGGTTGATTCCATTCTATTCCATTCCATTCCATTCGATCCCATTTGATTCCATTCGATTCCATTCAATTCCATTCGATTCCATTCCATTCCACTCCATTCCATTCCATTGAATTCCATTCCATTCCATTCCATTCCATTCCATTCCATTCCATGGAATTCCATTCCATTCCATTCCAATCCATTCCATTCCATTCCATTCCGTTCTACTCGGGTACATTCCGTTCCATTCCATTCCATTCCATTCCATTCCATTCCATTCCTTTCCGTTCTACTTTGGTACATTCCATTCCATTCCATTCCATTCCATTCCATTACATTCCATTACATTCCATTCCATTCCATTCCGTTCTACTCAGGTTGATTCCATTCTATTCCATTCCATTCCATTCCATTCCATTCCATTCCATTCCATTCCATTCCATTCGATTCCATTCCTTTCCATTCCATTGAATTCCATTCCATTCCATTCCATTCCATTCCATTCCATTCCATTCCAATTCCATTCCATTCCATTCCATTCCATTCCATTCCATTCCATTCCATTCCATTGAATTCCATTCCATTCCATTCCATTCCATTCCATTCCATTCCGTTCCATTCCATTCCATTGAATTCCATTCCATTCCATTCCATTCCATTCCATTCCATTCCATTGAATTCCATTCCATTCCATTCCATTCCATTCCATTCCATCCCATTCCATTCCATTCCATTCCATTCCATTCTACTCGGGTTGATTCCATTCTACTCCATTCCATTCCATTCGATCCCATTTGATTCCATTCGATTCCATTCAATTCCATTCGATTCCATTCCATTCCACTCCATCCCATTCCATTGAATTCCATTCCATTCCATTCCATTCCATTCCATTCCATTCCATTCCATTCCATTCCATTCCATAGAATTCCATTCCATTCCATTCCATTCCACTGAGTTCCGTTCCATTCCATTCCATTCCGTTCCGTTCCGTTCCGTTCCGTTCCGTTGCGTTCCGTTCCGTTCCGTTGTGTTCCGTTCCGTTCTACTCGGGTTGATTCCATTCTATTCCATTCCATTCCAATCCATTCCGTTCCATTCCATTGAATTCCATTCCATTCCATTCCATTCCATTGAATTCCATTCCATTCCATTCCATTCCATTGAATTCCATTCCATTCCATTCCGTTCTACTCAGGTTGATTCCATTCTATTCCATTCCATTCCATTCCATTCCATTCCATTCCATTCCATTCCATTCCATTCGATTCCATTCCTTTCCATTCCATTGAATTCCATTCCATTCCATTCCATTCCATGGAATTCCATTCCATTCCAATTCCATTCCATTCCATTCCATTCCATTCCATTCCATTCCATTCCATTCCATTGAATTCCATTCCATTCCATTCCATTCCATTCCATTCCATTCCGTTCCATTCCATTCCATTGAATTCCATTCCATTCCATTCCATTCCATTCCATTCCATTCCATTGAATTCCATTCCATTCCATTCCATTCCATTCCATTCCATCCCATTCCATTCCATTCCATTCCATTCCATTCCATTCTACTCGGGTTGATTCCATTCTACTCCATTCCATTCCATTCGATCCCATTTGATTCCATTCGATTCCATTCAATTCCATTCGATTCCATTCCATTCCACTCCATCCCATTCCATTGAATTCCATTCCATTCCATTCCATTCCATTCCATTCCATTCCATTCCATTCCATTCCATAGAATTCCATTCCATTCCATTCCATTCCACTGAGTTCCGTTCCATTCCATTCCATTCCGTTCCGTTCCGTTCCGTTCCGTTCCGTTGCGTTCCGTTCCGTTCCGTTGTGTTCCGTTCCGTTCTACTCGGGTTGATTCCATTCTATTCCATTCCATTCCAATCCATTCCGTTCCATTCCATTGAATTCCATTCCATTCCATTCCATTCCATTGAATTCCATTCCATTCCATTCCATTCCATTGAATTCCATTCCATTCCATTCCATTCCATTGAATTCCATTCCATTCCATTCCATTCCATTCCATTCCATTCCATTCCATTCCATTCCATTCTACTGGTGTCCATTCCATTCCATTCTATTCCATTCCATTCCATTCCATTCCATTCCATTCCATTCCATTCCATTCCATTCCATTGAATTCCATTCCATTCCATTCCATTCCATTGAATTCCATTCCATTCCATTCCATTCCATTTCATTCCATTCCATTCCATTCTACTGGTGTCCATTCCATTCCATTCTATTCCATTCCATTCCATTCCATTCCATTCCATTCCTTTCCATTCCATTGCATTCCATTGCATTCCATTCCATTCCATTCCATTCCATTCCGTTCCATTCCATTCCATTCCACTCCACTCCACTCCACTCCACTCCATTCCACTCCACTCCACTCCGGTACATTCCATTCCATTCCATTCCATTCCATTCCATTCCATTCCGTGCTTCTCGGGTACATTCCGTTCCGTTCCATTCCATTCCATTCCATTCCATTCCGTTCCAGTGCACTCTACTCCACTCCACTCCACTCCACTCCACTCCGGTACATTCCATTCCATTCCATTCCATTCCATTTCCATTCCCATTCCATTTCCATTCCCGTTCCATTTCCATTCCCGTTTCTTTTCCATTCCCGTTCCATTTCCATTCTAGTTCCATTACCATTCCCGTTCCATTTCCATTCCCGATCCATTTCCATTCCCGTTCCTTTTCCATTCCCGTTCCATTTCCATTCCCGTTCCGTTACCATTCCCGTTCCATTTCCGTTCCCGTTCCGTTTCCGTTCCCGTTCCATTTCCGTTCTCGTTCCGTTTCCGTTCCCGTTCCATTTCCCTTCCCGTTCCATTTCCCTTCCCGTTCCATTTCCGTTCCCGTTCCGTTTCCGTTCCCGTTCCATTTCCGTTCTCGTTCCGTTTCCGTTCCCGTTCCATTTCCATTCCCGTTCCATTTCCGTTCCCGTTCCATTTCCATTCCCGTTCCATTTCCATTCCCTTACCATTTCCATTTCATTCCATTCCGTTCTGCTCGGGTACATTCCATTCCATTCCATTGCATTCCATTCCGTTCTGCTCCTGTCCATTCCATTCCATTCCAATCCGTTCCATTCCGTTCTACTCGGGTAGATTCCATTCCATTCCATTCCATTCCATTCCATTCCATTCCATTCCATTCCATTCCATTCCATTCCATTCCATTCTACTGGTGTCCATTCCATTCCATTCCATTCCATTCCATTCCATTCCATTCCATTCCATTGCATTCCATTCCATTCCATTCCATTCCGTTCCGTTCTACTCGGTTACATTCCATTCAATTCCATTCCATTCCGTTCTACTCGGGTAGATTCCATTCCATTCCATTCCATTCCTTTCCATTCCATTGCATTCCATTGCATTGCATTGCACTCAATTCCATTCCATTCCATTCCATTCCATTCCATTCCATTCCGTTCCGTTCAACTCAGTTACATTCCATTCAATTACATTCCATTCCGTTCTACTCGGTTACATTCCATTCCATTCCATTCCATTCCATTCCAATCCATTCCATTCCATTCCATTCCGTTCTACTCGGGTACATTCCGTTCCATTCCATTCCATTCAATTCCATTCCATTCCATTCCTTTCCGTTCTACTTTGGTACATTCCATTCCATTCCATTCCATTCCATTCCATTCCATTCCATTACATTCCATTCCATTCCATTCCGTTCTACTCAGGTTGATTCCATTCTATTCCATTCCATTCCATTCCATTCCATTCCATTCCATTCGATTCCATTCCATTCCATTCCATTGAATTCCATTCCATTCCATTCCATTCCATTCCATTCCATTCCATGGAATTCCATTCCATTCCATTCCATTCCATTCCATTCCATTGAATTCCATTCCATTCCATTCCATTCCATTCCATTGAATTCCATTCCATTCCATTCCATTCCATTGAATTCCATTCCATTCCATTCCATTCCATTCCATTCCATTCCATTCCATTCCATTCCATTCCATTCTACTGGTGTCCATTCCATTCCATTCTATTCCATTCCATTCCATTCCATTCCATTCCATTCCTTTCCATTCCATTGCATTCCATTGCATTCCATTCCATTCCATTCCATTCCATTCCATTCCATTCCATTCCACTCCACTCCACTCCACTCCACTCCACTCCATTCCACTCCACTCCACTCCGGTACATTCCATTCCATTCCATTCCAATCCATTCCATTCCATTCCGTGCTTCTCGGGTACATTCCGTTCCGTTCCATTCCATTCCATTCCATTCCATTCCGTTCCAGTGCACTCTACTCCACTCCACTCCACTCCACTCCACTCCGGTACATTCCATTCCATTCCATTCCATTCCATTTCCATTCCCATTCCATTTCCATTCCCGTTCCATTTCCATTCCCGTTTCTTTTCCATTCCCGTTCCATTTCCATTCCAGTTCCATTACCATTCCCGTTCCATTTCCATTCCCGATCCATTTCCATTCCCGTTCCTTTTCCATTCCCGTTCCATTTCCATTCCCGTTCCGTTACCATTCCCGTTCCATTTCCGTTCCCGTTCCGTTTCCGTTCCCGTTCCATTTCCGTTCTCGTTCCGTTTCCGTTCCCGTTCCATTTCCCTTCCCGTTCCATTTCCCTTCCCGTTCCATTTCCGTTCCCGTTCCGTTTCCGTTCCCGTTCCATTTCCGTTCTCGTTCCGTTTCCGTTCCCGTTCCATTTCCATTCCCGTTCCATTTCCGTTCCCGTTCCATTTCCATTCCCGTTCCATTTCCATTCCCTTTCCATTTCCATTTCATTCCATTCCGTTCTGCTCGGGTACATTCCATTCCATTCCATTGCATTCCATTCCGTTCTGCTCCTGTCCATTCCATTCCATTCCAATCCGTTCCATTCCGTTCTACTCGGGTAGATTCCATTCCATTCCATTCCATTCCATTCCATTCCATTCCATTCCATTCCATTCCATTCCATTCCATTCTACTGGTGTCCATTCCATTCCATTCCATTCCATTCCATTCCATTCCATTCCATTCCATTGCATTCCATTCCATTCCATTCCATTCCGTTCCGTTCTACTCGGTTACATTCCATTCAATTCCATTCCATTCCGTTCTACTCGGGTAGATTCCATTCCATTCCATTCCATTCCTTTCCATTCCATTGCATTCCATTGCATTGCATTGCACTCAATTCCATTCCATTCCATTCCATTCCATTCCATTCCATTCCATTCCATTCCATTCCGTTCCGTTCAACTCGGTTACATTCCATTCAATTACATTCCATTCCGTTCTACTCGGTTACATTCCATTCCATTCCATTCCATTCCATTCCAATCCATTCCATTCCATTCCATTCCGTTCTACTCGGGTACATTCCATTCCATTCCATTCCATTCCATTCCATTCCATTCCATTCCATTCCGTTCTACTTTGGTACATTCCATTCCATTCCATTCCATTCCATTCCATTCCATTCCATTCCATTCCATTCCGTTCTACTCGGGTTGATTCCATTCTATTCCATTCCATTCCATTCCATTGCATTCCATTCCATTCCATTCCATTCGATTCCATTCCATTCCATTCCATGGAAATCCATTCCATTCCATTCCATTCCATGGAATTCCATTCCATTCCATTCCATTCCATTCCATTCCATTCCATTCCATTCCATTCCATTCTACTGGTGTCCATTCCATTCCATTCCATTCCATTCCATTCCATTCCATTCCATTCCATTGCATTCCATTCCATTCCATTCCATTCCGTTCCGTTCTACTCGGTTACATTCCATTCAATTCCATTCCATTCCGTTCTACTCGGGTAGATTCCATTCCATTCCATTCCATTCCTTTCCATTCCATTGCATTCCATTGCATTGCATTGCACTCAATTCCATTCCATTCCATTCCATTCCATTCCATTCCATTCCATTCCGTTCCGTTCAACTCAGTAACATTCCATTCAATTACATTCCATTCCGTTCTACTCGGTTACATTCCATTCCATTCCATTCCATTCCATTCCAATCCATTCCATTCCATTCCATTCCGTTCTACTCGGGTACTTTCCGTTCCATTCCATTCCATTCCATTCCATTCCATTCCATTACTTTCCGTTCTACTTTGGTACATTCCATTCCATTCCATTCCATTCCATTACATTCCATTCCATTACATTCCATTCCATTCCATTCCGTTCTACTCAGGTTGATTCCATTCTATTCCATTCCATTCCATTCCATTCCATTCCATTCCATGGAATTCCATTCCATTCCATTCCATTCCATTCCATTCCGTTCCATTCCATTCCATTCCATTCCATTCCGTTCCATTCCATTCCATTGAATTCCATTCCATTCCATTCCATTCCATTCCATTCCATTCCATTGAATTCCATTCCATTCCATTCCATTCCATTCCATTCCATCCCATTCCATTCCATTCCATTCCATTCCGTTCTACTCGGGTTGATTCCATTCTATTCCATTCCATTCCATTCGATCCCATTTGATTCCATTCGATTCCATTCAATTCCATTCGATTCCATTCCATTCCACTCCATTCCATTCCATTGAATTCCATTCCATTCCATTCCATTCCATTCCATGGAATTCCATTCCATTCCATTCCATTCCATTCCATAGAATTCCATTCCATTCCATTCCATTCCACTGAATTCCGTTCCATTCCATTCCATTCCGTTCCGTTCCGTTCCGTTCCGTTCCGTTGCGCTCCGTTCCGTTCCGTTGTGTTCCGTTCCGTTCTACTCGGGTTGATTCCATTCTATTCCATTCCATTCCAATCCATTCCGTTCCATTCCATAGAATTCCATTCCATTCCATTCCATTCCATTCCATTCCATTCCATTGAATTCCATTCCATTCCATTCCATTCCATTCCATTCCATTCCATTCCATTCCATTCCATTCCATGGAATTCCGTTCCATTCCATTCCATTCCGTTCCTTTCCGTCCCGTTCCGTTCCGTTCCGTTCCGTTGCGTTCCGTTCCGTTCTACTCGGGTTGATTCCATTCTATTCCATTCCATTCCATTCGATTCCATTCGATTCCATTCGATTCCACTCCATTCCATTCCATAGAATTCCATTCCATTCCATTCCATTCCATTGAATTCCATTCCATTCCATTCCATTCCATTGAATTCCATTCCATTCCATTCCATTCCATTGAATTCCATTCCATTCCATTCCATTCCATTCCATTCCATTCCATTCCATTCCATTCCATTCTACTGGTGTCCATTCCATTCCATTCCATTCCATTCCATTCCATTCCATTCCATTCCATTGAATTCCATTCCATTGAATTCCATTCCATTCCATTCCATTCCATTGAATTCCATTCCATTCCATTCCATTCCATTCCATTCCATTCCATTCCATTCCATTCCATTCCATTCTACTGGTGTCCATTCCATTCCATTCTATTCCATTCCATTCCATTCCATTCCATTCCATTCCTTTCCATTCCATTGCATTCCATTGCATTCCATTCCATTCCATTCCATTCCATTCCATTCCATTCCCCTCCACTCCACTCCACTCCACTCCATTGCACTCCACTCCACTCCGGTACATTCCGTTCCGTTCCATTCCATTCCATTCCATTCCATTCCGTTCCAGTGCACTCTACTCCACTCCACTCCACTCCACTCCACTCCGGTACATTCCATTCCATTCCATTCCATTCCATTCCATTCCATTTCCATTCCCATTCCATTTCCATTCCCGTTCCATTTCCATTCCCGTTTCTTTTCCATTCCCGTTCCATTTCCATTCCAGTTCCATTACCATTCCCGTTCCATTTCCATTCCCGATCCATTTCCATTCCCGTTCCTTTTCCATTCCCGTTCCATTTCCATTCCCGTTCCGTTACCATTCCCGTTCCATTTCCGTTCTCGTTCCGTTTCCGTTCCCGTTCCATTTCCCTTCCTGTTCCATTTCCGTTCCCGTTCCATTTCCATTCCTGTTCCATTTCCGTTCCCGTTCCATTTCCATTCCCGTTCTATTTCCATTCCCTTTCCATTTCCATTTCATTCCATTCCGTTCTGCTCGGGTACATTCCATTCCATTCCATTGCATTCCATTCCGTTCTGCTCCTGTCCATTCCATTCCATTCCATTCCGTTCCATTCCGTTCTACTAGGGTAGATTCCATTCCATTCCATTCCATTCCATTCCATTCCATTCCATTCCATTCCATTCCATTCCATTCCATTCCATTCTACTGGTGTCCATTCCATTCCATTCCATTCCATTCCATTCCATTCCATTCCATTGCATTCCATTCCATTGCATTCCATTCCATTCCGTTCCGTTCTACTCGGTTACATTCCATTCAATTCCATTCCATTCCGTTCTACTCGGGTAGATTCCATTCCATTCCATTCCATTCCATTCCTTTCCATTCCATTGCATTCCATTGCATTGCATTGCACTCAATTCCATTCCATTCCATTCCATTCCATTCCATTCCATTCCATTCCATTCCGTTCCGTTCAACTCGGTTACATTCCATTCAATTACATTCCATTCCGTTCTACTCGGTTACATTCCATTCCATTCCATTCCATTCCATTCCATTCCATTCCGTTCTACTCGGGTTGATTCCATTCTATTCCATTCCATTCCATTCCATTCCATTCCATTCCATTCCATTCCATTCCATTCCATTCCATTCGATTCCATTCCATTCCATTCCATTGAATTCCATTCCATTCCATTCCATTCCATGGAATTCCATTGAATTCCATTCCATTCCATTCCATTCCATTCCATTGAATTCCATTCCATTCCATTCCATTCCATTCCATTGAATTCCATTCCGTTCCATTCCATTCCATTGAATTCCATTCCATTCCATTCCATTCCATTCCATTCCATTCCATTCCATTCCATTCCATTGAATTCCATTCCATTCCATTCCATTCCATTCCATTCCATTCCATCCCATTCCATTCCATTCCATTCCATTCCGTTCTACTCGGGTTGATTCCATTCTATTCCATTCCATTCCATTCGATCCCATTTGATTCCATTCGATTCCATTCAATTCCATTCGATTCCATTCCATTCCACTCCATTCCATTCCATTGAATTCCATTCCATTCCATTCCATTCCATTCCATTCCATTCCATTCCATTCCATTCCATTCCATTGAATTCCATTCCATTCCATTCCATTCCATTCCATTGAATTCCATTCCATTCCATTGAATTCCATTCCATTCCATTCCATTCCATTCCATTCCATTCCATTCCATTCCATTCTACTGGTGTCCATTCCATTCCATTCCATTCCATTCCATTCCATTCCATTCCATTCCTTTCCATTCCATTGCATTCCATTGCATTCCATTCCATTCCATTCCATTCCATTCCATTCCATTCCACTCCACTCCACTCCACTCCACTCCATTCCATTCCACTCCACTCCGGTACATTCCATTCCATTCCATTCCATTCCATTCCATTCCATTTCCATTCCCATTCCATTTCCATTCCCGTTCCATTTCCATTCCCGTTTCTTTTCCATTCCCGTTCCATTTCCATTCCAGTTCCATTACCATTCCCGTTCCATTTCCATTCCCGATCCATTTCCATTCCCGTTCCATTTCCATTCCAGTTCCATTACCATTCCCGTTCCATTTCCATTCCCGATCCATTTCCATTCCCGTTCCATTTCCATTCCCGTTCCATTTCCATTCCCGTTCCATTACCATTCCCGTTCCATTTCCGTTCCCGTTCCGTTTCCGTTCCCGTTCCATTTCCGTTCTCGTTCCGTTTCCGTTCCCGTTCCATTTCCATTCCCGTTCCATTTCCTTTCCCGTTCCATTTCCATTCCCGTTCCATTTCCATTCCCTTTCCATTTCCATTTCATTCCATTCCGTTCTGCTCGGGTACATTCCATTCCATTCCATTGCATTCCATTCCGTTCTGCTCCTGTCCATTCCATTCCATTCCAATCCGTTCCATTCCGTTCTACTCGGGTAGATTCCATTCCATTCCATTCCATTCCATTCCATTCCATTCCATTCCATTCCATTCCATTCCATTCTACTGGTGTCCATTCCATTCCATTCCATTCCATTCCATTCCATTCCATTCCATTCCATTCCATTCCATTGCATTCCATTCCATTCCATTCCATTCCGTTCCGTTCTACTCGGTTACATTCCATTCAATTCCATTCCATTCCGTTCTACTCGGGTAGATTCCATTCCATTCCATTCCATTCCATTCCATTCCATTCCATTCTAGTGGTGTCCATTCCATTCCATTCCATTCCATTCCATTCCATTCCATTCCATTCCTTTCCATTCCATTGCATTCCATTGCATTCCATTCCATTCCATTCCATTCCATTCCATTCCATTCCATTCCATTCCACTCCACTCCACTCCACTCCACTCCATTCCACTCCACTCCACTCCGGTACATTCCATTCCATTCCATTCCATTCCATTCCATTCCATTCCATTCCATTCCGTTCCAGTGCTCTCTACTCCACTCCACTCCACTCCACTCCACTCCGGTACATTCCATTCCATTCCATTCCATTCCATTCCATTCCATTTCCATTCCCATTCCATTTCCATTCCCGTTCCATTTCCATTCCCGTTTCTTTTCCATTCCCGTTCCATTTCCATTCCAGTTCCATTACCATTCCCGTTCCATTTCCATTCCCGATCCATTTCCATTCCCGTTCCATTTCCATTCCCGTTCCATTTCCATTCCCGTTCCATTACCATTCCCGTTCCATTTCCGTTCCCGTTCCGTTTCCGTTCCCGTTCCATTTCCGTTCTCGTTCCGTTTCCGTTCCCGTTCCATTTCCATTCCCGTTCCATTTCCGTTCCCCTTCCATTTCCATTCCCGTTCCATTTCCATTCCCTTTCCATTTCCATTTCATTCCATTCCGTTCTGCTCGGGTACATTCCATTCCATTCCATTGCATTCCATTCCGTTCTGCTCCTGTCCATTCCATTCCATTCCAATCCGTTCCATTCCGTTCTACTCGGGTAGATTCCATTCCATTCCATTCCATTCCATTCCATTCCATTCCATTCCATTCCATTCCATTCCATTCCATTCCATTCCATTCCATTCTACTGGTGTCCATTCCATTCCATTCCATTCCATTCCATTCCATTGCATTCCATTCCATTCCGTTCCGTTCTACTCGGTTACATTCCATTCAATTCCATTCCATTCCGTTCTACTCGGGTAGATTCCATTCCATTCCATTCCATTCCTTTCCATTCCATTGCATTCCATTGCATTGCATTGCACTCAATTCCATTCCATTCCATTCCATTCCATTCCATTCCATTCCATTCCATTCCATTCCGTTCCGTTCAACTCGGTTACATTCCATTCAATTACATTCCATTCCGTTCTACTCGGTTACATTCCATTCCATTCCATTCCATTCCATTCCAATCCATTCCATTCCATTCCATTCCGTTCTACTCGGGTACATTCCGTTCCATTCCATTCCATTCCATTCCATTCCATTCCATTCCTTTCCGTTCTACTTTGGTACATTCCATTCCATTGCATTCCATTCCATTCCATTCCATTCCATTCCGTTCCGTTCTACTCGGTTACATTCCATTCAATTCCATTCCATTCCGTTCTACTCGGGTAGATTCCATTCGATTCCATTCCATTCCTTTCCATTCCATTGCATTCCATTGCATTGCATTGCACTCAATTCCATTCCATTCCATTCCATTCCATTCCATTGAATTCCATTCCATTCCATTGAATTCCATTCCATTCCATTCCATTCCATTCCATTCCATTCCATTCCATTCCATTCCATTCCATTGAATTCCTTTCCATTCCATTCCATTCCATGGAATTCCATTCCATTCCATTCCATTCAATTCCATTCCATTCCATTCCATTGAATTCCATTCCATTCCATTCCATTCCATTCCATTCCATCCCATTCCATTCCATTCCATTCCATTCCGTTCTACTCGGGTTGATTCCATTCTATTCCATTCCATTCCATTCCATTCCATTCCATTCCATTCCATTCCATTCCATTCGATTCCATTCCATTCCATTCCATTGAATTCCATTCCATTCCATTCCATTCCATGGAATTCCATTGAATTCCATTCCATTCCATTCCATTCCATTCCATTGAATTCCATTCCATTCCATTCCATTCCATTCCATTGAATTCCATTCCGTTCCATTCCATTCCATTGAATTCCATTCCATTCCATTCCATTCCATTCCATTCCATTCCATTCCATTCCATTCCATTCCATTCCATTGAATTCCATTCCATTCCATTCCATTCCATTCCATTCCATTCCATCCCATTCCATTCCATTCCATTCCATTCCGTTCTACTCGGGTTGATTCCATTCTATTCCATTCCATTCCATTCGATCCCATTTGATTCCATTCGATTCCATTCAATTCCATTCGATTCCATTCCATTCCACTCCATTCCATTCCATTGAATTCCATTCCATTCCATTCCATTCCATTCCATTCCATTCCATTCCATTCCATTCCATTCCATTGAATTCCATTCCATTGAATTCCATTCCATTCCATTGAATTCCATTCCATTCCATTGAATTCCATTCCATTCCATTCCATTCCATTCCATTCCATTCCATTCCATTCTACTGGTGTCCATTCCATTCCATTCCATTCCATTCCATTCCATTCCTTTCCATTCCATTGCATTCCATTGCATTCCATTCCATTCCATTCCATTCCATTCCATTCCATTCCATTCCACTCCACTCCACTCCACTCCACTCCATTCCACTCCACTCCACTCCGGTACATTCCATTCCATTCCATTCCATTCCATTCCATTCCATTTCCATTCCCATTCCATTTCCATTCCCGTTAAATTTCCATTCCCGTTTCTTTTCCATTCCCGTTCCATTTCCATTCCAGTTCCATTACCATTCCCGTTCCATTTCCATTCCCGATCCATTTCCATTCCCGTTCCATTTCCATTCCAGTTCCATTACCATTCCCGTTCCATTTCCATTCCCGATCCATTTCCATTCCCGTTCCATTTCCATTCCCGTTCCATTTCCATTCCCGTTCCATTACCATTCCCGTTCCATTTCCGTTCCCGTTCCGTTTCCGTTCCCGTTCCATTTCCGTTCTCGTTCCGTTTCCGTTCCCGTTCCATTTCCATTCCCGTTCCATTTCCGTTCCCGTTCCATTTCCATTCCCGTTCCATTTCCATTCCCTTTCCATTTCCATTTCATTCCATTCCGTTCTGCTCGGGTACATTCCATTCCATTCCATTGCATTCCATTCCGTTCTGCTCCTGTCCATTCCATTCCATTCCAATCCGTTCCATTCCGTTCTACTCGGGTAGATTCCATTCCATTCCATTCCATTCCATTCCATTCCATTCCATTCCATTCCATTCCATTCTACTGGTGTCCATTCCATTCCATTCCATTCCATTCCATTCCATTCCATTCCATTCCATTGCATTCCATTCCATTCCATTCCATTCCGTTCCGTTCTACTCGGTTACATTCCATTCAATTCCATTCCATTCCGTTCTACTCGGGTAGATTCCATTCCATTCCATTCCATTCCTTTCCATTCCATTGCATTCCATTGCATTGCATTGCACTCAATTCCATTCCATTCCATTCCATTCCATTCCATTCCATTCCATTCCATTCCATTCCGTTCCGTTCAACTCGGTTACATTCCATTCAATTACATTCCATTCCGTTCTACTCGGTTACATTCCATTCCATTCCATTCCATTCCATTCCATTCCAATCAATTCCATTCCATTCCATTCCGTTCTACTCGGGTACATTCCATTCCATTCCATTCCATTCCATTCCATTCCATTCCATTCCATTCCGTTCTACTTTGGTACATTCCATTCCATTCGATTCCATTCCATTCCATTCCATTACATTCCATTCCATTCCATTCCGTTCTATTCAGGTTGATTCCATTCTATTCCATTCCATTCCATTCCATTCCATTCCATTCCATTCCATTCCATTCGATTCCATTCCATTCCATTCCATTGAATTCCATTCCATTCCATTCCATTCCATGGAATTCCATTCCATTCCATTCCATTCCATTCCATTCCATTCCATTCCATTCCATTGAATTCCATTCCATTCCATTCCATTCCATTCCATTCCATTGAATTCCATTCCGTTCCATTCCATTCCATTGAATTCCATTCCATTCCATTCCATTCCATTGCATTCCATTCCATTGAATTCCATTCCATTCCATTCCATTCCATTCCATTCCATCCCATTCCATTCCATTCCATTCCATTCCGTTCTACTCGGGTTGATTCCATTCTATTCCATTCCATTCCATTCGATCCCATTTGATTCCATTCGATTCCATTCAATTCCATTCGATTCCATTCCATTCCACTCCATTCCATTCCATTGAATTCCATTCCATTCCATTCCATTCCATTCCATTCCATTCCATTCCATGGAATTACATTCCATTCCATTCCATTCCATTCCATAGAATTCCATTCCATTCCATTCCATTCCACTGAATTCCGTTCCATTCCATTCCATTCCGTTCCGTTCCGTTCCGTTCCGTTCCGTTGCGTTCCGTTCCATTCCGTTGTGTTCCGTTCCGTTCTACTCGGGTTGATTCCATTCTATTCCATTCCATTCCAATCCATTCCGTTCCATTCCATTGAATTCCATTCCATTCCATTCCATTCCATGGAATTCCATTGAATTCCACTGCATTCCATTCCATTCCATTCCATTCCATTCCATTGAATTCCATTCCATTCCATTCCATTCCATGGAATTCCGTTCCATTCCATTCCATTCCGTTCCTTTCCGTCCCGTTCCGTTCCGTTCCGTTCCGTTGCGTTCCGTTCCGTTCTACTCGGGTTGATTCCATTCTATTCCATTCCATTCCATTCGATTCCATTCGATTCCATTCGATTCCACTCCATTCCATTCCATAGAATTCCATTCCATTCCATTCCATTCCATTGAATTCCATTCCATTCCATTCCATTCCATAGAATTCCATTCCATTCCATTCCATTCCATTGAATTCCATTCCATTCCATTCCATTCCATTCCATTCCATTCCATTCCATTCCATTCTATTCCATTCTACTGGTGTCCATTCCATTCCATTCCATTCCATTCCATTCCATTCCATTCCATTCCATTCCTTTCCATTCCATTGCATTCCATTGCATTCCATTCCATTCCATTCCATTCCATTCCATTCCATTCCACTCCACTCCACTCCACTCCACTCCACTCCATTCCACTCCACTCCACTCCGGTACATTCCATTCCATTCCATTCCATTCCATTCCATTCCATTCCGTGCTTCTCGGGTACATTCCGTTCCGTTCCATTCCATTCCATTCCATTCCATTCCGTTCCAGTGCACTCTGCTCCACTCCACTCCACTCCACTCCACTCCGGTACATTCCATTCCATTCCATTCCATTCCATTCCATTCCATTCCATTTCCATTCCCATTCCATTTCCATTCCCGTTCCATTTCCATTCCCGTTTCTTTTCCATTCCCGATCCATTTCCATTCCAGTTCCATTACCATTCCCGTTCCATTTCCATTCCCGATCCATTTCCATTCCCGTTCCTTTTCCATTCCCGTTCCATTTCCATTCCCGTTCCGTTACCATTCCCGTTCCATTTCCGTTCCCGTTCCGTTTCCGTTCCCGTTCCATTTCCGTTCTCGTTCCGTTTCCGTTCCCGTTCCATTTCCATTCCCGTTCCATTTCCGTTCCCGTTCCATTTCCATTCCCGTTCCATTTCCGTTCCCGTTCCATTTCCATTCCCGTTCTATTTCCATTCCCTTTCCATTTCCTTTTCATTCCATTCCGTTCTGCTCGGGTACATTCCATTCCATTCCATTGCATTCCATTCCGTTCTGCTCCTGTCCATTCCATTCCATTCCATTCCGTTCCATTCCGTTCTACTCGGGTAGATTCCATTCCATTCCATTCCATTCCATTCCATTCCATTCCATTCCATTCCATTCCATTCTACTGGTGTCCATTCCATTCCATTCCATTCCATTCCATTCCATTCCATTCCATTGCATTCCATTCCATTCCATTCCATTCCATTCCGTTCCGTTCTACTCGGTTACATTCCATTCAATTCCATTCCATTCCGTTCTACTCGGGTAGATTCCATTCCATTCCATTCCATTCCATTCCTTTCCATTCCATTGCATTCCATTGCATTGCATTGCACTCAATTCCATTCCATTCCATTCCATTCCATTCCATTCCATTCCATTCCATTCCATTCCATTCCATTCCATTCCGTTCCGTTCAACTCGGTTACATTCCATTCAATTACATTCCATTCCGTTCTACTCGGTTACATTCCATTCCATTCCATTCCATTCCATTCCAATCCATTCCATTCCATTCCATTCCGTTCTACTCGGGTACATTCCATTCCATTCCATTCCATTCCATTCCATTCCATTCCATTCCATTCCATTCCGTTCTACTCGGGTTGATTCCATTCTATTCCATTCCATTCCATTCCATTCCATTCCATTCCATTCCATTCCATTCCATTCGATTCCATTCCATTCCATTCCATTGAATTCCATTCCATTCCATTCCATTCCATGGAATTCCATTCCATTCCATTCCATTCCATTCCATTCCATTCCATGGAATTCCATTCCATTCCATTCCATTCCATTCCATTCCATTCCATGGAATTCCATTCCATTCCATTCCATTCCATTCCATTCCATTCCATTCCTTTCCATTCCATTGCATTCCATTGCATTCCATTCCATTCCATTCCAGTCCATTCCATTCCATTCCACTCCACTCCACTCCACTCCACTCCATTCCACTCCACTCCACTCCGGTACATTCCATTCCATTCCATTCCATTCCATTCCATTCCATTTCCATTCCCATTCCATTTCCATTCCCGTTCCATTTCCATTCCCGTTTCTTTTCCATTCCCGTTCCATTTCCATTCCAGTTCCATTACCATTCCCGTTCCATTTCCATTCCCGATCCATTTCCATTCCCGTTCCATTTCCATTCCAGTTCCATTACCATTCCCGTTCCATTTCCATTCCCGATCCATTTCCATTCCCGTTCCATTTCCATTCCCGTTCCATTTCCTTTCCCGTTCCATTACCATTCCCGTTCCATTTCCGTTCCCGTTCCGTTTCCGTTCCCGTTCCATTTCCGTTCTCGTTCCGTTTCCGTTCCCGTTCCATTTCCATTCCCGTTCCATTTCCGTTCCCGTTCCATTTCCATTCCCGTTCCATTTCCATTCCCTTTCCATTTCCATTTCATTCCATTCCGTTCTGCTCGGGTACATTCCTTTCCATTCCATTGCATTCCATTCCGTTCTGCTCCTGTCCATTCCATTCCATTCCAATCCGTTCCATTCCGTTCTACTCGGGTAGATTCCATTCCATTCCATTCCATTCCATTCCATTCCATTCCATTCCATTCCATTCCATTCTACTGGTGTCCATTCCATTCCATTCCATTCCATTCCATTCCATTCCATTCCATTGCATTCCATTCCGTTCCAGTGCACTCTACTCCACTCCACTCCACTCCACTCCACTCCGGTACATTCCATTCCATTCCATTCCATTCCATTTCCATTCCCATTCCATTTCCATTCCCGTTCCATTTCCATTCCCGTTTCTTTTCCATTCCCGTTCCATTTCCATTCCAGTTCCATTACCATTCCCGTTCCATTTCCATTCCCGATCCATTTCCATTCCCGTTCCTTTTCCATTCCCGTTCCATTTCCATTCCCGTTCCGTTACCATTCCCGTTCCATTTCCGTTCCCGTTCCGTTTCCGTTCCCGTTCCATTTCCGTTCTCGTTCCATTCCATTCGATTCCATTCAATTCCATTCGATTCCATTCCATTCCACTCCATTCCATTCCATTGAATTCCATTCCATTCCATTCCATTCCATTCCATGGAATTCCATTCCATTCCATTCCATTCCATTCCATAGAATTCCATTCCATTCCATTCCATTCCACTGAATTCCGTTCCATTCCATTCCATTCCGTTCCGTTCCGTTCCGTTCCGTTCCGTTGCGCTCCGTTCCGTTCCGTTGTGTTCCGTTCCGTTCTACTCGGGTTGATTCCATTCTATTCCATTCCATTCCAATCCATTCCGTTCCATTCCATAGAATTCCATTCCATTCCATTCCATTCCATTCCATTCCATTCCATTGAATTCCATTCCATTCCATTCCATTCCATTCCATTCCATTCCATTCCATTCCATTCCATTCCATGGAATTCCGTTCCATTCCATTCCATTCCGTTCCTTTCCGTCCCGTTCCGTTCCGTTCCGTTCCGTTGCGTTCCGTTCCGTTCTACTCGGGTTGATTCCATTCTATTCCATTCCATTCCATTCGATTCCATTCGATTCCATTCGATTCCACTCCATTCCATTCCATAGAATTCCATTCCATTCCATTCCATTCCATTGAATTCCATTCCATTCCATTCCATTCCATTGAATTCCATTCCATTCCATTCCATTCCATTGAATTCCATTCCATTCCATTCCATTCCATTCCATTCCATTCCATTCCATTCCATTCCATTCTACTGGTGTCCATTCCATTCCATTCCATTCCATTCCATTCCATTCCATTCCATTCCATTGAATTCCATTCCATTGAATTCCATTCCATTCCATTCCATTCCATTGAATTCCATTCCATTCCATTCCATTCCATTCCATTCCATTCCATTCCATTCCATTCCATTCCATTCTACTGGTGTCCATTCCATTCCATTCTATTCCATTCCATTCCATTCCATTCCATTCCATTCCTTTCCATTCCATTGCATTCCATTGCATTCCATTCCATTCCATTCCATTCCATTCCATTCCATTCCCCTCCACTCCACTCCACTCCACTCCATTGCACTCCACTCCACTCCGGTACATTCCGTTCCGTTCCATTCCATTCCATTCCATTCCATTCCGTTCCAGTGCACTCTACTCCACTCCACTCCACTCCACTCCACTCCGGTACATTCCATTCCATTCCATTCCATTCCATTCCATTCCATTTCCATTCCCATTCCATTTCCATTCCCGTTCCATTTCCATTCCCGTTTCTTTTCCATTCCCGTTCCATTTCCATTCCAGTTCCATTACCATTCCCGTTCCATTTCCATTCCCGATCCATTTCCATTCCCGTTCCTTTTCCATTCCCGTTCCATTTCCATTCCCGTTCCGTTACCATTCCCGTTCCATTTCCGTTCTCGTTCCGTTTCCGTTCCCGTTCCATTTCCCTTCCTGTTCCATTTCCGTTCCCGTTCCATTTCCATTCCTGTTCCATTTCCGTTCCCGTTCCATTTCCATTCCCGTTCTATTTCCATTCCCTTTCCATTTCCATTTCATTCCATTCCGTTCTGCTCGGGTACATTCCATTCCATTCCATTGCATTCCATTCCGTTCTGCTCCTGTCCATTCCATTCCATTCCATTCCGTTCCATTCCGTTCTACTAGGGTAGATTCCATTCCATTCCATTCCATTCCATTCCATTCCATTCCATTCCATTCCATTCCATTCCATTCCATTCCATTCTACTGGTGTCCATTCCATTCCATTCCATTCCATTCCATTCCATTCCATTCCATTGCATTCCATTCCATTGCATTCCATTCCATTCCGTTCCGTTCTACTCGGTTACATTCCATTCAATTCCATTCCATTCCGTTCTACTCGGGTAGATTCCATTCCATTCCATTCCATTCCATTCCTTTCCATTCCATTGCATTCCATTGCATTGCATTGCACTCAATTCCATTCCATTCCATTCCATTCCATTCCATTCCATTCCATTCCATTCCGTTCCGTTCAACTCGGTTACATTCCATTCAATTACATTCCATTCCGTTCTACTCGGTTACATTCCATTCCATTCCATTCCATTCCATTCCATTCCATTCCGTTCTACTCGGGTTGATTCCATTCTATTCCATTCCATTCCATTCCATTCCATTCCATTCCATTCCATTCCATTCCATTCCATTCCATTCGATTCCATTCCATTCCATTCCATTGAATTCCATTCCATTCCATTCCATTCCATGGAATTCCATTGAATTCCATTCCATTCCATTCCATTCCATTCCATTGAATTCCA
The DNA here is from genome assembly GCF_029281585.2 of Gorilla gorilla gorilla. Lineage (NCBI taxonomy): Eukaryota > Metazoa > Chordata > Mammalia > Primates > Hominidae > Gorilla > Gorilla gorilla. Next base: position 54,657,496 of record NC_073242.2, read on the forward strand.
TTCCATTCCATTCCATTCCATTCCATTGAATTCCATTCCGTTCCATTCCATTCCATTGAATTCCATTCCATTCCATTCCATTCCATTCCATTCCATTCCATTCCATTCCATTCCATTGAATTCCATTCCATTCCATTCCATTCCATTCCATTCCATTCCATCCCATTCCATTCCATTCCATTCCATTCCGTTCTACTCGGGTTGATTCCATTCTATTCCATTCCATTCCATTCGATCCCATTTGATTCCATTCGATTCCATTCAATTCCATTCGATTCCATTCCATTCCACTCCATTCCATTCCATTGAATTCCATTCCATTCCATTCCATTCCATTCCATTCCATTCCATTCCATTCCATTCCATTCCATTGAATTCCATTCCATTCCATTCCATTCCATTCCATTGAATTCCATTCCATTCCATTGAATTCCATTCCATTCCATTCCATTCCATTCCATTCCATTCCATTCCATTCCATTCTACTGGTGTCCATTCCATTCCATTCCATTCCATTCCATTCCATTCCATTCCATTCCTTTCCATTCCATTGCATTCCATTGCATTCCATTCCATTCCATTCCATTCCATTCCATTCCATTCCACTCCACTCCACTCCACTCCACTCCATTCCATTCCACTCCACTCCGGTACATTCCATTCCATTCCATTCCATTCCATTCCATTCCATTTCCATTCCCATTCCATTTCCATTCCCGTTCCATTTCCATTCCCGTTTCTTTTCCATTCCCGTTCCATTTCCATTCCAGTTCCATTACCATTCCCGTTCCATTTCCATTCCCGATCCATTTCCATTCCCGTTCCATTTCCATTCCAGTTCCATTACCATTCCCGTTCCATTTCCATTCCCGATCCATTTCCATTCCCGTTCCATTTCCATTCCCGTTCCATTTCCATTCCCGTTCCATTACCATTCCCGTTCCATTTCCGTTCCCGTTCCGTTTCCGTTCCCGTTCCATTTCCGTTCTCGTTCCGTTTCCGTTCCCGTTCCATTTCCATTCCCGTTCCATTTCCTTTCCCGTTCCATTTCCATTCCCGTTCCATTTCCATTCCCTTTCCATTTCCATTTCATTCCATTCCGTTCTGCTCGGGTACATTCCATTCCATTCCATTGCATTCCATTCCGTTCTGCTCCTGTCCATTCCATTCCATTCCAATCCGTTCCATTCCGTTCTACTCGGGTAGATTCCATTCCATTCCATTCCATTCCATTCCATTCCATTCCATTCCATTCCATTCCATTCCATTCTACTGGTGTCCATTCCATTCCATTCCATTCCATTCCATTCCATTCCATTCCATTCCATTCCATTCCATTGCATTCCATTCCATTCCATTCCATTCCGTTCCGTTCTACTCGGTTACATTCCATTCAATTCCATTCCATTCCGTTCTACTCGGGTAGATTCCATTCCATTCCATTCCATTCCATTCCATTCCATTCCATTCTAGTGGTGTCCATTCCATTCCATTCCATTCCATTCCATTCCATTCCATTCCATTCCTTTCCATTCCATTGCATTCCATTGCATTCCATTCCATTCCATTCCATTCCATTCCATTCCATTCCATTCCATTCCACTCCACTCCACTCCACTCCACTCCATTCCACTCCACTCCACTCCGGTACATTCCATTCCATTCCATTCCATTCCATTCCATTCCATTCCATTCCATTCCGTTCCAGTGCTCTCTACTCCACTCCACTCCACTCCACTCCACTCCGGTACATTCCATTCCATTCCATTCCATTCCATTCCATTCCATTTCCATTCCCATTCCATTTCCATTCCCGTTCCATTTCCATTCCCGTTTCTTTTCCATTCCCGTTCCATTTCCATTCCAGTTCCATTACCATTCCCGTTCCATTTCCATTCCCGATCCATTTCCATTCCCGTTCCATTTCCATTCCCGTTCCATTTCCATTCCCGTTCCATTACCATTCCCGTTCCATTTCCGTTCCCGTTCCGTTTCCGTTCCCGTTCCATTTCCGTTCTCGTTCCGTTTCCGTTCCCGTTCCATTTCCATTCCCGTTCCATTTCCGTTCCCCTTCCATTTCCATTCCCGTTCCATTTCCATTCCCTTTCCATTTCCATTTCATTCCATTCCGTTCTGCTCGGGTACATTCCATTCCATTCCATTGCATTCCATTCCGTTCTGCTCCTGTCCATTCCATTCCATTCCAATCCGTTCCATTCCGTTCTACTCGGGTAGATTCCATTCCATTCCATTCCATTCCATTCCATTCCATTCCATTCCATTCCATTCCATTCCATTCCATTCCATTCCATTCCATTCTACTGGTGTCCATTCCATTCCATTCCATTCCATTCCATTCCATTGCATTCCATTCCATTCCGTTCCGTTCTACTCGGTTACATTCCATTCAATTCCATTCCATTCCGTTCTACTCGGGTAGATTCCATTCCATTCCATTCCATTCCTTTCCATTCCATTGCATTCCATTGCATTGCATTGCACTCAATTCCATTCCATTCCATTCCATTCCATTCCATTCCATTCCATTCCATTCCATTCCGTTCCGTTCAACTCGGTTACATTCCATTCAATTACATTCCATTCCGTTCTACTCGGTTACATTCCATTCCATTCCATTCCATTCCATTCCAATCCATTCCATTCCATTCCATTCCGTTCTACTCGGGTACATTCCGTTCCATTCCATTCCATTCCATTCCATTCCATTCCATTCCTTTCCGTTCTACTTTGGTACATTCCATTCCATTGCATTCCATTCCATTCCATTCCATTCCATTCCGTTCCGTTCTACTCGGTTACATTCCATTCAATTCCATTCCATTCCGTTCTACTCGGGTAGATTCCATTCGATTCCATTCCATTCCTTTCCATTCCATTGCATTCCATTGCATTGCATTGCACTCAATTCCATTCCATTCCATTCCATTCCATTCCATTGAATTCCATTCCATTCCATTGAATTCCATTCCATTCCATTCCATTCCATTCCATTCCATTCCATTCCATTCCATTCCATTCCATTGAATTCCTTTCCATTCCATTCCATTCCATGGAATTCCATTCCATTCCATTCCATTCAATTCCATTCCATTCCATTCCATTGAATTCCATTCCATTCCATTCCATTCCATTCCATTCCATCCCATTCCATTCCATTCCATTCCATTCCGTTCTACTCGGGTTGATTCCATTCTATTCCATTCCATTCCATTCCATTCCATTCCATTCCATTCCATTCCATTCCATTCGATTCCATTCCATTCCATTCCATTGAATTCCATTCCATTCCATTCCATTCCATGGAATTCCATTGAATTCCATTCCATTCCATTCCATTCCATTCCATTGAATTCCATTCCATTCCATTCCATTCCATTCCATTGAATTCCATTCCGTTCCATTCCATTCCATTGAATTCCATTCCATTCCATTCCATTCCATTCCATTCCATTCCATTCCATTCCATTCCATTCCATTCCATTGAATTCCATTCCATTCCATTCCATTCCATTCCATTCCATTCCATCCCATTCCATTCCATTCCATTCCATTCCGTTCTACTCGGGTTGATTCCATTCTATTCCATTCCATTCCATTCGATCCCATTTGATTCCATTCGATTCCATTCAATTCCATTCGATTCCATTCCATTCCACTCCATTCCATTCCATTGAATTCCATTCCATTCCATTCCATTCCATTCCATTCCATTCCATTCCATTCCATTCCATTCCATTGAATTCCATTCCATTGAATTCCATTCCATTCCATTGAATTCCATTCCATTCCATTGAATTCCATTCCATTCCATTCCATTCCATTCCATTCCATTCCATTCCATTCTACTGGTGTCCATTCCATTCCATTCCATTCCATTCCATTCCATTCCTTTCCATTCCATTGCATTCCATTGCATTCCATTCCATTCCATTCCATTCCATTCCATTCCATTCCATTCCACTCCACTCCACTCCACTCCACTCCATTCCACTCCACTCCACTCCGGTACATTCCATTCCATTCCATTCCATTCCATTCCATTCCATTTCCATTCCCATTCCATTTCCATTCCCGTTAAATTTCCATTCCCGTTTCTTTTCCATTCCCGTTCCATTTCCATTCCAGTTCCATTACCATTCCCGTTCCATTTCCATTCCCGATCCATTTCCATTCCCGTTCCATTTCCATTCCAGTTCCATTACCATTCCCGTTCCATTTCCATTCCCGATCCATTTCCATTCCCGTTCCATTTCCATTCCCGTTCCATTTCCATTCCCGTTCCATTACCATTCCCGTTCCATTTCCGTTCCCGTTCCGTTTCCGTTCCCGTTCCATTTCCGTTCTCGTTCCGTTTCCGTTCCCGTTCCATTTCCATTCCCGTTCCATTTCCGTTCCCGTTCCATTTCCATTCCCGTTCCATTTCCATTCCCTTTCCATTTCCATTTCATTCCATTCCGTTCTGCTCGGGTACATTCCATTCCATTCCATTGCATTCCATTCCGTTCTGCTCCTGTCCATTCCATTCCATTCCAATCCGTTCCATTCCGTTCTACTCGGGTAGATTCCATTCCATTCCATTCCATTCCATTCCATTCCATTCCATTCCATTCCATTCCATTCTACTGGTGTCCATTCCATTCCATTCCATTCCATTCCATTCCATTCCATTCCATTCCATTGCATTCCATTCCATTCCATTCCATTCCGTTCCGTTCTACTCGGTTACATTCCATTCAATTCCATTCCATTCCGTTCTACTCGGGTAGATTCCATTCCATTCCATTCCATTCCTTTCCATTCCATTGCATTCCATTGCATTGCATTGCACTCAATTCCATTCCATTCCATTCCATTCCATTCCATTCCATTCCATTCCATTCCATTCCGTTCCGTTCAACTCGGTTACATTCCATTCAATTACATTCCATTCCGTTCTACTCGGTTACATTCCATTCCATTCCATTCCATTCCATTCCATTCCAATCAATTCCATTCCATTCCATTCCGTTCTACTCGGGTACATTCCATTCCATTCCATTCCATTCCATTCCATTCCATTCCATTCCATTCCGTTCTACTTTGGTACATTCCATTCCATTCGATTCCATTCCATTCCATTCCATTACATTCCATTCCATTCCATTCCGTTCTATTCAGGTTGATTCCATTCTATTCCATTCCATTCCATTCCATTCCATTCCATTCCATTCCATTCCATTCGATTCCATTCCATTCCATTCCATTGAATTCCATTCCATTCCATTCCATTCCATGGAATTCCATTCCATTCCATTCCATTCCATTCCATTCCATTCCATTCCATTCCATTGAATTCCATTCCATTCCATTCCATTCCATTCCATTCCATTGAATTCCATTCCGTTCCATTCCATTCCATTGAATTCCATTCCATTCCATTCCATTCCATTGCATTCCATTCCATTGAATTCCATTCCATTCCATTCCATTCCATTCCATTCCATCCCATTCCATTCCATTCCATTCCATTCCGTTCTACTCGGGTTGATTCCATTCTATTCCATTCCATTCCATTCGATCCCATTTGATTCCATTCGATTCCATTCAATTCCATTCGATTCCATTCCATTCCACTCCATTCCATTCCATTGAATTCCATTCCATTCCATTCCATTCCATTCCATTCCATTCCATTCCATGGAATTACATTCCATTCCATTCCATTCCATTCCATAGAATTCCATTCCATTCCATTCCATTCCACTGAATTCCGTTCCATTCCATTCCATTCCGTTCCGTTCCGTTCCGTTCCGTTCCGTTGCGTTCCGTTCCATTCCGTTGTGTTCCGTTCCGTTCTACTCGGGTTGATTCCATTCTATTCCATTCCATTCCAATCCATTCCGTTCCATTCCATTGAATTCCATTCCATTCCATTCCATTCCATGGAATTCCATTGAATTCCACTGCATTCCATTCCATTCCATTCCATTCCATTCCATTGAATTCCATTCCATTCCATTCCATTCCATGGAATTCCGTTCCATTCCATTCCATTCCGTTCCTTTCCGTCCCGTTCCGTTCCGTTCCGTTCCGTTGCGTTCCGTTCCGTTCTACTCGGGTTGATTCCATTCTATTCCATTCCATTCCATTCGATTCCATTCGATTCCATTCGATTCCACTCCATTCCATTCCATAGAATTCCATTCCATTCCATTCCATTCCATTGAATTCCATTCCATTCCATTCCATTCCATAGAATTCCATTCCATTCCATTCCATTCCATTGAATTCCATTCCATTCCATTCCATTCCATTCCATTCCATTCCATTCCATTCCATTCTATTCCATTCTACTGGTGTCCATTCCATTCCATTCCATTCCATTCCATTCCATTCCATTCCATTCCATTCCTTTCCATTCCATTGCATTCCATTGCATTCCATTCCATTCCATTCCATTCCATTCCATTCCATTCCACTCCACTCCACTCCACTCCACTCCACTCCATTCCACTCCACTCCACTCCGGTACATTCCATTCCATTCCATTCCATTCCATTCCATTCCATTCCGTGCTTCTCGGGTACATTCCGTTCCGTTCCATTCCATTCCATTCCATTCCATTCCGTTCCAGTGCACTCTGCTCCACTCCACTCCACTCCACTCCACTCCGGTACATTCCATTCCATTCCATTCCATTCCATTCCATTCCATTCCATTTCCATTCCCATTCCATTTCCATTCCCGTTCCATTTCCATTCCCGTTTCTTTTCCATTCCCGATCCATTTCCATTCCAGTTCCATTACCATTCCCGTTCCATTTCCATTCCCGATCCATTTCCATTCCCGTTCCTTTTCCATTCCCGTTCCATTTCCATTCCCGTTCCGTTACCATTCCCGTTCCATTTCCGTTCCCGTTCCGTTTCCGTTCCCGTTCCATTTCCGTTCTCGTTCCGTTTCCGTTCCCGTTCCATTTCCATTCCCGTTCCATTTCCGTTCCCGTTCCATTTCCATTCCCGTTCCATTTCCGTTCCCGTTCCATTTCCATTCCCGTTCTATTTCCATTCCCTTTCCATTTCCTTTTCATTCCATTCCGTTCTGCTCGGGTACATTCCATTCCATTCCATTGCATTCCATTCCGTTCTGCTCCTGTCCATTCCATTCCATTCCATTCCGTTCCATTCCGTTCTACTCGGGTAGATTCCATTCCATTCCATTCCATTCCATTCCATTCCATTCCATTCCATTCCATTCCATTCTACTGGTGTCCATTCCATTCCATTCCATTCCATTCCATTCCATTCCATTCCATTGCATTCCATTCCATTCCATTCCATTCCATTCCGTTCCGTTCTACTCGGTTACATTCCATTCAATTCCATTCCATTCCGTTCTACTCGGGTAGATTCCATTCCATTCCATTCCATTCCATTCCTTTCCATTCCATTGCATTCCATTGCATTGCATTGCACTCAATTCCATTCCATTCCATTCCATTCCATTCCATTCCATTCCATTCCATTCCATTCCATTCCATTCCATTCCGTTCCGTTCAACTCGGTTACATTCCATTCAATTACATTCCATTCCGTTCTACTCGGTTACATTCCATTCCATTCCATTCCATTCCATTCCAATCCATTCCATTCCATTCCATTCCGTTCTACTCGGGTACATTCCATTCCATTCCATTCCATTCCATTCCATTCCATTCCATTCCATTCCATTCCGTTCTACTCGGGTTGATTCCATTCTATTCCATTCCATTCCATTCCATTCCATTCCATTCCATTCCATTCCATTCCATTCGATTCCATTCCATTCCATTCCATTGAATTCCATTCCATTCCATTCCATTCCATGGAATTCCATTCCATTCCATTCCATTCCATTCCATTCCATTCCATGGAATTCCATTCCATTCCATTCCATTCCATTCCATTCCATTCCATGGAATTCCATTCCATTCCATTCCATTCCATTCCATTCCATTCCATTCCTTTCCATTCCATTGCATTCCATTGCATTCCATTCCATTCCATTCCAGTCCATTCCATTCCATTCCACTCCACTCCACTCCACTCCACTCCATTCCACTCCACTCCACTCCGGTACATTCCATTCCATTCCATTCCATTCCATTCCATTCCATTTCCATTCCCATTCCATTTCCATTCCCGTTCCATTTCCATTCCCGTTTCTTTTCCATTCCCGTTCCATTTCCATTCCAGTTCCATTACCATTCCCGTTCCATTTCCATTCCCGATCCATTTCCATTCCCGTTCCATTTCCATTCCAGTTCCATTACCATTCCCGTTCCATTTCCATTCCCGATCCATTTCCATTCCCGTTCCATTTCCATTCCCGTTCCATTTCCTTTCCCGTTCCATTACCATTCCCGTTCCATTTCCGTTCCCGTTCCGTTTCCGTTCCCGTTCCATTTCCGTTCTCGTTCCGTTTCCGTTCCCGTTCCATTTCCATTCCCGTTCCATTTCCGTTCCCGTTCCATTTCCATTCCCGTTCCATTTCCATTCCCTTTCCATTTCCATTTCATTCCATTCCGTTCTGCTCGGGTACATTCCTTTCCATTCCATTGCATTCCATTCCGTTCTGCTCCTGTCCATTCCATTCCATTCCAATCCGTTCCATTCCGTTCTACTCGGGTAGATTCCATTCCATTCCATTCCATTCCATTCCATTCCATTCCATTCCATTCCATTCCATTCTACTGGTGTCCATTCCATTCCATTCCATTCCATTCCATTCCATTCCATTCCATTCCATTCCATTCCATTGCATTCCATTCCATTCCATTCCATTCCGTTCCGTTCTACTCGGTTACATTCCATTCAATTCCATTCCATTCCGTTCTACTCGGGTAGATTTCATTCCATTCCATTCCATTCCTTTCCATTCCATTGCATTCCATTGCATTGCATTGCACTCAATTCCATTCCATTCCATTCCATTCCATTCCATTCCATTCCATTCCATTCCATTCCATTCCGTTCCGTTCAACTCGGTTACATTCCATTCAATTACATTCCATTCCATTCCATTCCATTCCGTTCCGTTCAACTCGGTTACATTCCATTCAATTACATTCCATTCCGTTCTACTCGGTTACATTCCATTCCATTCCATTCCATTCCATTCCAATCTATTCCATTCCATTGAATTCCATTCCATTCCATTCCATTCCATTCCATTCCATTCCATTCCATTCCATTCTACTGGTGTCCATTCCATTCCATTCCATTCCATTCCATTCCATTCCATTCCTTTCCATTCCATTGCATTCCATTGCATTCCATTCCATTCCATTCCATTCCATTCCATTCCATTCCACTCCACTCCACTCCACTCCACTCCATTCCACTCCACTCCACTCCGGTACATTCCATTCCATTCCATTCCATTCCATTCCATTCCATTCCATTCCATTCCATTCCATTCCGTGCTTCTCGGGTACATTCCGTTCCGTTCCATTCCATTCCATTCCATTCCATTCCGTTCCAGTGCACTCTACTCCACTCCACTCCACTCCACTCCACTCCGGTACATTCCATTCCATTCCATTCCATTCCATTCCATTCCATTCCATTTCCATTCCCATTCCATTTCCATTCCCGTTCCATTTCCATTCCCGTTTCTTTTCCATTCCCGTTCCATTTCCATTCCAGTTCCATTACCATTCCCGTTCCATTTCCATTCCCGATCCATTTCCATTCCCGTTCCATTTCCATTCCCGTTCCATTTCCATTCCCGTTCCATTACCATTCCCGTTCCATTTCCGTTCCCGTTCCGTTTCCGTTCCCGTTCCATTTCCGTTCTCGTTCCGTTTCCGTTCCCGTTCCATTTCCATTCCCGTTCCATTTCCGTTCCCGTTCCATTTCCATTCCCGTTCCATTTCCATTCCCTTTCCATTTCCATTTCATTCCATTCCGTTCTGCTCGGTTACATTCCATTCCATTCCATTGCATTCCATTCCGTTCTGCTCCTGTCCATTCCATTCCATTCCAATCCGTTCCATTCCGTTCTACTCGGGTAGATTCCATTCCATTCCATTCCATTCCATTCCATTCCATTCCATTCCATTCCATTCTACTGGTGTCCATTCCATTCCATTCCATTCCATTCCATTCCATTCCATTCCATTCCATTGCATTCCATTCCATTCCATTCCATTCCGTTCCGTTCTACTCGGTTACATTCCATTCAATTCCATTCCATTCCGTTCTACTCGGGTAGATTCCATTCCATTCCATTCCATTCCTTTCCATTCCATTGCATTCCATTGCATTGCATTGCACTCAATTCCATTCCATTCCATTCCATTCCATTCCATTCCATTCCATTCCATTCCGTTCCGTTCAACTCAGTTACATTCCATTCAATTACATTCCATTCCGTTCTACTCGGTTACATTCCATTCCATTCCATTCCATTCCATTCCAATCCATTCCATTCCATTCCATTCCGTTCTACTCGGGTACATTCCGTTCCATTCCATTCCATTCCATTCCATTCCATTCCATTCCTTTCCGTTCTACTTTGGTACATTCCATTCCATTCCATTCCATTCCATTCCATTCCATTACATTACATTCCATTCCATTCCATTCCGTTCTACTCAGGTTGATTCCATTCTATTCCATTCCATTCCATTCCATTCCATTCCATTCCATTCCATTCGATTCCATTCCTTTCCATTCCATTGAATTCCATTCCATTCCATTCCATTCCATGGAATTCCATTCCATTCCATTCCATTCCATTCCATTCCATTCCATTCCATTCCATTGAATTCCATTCCATTCCATTCCATTCCATTCCATTCCATTCCATCCCATTCCATTCCATTCCATTCCATTCCATTCTACTCGGGTTGATTGCATTCTATTCCATTCCATTCCATTCGATCCCATTTGATTCCATTCGATTCCATTCAATTCTATTCGATTCCATTCCATTCCACTCCATTCCATTCCATTGAATTCCATTCCATTCCATTCCATTCCATTCCATTCCATTCCATTCCATGGAATTCCATTCCATTCCATTCCATTCCATTCCATAGAATTCCATTCCATTCCATTCCATTCCACTGAGTTCCGTTCCATTCCATTCCATTCCGTTCCGTTCCGTTCCGTTCCGTTCCGTTGCGTTCCGTTCCGTTCCGTTGTGTTCCGTTCCGTTCTACTCGGGTTGATTCCATTCTATTCCATTCCATTCCAATCCATTCCGTTCCATTCCATTGAATTCCATTCCATTCCATTCCATTCCATTCTACTGGTGTCCATTCCATTCCATTCCATTCCATTCCATTCCATTCCATTCCATTCCTTTCCATTCCATTGCATTCCATTGCATTCCATTCCATTCCATTCCATTCCATTCCATTCCATTCCACTCCACTCCACTCCACTCCACTCCATTCCACTCCACTCCACTCCGGTACATTCCATTCCATTCCATTCCATTCCATTCCATTCCATTCCATTCCATTCCATTCCGTGCTTCTCGGGTACATTCCGTTCCGTTCCATTCCATTCCATTCCATTCCATTCCGTTCCAGTGCTCTCTACTCCACTCCACTCCACTCCACTCCACTCCGGTACATTCCATTCCATTCCATTCCATTCCATTCCATTCCATTTCCATTCCCATTCCATTTCCATTCCCGTTCCATTTCCATTCCCGTTTCTTTTCCATTCCCGTTCCATTTCCATTCCCGTTCCATTACCATTCCCTTTCCATTTCCATTCCCGATCCATTTCCATTCCCGTTCCATTTCCATTCCCGTTCCATTTCCATTCCCGTTCCATTACCATTCCCGTTCCATTTCCGTTCCCGTTCCGTTTCCGTTCCCGTTCCATTTGCGTTCTCGTTCCGTTTCCGTTCCCGTTCCATTTCCATTCCCGTTCCATTTCCGTTCCCGTTCCATTTCCATTCCCGTTCCATTTCCATTCCCTTTCCATTTCCATTTCATTCCATTCCGTTCTGCTCGGTTACATTCCATTCCATTCCATTGCATTCCATTCCGTTCTGCTCCTGTCCATTCCATTCCATTCCAATCCGTTCCATTCCGTTCTACTCGGGTAGATTCCATTCCATTCCATTCCATTCCATTCCTTTCCATTCCATTCCATTCCATTCTACTGGTGTCCATTCCATTCCATTCCATTCCATTCCATTCCATTCCATTCCATTCCATTCCATTGCATTCCATTCCATTCCATTCCATTCCGTTCCGTTCTACTCGGTTAAATTCCATTCAATTCCATTCCATTCCGTTCTACTCGGGTAGATTCCATTCCATTCCATTCCATTCCTTTCCATTCCATTGCATTCCATTGCATTGCATTGCACTCAATTCCATTCCATTCCATTCCATTCCATTCCATTCCATTCCATTCCGTTCCGTTCAACTCAGTTACATTCCATTCAATTACATTCCATTCCGTTCTACTCGGTTACATTCCATTCCATTCCATTCCATTCCATTCCATTCCAATCCATTCCATTCCATTCCATTCCGTTCTACTCGGGTACATTCCGTTCCATTCCATTCCATTCCATTCCATTCCATTCCATTCCTTTCCGTTCTACTTTGGTACATTCCATTCCATTCCATTCCATTCCATTCCATTCCATTCCATTCCATTACATTCCATTCCATTCCATTCCGTTCTACTCAGGTTGATTCCATTCTATTCCATTCCATTCCATTCCATTCCATTCCATTCCATTCCATTCCATTCCATTCCATTCCTTTCCATTCCATTGAATTCCATTCCATTCCATTCCATTCCATGGAATTCCATTCCATTCCATTCCATTCCATTCCATTCCATTCCATTCCATTCCATTCCATTCCATTGAATTCCATTCCATTCCATTCCATTCCATTCCATTCCATTCCATCCCATTCCATTCCATTCCATTCCATTCCATTCTACTCGGGTTGATTCCATTCTATTCCATTCCATTCCATTCGATCCCATTTGATTCCATTCGATTCCATTCAATTCCATTCGATTCCATTCCATTCCACTCCATTCCATTCCATTGAATTCCATTCCATTCCATTCCATTCCATTCCATTCCATTCCATGGAATTCCATTCCATTCCATTCCATAGAATTCCATTCCATTCCATTCCATTCCACTGAGTTCCGTTCCATTCCATTCCATTCCGTTCCGTTCCGTTCCGTTCCGTTCCGTTGCGTTCCGTTCCGTTCCGTTGTGTTCCGTTCCGTTCTACTCGGGTTGATTCCATTCTATTCCATTCCATTCCAATCCATTCCGTTCCATTCCATTGAATTCCATTCCATTCCATTCCATTCCATTGAATTCCATTCCATTCCATTCCATTCCATTGAATTCCATTCCATTCCATTCCATTCCATTGAATTCCATTCCATTCCATTCCATTCCATTCCATTCCATTCCATTCCATTCCATTCCATTCTACTGGTGTCCATTCCATTCCATTCTATTCCATTCCATTCCATTCCATTCCATTCCATTCCATTCCATTCCATTCCATTCCATTGAATTCCATTCCATTCCATTCCATTCCATGGAATTCCATTCCATTCCATTCCATTCCATTCCATTCCATTCCATTCCATTCTACTGGTGTCCATTCCATTCCATTCTATTCCATTCCATTCCATTCCATTCCATTCCATTCCATTCCATTCCATTCCATTCCATTCCATTCCTCTCCACTCCACTCCACTCCACTCCATTCCACTCCACTCCACTCCGGTACATTCCATTCCATTCCATTCCATTCCATTCCATTCCATTCCGTGCTTCTCGGGTACATTCCGTTCCGTTCCATTCCATTCCATTCCATTCCATTCCGTTCCAGTGCACTCTACTCCACTCCACTCCACTCCACTCCACTCCGGTACATTCCATTCCATTCCATTCCATTCCATTTCCATTCCCATTCCATTTCCATTCCCGTTCCATTTCCATTCCCGTTTCTTTTCCATTCCCGTTCCATTTCCATTCCAGTTCCATTACCATTCCCGTTCCATTTCCATTCCCGATCCATTTCCATTCCCGTTCCTTTTCCATTCCCGTTCCATTTCCATTCCCGTTCCGTTACCATTCCCGTTCCATTTCCGTTCCCGTTCCGTTTCCGTTCCCGTTCCATTTCCGTTCTCGTTCCGTTTCCGTTCCCGTTCCATTTCCCTTCCCGTTCCATTTCCCTTCCCGTTCCATTTCCGTTCCCGTTCCGTTTCCATTCCCGTTCCATTTCCATTACCTTTCCATTTCCATTTCATTCCATTCCGTTCTGCTCGGGTACATTCCACTCCATTCCATTGCATTCCATTCCGTTCTGCTCCTGTCCATTCCATTCCATTCCAATCCGTTCCATTCCGTTCTACTCGGGTAGATTCCATTCCATTCCATTCCATTCCATTCCATTCCATTCCATTCCATTCCATTCCATTCTACTGGTGTCCATTCCATTCCATTCCATTCCATTCCATTCCATTCCATTCCATTGCATTCCATTCCATTCCATTCCATTCCGTTCCGTTCTACTCGGTTACATTCCATTCAATTCCATTCCATTCCGTTCTACTCGGGTAGATTCCATTCCATTCCATTCCATTCCTTTCCATTCCATTGCATTCCATTGCATTGCATTGCACTCAATTCCATTCCATTCCATTCCATTCCATTCCATTCCATTCCATTCCATTCCGTTCCGTTCAACTCAGTTACATTCCATTCAATTACATTCCATTCCGTTCTACTCGGTTACATTCCATTCCATTCCATTCCATTCCATTCCAATCCATTCCATTCCATTCCATTCCGTTCTACTCGGGTACATTCCGTTCCATTCCATTCCATTCCATTCCATTCCATTCCATTCCATTCCTTTCCGTTCTACTTTGGTACATTCCATTCCATTCCATTCCATTCCATTCCATTCCATTCCATTACATTCCATTCCATTCCATTCCGTTCTACTCAGGTTGATTCCATTCTATTCCATTCCATTCCATTCCATTCCATTCCATTCCATTCCATTCGATTCCATTCCATTCCATTCCATTGAATTCCATTCCATTCCATTCCATTCCATGGAATTCCATTCCATTCCATTCCATTCCATTCCATTCCATTCCATTCCATTGAATTCCATTCCATTCCATTCCATTCCATTCCATTCCATTCCATTCCGTTCCATTCCATTCCATTGAATTCCATTCCATTCCATTCCATTCCATTCCATTCCATCCCATTGAATTCCATTCCATTCCATTCCATTCCATTCCATTCCATCCCATTCCATTCCATTCCATTCCATTCCGTTCTACTCGGGTTGATTCCATTCTATTCCATTCCATTCCATTCGATCCCATTTGATTCCATTCGATTCCATTCAATTCCATTCGATTCCATTCCATTCCACTCCATTCCATTCCATTGAATTCCATTCCATTCCATTCCATTCCATTCCATTCCATTCCATTCCATTCCATTCCATGGAATTCCATTCCATTCCATTCCAATCCATTCCATTCCATTCCATTCCGTTCTACTCGGGTACATTCCGTTCCATTCCATTCCATTCCATTCCATTCCATTCCATTCCTTTCCGTTCTACTTTGGTACATTCCATTCCATTCCATTCCATTCCATTCCATTACATTCCATTACATTCCATTCCATTCCATTCCGTTCTACTCAGGTTGATTCCATTCTATTCCATTCCATTCCATTCCATTCCATTCCATTCCATTCCATTCCATTCGATTCCATTCCTTTCCATTCCATTGAATTCCATTCCATTCCATTCCATTCCATTCCATTCCATTCCATTCCAATTCCATTCCATTCCATTCCATTCCATTCCATTCCATTCCATTCCATTGAATTCCATTCCATTCCATTCCATTCCATTCCATTCCATTCCGTTCCATTCCATTCCATTGAATTCCATTCCATTCCATTCCATTCCATTCCATTCCATTCCATTGAATTCCATTCCATTCCATTCCATTCCATTCCATTCCATCCCATTCCATTCCATTCCATTCCATTCCATTCTACTCGGGTTGATTCCATTCTACTCCATTCCATTCCATTCGATCCCATTTGATTCCATTCGATTCCATTCAATTCCATTCGATTCCATTCCATTCCACTCCATCCCATTCCATTGAATTCCATTCCATTCCATTCCATTCCATTCCATTCCATTCCATTCCATTCCATTCCATTCCATAGAATTCCATTCCATTCCATTCCATTCCACTGAGTTCCGTTCCATTCCATTCCATTCCGTTCCGTTCCGTTCCGTTCCGTTCCGTTGCGTTCCGTTCCGTTCCGTTGTGTTCCGTTCCGTTCTACTCGGGTTGATTCCATTCTATTCCATTCCATTCCAATCCATTCCGTTCCATTCCATTGAATTCCATTCCATTCCATTCCATTCCATTGAATTCCATTCCATTCCATTCCATTCCATTGAATTCCATTCCATTCCATTCCGTTCTACTCAGGTTGATTCCATTCTATTCCATTCCATTCCATTCCATTCCATTCCATTCCATTCCATTCCATTCCATTCCATTCCATTCGATTCCATTCCTTTCCATTCCATTGAATTCCATTCCATTCCATTCCATTCCATGGAATTCCATTCCATTCCAATTCCATTCCATTCCATTCCATTCCATTCCATTCCATTCCATTCCATTCCATTGAATTCCATTCCATTCCATTCCATTCCATTCCATTCCATTCCGTTCCATTCCATTCCATTGAATTCCATTCCATTCCATTCCATTCCATTCCATTCCATTCCATTGAATTCCATTCCATTCCATTCCATTCCATTCCATTCCATCCCATTCCATTCCATTCCATTCCATTCCATTCCATTCTACTCGGGTTGATTCCATTCTACTCCATTCCATTCCATTCGATCCCATTTGATTCCATTCGATTCCATTCAATTCCATTCGATTCCATTCCATTCCACTCCATCCCATTCCATTGAATTCCATTCCATTCCATTCCATTCCATTCCATTCCATTCCATTCCATTCCATTCCATAGAATTCCATTCCATTCCATTCCATTCCACTGAGTTCCGTTCCATTCCATTCCATTCCGTTCCGTTCCGTTCCGTTCCGTTCCGTTGCGTTCCGTTCCGTTCCGTTGTGTTCCGTTCCGTTCTACTCGGGTTGATTCCATTCTATTCCATTCCATTCCAATCCATTCCGTTCCATTCCATTGAATTCCATTCCATTCCATTCCATTCCATTGAATTCCATTCCATTCCATTCCATTCCATTGAATTCCATTCCATTCCATTCCATTCCATTGAATTCCATTCCATTCCATTCCATTCCATTCCATTCCATTCCATTCCATTCCATTCCATTCTACTGGTGTCCATTCCATTCCATTCTATTCCATTCCATTCCATTCCATTCCATTCCATTCCATTCCATTCCATTCCATTCCATTCCATTGAATTCCATTCCATTCCATTCCATTCCATTGAATTCCATTCCATTCCATTCCATTCCATTTCATTCCATTCCATTCCATTCTACTGGTGTCCATTCCATTCCATTCTATTCCATTCCATTCCATTCCATTCCATTCCATTCCTTTCCATTCCATTGCATTCCATTGCATTCCATTCCATTCCATTCCATTCCATTCCGTTCCATTCCATTCCATTCCACTCCACTCCACTCCACTCCACTCCATTCCACTCCACTCCACTCCGGTACATTCCATTCCATTCCATTCCATTCCATTCCATTCCATTCCGTGCTTCTCGGGTACATTCCGTTCCGTTCCATTCCATTCCATTCCATTCCATTCCGTTCCAGTGCACTCTACTCCACTCCACTCCACTCCACTCCACTCCGGTACATTCCATTCCATTCCATTCCATTCCATTTCCATTCCCATTCCATTTCCATTCCCGTTCCATTTCCATTCCCGTTTCTTTTCCATTCCCGTTCCATTTCCATTCCAGTTCCATTACCATTCCCGTTCCATTTCCATTCCCGATCCATTTCCATTCCCGTTCCTTTTCCATTCCCGTTCCATTTCCATTCCCGTTCCGTTACCATTCCCGTTCCATTTCCGTTCCCGTTCCGTTTCCGTTCCCGTTCCATTTCCGTTCTCGTTCCGTTTCCGTTCCCGTTCCATTTCCCTTCCCGTTCCATTTCCCTTCCCGTTCCATTTCCGTTCCCGTTCCGTTTCCGTTCCCGTTCCATTTCCGTTCTCGTTCCGTTTCCGTTCCCGTTCCATTTCCATTCCCGTTCCATTTCCGTTCCCGTTCCATTTCCATTCCCGTTCCATTTCCATTCCCTTACCATTTCCATTTCATTCCATTCCGTTCTGCTCGGGTACATTCCATTCCATTCCATTGCATTCCATTCCGTTCTGCTCCTGTCCATTCCATTCCATTCCAATCCGTTCCATTCCGTTCTACTCGGGTAGATTCCATTCCATTCCATTCCATTCCATTCCATTCCATTCCATTCCATTCCATTCCATTCCATTCCATTCCATTCTACTGGTGTCCATTCCATTCCATTCCATTCCATTCCATTCCATTCCATTCCATTCCATTGCATTCCATTCCATTCCATTCCATTCCGTTCCGTTCTACTCGGTTACATTCCATTCAATTCCATTCCATTCCGTTCTACTCGGGTAGATTCCATTCCATTCCATTCCATTCCTTTCCATTCCATTGCATTCCATTGCATTGCATTGCACTCAATTCCATTCCATTCCATTCCATTCCATTCCATTCCATTCCGTTCCGTTCAACTCAGTTACATTCCATTCAATTACATTCCATTCCGTTCTACTCGGTTACATTCCATTCCATTCCATTCCATTCCATTCCAATCCATTCCATTCCATTCCATTCCGTTCTACTCGGGTACATTCCGTTCCATTCCATTCCATTCAATTCCATTCCATTCCATTCCTTTCCGTTCTACTTTGGTACATTCCATTCCATTCCATTCCATTCCATTCCATTCCATTCCATTACATTCCATTCCATTCCATTCCGTTCTACTCAGGTTGATTCCATTCTATTCCATTCCATTCCATTCCATTCCATTCCATTCCATTCCATTCGATTCCATTCCATTCCATTCCATTGAATTCCATTCCATTCCATTCCATTCCATTCCATTCCATTCCATGGAATTCCATTCCATTCCATTCCATTCCATTCCATTCCATTGAATTCCATTCCATTCCATTCCATTCCATTCCATTGAATTCCATTCCATTCCATTCCATTCCATTGAATTCCATTCCATTCCATTCCATTCCATTCCATTCCATTCCATTCCATTCCATTCCATTCCATTCTACTGGTGTCCATTCCATTCCATTCTATTCCATTCCATTCCATTCCATTCCATTCCATTCCTTTCCATTCCATTGCATTCCATTGCATTCCATTCCATTCCATTCCATTCCATTCCATTCCATTCCATTCCATTCCACTCCACTCCACTCCACTCCACTCCACTCCATTCCACTCCACTCCACTCCGGTACATTCCATTCCATTCCTTTCCAATCCATTCCATTCCATTCCGTGCTTCTCGGGTACATTCCGTTCCGTTCCATTCCATTCCATTCCATTCCATTCCGTTCCAGTGCACTCTACTCCACTCCACTCCACTCCACTCCACTCCGGTACATTCCATTCCATTCCATTCCATTCCATTTCCATTCCCATTCCATTTCCATTCCCGTTCCATTTCCATTCCCGTTTCTTTTCCATTCCCGTTCCATTTCCATTCCAGTTCCATTAGCATTCCCGTTCCATTTCCATTCCCGATCCATTTCCATTCCCGTTCCTTTTCCATTCCCGTTCCATTTCCATTCCCGTTCCGTTACCATTCCCGTTCCATTTCCGTTCCCGTTCCGTTTCCGTTCCCGTTCCATTTCCGTTCTCGTTCCGTTTCCGTTCCCGTTCCATTTCCCTTCCCGTTCCATTTCCCTTCCCGTTCCATTTCCGTTCCCGTTCCGTTTCCGTTCCCGTTCCATTTCCGTTCTCGTTCCGTTTCCGTTCCCGTTCCATTTCCATTCCCGTTCCATTTCCGTTCCCGTTCCATTTCCATTCCCGTTCCATTTCCATTCCCTTTCCATTTCCATTTCATTCCATTCCGTTCTGCTCGGGTACATTCCATTCCATTCCATTGCATTCCATTCCGTTCTGCTCCTGTCCATTCCATTCCATTCCAATCCGTTCCATTCCGTTCTACTCGGGTAGATTCCATTCCATTCCATTCCATTCCATTCCATTCCATTCCATTCCATTCCATTCCATTCCATTCCATTCCATTCTACTGGTGTCCATTCCATTCCATTCCATTCCATTCCATTCCATTCCATTCCATTCCATTGCATTCCATTCCATTCCATTCCATTCCGTTCCGTTCTACTCGGTTACATTCCATTCAATTCCATTCCATTCCGTTCTACTCGGGTAGATTCCATTCCATTCCATTCCATTCCTTTCCATTCCATTGCATTCCATTGCATTGCATTGCACTCAATTCCATTCCATTCCATTCCATTCCATTCCATTCCATTCCATTCCATTCCATTCCATTCCGTTCCGTTCAACTCGGTTACATTCCATTCAATTACATTCCATTCCGTTCTACTCGGTTACATTCCATTCCATTCCATTCCATTCCATTCCAATCCATTCCATTCCATTCCATTCCGTTCTACTCGGGTACATTCCATTCCATTCCATTCCATTCCATTCCATTCCATTCCATTCCATTCCATTCTACTGGTGTCCATTCCATTCCATTCCATTCCATTCCATTCCATTCCATTCCATTCCATTGCATTCCATTCCATTCCATTCCATTCCGTTCCGTTCTACTCGGTTACATTCCATTCAATTCCATTCCATTCCGTTCTACTCGGGTAGATTCCATTCCATTCCATTCCATTCCTTTCCATTCCATTGCATTCCATTGCATTGCATTGCACTCAATTCCATTCCATTCCATTCCATTCCATTCCATTCCATTCCATTCCGTTCCGTTCAACTCAGTTACATTCCATTCAATTACATTCCATTCCGTTCTACTCGGTTACATTCCATTCCATTCCATTCCATTCCATTCCATTCCAATCCATTCCATTCCATTCCATTCCGTTCTACTCGGGTACATTCCGTTCCATTCCATTCCATTCCATTCCATTCCATTCCATTCCTTTCCGTTCTACTTTGGTACATTCCATTCCATTCCATTCCATTCCATTCCATTCCATTCCATTCCATTCCATTCCATTCCATTCCATTCCGTTCTACTCAGGTTGATTCCATTCTATTCCATTCCATTCCATTCCATTCCATTCCATTCCATTCCATTCCATTCCATTCCTTTCCATTCCATTGAATTCCATTCCATTCCATTCCATTCCATGGAATTCCATTCCATTCCATTCCATTCCATTCCATTCCATTCCATTCCATTCCATTCCATTGAATTCCATTCCATTCCATTCCATTGAATTCCATTCCATTCCATTCCATTCCATTCCATTCCATTCCATCCCATTCCATTCCATTCCATTCCATTCCATTCTACTCGGGTTGATTCCATTCTATTCCATTCCATTCCATTCGATCCCATTTGATTCCATTCGATTCCATTCAATTCCATTCGATTCCATTCCATTCCACTCCATTCCATTCCATTGAATTCCATTCCATTCCATTCCATTCCATTCCATTCCATTCCATTCCATTCCATAGAATTCCATTCCATTCCATTCCATTCCACTGAGTTCCGTTCCATTCCATTCCATTCCGTTCCGTTCCGTTCCGTTCCGTTCCGTTGCGTTCCGTTCCGTTCCGTTGTGTTCCGTTCCGTTCTACTCGGGTTGATTCCATTCTATTCCATTCCATTCCAATCCATTCCGTTCCATTCCATTGAATTCCATTCCATTCCATTCCATTCCATTGAATTCCATTCCATTCCATTCCATTCCATTGAATTCCATTCCATTCCATTCCATTCCATTGAATTCCATTCCATTCCATTCCATTCCATTCCATTCCATTCCATTCCATTCCATTCCATTCTACTGGTGTCCATTCCATTCCATTCTATTCCATTCCATTCCATTCCATTCCATTCCATTCCATTCCATTCCATTCCATTCCATTGAATTCCATTCCATTCCATTCCATTCCATGGAATTCCATTCCATTCCATTCCATTCCATTCCATTCAATTCCATTCTACTGGTGTCCATTCCATTCCATTCTATTCCATTCCATTCCATTCCATTCCATTCCATTCCATTCCATTCCATTCCATTCCATTCCATTCCTCTCCACTCCACTCCACTCCACTCCATTCCACTCCACTCCACTCCGGTACATTCCATTCCATTCCATTCCATTCCATTCCATTCCATTCCGTGCTTCTCGGGTACATTCCGTTCCGTTCCATTCCATTCCATTCCATTCCATTCCGTTCCAGTGCACTCTACTCCACTCCACTCCACTCCACTCCACTCCGGTACATTCCATTCCATTCCATTCCATTCCATTTCCATTCCCATTCCATTTCCATTCCCGTTCCATTTCCATTCCCGTTTCTTTTCCATTCCCGTTCCATTTCCATTCCAGTTCCATTACCATTCCCGTTCCATTTCCATTCCCGATCCATTTCCATTCCCGTTCCTTTTCCATTCCCGTTCCATTTCCATTCCCGTTCCGTTACCATTCCCGTTCCATTTCCGTTCCCGTTCCGTTTCCGTTCCCGTTCCATTTCCGTTCTCGTTCCGTTTCCGTTCCCGTTCCATTTCCCTTCCCGTTCCATTTCCCTTCCCGTTCCATTTCCGTTCCCGTTCCGTTTCCATTCCCGTTCCATTTCCATTACCTTTCCATTTCCATTTCATTCCATTCCGTTCTGCTCGGGTACATTCCATTCCATTCCATTGCATTCCATTCCGTTCTGCTCCTGTCCATTCCATTCCATTCCAATCCGTTCCATTCCGTTCTACTCGGGTAGATTCCATTCCATTCCATTCCATTCCATTCCATTCCATTCCATTCCATTCCATTCCATTCCATTCTACTGGTGTCCATTCCATTCCATTCCATTCCATTCCATTCCATTCCATTCCATTGCATTCCATTCCATTCCATTCCATTCCGTTCCGTTCTACTCGGTTACATTCCATTCAATTCCATTCCATTCCGTTCTACTCGGGTAGATTCCATTCCATTCCATTCCATTCCTTTCCATTCCATTGCATTCCATTGCATTGCATTGCACTCAATTCCATTCCATTCCATTCCATTCCATTCCATTCCATTCCATTCCATTCCGTTCCGTTCAACTCAGTTACATTCCATTCAATTACATTCCATTCCGTTCTACTCGGTTACATTCCATTCCATTCCATTCCATTCCATTCCAATCCATTCCATTCCATTCCATTCCGTTCTACTCGGGTACATTCCGTTCCATTCCATTCCATTCCATTCCATTCCATTCCATTCCATTCCTTTCCGTTCTACTTTGGTACATTCCATTCCATTCCATTCCATTCCATTCCATTCCATTCCATTACATTCCATTCCATTCCATTCCGTTCTACTCAGGTTGATTCCATTCTATTCCATTCCATTCCATTCCATTCCATTCCATTCCATTCCATTCGATTCCATTCCATTCCATTCCATTGAATTCCATTCCATTCCATTCCATTCCATGGAATTCCATTCCATTCCATTCCATTCCATTCCATTCCATTCCATTCCATTGAATTCCATTCCATTCCATTCCATTCCATTCCATTCCATTCCATTCCGTTCCATTCCATTCCATTGAATTCCATTCCATTCCATTCCATTCCATTCCATTCCATCCCATTGAATTCCATTCCATTCCATTCCATTCCATTCCATTCCATCCCATTCCATTCCATTCCATTCCATTCCGTTCTACTCGGGTTGATTCCATTCTATTCCATTCCATTCCATTCGATCCCATTTGATTCCATTCGATTCCATTCAATTCCATTCGATTCCATTCCATTCCACTCCATTCCATTCCATTGAATTCCATTCCATTCCATTCCATTCCATTCCATTCCATTCCATTCCATTCCATTCCATGGAATTCCATTCCATTCCATTCCAATCCATTCCATTCCATTCCATTCCGTTCTACTCGGGTACATTCCGTTCCATTCCATTCCATTCCATTCCATTCCATTCCATTCCTTTCCGTTCTACTTTGGTACATTCCATTCCATTCCATTCCATTCCATTCCATTACATTCCATTACATTCCATTCCATTCCATTCCGTTCTACTCAGGTTGATTCCATTCTATTCCATTCCATTCCATTCCATTCCATTCCATTCCTTTCCATTCCATTCGATTCCATTCCTTTCCATTCCATTGAATTCCATTCCATTCCATTCCATTCCATTCCATTCCATTCCATTCCAATTCCATTCCATTCCATTCCATTCCATTCCATTCCATTCCATTCCATTCCATTGAATTCCATTCCATTCCATTCCATTCCATTCCATTCCATTCCGTTCCATTCCATTCCATTGAATTCCATTCCATTCCATTCCATTCCATTCCATTCCATTCCATTGAATTCCATTCCATTCCATTCCATTCCATTCCATTCCATCCCATTCCATTCCATTCCATTCCATTCCATTCTACTCGGGTTGATTCCATTCTACTCCATTCCATTCCATTCGATCCCATTTGATTCCATTCGATTCCATTCAATTCCATTCGATTCCATTCCATTCCACTCCATCCCATTCCATTGAATTCCATTCCATTCCATTCCATTCCATTCCATTCCATTCCATTCCATTCCATTCCATAGAATTCCATTCCATTCCATTCCATTCCACTGAGTTCCGTTCCATTCCATTCCATTCCGTTCCGTTCCGTTCCGTTCCGTTCCGTTGCGTTCCGTTCCGTTCCGTTGTGTTCCGTTCCGTTCTACTCGGGTTGATTCCATTCTATTCCATTCCATTCCAATCCATTCCGTTCCATTCCATTGAATTCCATTCCATTCCATTCCATTGAATTCCATTCCATTCCATTCCATTCCATTGAATTCCATTCCATTCCATTCCGTTCTACTCAGGTTGATTCCATTCTATTCCATTCCATTCCATTCCATTCCATTCCATTCCATTCCATTCCATTCCATTCCATTCGATTCCATTCCTTTCCATTCCATTGAATTCCATTCCATTCCATTCCATTCCATGGAATTCCATTCCATTCCAATTCCATTCCATTCCATTCCATTCCATTCCATTCCATTCCATTCCATTCCATTGAATTCCATTCCATTCCATTCCATTCCATTCCATTCCATTCCGTTCCATTCCATTCCATTGAATTCCATTCCATTCCATTCCATTCCATTCCATTCCATTCCATTGAATTCCATTCCATTCCATTCCATTCCATTCCATTCCATCCCATTCCATTCCATTCCATTCCATTCCATTCCATTCTACTCGGGTTGATTCCATTCTACTCCATTCCATTCCATTCGATCCCATTTGATTCCATTCGATTCCATTCAATTCCATTCGATTCCATTCCATTCCACTCCATCCCATTCCATTGAATTCCATTCCATTCCATTCCATTCCATTCCATTCCATTCCATGGAATTCCATTCCATTCCATTCCATTCCATTCCATTCCATAGAATTCCATTCCATTCCATTCCATTCCACTGAGTTCCGTTCCATTCCATTCCATTCCGTTCCGTTCCGTTCCGTTCCGTTCCGTTGCGTTCCGTTCCGTTCCGTTGTGTTCCGTTCCGTTCTACTCGGGTTGATTCCATTCTATTCCATTCCATTCCAATCCATTCCGTTCCATTCCATTGAATTCCATTCCATTCCATTCCATTCCATTGAATTCCATTCCATTCCATTCCATTCCATTGAATTCCATTCCATTCCATTCCATTCCATTGAATTCCATTCCATTCCATTCCATTCCATTCCATTCCATTCCATTCCATTCCATTCCATTCCATTCTACTGGTGTCCATTCCATTCCATTCTATTCCATTCCATTCCATTCCATTCCATTCCATTCCATTCCATTCCATTCCATTCCATTGAATTCCATTCCATTCCATTCCATTCCATTGAATTCCATTCCATTCCATTCCATTCCATTTCATTCCATTCCATTCCATTCTACTGGTGTCCATTCCATTCCATTCTATTCCATTCCATTCCATTCCATTCCATTCCATTCCTTTCCATTCCATTGCATTCCATTGCATTCCATTCCATTCCATTCCATTCCATTCCGTTCCATTCCATTCCATTCCACTCCACTCCACTCCACTCCACTCCATTCCACTCCACTCCACTCCGGTACATTCCATTCCATTCCATTCCATTCCATTCCGTGCTTCTCGGGTACATTCCGTTCCGTTCCATTCCATTCCATTCCATTCCATTCCGTTCCAGTGCACTCTACTCCACTCCACTCCACTCCACTCCACTCCGGTACATTCCATTCCATTCCATTCCATTCCATTTCCATTCCCATTCCATTTCCATTCCCGTTCCATTTCCATTCCCGTTTCTTTTCCATTCCCGTTCCATTTCCATTCCAGTTCCATTACCATTCCCGTTCCATTTCCATTCCCGATCCATTTCCATTCCCGTTCCTTTTCCATTCCCGTTCCATTTCCATTCCCGTTCCGTTACCATTCCCGTTCCATTTCCGTTCCCGTTCCGTTTCCGTTCCCGTTCCATTTCCGTTCTCGTTCCGTTTCCGTTCCCGTTCCATTTCCCTTCCCGTTCCATTTCCCTTCCCGTTCCATTTCCGTTCCCGTTCCGTTTCCGTTCCCGTTCCATTTCCGTTCTCGTTCCGTTTCCGTTCCCGTTCCATTTCCATTCCCGTTCCATTTCCGTTCCCTTTCCATTTCCATTCCCGTTCCATTTCCATTCCCTTACCATTTCCATTTCATTCCATTCCGTTCTGCTCGGGTACATTCCATTCCATTCCATTGCATTCCATTCCGTTCTGCTCCTGTCCATTCCATTCCATTCCAATCCGTTCCATTCCGTTCTACTCGGGTAGATTCCATTCCATTCCATTCCATTCCATTCCATTCCATTCCATTCCATTCCATTCCATTCCATTCCATTCTACTGGTGTCCATTCCATTCCATTCCATTCCATTCCATTCCATTCCATTCCATTCCATTCCATTGCATTCCATTCCATTCCATTCCATTCCGTTCCGTTCTACTCGGTTACATTCCATTCAATTCCATTCCATTCCGTTCTACTCGGGTAGATTCCATTCCATTCCATTCCATTCCTTTCCATTCCATTGCATTCCATTGCATTGCATTGCACTCAATTCCATTCCATTCCATTCCATTCCATTCCATTCCATTCCGTTCCGTTCAACTCAGTTACATTCCATTCAATTACATTCCATTCCGTTCTACTCGGTTACATTCCATTCCATTCCATTCCATTCCATTCCAATCCATTCCATTCCATTCCATTCCGTTCTACTCGGGTACATTCCGTTCCATTCCATTCCATTCAATTCCATTCCATTCCATTCCTTTCCGTTCTACTTTGGTACATTCCATTCCATTCCATTCCATTCCATTCCATTCCATTCCATTACATTCCATTCCATTCCATTCCGTTCTACTCAGGTTGATTCCATTCTATTCCATTCCATTCCATTCCATTCCATTCCATTCCATTCCATTCGATTCCATTCCATTCCATTCCATTGAATTCCATTCCATTCCATTCCATTCCATTCCATTCCATTCCATGGAATTCCATTCCATTCCATTCCATTCCATTCCATTCCATTGAATTCCATTCCATTCCATTCCATTCCATTCCATTGAATTCCATTCCATTCCATTCCATTCCATTGAATTCCATTCCATTCCATTCCATTCCATTCCATTCCATTCCATTCCATTCCATTCCATTCCATTCTACTGGTGTCCATTCCATTCCATTCTATTCCATTCCATTCCATTCCATTCCATTCCATTCCTTTCCATTCCATTGCATTCCATTGCATTCCATTCCATTCCATTCCATTCCATTCCATTCCATTCCATTCCATTCCATTCCACTCCACTCCACTCCACTCCACTCCACTCCATTCCACTCCACTCCACTCCGGTACATTCCATTCCATTCCATTCCAATCCATTCCATTCCATTCCGTGCTTCTCGGGTACATTCCGTTCCGTTCCATTCCATTCCATTCCATTCCATTCCGTTCCAGTGCACTCTACTCCACTCCACTCCACTCCACTCCACTCCGGTACATTCCATTCCATTCCATTCCATTCCATTTCCATTCCCATTCCATTTCCATTCCCGTTCCATTTCCATTCCCGTTTCTTTTCCATTCCCGTTCCATTTCCATTCCAGTTCCATTACCATTCCCGTTCCATTTCCATTCCCGATCCATTTCCATTCCCGTCCCTTTTCCATTCCCGTTCCATTTCCATTCCCGTTCCGTTACCATTCCCGTTCCATTTCCGTTCCCGTTCCGTTTCCGTTCCCGTTCCATTTCCGTTCTCGTTCCGTTTCCGTTCCCGTTCCATTTCCCTTCCCGTTCCATTTCCCTTCCCGTTCCATTTCCGTTCCCGTTCCGTTTCCGTTCCCGTTCCATTTCCGTTCTCGTTCCGTTTCCGTTCCCGTTCCATTTCCATTCCCGTTCCATTTCCGTTCCCGTTCCATTTCCATTCCCGTTCCATTTCCATTCCCTTTCCATTTCCATTTCATTCCATTCCGTTCTGCTCGGGTACATTCCATTCCATTCCATTGCATTCCATTCCGTTCTGCTCCTGTCCATTCCATTCCATTCCAATCCGTTCCATTCCGTTCTACTCGGGTAGATTCCATTCCATTCCATTCCATTCCATTCCATTCCATTCCATTCCATTCCATTCCATTCCATTCCATTCCATTCCATTCTACTGGTGTCCATTCCATTCCATTCCATTCCATTCCATTCCATTCCATTCCATTGCATTCCATTCCATTCCATTCCATTCCGTTCCGTTCTACTCGGTTACATTCCATTCAATTCCATTCCATTCCGTTCTACTCGGGTAGATTCCATTCCATTCCATTCCATTCCTTTCCATTCCATTGCATTCCATTGCATTGCATTGCACTCAATTCCATTCCATTCCATTCCATTCCATTCCATTCCATTCCATTCCATTCCATTCCATTCCATTCCGTTCCGTTCAACTCGGTTACATTCCATTCAATTACATTCCATTCCGTTCTACTCGGTTACATTCCATTCCATTCCATTCCATTCCATTCCAATCCATTCCATTCCATTCCATTCCGTTCTACTCGGGTACATTCCATTCCATTCCATTCCATTCCATTCCATTCCATTCCATTCCATTCCGTTCTACTTTGGTACATTCCATTCCATTCCATTCCATTCCATTCCATTCCATTCCATTCCATTCCATTCCATTCCATTCCATTCCATTCCGTTCTACTCGGGTTGATTCCATTCTATTCCATTCCATTCCATTCCATTCCATTCCATTCCATTCCATTCCATTCCATTCGATTCCATTCCATTCCATTCCATGGAAATCCATTCCATTCCATTCCATTCCATGGAATTCCATTCCATTCCATTCCATTCCATTCCATTCCATTCCATTCCATTGAATTCCATTCCATTCCATTCCATTCCATTCCATTGAATTCCATTCCGTTCCATTCCATTCCATTGAATTCCATTCCATTCCATTCCATTCCATTCCATTCCATTCCATTCCATTCCATTCCATTCCATTGAATTCCATTCCATTCCATTCCATTCCATTCCATTCCATTCCATCCCATTCCATTCCATTCCATTCCATTCCGTTCCACTCGGGTTGATTCCATTCTATTCCATTCCATTCCATTCGATCCCATTTGATTCCATTCGATTCCATTCAATTCCATTCGATTCCATTCCATTCCACTCCATTCCATTCCATTGAATTCCATTCCATTCCATTCCATTCCATTCCATTCCATTCCATTCCATTCCATTCCATTCCATTCCATTCCATTGAATTCCATTCCATTCCATTCCATTCCATTCCATTGAATTCCATTCCATTCCATTCCATTCCATTGAATTCCATTCCATTCCATTCCATTCCATTCCATTCCATTCCATTCCATTCTACTGGTGTCCATTCCATTCCATTCCATTCCATTCCATTCCATTCCATTCCATTCCTTTCCATTCCATTGCATTCCATTGCATTCCATTCCATTCCATTCCATTCCATTCCATTCCATTCCACTCCACTCCACTCCACTCCATTCCACTCCACTCCACTCCGGTACATTCCATTCCATTCCATTCCATTCCATTCCATTCCATTTCCATTCCCATTCCATTTCCATTCCCGTTCCATTTCCATTCCCGTTTCTTTTCCATTCCCGTTCCATTTCCATTCCAGTTCCATTACCATTCCCGTTCCATTTCCATTCCCGATCCATTTCCATTCCCGTTCCTTTTCCATTCCCGTTCCATTTCCATTCCCGTTCCGTTACCATTCCCGTTCCATTTCCGTTCCCGTTCCGTTTCCGTTCCCGTTCCATTTCCGTTCTCTTTCCGTTTCCGTTCCCGTTCCATTTCCCTTCCCGTTCCATTTCCCTTCCCGTTCCATTTCCGTTCCCGTTCCGTTTCCGTTCCCGTTCCATTTCCGTTCTCGTTCCGTTTCCGTTCCCGTTCCATTTCCATTCCCGTTCCATTTCCGTTCCCGTTCCATTTCCATTCCCGTTCCATTTCCATTCCCTTACCATTTCCATTTCATTCCATTCCGTTCTGCTCGGGTACATTCCATTCCATTCCATTGCATTCCATTCCGTTCTGCTCCTGTCCATTCCATTCCATTCCAATCCGTTCCATTCCGTTCTACTCGGGTAGATTCCATTCCATTCCATTCCATTCCATTCCATTCCATTCCATTCCATTCCATTCCATTCCATTCCATTCTACTGGTGTCCATTCCATTCCATTCCATTCCATTCCATTCCATTCCATTGCATTCCATTCCATTCCATTCCATTCCGTTCCGTTCTACTCGGTTACATTCCATTCAATTCCATTCCATTCCGTTCTACTCGGGTAGATTCCATTCCATTCCATTCCATTCCTTTCCATTCCATTGCATTCCATTGCATTGCATTGCACTCAATTCCATTCCATTCCATTCCATTCCATTCCATTCCATTCCATTCCGTTCCGTTCAACTCAGTTACATTCCATTCAATTACATTCCATTCCGTTCTACTCGGTTACATTCCACTCCATTCCATTCCATTCCATTCCAATCCATTCCATTCCATTCCATTCCGTTCTACTCGGGTACATTCCGTTCCATTCCATTCCATTCCATTCCATTCCATTCCATTCCTTTCCGTTCTACTTTGGTACATTCCATTCCATTCCATTCCATTCAATTCCATTCCATTCCATTCCATTCCATTCCATTCCATTCCGTTCTACTCAGGTTGATTCCATTCTATTCCATTCCATTCCATTCCATTCCATTCCATTCCATTCCATTCGATTCCATTCCATTCCATTCCATTGAATTCCATTCCATTCCATTCCATTCCATGGAATTCCATTCCATTCCATTCCATTCCATTCCATTCCATTCCATTCCATTCCATTGAATTCCATTCCATTCCATTCCATTCCATTCCATTCCATTCCATTCCATTCCATTCCGTTCCATTCCATTCCTTTGAATTCCATTCCATTCCATTCCATTCCATTCCATTCCATTCCATTGAATTCCATTCCATTCCATTCCATTCCATTCCATTCCATCCCATTCCATTCCATTCCATTCCATTCCGTTCTACTCGGGTTGATTCCATTCTATTCCATTCCATTCCATTCGATCCCATTTGATTCCATTCGATTCCATTCAATTCCATTCGATTCCATTCCATTCCACTCCATTCCATTCCATTGTATTCCATTCCATTCCATTCCATTCCATTCCATTCCATTCCATTCCATTCCATTCCATTCCATGGAATTCCATTCCATTCCATTCCAATCCATTCCATTCCATTCCATTCCGTTCTACTCGGGTACATTCCGTTCCATTCCATTCCATTCCATTCCATTCCTTTCCGTTCTACTTTGGTACATTCCATTCCATTCCATTCCATTCCATTCCATTCCATTACATTCCATTCCATTCCATTCCGTTCTACTCAGGTTGATTCCATTCTATTCCATTCCATTCCATTCCATTCCATTCCATTCCATTCCGTTCCATTCCATTCCATTGAATTCCATTCCATTCCATTCCATTCCATTCCATTCCATTCCATTGAATTCCATTCCATTCCATTCCATTCCATTCCATTCCATCCCATTCCATTCCATTCCATTTCATTCCATTCTACTCGGGTTGATTCCATTCTATTCCATTCCATTCCATTCGATCCCATTTGATTCCATTCGATTCCATTCAATTCCATTCGATTCCATTCCATTCCACTCCATTCCATTCCATTGAATTCCATTCCATTCCATTCCATTCCATTCCATTCCATTCCATTCCATGGAATTCCATTCCATTCCATTCCATTCCATTCCATAGAATTCCATTCCATTCCATTCCATTCCACTGAGTTCCGTTCCATTCCATTCCATTCCGTTCCGTTCCGTTCCGTTCCGTTGCGTTCCGTTCCGTTCCGTTGTGTTCCGTTCCGTTCTACTCGGGTTGATTCCATTCTATTCCATTCCATTCCAATCCATTCCGTTCCATTCCATTGAATTCCATTCCATTCAATTCCATTCCATTGAATTCCATTCCATTCCATTCCATTCCATTGAATTCCATTCCATTCCATTCCATTCCATTCCATTCCATTCCATTCCATTCCATTCCATTCTACTGGTGTCCATTCCATTCCATTCTATTCCATTCCATTCCATTCCATTCCATTCCATTCCATTCCATTCCATTCCATTGAATTCCATTCCATTCCATTCCATTCCATTGAATTCCATTCCATTCCATTCCATTCCATTCCATTCCATTCCATTCCATTCCATTCCATTCCATTCTACTGGTGTCCATTCCATTCCATTCTATTCCATTCCATTCCATTCCATTCCATTCCATTCCTTTCCATTCCATTGCATTCCATTGCATTCCATTCCATTCCATTCCATTCCATTCCATTCCATTCCATTCCACTCCACTCCACTCCACTCCACTCCATTCCACTCCACTCCACTCCGGTACATTCCATTCCATTCCATTCCATTCCATTCCATTCCATTCCGTGCTTCTCGGGTACATTCCGTTCCGTTCCATTCCATTCCATTCCATTCCATTCCGTTCCAGTGCACTCTACTCCACTCCACTCCACTCCACTCCACTCCGGTACATTCCATTCCATTCCATTCCATTCCATTTCCATTCCCATTCCATTTCCATTCCCGTTCCATTTCCATTCCCGTTTCTTTTCCATTCCCGTTCCATTTCCATTCCAGTTCCATTACCATTCCCGTTCCATTTCCATTCCCGATCCATTTCCATTCCCGTTCCTTTTCCATTCCCGTTCCATTTCCATTCCCGTTCCGTTACCATTCCCGTTCCATTTCCGTTCCCGTTCCGTTTCCGTTCCCGTTCCATTTCCGTTCTCGTTCCGTTTCCGTTCCCGTTCCATTTCCCTTCCCGTTCCATTTCCCTTCCCGTTCCATTTCCGTTCCCGTTCCGTTTCCGTTCCCGTTCCATTTCCGTTCTCGTTCCGTTTCCGTTCCCGTTCCATTTCCATTCCCGTTCCATTTCCGTTCCCGTTCCATTTCCATTCCCGTTCCATTTCCATTCCCTTTCCATTTCCATTTCATTCCATTCCGTTCTGCTCGGGTACATTCCATTCCATTCCATTGCATTCCATTCCGTTCTGCTCCTGTCCATTCCATTCCATTCCAATCCGTTCCATTCCGTTCTACTCGGGTAGATTCCATTCCATTCCATTCCATTCCATTCCATTCCATTCCATTCCATTCCATTCCATTCCATTCTACTGGTGTCCATTCCATTCCATTCCATTCCATTCCATTCCATTGCATTCCATTCCATTCCATTCCATTCCGTTCCGTTCTACTCGGTTACATTCCATTCAATTCCATTCCATTCCGTTCTACTCGGGTAGATTCCATTCCATTCCATTCCATTCCTTTCCATTCCATTGCATTCCATTGCATTGCATTGCACTCAATTCCATTCCATTCCATTCCATTCCATTCCATTCCATTCCATTCCGTTCCGTTCAACTCAGTTACATTCCATTCAATTACATTCCATTCCGTTCTACTCGGTTACATTCCATTCCATTCCATTCCATTCCATTCCAATCCATTCCATTCCATTCCATTCCGTTCTACTCGGGTACATTCCGTTCCATTCCATTCCATTCAATTCCATTCCATTCCATTCCTTTCCGTTCTACTTTGGTACATTCCATTCCATTCCATTCCATTCCATTCCATTCCATTCCATTACATTCCATTCCATTCCATTCCGTTCTACTCAGGTTGATTCCATTCTATTCCATTCCATTCCATTCCATTCCATTCCATTCCATTCCATTCCATTCGATTCCATTCCATTCCATTCCATTCCATTGAATTCCATTCCATTCCATTCCATTCCATGGAATTCCATTCCATTCCATTCCATTCCATTCCATTCCATTCCATTCCATTCCATTGAATTCCATTCCATTCCATTCCATTCCATTCCATTGATTTCCATTCCATTCCATTCCATTCCATTGAATTCCATTCCATTCCATTCCATTCCATTCCATTCCATTCCATTCCATTCCATTCCATTCTACTGGTCTCCATTCCATTCCATTCTATTCCATTCCATTCCATTCCATTCCATTCCATTCCATTCTACTGGTCTCCATTCCATTCCATTCTATTCCATTCCATTCCATTCCATTCCATTCCATTCCTTTCCATTCCATTGCATTCCATTGCATTCCATTCCATTCCATTCCATTCCATTCCATTCCATTCCATTCCATTCCATTCCACTCCACTCCACTCCACTCCACTCCATTCCACTCCACTCCACTCCGGTACATTCCATTCCATTCCATTCCATTCCATTCCATTCCATTCCGTGCTTCTCGGGTACATTCCGTTCCGTTCCATTCCATTCCATTCCATTCCATTCCGTTCCAGTGCACTCTACTCCACTCCACTCCACTCCACTCCACGCCGGTACATTCCATTCCATTCCATTCCATTCCATTTCCATTCCCATTCCATTTCCATTCCCGTTCCATTTCCATTCCCGTTTCTTTTCCATTCCCGTTCCATTTCCATTCCAGTTCCATTACCATTCCCGTTCCATTTCCATTCCCGATCCATTTCCCTTCCCGTTCCTTCTCCATTCCCGTTCCATTTCCATTCCCGTTCCGTTACCATTCCCGTTCCATTTCCGTTCCCGTTCCGTTTCCGTTCCCGTTCCATTTCCGTTCTCGTTCCGTTTCCGTTCCCGTTCCATTTCCCTTCCCGTTCCATTTCCCTTCCCGTTCCATTTCCGTTCCCGTTCCGTTTCCGTTCCCGTTCCATTTCCGTTCTCGTTCCGTTTCCGTTCCCGTTCCATTTCCATTCCCGTTCCATTTCCGTTCCCGTTCCATTTCCATTCCCGTTCCATTTCCATTCCCTTTCCATTTCCATTTCATTCCATTCCGTTCTGCTCGGGTACATTCCATTCCATTCCATTGCATTCCATTCCGTTCTGCTCCTGTCCATTCCATTCCATTCCAATCCGTTCCATTCCGTTCTACTCGGGTAGATTCCATTCCATTCCATTCCATTCCATTCCATTCCATTCCATTCCATTCCATTCCATTCCATTCCATTCCATTCTACTGGTGTCCATTCCATTCCATTCCATTCCATTCCATTCCATTCCATTCCATTCCATTCCATTCCATTGCATTCCATTCCATTCCATTCCATTCCGTTCCGTTCTACTCGGTTACATTCCATTCAATTCCATTCCATTCCGTTCTACTCGGGTAGATTCCATTCCATTCCATTCCATTCCTTTCCATTCCATTGCATTCCATTGCATTGCATTGCACTCAATTCCATTCCATTTCATTCCATTCCATTCCATTCCATTCCATTCCATTCCATTCCGTTCCGTTCAACTCGGTTACATTCCATTCAATTACATTCCATTCCGTTCTACTCGGTTACATTCCATTCCATTCCATTCCATTCCATTCCAATCCATTCCATTCCATTCCATTCCGTTCTACTCGGGTACATTCCATTCCATTCCATTCCATTCCATTCCATTCCATTCCATTCCATTCCATTCCATTCCATTGAATTCCATTCCATTCCATTCCATTCCATTGAATTCCATTCCGTTCCATTCCATTCCATTGAATTCCATTCCATTCCATTCCATTCCATTGCATTCCATTCCATTGAATTCCATTCCATTCCATTCCATTCCATTCCATTCCATCCCATTCCATTCCATTCCATTCCATTCCGTTCTACTCGGGTTGATTCCATTCTATTCCATTCCATTCCATTCGATCCCATTTGATTCCATTCGATTCCATTCAATTCCATTCGATTCCATTCCATTCCACTCCATTCCATTCCATTGAATTCCATTCCATTCCATTCCATTCCATTCCATTCCATTCCATGGAATTCCATTCCATTCCATTCCATGGAATTCCATAGAATTCCATTCCATTCCATTCCATTCCACTGAATTCCGTTCCATTCCATTCCATTCCGTTCCGTTCCGTTCCGTTCCGTTCCGTTGCGTTCCGTTCCATTCCGTTGTGTTCCGTTCCGTTCTACTCGGGTTGATTCCATTCTATTCCATTCCATTCCAATCCATTCCGTTCCATTCCATTGAATTCCATTCCATTCCATTCCATTCCATTCCATTCCATTGAATTCCATTGCATTCCATTCCATTCCATTCCATTCCATTCCATTGAATTCCATTCCATTCCATTCCATTCCATGGAATTCCGTTCCATTCCATTCCATTCCGTTCCTTTCCGTCCCGTTCCGTTCCGTTCCGTTCCTTTGCGTTCCGTTCCGTTCTACTCGGGTTGATTCCATTCTATTCCATTCCATTCCATTCGATTCCATTCGATTCCATTCGATTCCACTCCATTCCATTCCATAGAATTCCATTCCATTCCATTCCATTCCATTGAATTCCATTCCATTCCATTCCATTCCATAGAATTCCATTCCATTCCATTCCATTCCATTGAATTCCATTCCATTCCATTCCATTCCATTCCATTCCATTCCATTCCATTCCATTCTATTCCATTCTACTGGTGTCCATTCCATTCCATTCCATTCCATTCCATTCCATTGCATTCCATTCCATTCCTTTCCATTCCATTGCATTCCATTGCATTCCATTCCATTCCATTCCATTCCATTCCATTCCATTCCATTCCACTCCACTCCACTCCACTCCACTCCATTCCACTCCACTCCACTCCGGTACATTCCATTCCATTCCATTCCATTCCATTCCATTCCATTCCGTGCTTCTCGGGTACATTCCGTTCCGTTCCATTCCATTCCATTCCATTCCATTCCGTTCCAGTGCACTCTACTCCACTCCACTCCACTCCACTCCACTCCGGTACATTCCATTCCATTCCATTCCATTCCATTCCATTCCATTCCATTTCCATTCCCATTCCATTTCCATTCCCGTTCCATTTCCATTCCCGTTTCTTTTCCATTCCCGATCCATTTCCATTCCAGTTCCATTACCATTCCCGTTCCATTTCCATTCCCGATCCATTTCCATTCCCGTTCCTTTTCCAATCCCGTTCCATTTCCATTCCCGTTCCGTTACCATTCCCGTTCCATTTCCGTTCCCGTTCCGTTTCCGTTCCCGTTCCATTTCCGTTCTCGTTCCGTTTCCGTTCCCGTTCCATTTCCATTCCCGTTCCATTTCCGTTCCCGTTCCATTTCCATTCCCGTTCCATTTCCGTTCCCGTTCCATTTCCATTCCCGTTCTATTTCCATTCCCTTTCCATTTCCTTTTCATTCCATTCCGTTCTGCTCGGGTACATTCCATTCCATTCCATTGCATTCCATTCCGTTCTGCTCCTGTCCATTCCATTCCATTCCATTCCGTTCCATTCCGTTCTACTCGGGTAGATTCCATTCCATTCCATTCCATTCCATTCCATTCCATTCCATTCCATTCCATTCTACTGGTGTCCATTCCATTCCATTCCATTCCATTCCATTCCATTCCATTCCATTCCATTCCATTCCATTGCATTCCATTCCATTCCATTCCATTCCATTCCGTTCCGTTCTACTCGGTTACATTCCATTCAATTCCATTCCATTCCGTTCTACTCGGGTAGATTCCATTCCATTCCATTCCTTTCCATTCCATTGCATTCCATTGCATTGCATTGCACTCAATTCCATTCCATTCCATTCCATTCCATTCCATTCCATTCCATTCCATTCCATTCCGTTCCGTTCAACTCGGTTACATTCCATTCAATTACATTCCATTCCGTTCTACTCGGTTACATTCCATTCCATTCCATTCCATTCCATTCCAATCCATTCCATTCCATTCCATTCCGTTCTACTCGGGTACATTCCATTCCATTCCATTCCATTCCATTCCATTCCATTCCATTCCATTCCATTCCGTTCTACTCGGGTTGATTCCATTCTATTCCATTCCATTCCATTCCATTCCATTCCATTCCATTCCATTCCATTCCATTCCATTCGATTCCATTCCATTCCATTCCATTGAATTCCATTCCATTCCATTCCATTCCATGGAATTCCATTGAATTCCATTCCATTCCATTCCATTCCATTCCATTGAATTCCATTCCATTCCATTCCATTCCATTCCATTGAATTCCATTCCGTTCCATTCCATTCCATTGAATTCCATTCCATTCCATTCCATTCCATTCCATTCCATTCCATTCCATTCCATTCCATTCCATTCCATTCCTTTCCATTGAATTCCATTCCATTCCATTCCATTCCATTGAATTCCATTCCATTCCATTCCATTCCATTCCATTCCATTCCATTCCATTCCATTCCATTCCATTCCATTCCATTCCATTCTACTGTTGTCCATTCCATTCCATTCCATTCCATTCCATTCCATTCCTTTCCATTCCATTGCATTCCATTGCATTCCATTCCATTCCATTCCATTCCATTCCATTCCATTCCACTCCACTCCACTCCACTCCACTCCATTCCACTCCACTCCACTCCGGTACATTCCATTCCATTCCATTCCATTCCATTCCATTCCATTCCGTGCTTCTCGGGTACATTCCGTTCCGTTCCATTCCATTCCATTCCATTCCATTCCGTTCCAGTGCACTCTACTCCACTCCACTCCACTCCACTCCACTCCGGTACATTCCATTCCATTCCATTCCATTTCATTCCATTCCATTTCCATTCCCATTCCATTTCCATTCCCGTTCCATTTCCATTCCCGTTTCTTTTCCATTCCCGTTCCATTTCCATTCCAGTTCCATTACCATTCCCGTTCCATTTCCATTCCCGATCCATTTCCATTCCCGTTCCTTTTCCATTCCCGTTCCATTTCCATTCCCGTTCCGTTACCATTCCCGTTCCATTTCCGGTCCCGTTCCGTTTCCGTTCCCGTTCCATTTCCGTTCTCGTTCCGTTTCCGTTCCCGTTCCATTTCCATTCCCGTTCCATTTCCGTTCCCGTTCCATTTCCATTCCCGTTCCATTTCCATTCCCTTTCCATTTCCATTTCATTCCATTCCGTTCTGCTCGGGTACATTCCATTCCATTCCATTGCATTCCATTCCGTTCTGCTCCTGTCCATTCCATTCCATTCCATTCCGTTCCATTCCGTTCTACTCGGGTAGATTCCATTCCATTCCATTCCATTCCATTCCATTCCATTCCATTCCATTCCATTCCATTCTACTGGTGTCCATTCCATTCCATTCCATTCCATTCCATTCCATTGCATTCCATTCCATTCCATTCCATTCCATTCCATTCCGTTCCGTTCTACTCGGTTACATTCCATTCAATTCCATTCCATTCCGTTCTACTCGGGTAGATTCCATTCCATTCCATTCCATTCCATTCCATTCCATTCTACTGGTGTCCATTCCATTCCATTCCATTCCATTCCATTCCATTCCATTCCTTTCCATTCCATTGCATTCCATTGCATTCCATTCCATTCCATTCCATTCCATTCCATTCCATTCCACTCCACTCCACTCCACTCCACTCCATTCCACTCCACTCCACTCCGGTACATTCCATTCCATTCCATTCCATTCCATTCCATTCCATTCCATTCCATTCCATTCCATTCCGTGCTTCTCGGGTACATTCCGTTCCGTTCCATTCCATTCCATTCCATTCCATTCCGTTCCAGTGCTCTCTACTCCACTCCACTCCACTCCACTCCACTCCGGTACATTCCATTCCATTCCATTCCATTCCATTCCATTCCATTTCCATTCCCATTCCATTTCCATTCCCGTTCCATTTCCATTCCCGTTTCTTTTCCATTCCCGTTCCATTTCCATTCCAGTTCCATTACCATTCCCGTTCCATTTCCATTCCCGATCCATTTCCATTCCCGTTCCATTTCCATTCCCGTTCCATTTCCATTCCCGTTCCATTACCATTCCCGTTCCATTTCCGTTCCCGTTCCGTTTCCGTTCCCGTTCCATTTCCGTTCTCGTTCCGTTTCCGTTCCCGTTCCATTTCCATTCCCGTTCCATTTCCGTTCCCGTTCCATTTCCATTCCCGTTCCATTTCCATTCCCTTTCCATTTCCATTTCATTCCATTCCGTTCTGCTCGGGTACATTCCATTCCATTCCATTGCATTCCATTCCGTTCTGCTCCTGTCCATTCCATTCCATTCCAATCCGTTCCATTCCGTTCTACTCGGGTAGATTCCATTCCATTCCATTCCATTCCATTCCATTCCATTCCATTCCATTCCATTCCATTCCATTCCATTCCATTCTACTGGTGTCCATTCCATTCCATTCCATTCCATTCCATTCCATTGCATTCCATTCCATTCCGTTCCGTTCTACTCGGTTACATTCCATTCAATTCCATTCCATTCCGTTCTACTCGGGTAGATTCCATTCCATTCCATTCCATTCCTTTCCATTCCATTGCATTCCATTGCATTGCATTGCACTCAATTCCATTCCATTCTATTCCATTCCATTCCATTCCATTCCATTCCATTCCATTCCGTTCCGTTCAACTCGGTTACATTCCATTCAATTACATTCCATTCCGTTCTACTCGGTTACATTCCATTCCATTCCATTCCATTCCATTCCAATCCATTCCATTCCATTCCATTCCGTTCTACTCGGGTACATTCCGTTCCATTCCATTCCATTCCATTCCATTCCATTCCTTTCCGTTCTACTTTGGTACATTCCATTCCATTGCATTCCATTCCATTCCATTCCATTCCATTCCGTTCCGTTCTACTCGGTTACATTCCATTCAATTCCATTCCATTCCGTTCTACTCGGGTAGATTCCATTCCATTCCATTCCATTCCTTTCCATTCCATTGCATTCCATTGCATTGCATTGCACTCAATTCCATTCCATTCCATTCCATTCCATTCCATTGAATTCCATTCCATTCCATTGAATTCCATTCCATTCCATTCCATTCCATTCCATTCCATTCCATTCCATTTCATTGAATTCCATTCCATTCCATTCCATTCCATGGAATTCCATTCCATTCCATTCCATTCCATTCCATTCCATTCCATTCCATTCCATTGAATTCCATTCCATTCCATTCCATTCCATTCCATTCCATTCCATTCCATTCCATTCCATTCCATTCCATTCCATTCTACTGGTGTCCATTCCATTCCATTCCATTCCATTCCATTCCATTCCATTCCATTCCATTCCATTCCATTGCATTCCATTCCATTCCATTCCATTCCGTTCCGTTCTACTCGGTTACATTCCATTCAATTCCATTCCATTCCGTTCTACTCGGGTAGATTCCATTCCATTCCATTCCATTCCTTTCCATTCCATTGCATTCCATTGCATTGCATTGCACTCAATTCCATTCCATTCCATTCCATTCCATTCCATTCCGTTCCGTTCAACTCAGTTACATTCCATTCAATTACATTCCATTCCGTTCTACTCGGTTACATTCCATTCCATTCCATTCCATTCCATTCCATTCCAATCCATTCCATTCCATTCCATTCCGTTCTACTCGGGTACATTCCGTTCCATTCCATTCCATTCCATTCCATTCCATTCCATTCCTTTCCGTTCTACTTTGGTACATTCCATTCCATTCCATTCCATTCCATTCCATTCCATTCCATTCCATTACATTCCATTCCATTCCATTCCGTTCTACTCAGGTTGATTCCATTCTATTCCATTCCATTCCATTCCATTCCATTCCATTCCATTCCATTCCATTCCATTCCTTTCCATTCCATTGAATTCCATTCCATTCCATTCCATTCCATGGAATTCCATTCCATTCCATTCCATTCCATGGAATTCCATTCCATTCCATTCCATTCCATTCCATTCCATTCCATTCCATTCCATTCCATTCCATTGAATTCCATTCCATTCCATTCCATTCCATTCCATTCCATTCCATCCCATTCCATTCCATTCCATTCCATTCCATTCTACTCGGGTTGATTCCATTCTATTCCATTCCATTCCATTCGATCCCATTTGATTCCATTCGATTCCATTCAATTCCATTCGATTCCATTCCATTCCACTCCATTCCATTCCATTGAATTCCATTCCATTCCATTCCATTCCATTCCATTCCATTCCATGGAATTCCATTCCATTCCATTCCATTCCATTCCATAGAATTCCATTCCATTCCATTCCATTCCACTGAGTTCCGTTCCATTCCATTCCATTCCGTTCCGTTCCGTTCCGTTCCGTTCCGTTGCGTTCCGTTCCGTTCCGTTGTGTTCCGTTCCGTTCTACTCGGGTTGATTCCATTCTATTCCATTCCATTCCAATCCATTCCGTTCCATTCCATTGAATTCCATTCCATTCCATTCCATTCCATTGAATTCCATTCCATTCCATTCCATTCCGTTGAATTCCATTCCATTCCATTCCATTCCATTGAATTCCATTCCATTCCATTCCATTCCATTCCATTCCATTCCATTCCATTCCATTCCATTCTACTGGTGTCCATTCCATTCCATTCTATTCCATTCCATTCCATTCCATTCCATTCCATTCCATTCCATTCCATTGAATTCCATTCCATTCCATTCCATTCCATGGAATTCCATTCCATTCCATTCCATTCCATTCCATTCCATTCCATTCCATTCTACTGGTGTCCATTCCATTCCATTCTATTCCATTCCATTCCATTCCATTCCATTCCATTCCATTCCATTCCATTCCATTCCATTCCATTCCACTCCACTCCACTCCACTCCACTCCATTCCACTCCACTCCACTCCGGTACATTCCATTCCATTCCATTCCATTCCATTCCATTCCATTCCGTGCTTCTCGGGTACATTCCGTTCCGTTCCATTCCATTCCATTCCATTCCATTCCGTTCCAGTGCACTCTACTCCACTCCACTCCACTCCACTCCACTCCGGTACATTCCATTCCATTCCATTCCATTCCATTTCCATTCCCATTCCATTTCCATTCCCGTTCCATTTCCATTCCCGTTTCTTTTCCATTCCCGTTCCATTTCCATTCCAGTTCCATTACCATTCCCGTTCCATTTCCATTCCCGATCCATTTCCATTCCCGTTCCTTTTCCATTCCCGTTCCATTTCCATTCCCGTTCCGTTACCATTCCCGTTCCATTTCCGTTCCCGTTCCGTTTCCGTTCCCGTTCCATTTCCGTTCTCGTTCCGTTTCCGTTCCCGTTCCATTTCCCTTCCCGTTCCATTTCCCTTCCCGTTCCATTTCCGTTCCCGTTCCGTTTCCGTTCCCGTTCCATTTCCGTTCTCGTTCCGTTTCCGTTCCCGTTCCATTTCCATTCCCGTTCCATTTCCGTTCCCGTTCCATTTGCATTCCCGTTCCATTTCCATTCCCTTTCCATTTCCATTTCATTCCATTCCGTTCTGCTCGGGTACATTCCATTCCATTCCATTGCATTCCATTCCGTTCTGCTCCTGTCCATTCCATTCCATTCCAATCCGTTCCATTCCGTTCTACTCGGGTAGATTCCATTCCATTCCATTCCATTCCATTCCATTCCATTCCATTCCATTCCATTCCATTCCATTCTACTGGTGTCCATTCCATTCCATTCCATTCCATTCCATTCCATTCCATTCCATTGCATTCCATTCCATTCCATTCCATTCCGTTCCGTTCTACTCGGTTACATTCCATTCAATTCCATTCCATTCCGTTCTACTCGGGTAGATTCCATTCCATTCCATTCCATTCCTTTCCATTCCATTGCATTCCATTGCATTGCATTGCACTCAATTCCATTCCATTCCATTCCATTCCATTCCATTCCATTCCATTCCATTCCGTTCCGTTCAACTCAGTTACATTCCATTCAATTACATTCCATTCCGTTCTACTCGGTTACATTCCATTCCATTCCATTCCATTCCATTCCAATCCATTCCATTCCATTCCATTCCGTTCTACTCGGGTACATTCCGTTCCATTCCATTCCATTCCATTCCATTCCATTCCATTCCTTTC
Source organism: Gorilla gorilla gorilla (assembly GCF_029281585.2). Taxonomy (NCBI): domain Eukaryota; kingdom Metazoa; phylum Chordata; class Mammalia; order Primates; family Hominidae; genus Gorilla; species Gorilla gorilla. The sequence goes on from NC_073242.2 coordinate 54,702,465, forward strand.
CGTTCTACTTTGGTACATTCCATTCCATTCCATTCCATTCCATTCCATTCCATTCCATTACATTCCATTCCATTCCATTCCGTTCTACTCAGGTTGATTCCATTCTATTCCATTCCATTCCATTCCATTCCATTCCATTCCATTCCATTCGATTCCATTCCATTCCATTCCATTGAATTCCATTCCATTCCATTCCATTCCATGGAATTCCATTCCATTCCATTCCATTCCATTCCATTCCATTCCATTCCATTCCATTCCATTCCATTCCATTCCATTGAATTCCATTCCATTCCATTCCATTCCATTCCATTCCATTCCGTTCCATTCCATTCCATTGAATTCCATTCCATTCCATTCCATTCCATTCCATTCCATTCCATTCCATTCCATTGAATTCCATTCCATTCCATTCCATTCCATTCCATTCCATGGAATTCCATTCCATTCCATTCCAATCCATTCCATTCCATTCCATTCCGTTCTACTCGGGTACATTCCGTTCCATTCCATTCCATTCCATTCCATTCCATTCCATTCCTTTCCGTTCTACTTTGGTACATTCCATTCCATTCCATTCCATTCCATTCCATTCCATTCCATTACATTCCATTCCATTCCATTCCGTTCTACTCAGGTTGATTCCATTCTATTCCATTCCATTCCATTCCATTCCATTCCATTCCATTCCATTCCATTCGATTCCATTCCTTTCCATTCCATTGAATTCCATTCCATTCCATTCCATTCCATGGAATTCCATTCCATTCCAATTCCATTCTATTCCATTCCATTCCATTCCATTCCATTCCATTCCATTCCATTGAATTCCATTCCATTCCATTCCATTCCATTCCATTCCATTCCGTTCCATTCCATTCCATTGAATTCCATTCCATTCCATTCCATTCCATTCCATTCCATTCCATTGAATTCCATTCCATTCCATTCCATTCCATTCCATTCCATCCCATTCCATTCCATTCCATTCCATTCCATTCTACTCGGGTTGATTCCATTCTATTCCATTCCATTCCATTCGATCCCATTTGATTCCATTCGATTCCATTCAATTCCATTCGATTCCATTCCATTCCACTCCATTCCATTCCATTGAATTCCATTCCATTCCATTCCATTCCATTCCATTCCATTCCATTCCATGGAATTCCATTCCATTCCATTCCATTCCATTCCATAGAATTCCATTCCATTCCATTCCATTCCATTCCATTCCATTCCATTCCATAGAATTCCATTCCATTCCATTCCATTCCACTGAGTTCCGTTCCATTCCATTCCATTCCGTTCCGTTCCGTTCCGTTCCGTTCCGTTCCGTTGCGTTCCGTTCCGTTCCGTTGTGTTCCGTTCCGTTCTACTCGGGTTGATTCCATTCTATTCCATTCCATTCCAATCCATTCCGTTCCATTCCATTGAATTCCATTCCATTCCATTCCATTCCATTGAATTCCATTCCATTCCATTCCATTCCATTGAATTCCATTCCATTCCATTCCATTCCATTCCATTCCATTCCATTCCATTCCATTCTACTGGTGTCCATTCCATTCCATTCTATTCCATTCTATTCCATTCCATTCCATTCCATTCCATTCCATTCCATTCCATTCCATTGAATTCCATTCCATTCCATTCCATTCCATTGAATTCCATTCCATTCCATTCCATTCCATTTCATTCCATTCCATTCCATTCTACTGGTGTCCATTCCATTCCATTCTATTCCATTCCATTCCATTCCATTCCATTCCATTCCTTTCCATTCCATTGCATTCCATTGCATTCCATTCCATTCCATTCCATTCCATTCCGTTCCATTCCATTCCATTCCACTCCACTCCACTCCACTCCACTCCATTCCACTCCACTCCACTCCGGTACATTCCATTCCATTCCATTCCATTCCATTCCATTCCATTCCGTGCTTCTCGGGTACATTCCGTTCCGTTCCATTCCATTCCATTCCATTCCATTCCGTTCCAGTGCACTCTACTCCACTCCACTCCACTCCACTCCACTCCGGTACATTCCATTCCATTCCATTCCATTCCATTTCCATTCCCATTCCATTTCCATTCCCGTTCCATTTCCATTCCCGTTTCTTTTCCATTCCCGTTCCATTTCCATTCCAGTTCCATTACCATTCCCGTTCCATTTCCATTCCCGATCCATTTCCATTCCCGTTCCTTTTCCATTCCCGTTCCATTTCCATTCCCGTTCCGTTACCATTCCCGTTCCATTTCCGTTCCCGTTCCGTTTCCGTTCCCGTTCCATTTCCGTTCTCGTTCCGTTTCCGTTCCCGTTCCATTTCCCTTCCCGTTCCATTTCCCTTCCCGTTCCATTTCCGTTCCCGTTCCGTTTCCGTTCCCGTTCCATTTCCGTTCTCGTTCCGTTTCCGTTCCCGTTCCATTTCCATTCCCGTTCCATTTCCGTTCCCGTTCCATTTCCATTCCCGTTCCATTTCCATTCCCTTACCATTTCCATTTCATTCCATTCCGTTCTGCTCGGGTACATTCCATTCCATTCCATTGCATTCCATTCCGTTCTGCTCCTGTCCATTCCATTCCATTCCAATCCGTTCCATTCCGTTCTACTCGGGTAGATTCCATTCCATTCCATTCCATTCCATTCCATTCCATTCCATTCCATTCCATTCCATTCTACTGGTGTCCATTCCATTCCATTGCATTCCATTCCATTCCATTCCATTCCATTCCATTCCATTGCATTCCATTCCATTCCATTCCATTCCGTTCCGTTCTACTCGGTTACATTCCATTCAATTCCATTCCATTCCGTTCTACTCGGGTAGATTCCATTCCATTCCATTCCATTCCTTTCCATTCCATTGCATTCCATTGCATTGCATTGCACTCAATTCCATTCCATTCCATTCCATTCCATTCCATTCCATTCCGTTCCGTTCAACTCAGTTACATTCCATTCAATTACATTCCATTCCGTTCTACTCGGTTACATTCCATTCCATTCCATTCCATTCCATTCCAATCCATTCCATTCCATTACATTCCGTTCTACTCGGGTACATTCCGTTCCATTCCATTCCATTCCATTCCATTCCATTCCATTCCTTTCCGTTCTACTTTGGTACATTCCATTCCATTCCATTCCATTCCATTCCATTCCATTCCATTACATTCCATTCCATTCCATTCCGTTCTACTGAGGTTGATTCCATTCTATTCCATTCCATTCCATTCCATTCCATTCCATTCCATTCCATTCCATTCCATTGAATTCCATTCCATTCCATTCCATTCCATTCCATTCCATTCCATTGAATTCCATTCCATTCCATTCCATTCCATTCCATTCCATTGAATTCCATCCCATTCCATTCCATTCCATTCCATTGAATTCCATTCCATTCCATTCCATTCCATTGAATTCCATTCCATTCCATTCCATTCCATTCCATTCCATTCCATTCCATTCCATTCTACTGGTGTCCATTCCATTCCATTCTATTCCATTCCATTCCATTCCATTCCATTCCATTCCTTTCCATTCCATTGCATTCCATTGCATTCCATTCCATTCCATTCCATTCCATTCCATTCCATTCCATTCCATTCCATTCCATTCCACTCCACTCCACTCCACTCCACTCCACTCCATTCCACTCCACTCCACTCCGGTACATTCCATTCCATTCCATTCCAATCCATTCCATTCCATTCCGTGCTTCTCGGGTACATTCCGTTCCGTTCCATTCCATTCCATTCCATTCCATTCCTTTCCATTCCACTCCACTCCACTCCACTCCACTCCACTCCATTCCACTCCACTCCACTCTGGTACATTCCATTCCATTCCATTCCATTCCATTCCATTCCATTTCCATTCCATTCCATTCCATTCCATTCCATTCCATGGAATTCCATTCCATTCCATTCCAATCCATTCCATTCCATTCCATTCCGTTCTACTCGGGTACATTCCGTTCCATTCCATTCCATTCCATTCCATTCCATTCCATTCCTTTCCGTTCTACTTTGGTACATTCCATTCCATTCCATTCCATTCCATTCCATTCCATTACATTCCATTCCATTCCATTCCATTCCATTCCATTCCATTCCATTCCATTCCATTCCATTCCATTCCATTCCATTCTACTGGTGTCCATTCCATTCCATTCTATTCCATTCCATTCCATTCCATTCCATTCCATTCCATTCCTTTCCATTCCATTGCATTCCATTGCATTCCATTCCATTCCATTCCATTCCATTCCATTCCATTCCACTCCACTCCACTCCACTCCACTCCATTGCACTCCACTCCACTCCGGTACATTCCGTTCCGTTCCATTCCATTCCATTCCATTCCATTCCGTTCCAGTGCACTCTACTCCACTCCACTCCACTCCACTCCACTCCGGTACATTCCATTCCATTCCATTCCATTCCATTCCATTCCATTTCCATTCCCATTCCATTTCCATTCCCGTTCCATTTCCATTCCCGTTTCTTTTCCATTCCCGTTCCATTTCCATTCCAGTTCCATTACCATTCCCGTTCCATTTCCATTCCCGATCCATTTCCATTCCCGTTCCTTTTCCATTCCCGTTCCATTTCCATTCCCGTTCCGTTACCATTCCCGTTCCATTTCCGTTCTCGTTCCGTTTCCGTTCCCGTTCCATTTCCCTTCCCGTTCCATTTCCGTTCCCGTTCCATTTCCATTCCCGTTCCATTTCCGTTCCCGTTCCATTTCCATTCCCGTTCTATTTCCATTCCCTTTCCATTTCCATTTCATTCCATTCCGTTCTGCTCGGGTACATTCCATTCCATTCCATTGCATTCCATTCCGTTCTGCTCCTGTCCATTCCATTCCATTCCATTCCGTTCCATTCCGTTCTACTAGGGTAGATTCCATTCCATTCCATTCCATTCCATTCCATTCCATTCCATTCCATTCCATTCCATTCCATTCCATTCCATTCCATTCTACTGGTGTCCATTCCATTCCATTCCATTCCATTCCATTCCATTCCATTCCATTGCATTCCATTCCATTGCATTCCATTCCATTCCGTTCCGTTCTACTCGGTTACATTCCATTCAATTCCATTCCATTCCGTTCTACTCGGGTAGATTCCATTCCATTCCATTCCATTCCATTCCTTTCCATTCCATTGCATTCCATTGCATTGCATTGCACTCAATTCCATTCCATTCCATTCCATTCCATTCCATTCCATTCCTTTCCGTTCAACTCGGTTACATTCCATTCAATTACATTCCATTCCGTTCTACTCGGTTACATTCCATTCCATTCCATTCCATTCCATTCCATTCCATTCCATTCCATTCCATTGCATTCCATTCCATTCCATTCCATTCCATTCCGTTCCGTTCTACTCGGTTACATTCCATTCAATTCCATTCCATTCCGTTCTACTCGGGTAGATTCCATTCCATTCCATTCCATTCCTTTCCATTCCATTGCATTCCATTGCATTGCATTGCACTCAATTCCATTCCATTCCATTCCATTCCATTCCATTCCATTCCATTCCATTCCATTCCGTTCCGTTCAACTCGGTTACATTCCATTCAATTACATTCCATTCCGTTCTACTCGGTTACATTCCATTCCATTCCATTCCATTCCATTCCAATCCATTCCATTCCATTCCATTCCGTTCTACTCGGGTACATTCCATTCCATTCCATTCCATTCCATTCCATTCCATTCCATTCCATTCCATTCCGTTCTACTTTGGTACATTCCATTCCATTCCATTCCATTCCATTCCATTCCATTCCGTGCTTCTCGGGTACATTCCGTTCCGTTCCATTCCATTCCATTCCATTCCATTCCGTTCCAGTGCACTCTACTCCACTCCACTCCACTCCACTCCACTCCGGTACATTCCATTCCATTCCATTCCATTCCATTTCCATTCCCATTCCATTTCCATTCCCGTTCCATTTCCATTCCCGTTTCTTTTCCATTCCCGTTCCATTTCCATTCCAGTTCCATTACCATTCCCGTTCCATTTCCATTCCCGATCCATTTCCATTCCCGTTCCTTTTCCATTCCCGTTCCATTTCCATTCCCGTTCCGTTACCATTCCCGTTCCATTTCCGTTCCCGTTCCGTTTCCGTTCCCGTTCCATTTCCGTTCTCGTTCCGTTTCCGTTCCCGTTCCATTTCCCTTCCCGTTCCATTTCCCTTCCCGTTCCATTTCCGTTCCCGTTCCGTTTCCGTTCCCGTTCCATTTCCGTTCTCGTTCCGTTTCCGTTCCCGTTCCATTTCCATTCCCGTTCCATTTCCGTTCCCGTTCCATTTCCATTCCCGTTCCATTTCCATTCCCTTACCATTTCCATTTCATTCCATTCCGTTCTGCTCGGGTACATTCCATTCCATTCCATTGCATTCCATTCCGTTCTGCTCCTGTCCATTCCATTCCATTCCAATCCGTTCCATTCCGTTCTACTCGGGTAGATTCCATTCCATTCCATTCCATTCCATTCCATTCCATTCCATTCCATTCCATTCCATTCTACTGGTGTCCATTCCATTCCATTGCATTCCATTCCATTCCATTCCATTCCATTCCATTCCATTGCATTCCATTCCATTCCATTCCATTCCGTTCCGTTCTACTCGGTTACATTCCATTCAATTCCATTCCATTCCGTTCTACTCGGGTAGATTCCATTCCATTCCATTCCATTCCTTTCCATTCCATTGCATTCCATTGCATTGCATTGCACTCAATTCCATTCCATTCCATTCCATTCCATTCCATTCCATTCCGTTCCGTTCAACTCAGTTACATTCCATTCAATTACATTCCATTCCGTTCTACTCGGTTACATTCCATTCCATTCCATTCCATTCCATTCCAATCCATTCCATTCCATTACATTCCGTTCTACTCGGGTACATTCCGTTCCATTCCATTCCATTCCATTCCATTCCATTCCATTCCTTTCCGTTCTACTTTGGTACATTCCATTCCATTCCATTCCATTCCATTCCATTCCATTCCATTACATTCCATTCCATTCCATTCCGTTCTACTGAGGTTGATTCCATTCTATTCCATTCCATTCCATTCCATTCCATTCCATTCCATTCCATTCCATTCCATTGAATTCCATTCCATTCCATTCCATTCCATTCCATTCCATTCCATTGAATTCCATTCCATTCCATTCCATTCCATTCCATTCCATTGAATTCCATCCCATTCCATTCCATTCCATTCCATTGAATTCCATTCCATTCCATTCCATTCCATTGAATTCCATTCCATTCCATTCCATTCCATTCCATTCCATTCCATTCCATTCCATTCTACTGGTGTCCATTCCATTCCATTCTATTCCATTCCATTCCATTCCATTCCATTCCATTCCTTTCCATTCCATTGCATTCCATTGCATTCCATTCCATTCCATTCCATTCCATTCCATTCCATTCCATTCCATTCCATTCCATTCCACTCCACTCCACTCCACTCCACTCCACTCCATTCCACTCCACTCCACTCCGGTACATTCCATTCCATTCCATTCCAATCCATTCCATTCCATTCCGTGCTTCTCGGGTACATTCCGTTCCGTTCCATTCCATTCCATTCCATTCCATTCCATTCCATTCCACTCCACTCCACTCCACTCCACTCCACTCCATTCCACTCCACTCCACTCTGGTACATTCCATTCCATTCCATTCCATTCCATTCCATTCCATTTCCATTCCATTCCATTCCATTCCATTCCATTCCATGGAATTCCATTCCATTCCATTCCAATCCATTCCATTCCATTCCATTCCGTTCTACTCGGGTACATTCCGTTCCATTCCATTCCATTCCATTCCATTCCATTCCATTCCTTTCCGTTCTACTTTGGTACATTCCATTCCATTCCATTCCATTCCATTCCATTCCATTACATTCCATTCCATTCCATTCCATTCCATTCCATTCCATTCCATTCCATTCCATTCCATTCCATTCCATTCCATTCTACTGGTGTCCATTCCATTCCATTCTATTCCATTCCATTCCATTCCATTCCATTCCATTCCATTCCTTTCCATTCCATTGCATTCCATTGCATTCCATTCCATTCCATTCCATTCCATTCCATTCCATTCCACTCCACTCCACTCCACTCCACTCCATTGCACTCCACTCCACTCCGGTACATTCCGTTCCGTTCCATTCCATTCCATTCCATTCCATTCCGTTCCAGTGCACTCTACTCCACTCCACTCCACTCCACTCCACTCCGGTACATTCCATTCCATTCCATTCCATTCCATTCCATTCCATTTCCATTCCCATTCCATTTCCATTCCCGTTCCATTTCCATTCCCGTTTCTTTTCCATTCCCGTTCCATTTCCATTCCAGTTCCATTACCATTCCCGTTCCATTTCCATTCCCGATCCATTTCCATTCCCGTTCCTTTTCCATTCCCGTTCCATTTCCATTCCCGTTCCGTTACCATTCCCGTTCCATTTCCGTTCTCGTTCCGTTTCCGTTCCCGTTCCATTTCCCTTCCCGTTCCATTTCCGTTCCCGTTCCATTTCCATTCCCGTTCCATTTCCGTTCCCGTTCCATTTCCATTCCCGTTCTATTTCCATTCCCTTTCCATTTCCATTTCATTCCATTCCGTTCTGCTCGGGTACATTCCATTCCATTCCATTGCATTCCATTCCGTTCTGCTCCTGTCCATTCCATTCCATTCCATTCCGTTCCATTCCGTTCTACTAGGGTAGATTCCATTCCATTCCATTCCATTCCATTCCATTCCATTCCATTCCATTCCATTCCATTCCATTCCATTCCATTCCATTCTACTGGTGTCCATTCCATTCCATTCCATTCCATTCCATTCCATTCCATTCCATTGCATTCCATTCCATTGCATTCCATTCCATTCCGTTCCGTTCTACTCGGTTACATTCCATTCAATTCCATTCCATTCCGTTCTACTCGGGTAGATTCCATTCCATTCCATTCCATTCCATTCCTTTCCATTCCATTGCATTCCATTGCATTGCATTGCACTCAATTCCATTCCATTCCATTCCATTCCATTCCATTCCATTCCTTTCCGTTCAACTCGGTTACATTCCATTCAATTACATTCCATTCCGTTCTACTCGGTTACATTCCATTCCATTCCATTCCATTCCATTCCATTCCATTCCATTCCATTCCATTGCATTCCATTCCATTCCATTCCATTCCATTCCGTTCCGTTCTACTCGGTTACATTCCATTCAATTCCATTCCATTCCGTTCTACTCGGGTAGATTCCATTCCATTCCATTCCATTCCTTTCCATTCCATTGCATTCCATTGCATTGCATTGCACTCAATTCCATTCCATTCCATTCCATTCCATTCCATTCCATTCCATTCCATTCCATTCCGTTCCGTTCAACTCGGTTACATTCCATTCAATTACATTCCATTCCGTTCTACTCGGTTACATTCCATTCCATTCCATTCCATTCCATTCCAATCCATTCCATTCCATTCCATTCCGTTCTACTCGGGTACATTCCATTCCATTCCATTCCATTCCATTCCATTCCATTCCATTCCATTCCATTCCGTTCTACTTTGGTACATTCCATTCCATTCCATTCCATTCCATTCCATTCCATTCCATTCCATTCCGTTCTACTCGGGTTGATTCCATTCTATTCCATTCCATTCCATTCCATTCCATTCCATTCCATTCCATTCCATTCGATTCCATTCCATTCCATTCCATGGAAATCCATTCCATTCCATTCCATTCCATGGAATTCCATTCCATTCCATTCCATTCCATTCCATTCCATTCCATTCCATTGAATTCCATTCCATTCCATTCCATTCCATTCCATTGAATTCCATTCCGTTCCATTCCATTCCATTGAATTCCATTCCATTCCATTCCATTCCATTCCATTCCATTCCATTCCATTGAATTCCATTCCATTCCATTCCATTCCATTCCATTCCATTCCATTCCATCCCATTCCATTCCATTCCATTCCATTCCGTTCTACTCGGGTTGATTCCATTCTATTCCATTCCATTCCATTCGATCCCATTTGATTCCATTCGATTCCATTCAATTCCATTCGATTCCATTCCATTCCACTCCATTCCATTCCATTGAATTCCATTCCATTCCATTCCATTCCATTCCATTCCATTCCATTCCATTCCATTCCATTCCATTGAATTCCATTCCATTCCATTCCATTCCATTCCATTGAATTCCATTCCATTCCATTCCATTCCATTGAATTCCATTCCATTCCATTCCATTCCATTCCATTCCATTCCATTCCATTCCATTCTACTGGTGTCCATTCCATTCCATTCCATTCCATTCCATTCCATTCCATTCCATTCCATTCCTTTCCATTCCATTGCATTCCATTGCATTCCATTCCATTCCATTCCATTCCATTCCATTCCATTCCATTCCACTCCACTCCACTCCACTCCACTCCATTCCACTCCACTCCACTCCGGTACATTCCATTCCATTCCATTCCATTCCATTCCATTCCATTTCCATTCCCATTCCATTTCCATTCCCGTTCCATTTCCATTCCCGTTTCTTTTCCATTCCCGTTCCATTTCCATTCCAGTTCCATTACCATTCCCGTTCCATTTCCATTCCCGATCCATTTCCATTCCCGTTCCTTTTCCATTCCCGTTCCATTTCCATTCCCGTTCCGTTACCATTCCCGTTCCATTTCCGTTCCCGTTCCGTTTCCGTTCCCGTTCCATTTCCGTTCTCGTTCCGTTTCCGTTCCCGTTCCATTTCCCTTCCCGTTCCATTTCCCTTCCCGTTCCATTTCCGTTCCCGTTCCGTTTCCGTTCCCGTTCCATTTCCGTTCTCGTTCCGTTTCCGTTCCCGTTCCATTTCCATTCCCGTTCCATTTCCGTTCCCGTTCCATTTCCATTCCCGTTCCATTTCCATTCCCTTTCCATTTCCATTTCATTCCATTCCGTTCTGCTCGGGTACATTCCATTCCATTCCATTGCATTCCATTCCGTTCTGCTCCTGTCCATTCCATTCCATTCCAATCCGTTCCATTCCGTTCTACTCGGGTAGATTCCATTCCATTCCATTCCATTCCATTCCATTCCATTCCATTCCATTCCATTCCATTCCATTCCATTCCATTCCATGGAATTCCATTCCATTCCATTCCATTCCATTCCATTCCATTCCATCCCATTCCATTCCATTCCATTCCATTCCGTTCTACTCGGGTTGATTCCATTCTATTCCATTCCATTCCATTCGATCCCAATTGATTCCATTCGATTCCATTCAATTCCATTCGATTCCATTCCATTCCACTCCATTCCATTCCATTGAATTCCATTCCATTCCATTCCATTCCATTCCATTCCATTCCATGGAATTCCATTCCATTCCATTCCATTCCATTCCATAGAATTCCATTCCATTCCATTCCATTCCACTGAATTCGGTTCCATTCCATTCCATTCCGTTCCGTTCCGTTCCGTTCCGTTCCGTTGCGTTCCGTTCCGTTCCGTTGTGTTCCGTTCCGTTCTACTCGGGTTGATTCCATTCTATTCCATTCCATTCCAATCCATTCCGTTCCATTCCATTGAATTCCATTCCATTCCATTCCATTCCATTCCATTCCATTCCATTCCATGGAATTCCATTCCATTCCATTCCATTCCGTTCCGTTCCGTCCCGTTCCGTTCCGTTCCGTTCCGTTGCGTTCCGTTCCGTTCTACTCGGGTTGATTCCATTCTATTCCATTCCATTCCATTCGATTCCATTCGATTCCATTCGATTCCACTCCATTCCATTCCATAGAATTCCATTCCATTCCATTCCATTCCATTCCATTCCATTCCATTCCTTTCCATTGAATTCCATTCCATTCCATTCCATTCCATTGAATTCCATTCCATTCCATTCCATTCCATTCCATTCCATTCCATTCCATTCCATTCCATTCCATTCTACTGTTGTCCATTCCATTCCATTCCATTCCATTCCATTCCATTCCATTCCATTCCTTTCCATTCCATTGCATTCCATTGCATTCCATTCCATTCCATTCCATTCCATTCCATTCCACTCCACTCCACTCCACTCCACTCCATTCCACTCCACTCCACTCCGGTACATTCCATTCCATTCCATTCCATTCCATTCCATTCCATTCCATTCCGTGCTTCTCGGGTACATTCCGTTCCGTTCCATTCCATTCCATTCCATTCCATTCCATTCCGTTCCAGTGCACTCTACTCCACTCCACTCCACTCCACTCCACTCCGGTACATTCCATTCCATTCCATTCCATTCCATTCCATTCCATTTCCATTCCCATTCCATTTCCATTCCCGTTCCATTTCCATTCCCGTTTCTTTTCCATTCCCGTTCCATTTCCATTCCAGTTCCATTACCATTCCCGTTCCATTTCCATTCCCGATCCATTTCCATTCCCGTTCCTTTTCCATTCCCGTTCCATTTCCATTCCCGTTCCGTTACCATTCCCGTTCCATTTCCGTTCCCGTTCCGTTTCCGTTCCCGTTCCATTTCCGTTCTCGTTCCGTTTCCGTTCCCGTTCCATTTCCATTCCCGTTCCATTTCCGTTCCCGTTCCATTTCCATTCCCGTTCCATTTCCATTCCCTTTCCATTTCCATTTCATTCCATTCCGTTCTGCTCGGGTACATTCCATTCCATTCCATTGCATTCCATTCCGTTCTGCTCCTGTCCATTCCATTCCATTCCATTCCGTTCCATTCCGTTCTACTCGGGTAGATTCCATTCCATTCCATTCCATTCCATTCCATTCCATTCCATTCCATTCCATTCCATTCTACTGGTGTCCATTCCATTCCATTCCATTCCATTCCATTCCATTCCATTCCATTCCATTCCACTGCATTCCATTCCATTCCATTCCATTCCATTCCGTTCCGTTCTACTCGGTTACATTCCATTCAATTCCATTCCATTCCGTTCTACTCGGGTAGATTCCATTCCATTCCATTCCATTCCTTTCCATTCCATTGCATTCCATTGCATTGCATTGCACTCAATTCCATTCCATTCCATTCCATTCCATTCCATTCCATTCCATTCCATTCCATTCCATTCCATTCCGTTCCGTTCAACTCGGTTACATTCCATTCAATTACATTCCATTCCGTTCTACTCGGTTACATTCCATTCCATTCCATTCCATTCCATTCCAATCCATTCCATTCCATTCCATTCCGTTCTACTCGGGTACATTCCATTCCATTCCATTCCATTCCATTCCATTCCATTCCATTCCATTCCGTTCTACTTTGGGACATTCCATTCCATTCCATTCCATTCCATTCCATTCCATTCCATTCCATTCCATTCCGTTCTACTCGGATTGATTCCATTCTATTCCATTCCATTCTATTCCATTCCATTCCATTCCATTCCATTCCATTCCATTCCATTCGATTCCATTCCATTCCATTCCATTGAATTCCATTCCATTCCATTCCATTCCATGGAATTCCATTGAATTCCATTCCATTCCATTCCATTCCATTCCATGGAATTCCATTGAATTCCATTCCATTCCATTCCATTCCATTCCATTGAATTCCATTCCATTCCATTCCATTCCATTCCATTGAATTCCATTCCGTTCCATTCCATTCCATGGAATTCCATTCCATTCCATGGAATTCCATTCCATTCCATTCCATTCCATTCCATTCCATTCCATTCCATGGAATTCCATTCCATTCCATTCCATTCCATTCCATTCCATTCCATTCCATTCCATTGAATTCCATTCCATTCCATTCCATTCCATTCCATTCCATTCCATCCCATTCCATTCCATTCCATTCCATTCCGTTCTACTCGGGTTGATTCCATTCTATTCCATTCCATTCCATTCGATCCCATTTGATTCCATTCGATTCCATTCAATTCCATTCGATTCCATTCCATTCCACTCCATTCCATTCCATTGAATTCCATTCCATTCCATTCCATTCCATTCCATTCCATTCCATTCCATTCCATTCCATTGAATTCCATTCCATTCCATTCCATTCCATTCCATTGAATTCCATTCCATTCCATTGAATTCCATTCCATTCCATTCCATTCCATTCCATTCCATTCCATTCCATTCCATTCCATTCTACTGGTGTCCATTCCATTCCATTCCATTCCATTCCATTCCATTCCATTCATTTCCATTCCATTGCATTCCATTGCATTCCATTCCATTCCATTCCATTCCATTCCATTCCATTCCACTCCACTCCACTCCACTCCACTCCATTCCACTCCACTCCACTCCGGTACATTCCATTCCATTCCATTCCATTCCATTCCATTCCATTTCCATTCCCATTCCATTTCCATTCCCGTTCCATTTCCATTCCCGTTTCTTTTCCATTCCCGTTCCATTTCCATTCCAGTTCCATTACCATTCCCGTTCCTTTTCCATTCCCGATCCATTTCCATTCCCGTTCCATTTCCATTCCAGTTCCATTACCATTCCCGTTCCATTTCCATTCCCGATCCATTTCCATTCCCGTTCCATTTCCATTCCCGTTCCATTTCCATTCCCGTTCCATTACCATTCCCGTTCCATTTCCGTTCCCGTTCCGTTTCCGTTCCCGTTCCATTTCCGTTCTCGTTCCGTTTCCGTTCCCGTTCCATTTCCATTCCCGTTCCATTTCCGTTCCCGTTCCATTTCTATTCCCGTTTCATTTCCATTCCCTTTCCATTTCCATTTCATTCCATTCCGTTCTGCTCGGGTACATTCCATTCCATTCCATTGCATTCCATTCCGTTCTGCTCCTGTCCATTCCATTCCATTCCAATCCGTTCCATTCCGTTCTACTCGGGTAGATTCCATTCCATTCCATTCCATTCCATTCCATTCCATTCCATTCCATTCCATTCTACTGGTGTCCATTCCATTCCATTCCATTCCATTCCATTCCATTCCATTCCATTCCATTCCATTCCATTGCATTCCATTCCATTCCATTCCATTCCGTTCCGTTCTACTCGGTTACATTCCATTCAATTCCATTCCATTCCGTTCTACTCGGGTAGATTCCATTCCATTCCATTCCATTCCTTTCCATTCCATTGCATTCCATTGCATTGCATTGCACTCAATTCCATTCCATTCCATTCCATTCCATTCCATTCCATTCCATTCCATTCCGTTCCGTTCAACTCGGTTACATTCCATTCAATTACATTCCATTCCGTTCTACTCGGTTACATTCCATTCCATTCCATTCCATTCCATTCCATTCCAATCAATTCCATTCCATTCCATTCCGTTCTACTCGGGTACATTCCATTCCATTCCATTCCATTCCATTCCATTCCATTCCATTCCGTTCTACTTTGGTACATTCCATTCCATTCGATTCCATTCCATTCCATTCCATTCCATTCCATTCCATTCCATTCCGTTCTATTCAGGTTGATTCCATTCTATTCCATTCCATTCCATTCCATTCCATTCCATTCCATTCCATTCCATTCGATTCCATTCCATTCCATTCCATTGAATTCCATTCCATTCCATTCCATTCCATGGAATTCCATTCCATTCCATTCCATTCCATTCCATTCCATTCCATTCCATTCCATTCCATTGAATTCCATTCCATTCCATTCCATTCCATTCCATTGAATTCCATTCCGTTCCATTCCATTCCATTGAATTCCATTCCATTCCATTCCATTCCATTGCATTCCATTCCATTGAATTCCATTCCATTCCATTCCATTCCATTCCATTCCATCCCATTCCATTCCATTCCATTCCATTCCGTTCTACTCGGGTTGATTCCATTCTATTCCATTCCATTCCATTCGATCCCATTTGATTCCATTCGATTCCATTCAATTCCATTCGATTCCATTCCATTCCACTCCATTCCATTCCATTGAATTCCATTCCATTCCATTCCATTCCATTCAATTCCATTCCATGGAATTCCATTCCTTTCCATTCCATTCCATGGAATTCCATTCCATTCCATTCCATTCCATTCCATAGAATTCCATTCCATTCCATTCCATTCCACTGAATTCCGTTCCATTCCATTCCATTCCGTTCCGTTCCGTTCCGTTCCGTTGCGTTCCGTTCCGTTCCGTTGTGTTCCGTTCCGTTCTACTCGGGTTGATTCCATTCTATTCCATTCCATTCCAATCCATTCTGTTCCATTCCATTGAATTCCATTCCATTCCTTTCCATTCCATTCCATTCCATTCCATTCCATTCCATTCCATTCCATTGAATTCCATTCCATTCCATTCCATTCCATTCCATTCCATTCCATGGAATTCCATTCCATTCCATTCCATTCCATGGAATTCCGTTCCATTCCATTCCATTCCATGGAATTCCGTTCCATTCCATTCCATTCCGTTCCTTTCCGTCCCGTTCCGTTCCGTTCCGTTCCGTTGCGTTCCGTTCCGTTCTACTCGGGTTGATTCCATTCTATTCCATTCCATTCCATTCGAATCCATTCGATTCCATTCGATTCCACTCCATTCCATTCCATAGAATTCCATTCCATTCCATTCCATTCCATTGAATTCCATTCCATTCCATTCCATTCCATAGAATTCCATTCCATTCCATTCCATTCCATTGAATTCCATTCCATTCCATTCCATTCCATTCCATTCCATTCCATTCCATTCCATTCCATTCTACTGGTGTCCATTCCATTCCATTCCACTCCATTCCATTCCATTCCATTCCATTCCATTCCTTTCTATTCCATTGCATTCCATTGCATTCCATTCCATTCCATTCCATTCCATTCCATTCCATTCCACTCCACTCCACTCCACTCCACTCCATTCCACTCCACTCCACTCCGGTACATTCCATTCCATTCCATTCCATTCCATTCCATTCCATTCCGTGCTTCTCGGGTACATTCCGTTCCGTTCCATTCCATTCCATTCCATTCCATTCCGTTCCAGTGCACTCTACTCCACTCCACTCCACTCCACTCCACTCCGGTACATTCCATTCCATTCCATTCCATTCCATTCCATTCCATTCCATTTCCATTCCCATTCCATTTCCATTCCCGTTCCATTTCCATTCCCGTTTCTTTTCCATTCCCGTTCCATTTCCATTCCAGTTCCATTACCATTCCCGTTCCATTTCCATTCCCGATCCATTTCCATTCCCGTTCCTTTTCCATTCCCGTTCCATTTCCATTCCCGTTCCGTTACCATTCCCGTTCCATTTCCGTTCCCGTTCCGTTTCCGTTCCCGTTCCATTTCCGTTCTCGTTCCGTTTCCGTTCCCGTTCCATTTCCATTCCCGTTCCATTTCCGTTCCCGTTCCATTTCCATTCCCGTTCCATTTCCATTCCCTTTCCATTTCCATTTCATTCCATTCCGTTCTGCTCGGGTACATTCCATTCCATTCCATTGCATTCCATTCCGTTCTGCTCCTGTCCATTCCATTCCATTCCATTCCGTTCCATTCCGTTCTACTCGGGTAGATTCCATTCCATTCCATTCCATTCCATTCCATTCCATTCCATTCCATTCCATTCCATTCTACTGGTGTCCATTCCATTCCATTCCATTCCATTCCATTCCATTCCATTGCATTCCATTCCATTCCATTCCATTCCATTCCATTCCGTTCCGTTCTACTCGGTTACATTCCATTCAATTCCATTCCATTCCGTTCTACTCGGGTAGATTCCATTCCATTCCATTCCATTCCATTCCATTCCATTCTACTGGTGTCCATTCCATTCCATTCCATTCCATTCCATTCCATTCCATTCCTTTCCATTCCATTGCATTCCATTGCATTCCATTCCATTCCATTCCATTCCATTCCATTCCATTCCACTCCACTCCACTCCACTCCACTCCATTCCACTCCACTCCACTCCGGTACATTCCATTCCATTCCATTCCATTCCATTCCATTCCATTCCATTCCATTCCATTCCATTCCGTGCTTCTCGGGTACATTCCGTTCCGTTCCATTCCATTCCATTCCATTCCATTCCGTTCCAGTGCTCTCTACTCCACTCCACTCCACTCCACTCCACTCCGGTACATTCCATTCCATTCCATTCCATTCCATTCCATTCCATTTCCATTCCCATTCCATTTCCATTCCCGTTCCATTTCCATTCCCGTTTCTTTTCCATTCCCGTTCCATTTCCATTCCAGTTCCATTACCATTCCCGTTCCATTTCCATTCCCGATCCATTTCCATTCCCGTTCCATTTCCATTCCCGTTCCATTTCCATTCCCGTTCCATTACCATTCCCGTTCCATTTCCGTTCCCGTTCCGTTTCCGTTCCCGTTCCATTTCCGTTCTCGTTCCGTTTCCGTTCCCGTTCCATTTCCATTCCCGTTCCATTTCCGTTCCCGTTCCATTTCCATTCCCGTTCCATTTCCATTCCCTTTCCATTTCCATTTCATTCCATTCCGTTCTGCTCGGGTACATTCCATTCCATTCCATTGCATTCCATTCCGTTCTGCTCCTGTCCATTCCATTCCATTCCAATCCGTTCCATTCCGTTCTACTCGGGTAGATTCCATTCCATTCCATTCCATTCCATTCCATTCCATTCCATTCCATTCCATTCCATTCCATTCCATTCCATTCCATTCTACTGGTGTCCATTCCATTCCATTCCATTCCATTCCATTCCATTGCATTCCATTCCATTCCGTTCCGTTCTACTCGGTTACATTCCATTCAATTCCATTCCATTCCGTTCTACTCGGGTAGATTCCATTCCATTCCATTCCATTCCATTCCATTCCATTCCATTCCATTCCATTCCATTCCATTCCATTCCATTCCATTCCGTTCCGTTCAACTCGGTTACATTCCATTCAATTACATTCCATTCCGTTCTACTCGGTTACATTCCATTCCATTCCATTCCATTCCATTCCAATCCATTCCATTCCATTCCATTCCGTTCTACTCGGGTACATTCCGTTCCATTCCATTCCATTCCATTCCATTCCATTCCTTTCCGTTCTACTTTGGTACATTCCATTCCATTGCATTCCATTCCATTCCATTCCATTCCATTCCGTTCCGTTCTACTCGGTTACATTCCATTCAATTCCATTCCATTCCGTTCTACTCGGGTAGATTCCATTCCATTCCATTCCATTCCTTTCCATTCCATTGCATTCCATTGCATTGCATTGCACTCAATTCCATTCCATTCCATTCCATTCCATTCCATTGAATTCCATTCCATTCCATTGAATTCCATTCCATTCCATTCCATTCCATTCCATTCCATTCCATTCCATTCCATTGAATTCCATTCCTTTCCATTCCATTCCATGGAATTCCATTCCATTCCATTCCATTCCATTCCATTCCATTCCATTCCATTCCATTGAATTCCATTCCATTCCATTCCATTCCATTCCATTCCATTCCATTCCATCCCATTCCATTCCATTCCATTCCATTCCGTTCTACTCGGGTTGATTCCATTCTATTCCATTCCATTCCATTCCATTCCATTCCATTCCATTCCATTCCATTCCATTCCATTCCATTCGATTCCATTCCATTCCATTCCATTGAATTCCATTCCATTCCATTCCATTCCATGGAATTCCATTGAATTCCATTCCATTCCATTCCATTCCATTCCATTGAATTCCATTCCATTCCATTCCATTCCATTCCATTGAATTCCATTCCGTTCCATTCCATTCCATTGAATTCCATTCCATTCCATTCCATTCCATTCCATTCCATTCCATTCCATTCCATTCCATTCCATTCCATTCCATTCCTTTCCATTGAATTCCATTCCATTCCATTCCATTCCATTGAATTCCATTCCATTCCATTCCATTCCATTCCATTCCATTCCATTCCATTCCATTCCATTCCATTCCATTCTACTGTTGTCCATTCCATTCCATTCCATTCCATTCCATTCCATTCCTTTCCATTCCATTGCATTCCATTGCATTCCATTCCATTCCATTCCATTCCATTCCATTCCATTCCACTCCACTCCACTCCACTCCACTCCATTCCACTCCACTCCACTCCGGTACATTCCATTCCATTCCATTCCATTCCATTCCATTCCATTCCGTGCTTCTCGGGTACATTCCGTTCCGTTCCATTCCATTCCATTCCATTCCATTCCGTTCCAGTGCACTCTACTCCACTCCACTCCACTCCACTCCACTCCGGTACATTCCATTCCATTCCATTCCATTTCATTCCATTCCATTTCCATTCCCATTCCATTTCCATTCCCGTTCCATTTCCATTCCCGTTTCTTTTCCATTCCCGTTCCATTTCCATTCCAGTTCCATTACCATTCCCGTTCCATTTCCATTCCCGATCCATTTCCATTCCCGTTCCTTTTCCATTCCCGTTCCATTTCCATTCCCGTTCCGTTACCATTCCCGTTCCATTTCCGGTCCCGTTCCGTTTCCGTTCCCGTTCCATTTCCGTTCTCGTTCCGTTTCCGTTCCCGTTCCATTTCCATTCCCGTTCCATTTCCGTTCCCGTTCCATTTCCATTCCCGTTCCATTTCCATTCCCTTTCCATTTCCATTTCATTCCATTCCGTTCTGCTCGGGTACATTCCATTCCATTCCATTGCATTCCATTCCGTTCTGCTCCTGTCCATTCCATTCCATTCCATTCCGTTCCATTCCGTTCTACTCGGGTAGATTCCATTCCATTCCATTCCATTCCATTCCATTCCATTCCATTCCATTCCATTCCATTCCATTCTACTGGTGTCCATTCCATTCCATTCCATTCCGTTCCATTCCATTCCATTCCATTGCATTCCATTCCATTCCATTCCATTCCATTCCGTTCCGTTCTACTCGGTTACATTCCATTCAATTCCATTCCATTCCGTTCTACTCGGGTAGATTCCATTCCATTCCATTCCATTCCTTTCCATTCCATTGCATTCCATTGCATTGCATTGCACTCAATTCCATTCCATTCCATTCCATTCCATTCCATTCCATTCCATTCCATTCCGTTCCGTTCAACTCGGTTACATTCCATTCAATTACATTCCATTCCGTTCTACTCGGTTACATTCCATTCCATTCCATTCCATTCCATTCCAATCCATTCCATTCCATTCCATTCCGTTCTACTCGGGTACATTCCATTCCATTCCATTCCATTCCATTCCATTCCATTCCATTCCATTCCGTTCTACTTTGGGACATTCCATTCCATTCCATTCCATTCCATTCCATTCCATTCCATTCCATTCCGTTCTACTCGGATTGATTCCATTCTATTCCATTCCATTCCATTCCATTCCATTCCATTCCATTCCATTCCATTCCATTCCATGGAATTCCATTCCATTCCATTCCATTCCATGGAATTCCATTCCATTCCATTCCATTCCATTCCATTCCATTCCATTCCATTCCATTCCATTCCATTCCATTGAATTCCATTCCATTCCATTCCATTCCATTCCATTGAATTCCATTCCGTTCCATTCCATTCCATTGAATTCCATTCCATTCCATTCCATTCCATTCCATTCCATTCCATGGAATTCCATTCCATTCCATTCCATTCCATTCCATTCCATCCCATTCCATTCCATTCCATTCCATTCCGTTCTACTCGGGTTGATTCCATTCTATTCCATTCCATTCCATTCGATCCCAATTGATTCCTTTCGATTCCATTCAATTCCATTCGATTCCATTCCATTCCACTCCCTTCCATTCCATTGAATTCCATTCCATTCCATTCCATTCCATTCCATGGAATTCCATTCCATTCCATTCCATTCCATTCCATAGAATTCCATTCCATTCCACTGAATTCCGTTCCATTCCATTCCATTCCGTTCCGTTCCGTTCCGTTCCGTTCCGTTGCGTTCCGTTCCGTTCCGTTGTGTTCCGTTCCGTTCTACTCGGGTTGATTCCATTCTATTCCATTCCATTCCAATCCATTCCGTTCCATTCCATTGAATTCCATTCCATTCCATTCCATTCCATTCCATTCCATTCCATTCCATTCCATGGAATTCCGTTCCATTCCATTCCATTCCGTTCCGTTCCGTCCCGTTCCGTTCCGTTCCGTTCCGTTGCGTTCCGTTCCGTTCTACTCGGGTTGATTCCATTCTATTCCATTCCATTCCATTCGATTCCATTCGATTCCATTCGATTCCACTCAATTCCATTCCATAGAATTCCATTCCATTCCATTCCATTCCATTCCATTCCATTCCATTCCTTTCCATTGAATTCCATTCCATTCCATTCCATTCCATTGAATTCCATTCCATTCCATTCCATTCCATTCCATTCCATTCCATTCCATTCCATTCTACTGTTGTCCATTCCATTCCATTCCATTCCATTCCATTCCATTCCATTCCTTTCCATTCCATTGCATTCCATTGCATTCCATTCCATTCCATTCCATTCCATTCCATTCCATTCCACTCCACTCCACTCCACTCCACTCCATTCCACTCCACTCCACTCCGGTACATTCCATTCCATTCCAATCCATTCCATTCCATTCCATTCCGTTCTACTCGGGTACATTCCTTTCCATTCCATTCCATTCCATTCCATTCCATTCCATTCCATTCCGTTCTACTTTGGGACATTCCATTCCATTCCATTCCATTCCATTCCATTCCATTCCATTCCATTCCATTCCATTCCGTTCTACTCGGATTGATTCCATTCTATTCCATTCCATTCCATTCCATTCCATTCCATTCCATTCCATTCCATTCCATTCGATTCCATTCCATTCCATTCCATTGAATTCCATTCCATTCCATTCCATTCCATGGAATTCCATTCCATTCCATTCCATTCCATTCCATTCCATTGAATTCCATTCCATTCCATTCCATTCCATTCCATTGAATTCCATTCCGTTCCATTCCATTCCATGGAATTCCATTCCATTCCATTCCATTCCATTCCATTCCATTCCATTCCATTCCATTCCATTGAATTCCATTCCATTCCATTCCATTCCATTCCATCCCATTCCATTCCATTCCATTCCATTCCGTTCTACTCGGGTTGATTCCATTCTATTCCATTCCATTCCATTCGATCCCATTTGATTCCATTCGATTCCATTCAATTCCATTCGATTCCATTCAATTCCACTCCATTCCATTCCATTGAATTCCATTCCATTCCATTCCATTCCATTCCATTCCATTCCATTCCATTCCATTCCATTCCATTGAATTCCATTCCATTCCATTCCATTCCATTCCATTGAATTCCATTCCATTCCATTGAATTCCATTCCATTCCATTCCATTCCATTCCATTCCATTCCATTCCATTCCATTCCATTCCATTCCATTCCATTCCATTCTACTGGTGTCCATTCCATTCCATTCCATTCCATTCCATTCCATTCCATTCCATTCCTTTCCATTCCATTGCATTCCATTGCATTCCATTCCATTCCATTCCATTCCACTCCACTCCACTCCACTCCACTCCATTCCACTCCACTCCACTCCGGTACATTCCATTCCATTCCATTCCATTCCATTCCATTCCATTCCATTCCATTCCGTGCTTCTCGGGTACATTCCGTTCCGCTCCATTCCATTCCATTCCATTCCATTCCGTTCCAGTGCACTCTACTCCACTCCACTCCACTCCACTCCACTCCGGTACATTCCATTCCATTCCATTCCATTCCATTCCATTCCATTCCATTTCCATTCCCATTCCATTTCCATTCCCGTTCCATTTCCATTCCCGTTTCTTTTCCATTCCCGTTCCATTTCCATTCCAGTTCCATTACCATTCCCGTTCCATTTCCATTCCCGATCCATTTCCATTCCCGTTCCATTTCCATTCCCGTTCCATTTCCATTCCCGTTCCATTACCATTCCCGTTCCATTTCCGTTCCCGTTCCGTTTCCGTTCCCGTTCCATTTCCGTTCTCGTTCCGTTTCCGTTCCCGTTCCATTTCCATTCCCGTTCCATTTCCGTTCCCGTTCCATTTCCATTCCCGTTCCATTTCCATTCCCTTTCCATTTCCATTTCATTCCATTCCGTTCTGCTCGGGTACATTCCATTCCATTCCATTGCATTCCATTCCGTTCTGCTCCTGTCCATTCCATTCCATTCCAATCCGTTCCATTCCGTTCTACTCGGGTAGATTCCATTCCATTCCATTCCATTCCATTCCATTCCATTCCATTCCATTCCATTCTACTGGTGTCCATTCCATTCCATTCCATTCCATTCCATTCCATTGCATTCCATTCCATTCCGTTCCGTTCTACTCGGTTACATTCCATTCAATTCCATTCCATTCCGTTCTACTCGGGTAGATTCCATTCCATTCCATTCCATTCCTTTCCATTCCATTGCATTCCATTGCATTGCATTGCACTCAATTCCATTCCATTCCATTCCATTCCATTCCATTCCATTCCATTCCGTTCCGTTCAACTCGGTTACATTCCATTCAATTACATTCCATTCCGTTCCACTCGGTTACATTCCATTCCATTCCATTCCATTCCATTCCAATCCATTCCATTCCATTCCATTCCGTTCTAATCGGGTACATTCCGTTCCATTCCATTCCATTCCATTCCATTCCATTCCTTTCCGTTCTACTTTGGTACATTCCATTCCATTGCATTCCATTCCATTCCATTCCATTCCATTCCGTTCCGTTCTACTCGGTTACATTCCATTCAATTCCATTCCATTCCGTTCTACTCGGGTAGATTCCATTCCATTCCATTCCATTCCATTCCATTCCATTCCATTCCATTCCATTCTACTGTTGTCCATTCCATTCCATTCCATTCCATTCCATTCCATTCCATTCCATTCCTTTCCATTCCATTGCATTCCATTGCATTCCATTCCATTCCATTCCATTCCATTCCATTCCATTCCACTCCACTTCACTCCACTCCACTCCATTCCACTCCACTCCACTCCGGTACATTCCATTCCATTCCAATCCATTCCATTCCATTCCATTCCGTTCTACTCGGGTACATTCCTTTCCATTCCATTCCATTCCATTCCATTCCATTCCATTCCATTCCGTTCTACTTTGGGACATTCCATTCCATTCCATTCCATTCCATTCCATTCCATTCCATTCCATTCCATTCCGTTCTACTCGGATTGATTCCATTCTATTCCATTCCATTCCATTCCATTCCATTCCATTCCATTCCATTCCATTCCATTCGATTCCATTCCATTCCATTCCATTGAATTCCATTCCATTCCATTCCATTCCATGGAATTCCATTCCATTCCATTCCATTCCATTCCATTCCATTCCATGGAATTCCATTCCATTCCATTCCATTCCATTCCATTGAATTCCATTCCGTTCCATTCCATTCCATGGAATTCCATTCCATTCCATTCCATTCCATTCCATTCCATTCCATTCCATTCCATTCCATTGAATTCCATTCCATTCCATTCCATTCCATTCCATCCCATTCCATTCCATTCCATTCCATTCCGTTCTACTCGGGTTGATTCCATTCTATTCCATTCCATTCCATTCGATCCCATTTGATTCCATTCGATTCCATTCAATTCCATTCGATTCCATTCAATTCCACTCCATTCCATTCCATTGAATTCCATTCCATTCCATTCCATTCCATTCCATTCCATTCCATTCCATTCCATTCCATTCCATTCCATTGAATTCCATTCCATTCCATTCCATTCCATTCCATTGAATTCCATTCCATTCCATTGAATTCCATTCCATTCCATTCCATTCCATTCCATTCCATTCCATTCCATTCCATTCTACTGGTGTCCATTCCATTCCATTCCATTCCATTCCATTCCATTCCATTCCATTCCTTTCCATTCCATTGCATTCCATTGCATTCCATTCCATTCCATTCCATTCCACTCCACTCCACTCCACTCCACTCCATTCCACTCCACTCCACTCCGGTACATTCCATTCCATTCCATTCCATTCCATTCCATTCCATTCCATTCCATTCCATTCCGTGCTTCTCGGGTACATTCCGTTCCGCTCCATTCCATTCCATTCCATTCCATTCCGTTCCAGTGCACTCTACTCCACTCCACTCCACTCCACTCCACTCCGGTACATTCCATTCCATTCCATTCCATTCCATTCCATTCCATTTCCATTCCCATTCCATTTCCATTCCCGTTCCATTTCCATTCCCGTTTCTTTTCCATTCCCGTTCCATTTCCATTCCAGTTCCATTACCATTCCCGTTCCATTTCCATTCCCGATCCATTTCCATTCCCGTTCCATTTCCATTCCCGTTCCATTTCCATTCCCGTTCCATTACCATTCCCGTTCCATTTCCGTTCCCGTTCCGTTTCCGTTCCCGTTCCATTTCCGTTCTCGTTCCGTTTCCGTTCCCGTTCCATTTCCATTCCCGTTCCATTTCCGTTCCCGTTCCATTTCCATTCCCGTTCCATTTCCATTCCCTTTCCATTTCCATTTCATTCCATTCCGTTCTGCTCGGGTACATTCCATTCCATTCCATTGCATTCCATTCCGTTCTGCTCCTGTCCATTCCATTCCATTCCAATCCGTTCCATTCCGTTCTACTCGGGTAGATTCCATTCCATTCCATTCCATTCCATTCCATTCCATTCCATTCCATTCCATTCCATTCCATTCCATTCTACTGGTGTCCATTCCATTCCATTCCATTCCATTCCATTCCATTGCATTCCATTCCATTCCGTTCCGTTCTACTCGGTTACATTCCATTCAATTCCATTCCATTCCGTTCTACTCGGGTAGATTCCATTCCATTCCATTCCATTCCTTTCCATTCCATTGCATTCCATTGCATTGCATTGCACTCAATTCCATTCCATTCCATTCCATTCCATTCCATTCCATTCCATTCCGTTCCGTTCAACTCGGTTACATTCCATTCAATTACATTCCATTCCGTTCTACTCGGTTACATTCCATTCCATTCCATTCCATTCCATTCCAATCCATTCCATTCCATTCCATTCCGTTCTAATCGGGTACATTCCGTTCCATTCCATTCCATTCCATTCCATTCCATTCCTTTCCGTTCTACTTTGGTACATTCCATTCCATTGCATTCCATTCCATTCCATTCCATTCCATTCCGTTCCGTTCTACTCGGTTACATTCCATTCAATTCCATTCCATTCCGTTCTACTCGGGTAGATTCCATTCCATTCCATTCCATTCCTTTCCATTCCATTGCATTCCATTGCATTGCATTGCACTCAATTCCATTCCATTCCATTCCATTCCATTCCATTGAATTCCATTCCATTCCATTGAATTCCATTCCATTCCATTCCATTCCATTCCATTCCATTCCATTCCATTCCATTCCATGGAATTCCATTCCATTCCATTCCATTCCATGGAATTCCATTCCATTCCATTCCATTCCATTCCATTCCATTCCATTCCATTCCATGGAATTCCATTCCATTCCATTCCATTCCATTCCATTCCATCCCATTCCATTCCATTCCATTCCATTCCGTTCTACTCGGGTTGATTCCATTCTATTCCATTCCATTCCATTCGATCCCAATTGATTCCATTCGATTCCATTCAATTCCATTCGATTCCATTCCATTCCACTCCATTCCATTCCATTCCATTCCATTCCATAGAATTCCATTCCATTCCATTCCATTCCACTGAATTCCGTTCCATTCCATTCCATTCCGTTCCGTTCCGTTCCGTTCCGTTCCGTTGCGTTCCGTTCCGTTCCGTTGTGTTCCGTTCCGTTCTACTCGGGTTGATTCCATTCTATTCCATTCCATTCCAATCCATTCCGTTCCATTCCATTGAATTCCATTCCATTCCATTCCATTCCATTCCATTCCATTCCATTCCATGGAATTCCGTTCCTTTCCATTCCATTCCGTTCCGTTCCGTCCCGTTCCGTTCCGTTCCGTTCCGTTGCGTTCCGTTCCGTTCTACTCGGGTTGATTCCATTCTATTCCATTCCATTCCAGTCGATTCCATTCGATTCCATTCGATTCCACTCCATTCCATTCCATAGAATTCCATTCCATTCCATTCCATTCCATTCCATTCCATTCCATTCCTTTCCATTGAATTCCATTCCATTCCATTCCATTCCATTGAATTCCATTCCATTCCATTCCATTCCATTCCATTCCATTCCATTCCATTCCATTCCATTCTACTGGTGTCCATTCCATTCCATTCCATTCCATTCCATTCCATTCCATTCCATTCCATTCCTTTCCATTCCATTGCATTCCATTGCATTCCATTCCATTCCATTCCATTCCATTCCATTCCATTCCACTCCACTCCACTCCACTCCACTCCATTCCACTCCACTCCACTCCGGTACATTCCATTCCATTCCATTCCATTCCATTCCATTCCATTCCGTGCTTCTCGGGTACATTCCGTTCCGTTCCATTCCATTCCATTCCATTCCATTCCGTTCCAGTGCACTCTACTCCACTCCACTCCACTCCACTCCACTCCGGTACATTCCATTCCATTCCATTCCATTCCATTCCATTCCATTCCATTTCCATTCCCATTCCATTTCCATTCCCGTTCCATTTCCATTCCCGTTTCTTTTCCATTCCCGTTCCATTTCCATTCCAGTTCCATTACCATTCCCGTTCCATTTCCATTCCCGATCCATTTCCATTCCCGTTCCTTTTCCATTCCCGTTCCATTTCCATTCCCGTTCCGTTACCATTCCCGTTCCATTTCCGTTCCCGTTCCGTTTCCGTTCCCGTTCCATTTCCGTTCTCGTTCCGTTTCCGTTCCCGTTCCATTTCCATTCCCGTTCCATTTCCGTTCCCGTTCCATTTCCATTCCCGTTCCATTTCCATTCCCTTTCCATTTCCATTTCATTCCATTCCGTTCTGCTCGGGTACATTCCATTCCATTCCATTGCATTCCATTCCGTTCTGCTCCTGTCCATTCCATTCCATTCCATTCCGTTCCATTCCGTTCTACTCGGGTAGATTCCATTCCATTCCATTCCATTCCATTCCATTCCATTCCATTCCATTCCATTCTACTGGTGTCCATTCCATTCCATTCCATTCCATTCCATTCCATTCCATTCCATTCCATTGCATTCCATTCCATTCCATTCCATTCCATTCCGTTCCGTTCTACTCGGTTACATTCCATTCAATTCCATTCCATTCCGTTCTACTCGGGTAGATTCCATTCCATTCCATTCCATTCCTTTCCATTCCATTGCATTCCATTGCATTGCATTGCACTCAATTCCATTCCATTCCATTCCATTCCATTCCATTCCATTCCATTCCATTCCGTTCCGTTCAACTCGGTTACATTCCATTCAATTACATTCCATTCCGTTCTACTCGGTTACATTCCATTCCATTCCATTCCATTCCATTCCAATCCATTCCATTCCATTCCATTCCGTTCTACTCGGGTACATTCCATTCCATTCCATTCCATTCCATTCCATTCCATTCCATTCCATTCCGTTCTACTTTGGGACATTCCATTCCATTCCATTCCATTCCATTCCATTCCATTCCATTCCATTCCATTCCGTTCTACTCGGATTGATTCCATTCTATTCCATTCCATTCCATTCCATTCCATTCCATTGAATTCCATTCCATTCCATTCCATTCCATTGAATTCCATTCCATTCCATTCCATTCCATGGAATTCCATTCCATTCCATTCCATTCCATTCCATTCCATTCCATGGAATTCCATTCCATTCCATTCCATTCCATGGAATTCCATTCCATTCCATTCCATTCCATTCCATTCCATTCCATTCCATTCCATTCCATTGAATTCCATTCCATTCCATTCCATTCCATTCCATTGAATTCCATTCCGTTCCATTCCATTCCATTGAATTCCATTCCATTCCATTCCATTCCATTCCATTCCATTCCATTCCATGGAATTCCATTCCATTCCATTCCATTCCATTCCATTCCATTCCATCCCATTCCATTCCATTCCATTCCATTCCGTTCTACTCGGGTTGATTCCATTCTATTCCATTCCATTCCATTCGATCCCAATTGATTCCATTCGATTCCATTCAATTCCATTCGATTCCATTCCATTCCACTCCATTCCATTCCATTGAATTCCATTCCATTCCATTCCATTCCATTCCATTCCATTCCATGGAATTCCATTCCATTCCATTCCATTCCATTCCATAGAATTCCATTCCATTCCATTCCATTCCACTGAATTCCGTTCCATTCCATTCCATTCCGTTCCGTTCCGTTCCGTTCCGTTCCGTTGCGTTCCGTTCCGTTCCGTTGTGTTCCGTTCCGTTCTACTCGGGTTGATTCCATTCTATTCCATTCCATTCCAATCCATTCCGTTCCATTCCATTGAATTCCATTCCATTCCATTCCATTCCATTCCATTCCATTCCATTCCATTCCATGGAATTCCATTCCATTCCATTCCATTCCGTTCCGTTCCGTCCCGTTCCGTTCCGTTCCGTTCCGTTGCGTTCCGTTCCGTTCTACTCGGGTTGATTCCATTCTATTCCATTCCATTCCATTCGATTCCATTCGATTCCATTCGATTCCACTCCATTCCATTCCATAGAATTCCATTCCATTCCATTCCATTCCATTCCATTCCATTCCATTCCTTTCCATTGAATTCCATTCCATTCCATTCCATTCCATTGAATTCCATTCCATTCCATTCCATTCCATTCCATTCCATTCCATTCCATTCCATTCCATTCTACTGTTGTCCATTCCATTCCATTCCATTCCATTCCATTCCATTCCATTCCATTCCTTTCCATTCCATTGCATTCCATTGCATTCCATTCCATTCCATTCCATTCCATTCCATTCCATTCCACTCCACTCCACTCCACTCCACTCCATTCCACTCCACTCCACTCCGGTACATTCCATTCCATTCCATTCCATTCCATTCCATTCCATTCCGTGCTTCTCGGGTACATTCCGTTCCGTTCCATTCCATTCCATTCCATTCCATTCCATTCCGTTCCAGTGCACTCTACTCCACTCCACTCCACTCCACTCCACTCCGGTACATTCCATTCCATTCCATTCCATTCCATTCCATTCCATTTCCATTCCCATTCCATTTCCATTCCCGTTCCATTTCCATTCCCGTTTCTTTTCCATTTCCGTTCCATTTCCATTCCAGTTCCATTACCATTCCCGTTCCATTTCCATTCCCGATCCATTTCCATTCCCGTTCCTTTTCCATTCCCGTTCCATTTCCATTCCCGTTCCGTTACCATTCCCGTTCCATTTCCGTTCCCGTTCCGTTTCCGTTCCCGTTCCATTTCCGTTCTCGTTCCGTTTCCGTTCCCGTTCCATTTCCATTCCCGTTCCATTTCCGTTCCCGTTCCATTTCCATTCCCGTTCCATTTCCATTCCCTTTCCATTTCCATTTCATTCCATTCCGTTCTGCTCGGGTACATTCCATTCCATTCCATTGCATTCCATTCCGTTCTGCTCCTGTCCATTCCATTCCATTCCATTCCGTTCCATTCCGTTCTACTCGGGTAGATTCCATTCCATTCCATTCCATTCCATTCCATTCCATTCCATTCCATTCCATTCCATTCTACTGGTGTCCATTCCATTCCATTCCATTCCATTCCATTCCATTCCATTCCATTCCATTCCATTCCATTCCATTCCATTGCATTCCATTCCATTCCATTCCATTCCATTCCGTTCCGTTCTACTCGGTTACATTCCATTCAATTCCATTCCATTCCGTTCTACTCGGGTAGATTCCATTCCATTCCATTCCATTCCTTTCCATTCCATTGCATTCCATTGCATTGCATTGCACTCAATTCCATTCCATTCCATTCCATTCCATTCCATTCCATTCCATTCCATTCCATTCCATTCCATTCCATTCCATTCCGTTCCGTTCAACTCGGTTACATTCCATTCAATTACATTCCATTCCGTTCTACTCGGTTACATTCCATTCCATTCCATTCCATTCCATTCCAATCCATTCCATTCCATTCCATTCCGTTCTACTCGGGTACATTCCATTCCATTCCATTCCATTCCATTACATTCCATTCCATTACATTCCATTCCATTCCATTCCGTTCTACTCAGGTTGATTCCATTCTATTCCATTCCATTCCATTCCATTCCATTCCATTCCATTCCATTCCATTCCATTCCATGGAATTCCATTCCATTCCATTCCATTCCATTCCATTCCATAGAATTCCATTCCATTCCATTCCATTCCACTGAATTCCGTTCCATTCCATTCCATTCCGTTCCGTTCCGTTCCGTTCCGTTCCGTTGCGTTCCGTTCCGTTCCGTTGTGTTCCGTTCCGTTCTACTCGGGTTGATTCCATTCTATTCCATTCCATTCCAATCCATTCCGTTCCATTCCATTGAATTCCATTCCATTCCATTCCATTCCATTCCATTCCATTCCATTCCATTCCATGGAATTCCGTTCCTTTCCATTCCATTCCGTTCCGTTCCGTCCCGTTCCGTTCCGTTCCGTTCCGTTGCGTTCCGTTCCGTTCTACTCGGGTTGATTCCATTCTATTCCATTCCATTCCATTCGATTGCATTCGATTCCATTCGATTCCACTCCATTCCATTCCATAGAATTCCATTCCATTCCATTCCATTCCATTCCATTCCATTCCATTCCTTTCCATTGAATTCCATTCCATTCCATTCCATTCCATTGAATTCCATTCCATTCCATTCCATTCCATTCCATTCCATTCCATTCCATTCCATTCCATTCCATTCGATTCCATTCCATTCCATTCCATGGAAATCCATTCCATTCCATTCCATTCCATGGAATTCCATTCCATTCCATTCCATTCCATTCCATTCCATTCCATTCCATTCCATTCTACTGGTGTCCATTCCATTCCATTCCATTCCATTCCATTCCATTCCATTCCATTGCATTCCATTCCATTCCATTCCATTCCGTTCCGTTCTACTCGGTTACATTCCATTCAATTCCATTCCATTCCGTTCTACTCGGGTAGATTCCATTCCATTCCATTCCATTCCTTTCCATTCCATTGCATTCCATTGCATTGCATTGCACTCAATTCCATTCCATTCCATTCCATTCCATTCCATTCCATTCCATTCCGTTCCGTTCAACTCAGTAACATTCCATTCAATTACATTCCATTCCGTTCTACTCGGTTACATTCCATTCCATTCCATTCCATTCCAATCCATTCCATTCCATTCCATTCCGTTCTACTCGGGTACATTCCGTTCCATTCCATTCCATTCCATTCCATTCCATTCCATTCCATTCCTTTCCGTTCTACTTTGGTACATTCCATTCCATTCCATTCCATTACATTACATTCCATTCCATTACATTCCATTCCATTCCATTCCGTTCTACTCAGGTTGATTCCATTCTATTCCATTCCATTCCATTCCATTCCATTCCATTCCATTCCATTCCATTCCATTCCATGGAATTCCATTCCATTCCATTCCATTCCATTCCATAGAATTCCATTCCATTCCATTCCATTCCACTGAATTCCGTTCCATTCCATTCCATTCCGTTCCGTTCCGTTCCGTTCCGTTCCGTTGCGTTCCGTTCCGTTCCGTTGTGTTCCGTTCCGTTCTACTCGGGTTGATTCCATTCTATTCCATTCCATTCCAATCCATTCCGTTCCATTCCATTGAATTCCATTCCATTCCATTCCATTCCATTCCATTCCATTCCATTCCATTCCATTCCATGGAATTCCGTTCCTTTCCATTCCATTCCGTTCCGTTCCGTCCCGTTCCGTTCCGTTCCGTTCCGTTGCGTTCCGTTCCGTTCTACTCGGGTTGATTCCATTCTATTCCATTCCATTCCATTCGATTCCATTCGATTCCATTCGATTCCACTCCATTCCATTCCATAGAATTCCATTCCATTCCATTCCATTCCATTCCATTCCATTCCATTCCATTCCTTTCCATTGAATTCCATTCCATTCCATTCCATTCCATTGAATTCCATTCCATTCCATTCCATTCCATTCCATTCCATTCCATTCCATTCCATTCCATTCCATTCCATTCCATTCTACTGTTGTCCATTCCATTCCATTCCATTCCATTCCATTCCATTCCATTCCATTCCTTTCCATTGCATTGCATTCCATTGCATTCCATTCCATTCCATTCCATTCCATTCCATTCCATTCCACTCCACTCCACTCCACTCCACTCCATTCCACTCCACTCCACTCCGGTACATTCCATTCCATTCCATTCCATTCCGTGATTCTCGGGTACATTCCGTTCCGTTCCATTCCATTCCATTCCATTCCATTCCGTTCCAGTGCACTCTACTCCACTCCACTCCACTCCACTCCACTCCGGTACATTCCATTCCATTCCATTCCATTCCATTCCATTCCATTTCCATTCCCATTCCATTTCCATTCCCGTTCCATTTCCATTCCCGTTTCTTTTCCATTCCCGTTCCATTTCCATTCCAGTTCCATTACCATTCCCGTTCCATTTCCATTCCCGATCCATTTCCATTCCCGTTCCTTTTCCATTCCCGTTCCATTTCCATTCCCGTTCCGTTACCATTCCCGTTCCATTTCCGTTCCCGTTCCGTTTCCGTTCCCGTTCCATTTCCGTTCTCGTTCCGTTTCCGTTCCCGTTCCATTTCCATTCCCGTTCCATTTCCGTTCCCGTTCCATTTCCATTCCCGTTCCATTTCCATTCCCTTTCCATTTCCATTTCATTCCATTCCGTTCTGCTCGGGTACATTCCATTCCATTCCATTGCATTCCATTCCGTTCTGCTCCTGTCCATTCCATTCCATTCCATTCCGTTCCATTCCGTTCTACTCGGGTAGATTCCATTCCATTCCATTCCATTCCATTCCATTCCATTCCATTCCATTCCATTCTACTGGTGTCCATTCCATTCCATTCCATTCCATTCCATTCCATTCCATTCCATTCCATTCCATTGCATTCCATTCCATTCCATTCCATTCCATTCCGTTCCGTTCTACTCGGTTACATTCCATTCAATTCCATTCCATTCCGTTCTACTCGGGTAGATTCCATTCCATTCCATTCCATTCCTTTCCATTCCATTGCATTCCATTGCATTGCATTGCACTCAATTCCATTCCATTCCATTCCATTCCATTCCATTCCATTCCATTCCATTCCGTTCCGTTCAACTCGGTTACATTCCATTCAATTACATTCCATTCCGTTCTACTCGGTTACATTCCATTCCATTCCATTCCATTCCATTCCAATCCATTCCATTCCATTCCATTCCGTTCTACTCGGGTACATTCCATTCCATTCCATTCCATTGAATTCCATTCCATTCCATTCCATTCCATTCCATTCCATCCCATTCCATTCCATTCCATTCCATTCCGTTCTACTCGGGTTGATTCCATTCTATTCCATTCCATTCCATTCGATCCCATTTGATTCCATTCGATTCCATTCAATTCCATTCGATTCCATTCCATTCCACTCCATTCCATTCCATTGAATTCCATTCCATTCCATTCCATTCCATTCCATTCCATTCCATGGAATTCCATTCCTTTCCATTCCATTCCATGGAATTCCATTCCATTCCATTCCATTCCATTCCATAGAATTCCATTCCATTCCATTCCATTCCACTGAATTCCGTTCCATTCCATTCCATTCCGTTCCGTTCCGTTCCGTTCCGTTCCGTTGCGTTCCGTTCCGTTCCGTTGTGTTCCGTTCCGTTCTACTCGGGTTGATTCCATTCTATTCCATTCCATTCCAATCCATTCTGTTCCATTCCATTGAATTCCATTCCATTCCATTCCATTCCATTCCATTCCATTCCATTCCATTCCATTCCATTCCATTGAATTCCATTCCATTCCATTCCATTCCATTCCATTCCATTCCATGGAATTCCATTCCATTCCATTCCATTCCATGGAATTCCGTTCCATTCCATTCCATTCCATGGAATTCCGTTCCATTCCATTCCATTCCGTTCCTTTCCGTCCCGTTCCGTTCCGTTCCGTTCCGTTGCGTTCCGTTCCGTTCTACTCGGGTTGATTCCATTCTATTCCATTCCATTCCATTCGAATCCATTCGATTCCATTCGATTCCACTCCATTCCATTCCATAGAATTCCATTCCATTCCATTCCATTCCATTGAATTCCATTCCATTCCATTCCATTCCATAGAATTCCATTCCATTCCATTCCATTCCATTGAATTCCATTCCATTCCATTCCATTCCATTCCATTCCATTCCATTCCATTCCATTCCATTCTACTGGTGTCCATTCCATTCCATTCCACTCCATTCCATTCCATTCCATTCCATTCCATTCCTTTCTATTCCATTGCATTCCATTGCATTCCATTCCATTCCATTCCATTCCATTCCATTCCATTCCACTCCACTCCACTCCACTCCACTCCATTCCACTCCACTCCACTCCGGTACATTCCATTCCATTCCATTCCATTCCATTCCATTCCATTCCGTGCTTCTCGGGTACATTCCGTTCCGTTCCATTCCATTCCATTCCATTCCATTCCGTTCCAGTGCACTCTACTCCACTCCACTCCACTCCACTCCACTCCGGTACATTCCATTCCATTCCATTCCATTCCATTCCATTCCATTTCCATTCCCATTCCATTTCCATTCCCGTTCCATTTCCATTCCCGTTTCTTTTCCATTCCCGTTCCATTTCCATGCCAGTTCCATTACCATTCCCGTTCCATTTCCATTCCCGATCCATTTCCATTCCCGTTCCTTTTCCATTCCCGTTCCATTTCCATTCCCGTTCCGTTACCATTCCCGTTCCATTTCCGTTCCCGTTCCGTTTCCGTTCCCGTTCCATTTCCGTTCTCGTTCCGTTTCCGTTCCCGTTCCATTTCCATTCCCGTTCCATTTCCGTTCCCGTTCCATTTCCATTCCCGTTCCATTTCCATTCCCTTTCCATTTCCATTTCATTCCATTCCGTTCTGCTCGGGTACATTCCATTCCATTCCATTGCATTCCATTCCGTTCTGCTCCTGTCCATTCCATTCCATTCCATTCCGTTCCATTCCGTTCTACTCGGGTAGATTCCATTCCATTCCATTCCATTCCATTCCATTCCATTCCATTCCATTCCATTCCATTCTACTGGTGTCCATTCCATTCCATTCCATTCCATTCCATTCCATTGCATTCCATTCCATTCCATTCCATTCCATTCCATTCCGTTCCGTTCTACTCGGTTACATTCCATTCAATTCCATTCCATTCCGTTCTACTCGGGTAGATTCCATTCCATTCCATTCCATTCCATTCCATTCCATTCTACTGGTGTCCATTCCATTCCATTCCATTCCATTCCATTCCATTCCATTCCATTCCTTTCCATTCCATTGCATTCCATTGCATTCCATTCCATTCCATTCCATTCCATTCCATTCCATTCCACTCCACTCCACTCCACTCCACTCCATTCCACTCCACTCCACTCCGGTACATTCCATTCCATTCCATTCCATTCCATTCCATTCCATTCCATTCCATTCCATTCCATTCCGTGCTTCTCGGGTACATTCCGTTCCGTTCCATTCCATTCCATTCCATTCCATTCCGTTCCAGTGCTCTCTACTCCACTCCACTCCACTCCACTCCACTCCGGTACATTCCATTCCATTCCATTCCATTCCATTCCATTCCATTTCCATTCCCATTCCATTTCCATTCCCGTTCCATTTCCATTCCCGTTTCTTTTCCATTCCCGTTCCATTTCCATTCCAGTTCCATTACCATTCCCGTTCCATTTCCATTCCCGATCCATTTCCATTCCCGTTCCATTTCCATTCCCGTTCCATTTCCATTCCCGTTCCATTACCATTCCCGTTCCATTTCCGTTCCCGTTCCGTTTCCGTTCCCGTTCCATTTCCGTTCTCGTTCCGTTTCCGTTCCCGTTCCATTTCCATTCCCGTTCCATTTCCGTTCCCGTTCCATTTCCATTCCCGTTCCATTTCCATTCCCTTTCCATTTCCATTTCATTCCATTCCGTTCTGCTCCTGTCCATTCCATTCCATTCCAATCCGTTCCATTCCGTTCTACTCGGGTAGATTCCATTCCATTCCATTCCATTCCATTCCATTCCATTCCATTCCATTCCATTCCATTCCATTCCATTCCATTCCATTCTACTGGTGTCCATTCCATTCCATTCCATTCCATTCCATTCCATTGCATTCCATTCCATTCCGTTCCGTTCTACTCGGTTACATTCCATTCAATTCCATTCCATTCCGTTCTACTCGGGTAGATTCCATTCCATTCCATTCCATTCCTTTCCATTCCATTGCATTCCATTGCATTGCATTGCACTCAATTCCATTCCATTCCATTCCATTCCATTCCATTCCATTCCATTCCATTCCATTCCATTCCGTTCCGTTCAACTCGGTTACATTCCATTCAATTACATTCCATTCCGTTCTACTCGGTTACATTCCATTCCATTCCATTCCATTCCATTCCAATCCATTCCATTCCATTCCATTCCGTTCTACTCGGGTACATTCCGTTCCATTCCATTCCATTCCATTCCATTCCATTCCTTTCCGTTCTACTTTGGTACATTCCATTCCGTTGCATTCCATTCCATTCCATTCCATTCCATTCCGTTCCGTTCTACTCGGTTACATTCCATTCAATTCCATTCCATTCCGTTCTACTCGGGTAGATTCCATTCGATTCCATTCCATTCCTTTCCATTCCATTGCATTCCATTGCATTGCATTGCACTCAATTCCATTCCATTCCATTCCATTCCATTCCATTCCATTGAATTCCATTCCATTCCATTCCATTCCATCCCATTCCATTCCATTCCATTCCATTCCGTTCTACTCGGGTTGATTCCATTCTATTCCATTCCATTCCATTCCATTCCATTCCATTCCATTCCATTCCATTCCATTCCATTCCATTCGATTCCATTCCATTCCATTCCATTGAATTCCATTCCATTCCATTCCATTCCATTCCATTGAATTCCATTCCGTTCCATTCCATTCCATTGAATTCCATTCCATTCCATTCCATTCCATTCCATTCCATTCCATCCCATTCCATTCCATTCCATTCCATTCCGTTCTACTCGGGTTGATTCCATTCTATTCCATTCCATTCCATTCGATCCCATTTGATTCCATTCGATTCCATTCAATTCCATTCGATTCCATTCCATTCCACTCCATTCCATTCCATTGAATTCCATTCCATTCCATTCCATTCCATTCCATTCCATTCCATTCCATTGAATTCCATTCCATTCCATTCCATTCCATTCCATTGAATTCCATTCCATTCCATTGAATTCCATTCCATTCCATTCCATTCCATTCCATTCCATTCCATTCCATTCCATTCCATTCCATTCTACTGGTGTCCATTCCATTCCATTCCATTCCATTCCATTCCATTCCATTCCTTTCCATTCCATTGCATTCCATGGCATTCCATTCCATTCCATTCCATTCCATTCCATTCCATTCCACTCCACTCCACTCCACTCCACTCCATTCCATTCCACTCCACTCCGGTACATTCCATTCCATTCCATTCCATTCCATTCCATTCCATTCCATTTCCATTCCCATTCCATTTCCATTCCCGTTCCATTTCCATTCCCGTTTCTTTTCCATTCCCGTTCCATTTCCATTCCAGTTCCATTACCATTCCCGTTCCATTTCCATTCCCGATCCATTTCCATTCCCGTTCCATTTCCATTCCAGTTCCATTACCATTCCCGTTCCATTTCCATTCCCGATCCATTTCCATTCCCGTTCCATTTCCATTCCCGTTCCATTTCCATTCCCGTTCCATTACCATTCCCGTTCCATTTCCGTTCCCGTTCCGTTTCCGTTCCCGTTCCATTTCCGTTCTCGTTCCGTTTCCGTTCCCGTTCCATTTCCATTCCCGTTCCATTTCCTTTCCCGTTCCATTTCCATTCCCGTTCCATTTCCATTCCCTTTCCATTTCCATTTCATTCCATTCCGTTCTGCTCGGGTACATTCCATTCCATTCCATTGCATTCCATTCCGTTCTGCTCCTGTCCATTC
The DNA here is from genome assembly GCF_029281585.2 of Gorilla gorilla gorilla. Lineage (NCBI taxonomy): Eukaryota > Metazoa > Chordata > Mammalia > Primates > Hominidae > Gorilla > Gorilla gorilla. The sequence continues at coordinate 54,742,717 of NC_073242.2, forward strand.
CATTCCATTCCAATCCGTTCCATTCCGTTCTACTCGGGTAGATTCCATTCCATTCCATTCCATTCCATTCCATTCCATTCCATTCCATTCCATTCCATTCTACTGGTGTCCATTCCATTCCATTCCATTCCATTCCATTCCATTCCATTCCATTGCATTCCATTCCATTCCATTCCATTCCGTTCCGTTCTACTCGGTTACATTCCATTCAATTCCATTCCATTCCGTTCTACTCGGGTAGATTCCATTCCATTCCATTCCATTCCATTCCATTCCATTCTAGTGGTGTCCATTCCATTCCATTCCATTCCATTCCATTCCATTCCATTCCACTCCACTCCACTCCACTCCACTCCATTCCACTCCACTCCACTCCGGTACATTCCATTCCATTCCATTCCATTCCATTCCATTCCATTCCATTCCATTCCGTTCCAGTGCTCTCTACTCCACTCCACTCCACTCCACTCCACTCCGGTACATTCCATTCCATTCCATTCCATTCCATTCCATTCCATTTCCATTCCCATTCCATTTCCATTCCCGTTCCATTTCCATTCCCGTTTCTTTTCCATTCCCGTTCCATTTCCATTCCAGTTCCATTACCATTCCCGTTCCATTTCCATTCCCGATCCATTTCCATTCCCGTTCCATTTCCATTCCCGTTCCATTTCCATTCCCGTTCCATTACCATTCCCGTTCCATTTCCGTTCCCGTTCCGTTTCCGTTCCCGTTCCATTTCCGTTCTCGTTCCGTTTCCGTTCCCGTTCCATTTCCATTCCCGTTCCATTTCCGTTCCCCTTCCATTTCCATTCCCGTTCCATTTCCATTCCCTTTCCATTTCCATTTCATTCCATTCCGTTCTGCTCGGGTACATTCCATTCCATTCCATTGCATTCCATTCCGTTCTGCTCCTGTCCATTCCATTCCATTCCAATCCGTTCCATTCCGTTCTACTCGGGTAGATTCCATTCCATTCCATTCCATTCCATTCCATTCCATTCCATTCCATTCCATTCCATTCCATTCCATTCCATTCTACTGGTGTCCATTCCATTCCATTCCATTCCATTCCATTCCATTGCATTCCATTCCATTCCGTTCCGTTCTACTCGGTTACATTCCATTCAATTCCATTCCATTCCGTTCTACTCGGGTAGATTCCATTCCATTCCATTCCATTCCTTTCCATTCCATTGCATTCCATTGCATTGCATTGCACTCAATTCCATTCCATTCCATTCCATTCCATTCCACTCCATTCCATTCCATTCCATTCCGTTCCGTTCAACTCGGTTACATTCCATTCAATTACATTCCATTCCGTTCTACTCGGTTACATTCCATTCCATTCCATTCCATTCCATTCCAATCAATTCCATTCCATTCCATTCCGTTCTACTCGGGTACATTCCATTCCATTCCATTCCATTCCATTCCATTCCATTCCATTCCATTCCGTTCTACTTTGGTACATTCCATTCCATTCGATTCCATTCCATTCCATTCCATTACATTCCATTCCATTCCATTCCGTTCTATTCAGGTTGATTCCATTCTATTCCATTCCATTGAATTCCATTCCATTCCATTCCATTCCATTCCATTCCATTCGATTCCATTCCATTCCATTCCATTGAATTCCATTCCATTCCATTCCATTCCATGGAATTCCATTCCATTCCATTCCATTCCATTCCATTCCATTTCATTCCATTCCATTGAATTCCATTCCATTCCATTCCATTCCATTCCATTCCATTGAATTCCATTCCGTTCCATTCCATTCCATTGAATTCCATTCCATTCCATTCCATTCCATTGCATTCCATTCCATTGAATTCCATTCCATTCCATTCCATTCCATTCCATTCCATCCCATTCCATTCCATTCCATTCCATTCCGTTCTACTCGGGTTGATTCCATTCTATTCCATTCCATTCCATTCGATCCCATTTGATTCCATTCGATTCCATTCAATTCCATTCGATTCCATTCCATTCCACTCCATTCCATTCCATTGAATTCCATTCCATTCCATTCCATTCCATTCCATTCCATTCCATGGAATTCCATTCCATTCCATTCCATGGAATTCCATTCCATTCCATTCCATTCCATTCCATAGAATTCCATTCCATTCCATTCCATTCCACTGAATTCCGTTCCATTCCATTCCATTCCGTTCCGTTCCGTTCCGTTCCGTTCCGTTGCGTTCCGTTGCATTCCGTTGTGTTCCGTTCCGTTCTACTCGGGTTGATTCCATTCTATTCCATTCCATTCCAATCCATTCCGTTCCATTCCATTGAATTCCATTCCATTCCATTCCATTCCATGGAATTCCATTGAATTCCACTGCATTCCATTCCATTCCATTCCATTCCATTCCATTGAATTCCATTCCATTCCATTCCATTCCATTCCATGGAATTCCGTTCCATTCCATTCCATTCCGTTCCTTTCCGTCCCGTTCCGTTCCGTTCCGTTCCGTTGCGTTCCGTTCCGTTCTACTCGGGTTGATTCCATTCTATTCCATTCCATTCCATTCGATTCCATTCGATTCCATTCGATTCCACTCCATTCCATTCCATAGAATTCCATTCCATTCCATTCCATTCCATGGAATTCCATTCCATTCCATTCCATTCCATAGAATTCCATTCCATTCCATTCCATTCCATTGAATTCCATTCCATTCCATTCCATTCCATTCCATTCCATTCCATTCCATTCCATTCCATTCTATTCCATTCTACTGGTGTCCATTCCATTCCATTCCATTCCATTCCATTCCATTCCATTCCATTCCATTCCTTTCCATTCCATTGCATTCCATTGCATTCCATTCCATTCCATTCCATTCCATTCCATTCCACTCCACTCCACTCCACTCCACTCCATTCCACTCCACTCCACTCCGGTACATTCCATTCCATTCCATTCCATTCCATTCCATTCCATTCCGTGCTTCTCGGGTACATTCCGTTCCGTTCCATTCCATTCCATTCCATTCCATTCCGTTCCAGTGCACTCTACTCCACTCCACTCCACTCCACTCCACTCCGGTACATTCCATTCCATTCCATTCCATTCCATTCCATTCCATTCCATTTCCATTCCCATTCCATTTCCATTCCCGTTCCATTTCCATTCCCGTTTCTTTTCCATTCCCGATCCATTTCCATTCCAGTTCCATTACCATTCCCGTTCCATTTCCATTCCCGATCCATTTCCATTCCCGTTCCTTTTCCATTCCCGTTCCATTTCCATTCCCGTTCCGTTACCATTCCCGTTCCATTTCCGTTCCCGTTCCGTTTCCGTTCCCGTTCCATTTCCGTTCTCGTTCCGTTTCCGTTCCCGTTCCATTTCCATTCCCGTTCCATTTCCGTTCCCGTTCCATTTCCATTCCCGTTCCATTTCCGTTCCCGTTCCATTTCCATTCCCGTTCTATTTCCATTCCCTTTCCATTTCCTTTTCATTCCATTCCGTTCTGCTCGGGTACATTCCATTCCATTCCATTGCATTCCATTCCGTTCTGCTCCTGTCCATTCCATTCCATTCCATTCCGTTCCATTCCGTTCTACTCGGGTAGATTCCATTCCATTCCATTCCATTCCATTCCATTCCATTCCATTCCATTCCATTCCATTCTACTGGTGTCCATTCCATTCCATTCCATTCCATTCCATTCCATTCCATTCCATTCCATTCCATTGCATTCCATTCCATTCCATTCCATTCCATTCCGTTCCGTTCTACTCGGTTACATTCCATTCAATTCCATTCCATTCCGTTCTACTCGGGTAGATTCCATTCCATTCCATTCCATTCCATTCCTTTCCATTCCATTGCATTCCATTGCATTGCATTGCACTCAATTCCATTCCATTCCATTCCATTCCATTCCATTCCATTCCATTCCATTCCATTCCGTTCCGTTCAACTCGGTTACATTCCATTCAATTACATTCCATTCCGTTCTACTCGGTTACATTCCATTCCATTCCATTCCATTCCATTCCAATCCATTCCATTCCATTCCATTCCGTTTTACTCGGGTACATTCCATTCCATTCCATTCCATTCCATTCCATTCCATTCCATTCCATTCCATTCCATTCCATTCCATTCCATTCCGTTCTACTCGGGTTGATTCCATTCTATTCCATTCCATTCCATTCCATTCCATTCCATTCCATTCCATTCCATTCCATTCCATTCCATTCGATTCCATTCCATTCCATTCCATTGAATTCCATTCCATTCCATTCCATTCCATGGAATTCCATTCCATTCCATTCCATTCCATTCCATTCCATTCCATTCCATGGAATTCCATTCCATTCCATTCCATTCCATTCCATTCCATTCCATGGAATTCCATTCCATTCCATTCCATTCCATTCCATTCCATTCCATTCCATTCCTTTCCATTCCATTGCATTCCATTGCATTCCATTCCATTCCATTCCATTCCATTCCATTCCATTCCACTCCACTCCACTCCACTCCACTCCATTCCACTCCACTCCACTCCGGTACATTCCATTCCATTCCATTCCATTCCATTCCATTCCATTTCCATTCCCATTCCATTTCCATTCCCGTTCCATTTCCATTCCCGTTTCTTTTCCATTCCCGTTCCATTTCCATTCCAGTTCCATTACCATTCCCGTTCCATTTCCATTCCCGATCCATTTCCATTCCCGTTCCATTTCCATTCCAGTTCCATTACCATTCCCGTTCCATTTCCATTCCCGATCCATTTCCATTCCCGTTCCATTTCCATTCCCGTTCCATTTCCTTTCCCGTTCCATTACCATTCCCGTTCCATTTCCGTTCCCGTTCCGTTTCCGTTCCCGTTCCATTTCCGTTCTCGTTCCGTTTCCGTTCCCGTTCCATTTCCATTCCCGTTCCATTTCCGTTCCCGTTCCATTTCCATTCCCGTTCCATTTCCATTCCCTTTGCATTTCCATTTCATTCCATTCCGTTCTGCTCGGGTACATTCCTTTCCATTCCATTGCATTCCATTCCGTTCTGCTCCTGTCCTTTCCATTCCATTCCAATCCGTTCCATTCCGTTCTACTCGGGTAGATTCCATTCCATTCCATTCCATTCCATTCCATTCCATTCCATTCCATTCCATTCCATTCTACTGGTGTCCATTCCATTCCATGCCATTCCATTCCATTCCATTCCATTCCATTCCATTCCATTCCATTGCATTCCATTCCATTCCATTCCATTCCGTTCCGTTCTACTCGGTTACATTCCATTCAATTCCATTCCATTCCGTTCTACTCGGGTAGATTTCATTCCATTCCATTCCATTCCTTTCCATTCCATTGCATTCCATTGCATTGCATTGCACTCAATTCCATTCCATTCCATTCCATTCCATTCCATTCCATTCCATTCCATTCCGTTCCGTTCAACTCGGTTACATTCCATTCAATTACATTCCATTCCGTTCTACTCGGTTACATTCCATTCCATTCCATTCCATTCCATTCCAATCCATTCCATTCCATTGAATTCCATTCCATTCCATTCCATTCCATTCCATTCCATTCCATTCCATTCCATTCTACTGGTGTCCATTCCATTCCATTCCATTCCATTCCATTCCATTCCATTCCTTTCCATTCCATTGCATTCCATTGCATTCCATTCCATTCCATTCCATTCCATTCCATTCCATTCCACTCCACTCCACTCCACTCCACTCCATTCCACTCCACTCCACTCCGGTACATTCCATTCCATTCCATTCCATTCCATTCCATTCCATTCCATTCCATTCCATTCCGTGCTTCTCGGGTACATTCCGTTCCGTTCCATTCCATTCCGTTCCATTCCATTCCGTTCCAGTGCACTCTACTCCACTCCACTCAACTCCACTCCACTCCGGTACATTCCATTCCATTCCATTCCATTCCATTCCATTCCATTCCATTTCCATTCCCATTCCATTTCCATTCCCGTTCCATTTCCATTCCCGTTTCTTTTCCATTCCCGTTCCATTTCCATTCCAGTTCCATTACCATTCCCGTTCCATTTCCATTCCCGATCCATTTCCATTCCCGTTCCATTTCCATTCCCGTTCCATTTCCATTCCCGTTCCATTACCATTCCCGTTCCATTTCCGTTCCCGTTCCGTTTCCGTTCCCGTTCCATTTCCGTTCTCGTTCCGTTTCCGTTCCCGTTCCATTTCCATTCCCGTTCCATTTCCGTTCCCGTTCCATTTCCATTCCCGTTCCATTTCCATTCCCTTTCCATTTCCATTTCATTCCATTCCGTTCTGCTCGGTTACATTCCATTCCATTCCATTGCATTCCATTCCGTTCTGCTCCTGTCCATTCCATGCCATTCCAATCCGTTCCATTCCGTTCTACTCGGGTAGATTCCATTCCATTCCATTCCATTCCATTCCATTCCATTCCATTCCATTCCATTCTACTGGTGTCCATTCCATTCCACTCCATTCCATTCCATTCCATTCCATTCCATTCCATTGCATTCCATTCCATTCCATTCCATTCCGTTCCGTTCTACTCGGTTACATTCCATTCAATTCCATTCCATTCCGTTCTACTCGGGTAGATTCCATTCCATTCCATTCCATTCCTTTCCATTCCATTGCATTCCATTGCATTGCATTGCACTCAATTCCATTCCATTCCATTCCATTCCATTCCATTCCATTCCATTCCATTCCATTCCGTTCCGTTCAACTCAGTTACATTCCATTCAATTACATTCCATTCCGTTCTACTCGGTTACATTCCATTCCATTCCATTCCATTCCATTCCAATCCATTCCATTCCATTCCATTCCGTTCTACTCGGGTACATTCCGTTCCATTCCATTCCATTCCATTCCATTCCATTCCATTCCTTTCCGTTCTACTTTGGTACATTCCATTCCATTCCATTCCATTCCATTCCATTCCATTCCATTACATTCCATTCCATTCCATTCCGTTCTACTCAGGTTGATTCCATTCTATTCCATTCCATTCCATTCCATTCCATTCCATTCCATTCCATTCGATTCCATTCCTTTCCATTCCATTGAATTCCATTCCATTCCATTCCATTCCATGGAATTCCATTCCATTCCATTCCATTCGATTCCATTCCATTCCATTCCATTCCATTCCATTGAATTCCATTCCATTCCATTCCATTCCATTCCATTCCATTCCATCCCATTCCATTCCATTCCATTCCATTCCATTCTACTCGGGTTGATTCCATTCTATTCCATTCCATTCCATTCGATCCCATTTGATTCCATTCGATTCCATTCAATTCCATTCGATTCCATTCCATTCCACTCCATTCCATTCCATTGAATTCCATTCCATTCCATTCCATTCCATTCCATTCCATTCCATTCCATGGAATTCCATTCCATTCCATTCCATTCCATTCCATAGAATTCCATTCCATTCCATTCCATTCCACTGAGTTCCGTTCCATTCCATTCCATTCCGTTCCGTTCCGTTCCGTTCCGTTCCGTTGCGTTCCGTTCCGTTCCGTTGTGTTCCGTTCCGTTCTACTCGGGTTGATTCCATTCTATTCCATTCCATTCCAATCCATTCCGTTCCATTCCATTGAATTCCATTCCATTCCATTCCATTCCATTCTACTGGTGTCCATTCCATTCCATTCCATTCCATTCCATTCCATTCCATTCCTTTCCATTCCATTGCATTCCATTGCATTCCATTCCATTCCATTCCATTCCATTCCATTCCATTCCACTCCACTCCACTCCACTCCACTCCATTCCACTCCACTCCACTCCGGTACATTCCATTCCATTCCATTCCATTCCATTCCATTCCATTCCATTCCATTCCGTGCTTCTCGGGTACATTCCGTTCCGTTCCATTCCATTCCATTCCATTCCATTCCGTTCCAGTGCTCTCTACTCCACTCCACTCCACTCCACTCCACTCCGGTACATTCCATTCCATTCCATTCCATTCCATTCCATTCCATTTCCATTCCCATTCCATTTCCATTCCCGTTCCATTTCCATTCCCGTTTCTTTTCCATTCCCGTTCCATTTCCATTCCAGTTCCATTACCATTCCCGTTCCATTTCCATTCCCGATCCATTTCCATTCCCGTTCCATTTCCATTCCCGTTCCATTTCCATTCCCGTTCCATTACCATTCCCGTTCCATTTCCGTTCCCGTTCCGTTTCCGTTCCCGTTCCATTTGCGTTCTCGTTCCGTTTCCGTTCCCGTTCCATTTCCATTCCCGTTCCATTTCCGTTCCCGTTCCATTTCCATTCCCGTTCCATTTCCATTCCCTTTCCATTTCCATTTCATTCCATTCCGTTCTGCTCGGTTACATTCCATTCCATTCCATTGCATTCCATTCCGTTCTGCTCCTGTCCATTCCATTCCATTCCAATCCGTTCCATTCCGTTCTACTCGGGTAGATTCCATTCCATTCCATTCCATTCCATTCCTTTCCATTCCATTCCATTCCATTCTACTGGTGTCCATTCCATTCCATTCCATTCCATTCCATTCCATTCCATTCCATTCCATTCCATTCCATTGCATTCCATTCCATTCCATTCCATTCCGTTCCGTTCTACTCGGTTACATTCCATTCAATTCCATTCCATTCCGTTCTACTCGGGTAGATTCCATTCCATTCCATTCCATTCCTTTCCATTCCATTGCATTCCATTGCATTGCATTGCACTCAATTCCATTCCATTCCATTCCATTCCATTCCATTCCATTCCATTCCGTTCCGTTCAACTCAGTTACATTCCATTCAATTACATTCCATTCCGTTCTACTCGGTTACATTCCATTCCATTCCATTCCATTCCATTCCATTCCAATCCATTCCATTCCATTCCATTCCGTTCTACTCGGGTACATTCCGTTCCATTCCATTCCATTCCATTCCATTCCATTCCATTCCATTCCTTTCCGTTCTACTTTGGTACATTCCATTCCATTCCATTCCATTCCATTCCATTCCATTCCATTACATTCCATTCCATTCCATTCCGTTCTACTCAGGTTGATTCCATTCTATTCCATTCCATTCCATTCCATTCCATTCCATTCCATTCCATTCCATTCCATTCCTTTCCATTCCATTGAATTCCATTCCATTCCATTCCATTCCATGGAATTCCATTCCATTCCATTCCATTCCATTCCATTCCATTCCATTCCATTCCATTCCATTCCATTGAATTCCATTCCATTCCATTCCATTCCATTCCATTCCATTCCATCCCATTCCATTCCATTCCATTCCATTCCATTCTACTCGGGTTGATTCCATTCTATTCCATTCCATTCCATTCGATCCCATTTGATTCCATTCGATTCCATTCAATTCCATTCGATTCCATTCCATTCCACTCCATTCCATTCCATTGAATTCCATTCCATTCCATTCCATTCCATTCCATTCCATTCCATGGAATTCCATTCCATTCCATTCCATTCCATTCCATTCCATAGAATTCCATTCCATTCCATTCCATTCCACTGAGTTCCGTTCCATTCCATTCCATTCCGTTCCGTTCCGTTCCGTTCCGTTGCGTTCCGTTCCGTTCCGTTGTGTTCCGTTCCGTTCTACTCGGGTTGATTCCATTCTATTCCATTCCATTCCAATCCATTCCGTTCCATTCCATTGAATTCCATTCCATTCCATTCCATTCCATTGAATTCCATTCCATTCCATTCCATTCCATTGAATTCCATTCCATTCCATTCCATTCCATTGAATTCCATTCCATTCCATTCCATTCCATTCCATTCCATTCCATTCCATTCCATTCCATTCTACTGGTGTCCATTCCATTCCATTCTATTCCATTCCATTCCATTCCATTCCATTCCATTCCATTCCATTCCATTCCATTCCATTGAATTCCATTCCATTCCATTCCATTCCATTGAATTCCATTCCATTCCATTCCATTCCATTCCATTCCATTCCATTCCATTCCATTCCATTCTACTGGTGTCCATTCCATTCCATTCTATTCCATTCCATTCCATTCCATTCCATTCCATTCCATTCCATTCCATTCCATTCCATTCCTCTCCACTCCACTCCACTCCACTCCATTCCACTCCACTCCACTCCGGTACATTCCATTCCATTCCATTCCATTCCATTCCATTCCATTCCGTGCTTCTCGGGTACATTCCGTTCCGTTCCATTCCATTCCATTCCATTCCATTCCGTTCCAGTGCACTCTACTCCACTCCACTCCACTCCACTCCACTCCGGTACATTCCATTCCATTCCATTCCATTCCATTTCCATTCCCATTCCATTTCCATTCCCGTTCCATTTCCATTCCCGTTTCTTTTCCATTCCCGTTCCATTTCCATTCCAGTTCCATTACCATTCCCGTTCCATTTCCATTCCCGATCCATTTCCATTCCCGTTCCTTTTCCATTCCCGTTCCATTTCCATTCCCGTTCCGTTACCATTCCCGTTCCATTTCCGTTCCCGTTCCGTTTCCGTTCCCGTTCCATTTCCGTTCTCGTTCCGTTTCCGTTCCCGTTCCATTTCCCTTCCCGTTCCATTTCCCTTCCCGTTCCATTTCCGTTCCCGTTCCGTTTCCGTTCCCGTTCCATTTCCGTTCTCGTTCCGTTTCCGTTCCCGTTCCATTTCCATTCCCGTTCCATTTCCGTTCCCGTTCCATTTCCATTCCCGTTCCATTTCCATTCCCTTTCCATTTCCATTTCATTCCATTCCGTTCTGCTCGGGTACATTCCATTCCATTCCATTGCATTCCATTCCGTTCTGCTCCTGTCCATTCCATTCCATTCCAATCCGTTCCATTCCGTTCTACTCGGGTAGATTCCATTCCATTCCATTCCATTCCATTCCATTCCATTCCATTCCATTCCATTCCATTCCATTCCATTCTACTGGTGTCCATTCCATTCCATTCCATTCCATTCCATTCCATTCCATTCCATTCCATTGCATTCCATTCCATTCCATTCCATTCCGTTCCGTTCTACTCGGTTACATTCCATTCAATTCCATTCCATTCCGTTCTACTCGGGTAGATTCCATTCCATTCCATTCCATTCCTTTCCATTCCATTGCATTCCATTGCATTGCATTGCACTCAATTCCATTCCATTCCATTCCATTCCATTCCATTCCATTCCATTCCATTCCGTTCCGTTCAACTCAGTTACATTCCATTCAATTACATTCCATTCCGTTCTACTCGGTTACATTCCATTCCATTCCATTCCATTCCATTCCAATCCATTCCATTCCATTCCATTCCGTTCTACTCGGGTACATTCCGTTCCATTCCATTCCATTCCATTCCATTCCATTCCATTCCTTTCCGTTCTACTTTGGTACATTCCATTCCATTCCATTCCATTCCATTCCATTCCATTCCATTCCATTACATTCCATTCTATTCCATTCCGTTCTACTCAGGTTGATTCCATTCTATTCCATTCCATTCCATTCCATTCCATTCCATTCCATTCCATTCGATTCCATTCCATTCCATTCCATTGAATTCCATTCCATTCCATTCCATTCCATGGAATTCCATTCCATTCCATTCCATTCCATTCCATTCCATTCCATTCCATTCCATTCCATTCCATTCCATTCCATTCCATTCCATTCCGTTCCATTCCATTCCATTGAATTCCATTCCATTCCATTCCATTCCATTCCATTCCATTCCATTGAATTCCATTCCATTCCATTCCATTCCATTCCATTCCATCCCATTCCATTCCATTCCATTCCATTCCGTTCTACTCGGGTTGATTCCATTCTATTCCATTCCATTCCATTCGATCCCATTTGATTCCATTCGATTCCATTCAATTCCATTCGATTCCATTCCATTCCACTCCATTCCATTCCATTGAATTCCATTCCATTCCATTCCATTCCATTCCATTCCATTCCATTCCATTCCATTCCATTCCATGGAATTCCATTCCATTCCATTCCAATCCATTCCATTCCATTCCATTCCGTTCTACTCGGGTACATTCCGTTCCATTCCATTCCATTCCATTCCATTCCATTCCATTCCATTCCATTCCTTTCCGTTCTACTTTGGTACATTCCATTCCATTCCATTCCATTCCATTCCATTCCATTCCATTACATTCCATTCCATTCCATTCCGTTCTACTCAGGTTGATTCCATTCTATTCCATTCCATTCCATTCCATTCCATTCCATTCCATTCCATTCCATTCCATTCCATTCCTTTCCATTCCATTGAATTCCATTCCATTCCATTCCATTCCATGGAATTCCATTCCATTCCAATTCCATTCCATTCCATTCCATTCCATTCCATTCCATTCCATTCCATTGAATTCCATTCCATTCCATTCCATTCCATTCCATTCCATTCCATTCTACTCGGGTTGATTCCATTCTATTCCATTCCATTCCATTCGATCCCATTTGATTCCATTCGATTCCATTCAATTCCATTCGATTCCATTCCATTCCACTCCATTCCATTCCATTGAATTCCATTCCATTCCATTCCATTCCATTCCATTCCATTCCATTCCATTCCATTCCATTCCATTCCATTCCATTCCATTCCATAGAATTCCATTCCATTCCATTCCATTCCACTGAGTTCCGTTCCATTCCATTCCATTCCGTTCCGTTCCGTTCCGTTCCGTTCCGTTGCGTTCCGTTCCGTTCCGTTGTGTTCCGTTCCGTTCTACTCGGGTTGATTCCATTCTATTCCATTCCATTCCAATCCATTCCGTTCCATTCCATTGAATTCCATTCCATTCCATTCCATTCCATTGAATTCCATTCCATTCCATTCCATTCCATTGAATTCCATTCCATTCCATTCCATTCCATTGAATTCCATTCCATTCCATTCCATTCCATTCCATTCCATTCCATTCCATTCCATTCCATTCTACTGGTGTCCATTCCATTCCATTCTATTCCATTCCATTCCATTCCATTCCATTCCATTCCATTCCATTCCATTCCATTGAATTCCATTCCATTCCATTCCATTCCATTTCATTCCATTCCATTCCATTCTACTGGTGTCCATTCCATTCCATTCTATTCCATTCCATTCCATTCCATTCCATTCCATTCCATTCCATTCCTTTCCATTCCATTGCATTCCATTGCATTCCATTCCATTCCATTCCATTCCATTCCGTTCCATTCCATTCCATTCCACTCCACTCCACTCCACTCCACTCCATTCCACTCCACTCCACTCCGGTACATTCCATTCCATTCCATTCCATTCCATTCCATTCCATTCCGTGCTTCTCGGGTACATTCCGTTCCGTTCCATTCCATTCCATTCCATTCCATTCCGTTCCAGTGCACTCTACTCCACTCCACTCCACTCCACTCCACTCCGGTACATTCCATTCCATTCCATTCCATTCCATTTCCATTCCCATTCCATTTCCATTCCCGTTCCATTTCCATTCCCGTTTCTTTTCCATTCCCGTTCCATTTCCATTCCAGTTCCATTACCATTCCCGTTCCATTTCCATTCCCGATCCATTTCCATTCCCGTTCCTTTTCCATTCCCGTTCCATTTCCATTCCCGTTCCGTTACCATTCCCGTTCCATTTCCGTTCCCGTTCCGTTTCCGTTCCCGTTCCATTTCCGTTCTCGTTCCGTTTCCGTTCCCGTTCCATTTCCCTTCCCGTTCCATTTCCCTTCCCGTTCCATTTCCGTTCCCGTTCCGTTTCCGTTCCCGTTCCATTTCCGTTCTCGTTCCGTTTCCGTTCCCGTTCCATTTCCATTCCCGTTCCATTTCCGTTCCCGTTCCATTTCCATTCCCGTTCCATTTCCATTCCCTTACCATTTCCATTTCATTCCATTCCGTTCTGCTCGGGTACATTCCATTCCATTCCATTGCATTCCATTCCGTTCTGCTCCTGTCCATTCCATTCCATTCCAATCCGTTCCATTCCGTTCTACTCGGGTAGATTCCATTCCATTCCATTCCATTCCATTCCATTCCATTCCATTCCATTCCATTCCATTCCATTCCATTCCATTCTACTGGTGTCCATTCCATTCCATTCCATTCCATTCCATTCCATTCCATTCCATTCCATTGCATTCCATTCCATTCCATTCCATTCCGTTCCGTTCTACTCGGTTACATTCCATTCAATTCCATTCCATTCCGTTCTACTCGGGTAGATTCCATTCCATTCCATTCCATTCCTTTCCATTCCATTGCATTCCATTGCATTGCATTGCACTCAATTCCATTCCATTCCATTCCATTCCATTCCATTCCATTCCGTTCCGTTCAACTCAGTTACATTCCATTCAATTACATTCCATTCCGTTCTACTCGGTTACATTCCATTCCATTCCATTCCATTCCATTCCAATCCATTCCATTCCATTCCATTCCGTTCTACTCGGGTACATTCCGTTCCATTCCATTCCATTCCATTCCATTCCATTCCATTCCTTTCCGTTCTACTTTGGTACATTCCATTCCATTCCATTCCATTCCATTCCATTCCATTACATTCCATTCCATTCCATTCCGTTCTACTCAGGTTGATTCCATTCTATTCCATTCCATTCCATTCCATTCCATTCCATTCCATTCGATTCCATTCCATTCCATTCCATTGAATTCCATTCCATTCCATTCCATTCCATTCCATTCCATTCCATGGAATTCCATTCCATTCCATTCCATTCCATTCCATTCCATTGAATTCCATTCCATTCCATTCCATTCCATTCCATTGAATTCCATTCCATTCCATTCCATTCCATTGAATTCCATTCCATTCCATTCCATTCCATTCCATTCCATTCCATTCCATTCCATTCCATTCCATTCCATTCTACTGGTGTCCATTCCATTCCATTCTATTCCATTCCATTCCATTCCATTCCATTCCATTCCTTTCCATTCCATTGCATTCCATTGCATTCCATTCCATTCCATTCCATTCCATTCCATTCCATTCCATTCCATTCTATTCCACTCCACTCCACTCCACTCCACTCCACTCCATTCCACTCCACTCCACTCCGGTACATTCCATTCCATTCCATTCCAATCCATTCCATTCCATTCCGTGCTTCTCGGGTACATTCCGTTCCGTTCCATTCCATTCCATTCCATTCCATTCCGTTCCAGTGCACTCTACTCCACTCCACTCCACTCCACTCCACTCCGGTACATTCCATTCCATTCCATTCCATTCCATTTCCATTCCCATTCCATTTCCATTCCCGTTCCATTTCCATTCCCGTTTCTTTTCCATTCCCGTTCCATTTCCATTCCAGTTCCATTACCATTCCCGTTCCATTTCCATTCCCGATCCATTTCCATTCCCGTTCCTTTTCCATTCCCGTTCCATTTCCATTCCCGTTCCGTTACCATTCCCGTTCCATTTCCGTTCCCGTTCCGTTTCCGTTCCCGTTCCATTTCCGTTCTCGTTCCGTTTCCGTTCCCGTTCCATTTCCCTTCCCGTTCCATTTCCCTTCCCGTTCCATTTCCGTTCCCGTTCCGTTTCCGTTCCCGTTCCATTTCCGTTCTCGTTTCTTTTCCGTTCCCGTTCCATTTCCATTCCCGTTCCATTTCCGTTCCCGTTCCATTTCCATTCCCGTTCCATTTCCATTCCCTTTCCATTTCCATTTCATTCCATTCCGTTCTGCTCGGGTACATTCCATTCCATTCCATTGCATTCCATTCCGTTCTGCTCCTGTCCATTCCATTCCATTCCAATCCGTTCCATTCCGTTCTACTCGGGTAGATTCCATTCCATTCCATTCCATTCCATTCCATTCCATTCCATTCCATTCCATTCCATTCCATTCCATTCTACTGGTGTCCATTCCATTCCATTCCATTCCATTCCATTCCATTCCATGCCATTCCATTGCATTCCATTCCATTCCATTCCATTCCGTTCCGTTCTACTCGGTTACATTCCATTCAATTCCATTCCATTCCGTTCTACTCGGGTAGATTCCATTCCATTCCATTCCATTCCTTTCCATTCCATTGCATTCCATTGCATTGCATTGCACTCAATTCCATTCCATTCCATTCCATTCCATTCCATTCCATTCCATTCCATTCCATTCCATTCCGTTCCGTTCAACTCGGTTACATTCCATTCAATTACATTCCATTCCGTTCTACTCGGTTACATTCCATTCCATTCCATTCCATTCCATTCCAATCCATTCCATTCCATTCCATTCCGTTCTACTCGGGTACATTCCATTCCATTCCATTCCATTCCATTCCATTCCATTCCATTCCATTCCGTTCTACTTTGGTACATTCCATTCCATTCCATTCCATTCCATTCCATTCCATTCCATTCCATTCCATTCCGTTCTACTTGGGTTGATTCCATTCTATTCCATTCCATTCCATTCCATTCCATTCCATTCCATTCCATTCCATTCGATTCCATTCCATTCCATTCCATGGAAATCCATTCCATTCCATTCCATTCCATGGAATTCCATTCCATTCCATTCCATTCCATTCCATTCCATTCCATTCCATTCCATTCCATTCTACTGGTGTCCATTCCATTCCATTCCATTCCATTCCATTCCATTCCATTCCATTCCATTCCATTGCATTCCATTCCATTCCATTCCATTCCGTTCCGTTCTACTCGGTTACATTCCATTCAATTCCATTCCATTCCGTTCTACTCGGGTAGATTCCATTCCATTCCATTCCATTCCTTTCCATTCCATTGCATTCCATTGCATTGCATTGCACTCAATTCCATTCCATTCCATTCCATTCCATTCCATTCCATTCCATTCCGTTCCGTTCAACTCAGTAACATTCCATTCAATTACATTCCATTCCGTTCTACTCGGTTACATTCCATTCCATTCCATTCCATTCCATTCCAATCCATTCCATTCCATTCCATTCCGTTCTACTCGGGTACATTCCGTTCCATTCCATTCCATTCCATTCCATTACTTTCCGTTCTACTTTGGTACATTCCATTCCATTCCATTCCATTCCATTACATTCCATTCCATTACATTCCATTCCATTCCATTCCGTTCTACTCAGGTTGATTCCATTCTATTCCATTCCATTCCATTCCATTCCATTCCATTCCATGGAATTCCATTCCATTCCATTCCATTCCATTCCATTCCATTCCATTCCGTTCCATTCCATTCCATTCCATTCCATTCCGTTCCATTCCATTCCATTGAATTCCATTCCATTCCATTCCATTCCATTCCATTCCATTCCATTGAATTCCATTCCATTCCATTCCATTCCATTCCATTCCATCCCATTCCATTCCATTCCATTCCATTCCGTTCTACTCGGGTTGATTCCATTCTATTCCATTCCATTCCATTCGATCCCATTTGATTCCATTCGATTCCATTCAATTCCATTCGATTCCATTCCATTCCACTCCATTCCATTCCATTGAATTCCATTCCATTCCATTCCATTCCATTCCGTTCTACTCGGGTACATTCCGTTCCATTCCATTCCATTCCATTCCATTCCATTCCATTCCTTTCCGTTCTACTTTGGTACATTCCATTCCATTCCATTCCATTCCATTCCATTCCATTCCATTCCATTCCATTCCATTCCGTTCTACTCAGGTTGATTCCATTCTATTCCATTCCATTCCATTCCATTCCATTCCATTCCATTCCATTCCATTCGATTCCATTCCTTTCCATTCCATTGAATTCCATTCCATTCCATTCCATTCCATGGAATTCCATTCCATTCCAATTCCATTCCATTCCATTCCATTCCATTCCATTCCATTCCATTGAATTCCATTCCATTCCATTCCATTCCATTCCATTCCATTCCGTTCCATTCCATTCCATTGAATTCCATTCCATTCCATTCCATTCCATTCCATTCCATTCCATTGAATTCCATTCCATTCCATTCCATTCCATTCCATTCCATCCCATTCCATTCCATTCCATTCCATTCCATTCTACTCGGGTTGATTCCATTCTATTCCATTCCATTCCATTCGATCCCATTTGATTCCATTCGATTCCATTCAATTCCATTCGATTCCATTCCATTCCACTCCATTCCATTCCATTGAATTCCATTCCATTCCATTCCATTCCATTCCATTCCATTCCATTCCATTCCATTCCATTCCATTCCATAGAATTCCATTCCATTCCATTCCATTCCACTGAGTTCCGTTCCATTCCATTCCATTCCGTTCCGTTCCGTTCCGTTCCGTTCCGTTGCGTTCCGTTCCGTTCCGTTGTGTTCCGTTCCGTTCTACTCGGGTTGATTCCATTCTATTCCATTCCATTCCAATCCATTCCGTTCCATTCCATTGAATTCCATTCCATTCCATTCCATTCCATTGAATTCCATTCCATTCCATTCCATTCCATTGAATTCCATTCCATTCCATTCCATTCCATTGAATTCCATTCCATTCCATTCCATTCCATTCCATTCCATTCCATTCCATTCCATTCCATTCCATTCTACTGGTGTCCATTCCATTCCATTCTATTCCATTCCATTCCATTCCATTCCATTCCATTCCATTCCATTCCATAGAATTCCATTCCATTCCATTCCATTCCATTGAATTCCATTCCATTCCATTCCATTCCATTTCATTCCATTCCATTCCATTCTACTGGTGTCCATTCCATTCCATTCTATTCCATTCCATTCCATTCCATTCCATTCCATTCCTTTCCATTCCATTGCATTCCATTGCATTCCATTCCATTCCATTCCATTCCATTCCGTTCCATTCCATTCCATTCCACTCCACTCCACTCCACTCCACTCCATTCCACTCCACTCCACTCCGGTACATTCCATTCCATTCCATTCCATTCCATTCCATTCCATTCCGTGCTTCTCGGGTACATTCCGTTCCGTTCCATTCCATTCCATTCCATTCCATTCCGTTCCAGTGCACTCTACTCCACTCCACTCCACTCCACTCCACTCCGGTACATTCCATTCCATTCCATTCCATTCCATTTCCATTCCCATTCCATTTCCATTCCCGTTCCATTTCCATTCCCGTTTCTTTTCCATTCCCGTTCCATTTCCATTCCAGTTCCATTACCATTCCCGTTCCATTTCCATTCCCGATCCATTTCCATTCCCGTTCCTTTTCCATTCCCGTTCCATTTCCATTCCCGTTCCGTTACCATTCCCGTTCCATTTCCGTTCCCGTTCCGTTTCCGTTCCCGTTCCATTTCCGTTCTCGTTCCGTTTCCGTTCCCGTTCCATTTCCCTTCCCGTTCCATTTCCCTTCCCGTTCCATTTCCGTTCCCGTTCCGTTTCCGTTCCCGTTCCATTTCCGTTCTCGTTCCGTTTCCGTTCCCGTTCCATTTCCATTCCCGTTCCATTTCCGTTCCCGTTCCACTTCCATTCCCGTTCCATTTCCATTCCCTTACCATTTCCATTTCATTCCATTCCGTTCTGCTCGGGTACATTCCATTCCATTCCATTGCATTCCATTCCGTTCTGCTCCTGTCCATTCCATTCCATTCCAATCCGTTCCATTCCGTTCTACTCGGGTAGATTCCATTCCATTCCATTCCATTCCATTCCATTCCATTCCATTCCATTCCATTCCATTCTACTGGTGTCCATTCCATTCCATTCCATTCCATTCCATTCCATTCCATTCCATTCCATTCCATTGCATTCCATTCCATTCCATTCCATTCCGTTCCGTTCTACTCGGTTACATTCCATTCAATTCCATTCCATTCCGTTCTACTCGGGTAGATTCCATTCCATTCCATTCCATTCCTTTCCATTCCATTGCATTCCATTGCATTGCATTGCACTCAATTCCATTCCATTCCATTCCATTCCATTCCATTCCATTCCGTTCCGTTCAACTCAGTTACATTCCATTCAATTACATTCCATTCCGTTCTACTCGGTTACATTCCATTCCATTCCATTCCATTCCATTCCAATCCATTCCATTCCATTCCATTCCGTTCTACTCGGGTACATTCCGTTCCATTCCATTCCATTCCATTCCATTCCATTCCATTCCTTTCCGTTCTACTTTGGTACATTCCATTCCATTCCATTCCATTCCATTCCATTCCATTCCATTACATTCCATTCCATTCCATTCCGTTCTACTCAGGTTGATTCCATTCTATTCCATTCCATTCCATTCCATTCCATTCCATTCCATTCGATTCCATTCCATTCCATTCCATTGAATTCCATTCCATTCCATTCCATTCCATTCCATTCCATTCCATGGAATTCCATTCCATTCCATTCCATTCCATTCCATTCCATTGAATTCCATTCCATTCCATTCCATTCCATTCCATTGAATTCCATTCCATTCCATTCCATTCCATTGAATTCCATTCCATTCCATTCCATTCCATTCCATTCCATTCCATTCCATTCCATTCCATTCCATTCCATTCCATTCCATTCCATTCCATTCTACTGGTGTCCATTCCATTCCATTCTATTCCATTCCATTCCATTCCATTCCATTCCATTCCTTTCCATTCCATTGCATTCCATTGCATTCCATTCCATTCCATTCCATTCCATTCCATTCCATTCCATTCCATTCCACTCCACTCCACTCCACTCCACTCCACTCCATTCCACTCCACTCTACTCCGGTACATTCCATTCCATTCCATTCCAATCCATTCCATTCCATTCCGTGCTTCTCGGGTACATTCCGTTCCGTTCCATTCCATTCCATTCCATTCCATTCCGTTCCAGTGCACTCTACTCCACTCCACTCCACTCCACTCCACTCCGGTACATTCCATTCCATTCCATTCCATTCCATTTCCATTCCCATTCCATTTCCATTCCCGTTCCATTTCCATTCCCGTTTCTTTTCCATTCCCGTTCCATTTCCATTCCAGTTCCATTACCATTCCCGTTCCATTTCCATTCCCGATCCATTTCCATTCCCGTTCCTTTTCCATTCCCGTTCCATTTCCATTCCCGTTCCGTTACCATTCCCGTTCCATTTCCGTTCCCGTTCCGTTTCCGTTCCCGTTCCATTTCCGTTCTCGTTCCGTTTCCGTTCCCGTTCCATTTCCCTTCCCGTTCCATTTCCCTTCCCGTTCCATTTCCGTTCCCGTTCCGTTTCCGTTCCCGTTCCATTTCCGTTCTCGTTCCGTTTCCGTTCCCGTTCCATTTCCATTCCCGTTCCATTTCCGTTCCCGTTCCATTTCCATTCCCGTTCCATTTCCATTCCCTTTCCATTTCCATTTCATTCCATTCCGTTCTGCTCGGGTACATTCCATTCCATTCCATTGCATTCCATTCCGTTCTGCTCCTGTCCATTCCATTCCATTCCAATCCGTTCCATTCCGTTCTACTCGGGTAGATTCCATTCCATTCCATTCCATTCCATTCCATTCCATTCCATTCCATTCCATTCCATTCCATTCCATTCTACTGGTGTCCATTCCATTCCATTCCATTCCATTCCATTCCATTCCATTCCATTCCATTGCATTCCATTCCATTCCATTCCATTCCGTTCCGTTCTACTCGGTTACATTCCATTCAATTCCATTCCATTCCGTTCTACTCGGGTAGATTCCATTCCATTCCATTCCATTCCTTTCCATTCCATTGCATTCCATTGCATTGCATTGCACTCAATTCCATTCCATTCCATTCCATTCCATTCCATTCCATTCCATTCCATTCCATTCCGTTCCGTTCAACTCGGTTACATTCCATTCAATTACATTCCATTCCGTTCTACTCGGTTACATTCCATTCCATTCCATTCCATTCCATTCCAATCCATTCCATTCCATTCCATTCCGTTCTACTCGGGTACATTCCATTCCATTCCATTCCATTCCATTCCATTCCATTCCATTCCATTCCGTTCTACTTTGGTACATTCCATTCCATTCCATTCCATTCCATTCCATTCCATTCCATTCCATTCCATTCCGTTCTACTCGGGTTGATTCCATTCTATTCCATTCCATTCCATTCCATTGCATTCCATTCCATTCCATTCCATTCGATTCCATTCCATTCCATTCCATGGAAATCCATTCCATTCCATTCCATTCCATGGAATTCCATTCCATTCCATTCCATTCCATTCCATTCCATTCCATTCCATTCCATTCCATTCTACTGGTGTCCATTCCATTCCATTCCATTCCATTCCATTCCATTCCATTCCATTCCATTGCATTCCATTCCATTCCATTCCATTCCGTTCCGTTCTACTCGGTTACATTCCATTCAATTCCATTCCATTCCGTTCTACTCGGGTAGATTCCATTCCATTCCATTCCATTCCTTTCCATTCCATTGCATTCCATTGCATTGCATTGCACTCAATTCCATTCCATTCCATTCCATTCCATTCCATTCCATTCCATTCCGTTCCGTTCAACTCAGTAACATTCCATTCAATTACATTCCATTCCGTTCTACTCGGTTACATTCCATTCCATTCCATTCCATTCCATTCCAATCCATTCCATTCCATTCCATTCCGTTCTACTCGGGTACTTTCCGTTCCATTCCATTCCATTCCATTCCATTCCATTCCATTACTTTCCGTTCTACTTTGGTACATTCCATTCCATTCCATTCCATTCCATTACATTCCATTCCATTCCATTCCATTCCATTCCATTCCGTTCTACTCAGGTTGATTCCATTCTATTCCATTCCATTCCATTCCATTCCATTCCATTCCATGGAATTCCATTCCATTCCATTCCATTCCATTCCATTCCGTTCCATTCCATTCCATTCCATTCCATTCCGTTCCATTCCATTCCATTGAATTCCATTCCATTCCATTCCATTCCATTCCATTCCATTCCATTGAATTCCATTCCATTCCATTCCATTCCATTCCATTCCATCCCATTCCATTCCATTCCATTCCATTCCGTTCTACTCGGGTTGATTCCATTCTATTCCATTCCATTCCATTCGATCCCATTTGATTCCATTCGATTCCATTCAATTCCATTCGATTCCATTCCATTCCACTCCATTCCATTCCATTGAATTCCATTCCATTCCATTCCATTCCATTCCATGGAATTCCATTCCATTCCATTCCATTCCATTCCATAGAATTCCATTCCATTCCATTCCATTCCACTGAATTCCGTTCCATTCCATTCCATTCCGTTCCGTTCCGTTCCGTTCCGTTCCGTTGCGCTCCGTTCCGTTCCGTTGTGTTCCGTTCCGTTCTACTCGGGTTGATTCCATTCTATTCCATTCCATTCCAATCCATTCCGTTCCATTCCATAGAATTCCATTCCATTCCATTCCATTCCATTCCATTCCATTCCATTGAATTCCATTCCATTCCATTCCATTCCATTCCATTCCATTCCATTCCATTCCATTCCATTCCATGGAATTCCGTTCCATTCCATTCCATTCCGTTCCTTTCCGTCCCGTTCCGTTCCGTTCCGTTCCGTTGCGTTCCGTTCCGTTCTACTCGGGTTGATTCCATTCTATTCCATTCCATTCCATTCGATTCCATTCGATTCCATTCGATTCCACTCCATTCCATTCCATAGAATTCCATTCCATTCCATTCCATTCCATTGAATTCCATTCCATTCCATTCCATTCCATTGAATTCCATTCCATTCCATTCCATTCCATTGAATTCCATTCCATTCCATTCCATTCCATTCCATTCCATTCCATTCCATTCCATTCCATTCTACTGGTGTCCATTCCATTCCATTCCATTCCATTCCATTCCATTCCATTCCATTCCATTGAATTCCATTCCATTGAATTCCATTCCATTCCATTCCATTCCATTGAATTCCATTCCATTCCATTCCATTCCATTCCATTCCATTCCATTCCATTCCATTCCATTCCATTCTACTGGTGTCCATTCCATTCCATTCTATTCCATTCCATTCCATTCCATTCCATTCCATTCCTTTCCATTCCATTGCATTCCATTGCATTCCATTCCATTCCATTCCATTCCATTCCATTCCATTCCCCTCCACTCCACTCCACTCCACTCCATTGCACTCCACTCCACTCCGGTACATTCCGTTCCGTTCCATTCCTTTCCATTCCATTCCATTCCGTTCCAGTGCACTCTACTCCACTCCACTCCACTCCACTCCACTCCGGTACATTCCATTCCATTCCATTCCATTCCATTCCATTCCATTTCCATTCCCATTCCATTTCCATTCCCGTTCCATTTCCATTCCCGTTTCTTTTCCATTCCCGTTCCATTTCCATTCCAGTTCCATTACCATTCCCGTTCCATTTCCATTCCCGATCCATTTCCATTCCCGTTCCTTTTCCATTCCCGTTCCATTTCCATTCCCGTTCCGTTACCATTCCCGTTCCATTTCCGTTCTCGTTCCGTTTCCGTTCCCGTTCCATTTCCCTTCCTGTTCCATTTCCGTTCCCGTTCCATTTCCATTCCTGTTCCATTTCCGTTCCCGTTCCATTTCCATTCCCGTTCTATTTCCATTCCCTTTCCATTTCCATTTCATTCCATTCCGTTCTGCTCGGGTACATTCCATTCCATTCCATTGCATTCCATTCCGTTCTGCTCCTGTCCATTCCATTCCATTCCATTCCGTTCCATTCCGTTCTACTAGGGTAGATTCCATTCCATTCCATTCCATTCCATTCCATTCCATTCCATTCCATTCCATTCCATTCCATTCCATTCCATTCTACTGGTGTCCATTCCATTCCATTCCATTCCATTCCATTCCATTCCATTCCATTGCATTCCATTCCATTGCATTCCATTCCATTCCGTTCCGTTCTACTCGGTTACATTCCATTCAATTCCATTCCATTCCGTTCTACTCGGGTAGATTCCATTCCATTCCATTCCATTCCATTCCTTTCCATTCCATTGCATTCCATTGCATTGCATTGCACTCAATTCCATTCCATTCCATTCCATTCCATTCCATTCCATTCCATTCCATTCCGTTCCGTTCAACTCGGTTACATTCCATTCAATTACATTCCATTCCGTTCTACTCGGTTACATTCCATTCCATTCCATTCCATTCCATTCCATTCCATTCCATTCCATTCCGTTCTACTCGGGTTGATTCCATTCTATTCCATTCCATTCCATTCCATTCCATTCCATTCCATTCCATTCCATTCCATTCCATTCGATTCCATTCCATTCCATTCCATTGAATTCCATTCCATTCCATTCCATTCCATGGAATTCCATTGAATTCCATTCCATTCCATTCCATTCCATTCCATTGAATTCCATTCCATTCCATTCCATTCCATTCCATTGAATTCCATTCCGTTCCATTCCATTCCATTGAATTCCATTCCATTCCATTCCATTCCATTCCATTCCATTCCATTCCATTCCATTCCATTGAATTCCATTCCATTCCATTCCATTCCATTCCATTCCATTCCATCCCATTCCATTCCATTCCATTCCATTCCGTTCTACTCGGGTTGATTCCATTCTATTCCATTCCATTCCATTCGATCCCATTTGATTCCATTCGATTCCATTCAATTCCATTCGATTCCATTCCATTCCACTCCATTCCATTCCATTGAATTCCATTCCATTCCATTCCATTCCATTCCATTCCATTCCATTCCATTCCATTCCATTGAATTCCATTCCATTCCATTCCATTCCATTCCATTGAATTCCATTCCATTCCATTGAATTCCATTCCATTCCATTCCATTCCATTCCATTCCATTCCATTCCATTCCATTCTACTGGTGTCCATTCCATTCCATTCCATTCCATTCCATTCCATTCCATTCCATTCCTTTCCATTCCATTGCATTCCATTGCATTCCATTCCATTCCATTCCATTCCATTCCATTCCATTCCACTCCACTCCACTCCACTCCACTCCATTCCATTCCACTCCACTCCGGTACATTCCATTCCATTCCATTCCATTCCATTCCATTCCATTTCCATTCCCATTCCATTTCCATTCCCGTTCCATTTCCATTCCCGTTTCTTTTCCATTCCCGTTCCATTTCCATTCCAGTTCCATTACCATTCCCGTTCCATTTCCATTCCCGATCCATTTCCATTCCCGTTCCATTTCCATTCCAGTTCCATTACCATTCCCGTTCCATTTCCATTCCCGATCCATTTCCATTCCCGTTCCATTTCCATTCCCGTTCCATTTCCATTCCCGTTCCATTACCATTCCCGTTCCATTTCCGTTCCCGTTCCGTTTCCGTTCCCGTTCCATTTCCGTTCTCGTTCCGTTTCCGTTCCCGTTCCATTTCCATTCCCGTTCCATTTCCTTTCCCGTTCCATTTCCATTCCCGTTCCATTTCCATTCCCTTTCCATTTCCATTTCATTCCATTCCGTTCTGCTCGGGTACATTCCATTCCATTCCATTGCATTCCATTCCGTTCTGCTCCTGTCCATTCCATTCCATTCCAATCCGTTCCATTCCGTTCTACTCGGGTAGATTCCATTCCATTCCATTCCATTCCATTCCATTCCATTCCATTCCATTCCATTCCATTCCATTCTACTGGTGTCCATTCCATTCCATTCCATTCCATTCCATTCCATTCCATTCCATTCCATTCCATTCCATTCCATTGCATTCCATTCCATTCCATTCCATTCCGTTCCGTTCTACTCGGTTACATTCCATTCAATTCCATTCCATTCCGTTCTACTCGGGTAGATTCCATTCCATTCCATTCCATTCCATTCCATTCCATTCCATTCTAGTGGTGTCCATTCCATTCCATTCCATTCCATTCCATTCCATTCCTTTCCATTCCATTGCATTCCATTGCATTCCATTCCATTCCATTCCATTCCATTCCATTCCATTCCATTCCATTCCACTCCACTCCACTCCACTCCACTCCATTCCACTCCACTCCACTCCGGTACATTCCATTCCATTCCATTCCATTCCATTCCATTCCATTCCATTCCATTCCGTTCCAGTGCTCTCTACTCCACTCCACTCCACTCCACTCCACTCCGGTACATTCCATTCCATTCCATTCCATTCCATTCCATTCCATTTCCATTCCCATTCCATTTCCATTCCCGTTCCATTTCCATTCCCGTTTCTTTTCCATTCCCGTTCCATTTCCATTCCAGTTCCATTACCATTCCCGTTCCATTTCCATTCCCGATCCATTTCCATTCCCGTTCCATTTCCATTCCCGTTCCATTTCCATTCCCGTTCCATTACCATTCCCGTTCCATTTCCGTTCCCGTTCCGTTTCCGTTCCCGTTCCATTTCCGTTCTCGTTCCGTTTCCGTTCCCGTTCCATTTCCATTCCCGTTCCATTTCCGTTCCCCTTCCATTTCCATTCCCGTTCCATTTCCATTCCCTTTCCATTTCCATTTCATTCCATTCCGTTCTGCTCGGGTACATTCCATTCCATTCCATTGCATTCCATTCCGTTCTGCTCCTGTCCATTCCATTCCATTCCAATCCGTTCCATTCCGTTCTACTCGGGTAGATTCCATTCCATTCCATTCCATTCCATTCCATTCCATTCCATTCCATTCCATTCCATTCCATTCCATTCCATTCCATTCCATTCCATTCTACTGGTGTCCATTCCATTCCATTCCATTCCATTCCATTCCATTGCATTCCATTCCATTCCGTTCCGTTCTACTCGGTTACATTCCATTCAATTCCATTCCATTCCGTTCTACTCGGGTAGATTCCATTCCATTCCATTCCATTCCTTTCCATTCCATTGCATTCCATTGCATTGCATTGCACTCAATTCCATTCCATTCCATTCCATTCCATTCCATTCCATTCCATTCCATTCCGTTCCGTTCAACTCGGTTACATTCCATTCAATTACATTCCATTCCGTTCTACTCGGTTACATTCCATTCCATTCCATTCCATTCCATTCCAATCCATTCCATTCCATTCCATTCCGTTCTACTCGGGTACATTCCGTTCCATTCCATTCCATTCCATTCCATTCCATTCCATTCCTTTCCGTTCTACTTTGGTACATTCCATTCCATTGCATTCCATTCCATTCCATTCCATTCCATTCCGTTCCGTTCTACTCGGTTACATTCCATTCAATTCCATTCCATTCCGTTCTACTCGGGTAGATTCCATTCGATTCCATTCCATTCCTTTCCATTCCATTGCATTCCATTGCATTGCATTGCACTCAATTCCATTCCATTCCATTCCATTCCATTCCATTGAATTCCATTCCATTCCATTGAATTCCATTCCATTCCATTCCATTCCATTCCATTCCATTCCATTCCATTCCATTCCATTCCATTGAATTCCTTTCCATTCCATTCCATTCCATGGAATTCCATTCCATTCCATTCCATTCCATTCCATTCCATTCCATTCCATTGAATTCCATTCCATTCCATTCCATTCCATTCCATTCCATCCCATTCCATTCCATTCCATTCCATTCCGTTCTACTCGGGTTGATTCCATTCTATTCCATTCCATTCCATTCCATTCCATTCCATTCCTTTCCATTCCATTCCATTCGATTCCATTCCATTCCATTCCATTGAATTCCATTCCATTCCATTCCATTCCATGGAATTCCATTGAATTCCATTCCATTCCATTCCATTCCATTCCATTGAATTCCATTCCATTCCATTCCATTCCATTCCATTGAATTCCATTCCGTTCCATTCCATTCCATTGAATTCCATTCCATTCCATTCCATTCCATTCCATTCCATTCCATTCCATTCCATTCCATTCCATTCCATTGAATTCCATTCCATTCCATTCCATTCCATTCCATTCCATTCCATCCCATTCCATTCCATTCCATTCCATTCCGTTCTTCTCGGGTTGATTCCATTCTATTCCATTCCATTCCATTCGATCCCATTTGATTCCATTCGATTCCATTCAATTCCATTCGATTCCATTCCATTCCACTCCATTCCATTCCATTGAATTCCATTCCATTCCATTCCATTCCATTCCATTCCATTCCATTCCATTCCATTCCATTCCATTGAATTCCATTCCATTGAATTCCATTCCATTCCATTGAATTCCATTCCATTCCATTGAATTCCATTCCATTCCATTCCATTCCATTCCATTCCATTCCATTCCATTCTACTGGTGTCCATTCCATTCCATTCCATTCCATTCCATTCCATTCCTTTCCATTCCATTGCATTCCATTGCATTCCATTCCATTCCATTCCATTCCATTCCATTCCATTCCATTCCACTCCACTCCACTCCACTCCACTCCATTCCACTCCACTCCACTCCGGTACATTCCATTCCATTCCATTCCATTCCATTCCATTCCATTTCCATTCCCATTCCATTTCCATTCCCGTTAAATTTCCATTCCCGTTTCTTTTCCATTCCCGTTCCATTTCCATTCCAGTTCCATTACCATTCCCGTTCCATTTCCATTACCGATCCATTTCCATTCCCGTTCCATTTCCATTCCAGTTCCATTACCATTCCCGTTCCATTTCCATTCCCGATCCATTTCCATTCCCGTTCCATTTCCATTCCCGTTCCATTTCCATTCCCGTTCCATTACCATTCCCGTTCCATTTCCGTTCCCGTTCCGTTTCCGTTCCCGTTCCATTTCCGTTCTCGTTCCGTTTCCGTTCCCGTTCCATTTCCATTCCCGTTCCATTTCCGTTCCCGTTCCATTTCCATTCCCGTTCCATTTCCATTCCCTTTCCATTTCCATTTCATTCCATTCCGTTCTGCTCGGGTACATTCCATTCCATTCCATTGCATTCCATTCCGTTCTGCTCCTGTCCATTCCATTCCATTCCAATCCGTTCCATTCCGTTCTACTCGGGTAGATTCCATTCCATTCCATTCCATTCCATTCCATTCCATTCCATTCCATTCCATTCCATTCCATTCTACTGGTGTCCATTCCATTCCATTCCATTCCATTCCATTCCATTCCATTCCATTCCATTGCATTCCATTCCATTCCATTCCATTCCGTTCCGTTCTACTCGGTTACATTCCATTCAATTCCATTCCATTCCGTTCTACTCGGGTAGATTCCATTCCATTCCATTCCATTCCTTTCCATTCCATTGCATTCCATTGCATTGCATTGCACTCAATTCCATTCCATTCCATTCCATTCCATTCCATTCCGTTCCGTTCAACTCGGTTACATTCCATTCAATTACATTCCATTCCGTTCTACTCGGTTACATTCCATTCCATTCCATTCCATTCCATTCCATTCCAATCAATTCCATTCCATTCCATTCCGTTCTACTCGGGTACATTCCATTCCATTCCATTCCATTCCATTCCATTCCATTCCATTCCATTCCGTTCTACTTTGGTACATTCCATTCCATTCGATTCCATTCCATTCCATTCCATTACATTCCATTCCATTCCATTCCGTTCTATTCAGGTTGATTCCATTCTATTCCATTCCATTCCATTCCATTCCATTCCATTCCATTCCATTCCATTCGATTCCATTCCATTCCATTCCATTGAATTCCATTCCATTCCATTCCATTCCATTCCATTCCATTCCATTCCATTCCATTCCATTCCATTCCATTCCATTGAATTCCATTCCATTCCATTCCATTCCATTCCATTCCATTGAATTCCATTCCGTTCCATTCCATTCCATTGAATTCCATTCCATTCCATTCCATTCCATTGCATTCCATTCCATTGAATTCCATTCCATTCCATTCCATTCCATTCCATTCCATCCCATTCCATTCCATTCCATTCCATTCCGTTCTACTCGGGTTGATTCCATTCTATTCCATTCCATTCCATTCGATCCCATTTGATTCCATTCGATTCCATTCAATTCCATTCGATTCCATTCCATTCCACTCCATTCCATTCCATTGAATTCCATTCCATTCCATTCCATTCCATTCCATTCCATTCCATTCCATGGAATTACATTCCATTCCATTCCATTCCATTCCATAGAATTCCATTCCATTCCATTCCATTCCACTGAATTCCGTTCCATTCCATTCCATTCCGTTCCGTTCCGTTCCGTTCCGTTCCGTTCCGTTGCGTTCCGTTCCATTCCGTTGTGTTCCGTTCCGTTCTACTCGGGTTGATTCCATTCTATTCCATTCCATTCCAATCCATTCCGTTCCATTCCATTGAATTCCATTCCATTCCATTCCATTCCATGGAATTCCATTGAATTCCACTGCATTCCATTCCATTCCATTCCATTCCATTCCATTGAATTCCATTCCATTCCATTCCATTCCATGGAATTCCGTTCCATTCCATTCCATTCCGTTCCTTTCCGTCCCGTTCCGTTCCGTTCCGTTCCGTTGCGTTCCGTTCCGTTCTACTCGGGTTGATTCCATTCTATTCCATTCCATTCCATTCGATTCCATTCGATTCCATTCGATTCCACTCCATTCCATTCCATAGAATTCCATTCCATTCCATTCCATTCCATTGAATTCCATTCCATTCCATTCCATTCCATAGAATTCCATTCCATTCCATTCCATTCCATTGAATTCCATTCCATTCCATTCCATTCCATTCCATTCCATTCCATTCCATTCCATTCTATTCCATTCTACTGGTGTCCATTCCATTCCATTCCATTCCATTCCATTCCATTCCATTCCATTCCATTCCTTTCCATTCCATTGCATTCCATTGCATTCCATTCCATTCCATTCCATTCCATTCCATTCCATTCCACTCCACTCCACTCCACTCCACTCCACTCCATTCCACTCCACTCCACTCCGGTACATTCCATTCCATTCCATTCCATTCCATTCCATTCCATTCCGTGCTTCTCGGGTACATTCCGTTCCGTTCCATTCCATTCCATTCCATTCCATTCCGTTCCAGTGCACTCTACTCCACTCCACTCCACTCCACTCCACTCCGGTACATTCCATTCCATTCCATTCCATTCCATTCCATTCCATTCCATTTCCATTCCCATTCCATTTCCATTCCCGTTCCATTTCCATTCCCGTTTCTTTTCCATTCCCGATCCATTTCCATTCCAGTTCCATTACCATTCCCGTTCCATTTCCATTCCCGATCCATTTCCATTCCCGTTCCTTTTCCATTCCCGTTCCATTTCCATTCCCGTTCCGTTACCATTCCCGTTCCATTTCCGTTCCCGTTCCGTTTCCGTTCCCGTTCCATTTCCGTTCTCGTTCCGTTTCCGTTCCCGTTCCATTTCCATTCCCGTTCCATTTCCGTTCCCGTTCCATTTCCATTCCCGTTCCATTTCCGTTCCCGTTCCATTTCCATTCCCGTTCTATTTCCATTCCCTTTCCATTTCCTTTTCATTCCATTCCGTTCTGCTCGGGTACATTCCATTCCATTCCATTGCATTCCATTCCGTTCTGCTCCTGTCCATTCCATTCCATTCCATTCCGTTCCATTCCGTTCTACTCGGGTAGATTCCATTCCATTCCATTCCATTCCATTCCATTCCATTCCATTCCATTCCATTCCATTCTACTGGTGTCCATTCCATTCCATTCCATTCCATTCCATTCCATTCCATTCCATTGCATTCCATTCCATTCCATTCCATTCCATTCCGTTCCGTTCTACTCGGTTACATTCCATTCAATTCCATTCCATTCCGTTCTACTCGGGTAGATTCCATTCCATTCCATTCCATTCCATTCCTTTCCATTCCATTGCATTCCATTGCATTGCATTGCACTCAATTCCATTCCATTCCATTCCATTCCATTCCATTCCATTCCATTCCATTCCATTCCATTCCGTTCCGTTCAACTCGGTTACATTCCATTCAATTACATTCCATTCCGTTCTACTCGGTTACATTCCATTCCATTCCATTCCATTCCATTCCAATCCATTCCATTCCATTCCATTCCGTTCTACTCGGGTACATTCCATTCCATTCCATTCCATTCCATTCCATTCCATTCCATTCCATTCCATTCCGTTCTACTCGGGTTGATTCCATTCTATTCCATTCCATTCCATTCCATTCCATTCCATTCCATTCCATTCCATTCCATTCGATTCCATTCCATTCCATTCCATTGAATTCCATTCCATTCCATTCCATTCCATGGAATTCCATTCCATTCCATTCCATGGAATTCCATTCCATTCCATTCCATGGAATTCCATTCCATTCCATTCCATTCCATTCCATTCCATTCCATGGAATTCCATTCCATTCCATTCCATTCCATTCCATTCCATTCCATTCCTTTCCATTCCATTGCATTCCATTGCATTCCATTCCATTCCATTCCAGTCCATTCCATTCCATTCCACTCCACTCCACTCCACTCCACTCCATTCCACTCCACTCCACTCCGGTACATTCCATTCCATTCCATTCCATTCCATTCCATTCCATTTCCATTCCCATTCCATTTCCATTCCCGTTCCATTTCCATTCCCGTTTCTTTTCCATTCCCGTTCCATTTCCATTCCAGTTCCATTACCATTCCCGTTCCATTTCCATTCCCGATCCATTTCCATTCCCGTTCCATTTCCATTCCAGTTCCATTACCATTCCCGTTCCATTTCCATTCCCGATCCATTTCCATTCCCGTTCCATTTCCATTCCCGTTCCATTTCCTTTCCCGTTCCATTACCATTCCCGTTCCATTTCCGTTCCCGTTCCGTTTCCGTTCCCGTTCCATTTCCGTTCTCGTTCCGTTTCCGTTCCCGTTCCATTTCCATTCCCGTTCCATTTCCGTTCCCGTTCCATTTCCATTCCCGTTCCATTTCCATTCCCTTTCCATTTCCATTTCATTCCATTCCGTTCTGCTCGGGTACATTCCTTTCCATTCCATTGCATTCCATTCCGTTCTGCTCCTGTCCATTCCATTCCATTCCAATCCGTTCCATTCCGTTCTACTCGGGTAGATTCCATTCCATTCCATTCCATTCCATTCCATTCCATTCCATTCCATTCCATTCCATTCTACTGGTGTCCATTCCATTCCATTCCATTCCATTCCATTCCATTCCATTCCATTCCATTCCATTCCATTGCATTCCATTCCATTCCATTCCATTCCGTTCCGTTCTACTCGGTTACATTCCATTCAATTCCATTCCATTCCGTTCTACTCGGGTAGATTTCATTCCATTCCATTCCATTCCTTTCCATTCCATTGCATTCCATTGCATTGCATTGCACTCAATTCCATTCCATTCCATTCCATTCCATTCCATTCCATTCCATTCCATTCCATTCCATTCCGTTCCGTTCAACTCGGTTACATTCCATTCAATTACATTCCATTCCATTCCATTCCATTCCGTTCCGTTCAACTCGGTTACATTCCATTCAATTACATTCCATTCCGTTCTACTCGGTTACATTCCATTCCATTCCATTCCATTCCATTCCAATCTATTCCATTCCATTGAATTCCATTCCATTCCATTCCATTCCATTCCATTCCATTCCATTCCATTCCATTCTACTGGTGTCCATTCCATTCCATTCCATTCCATTCCATTCCATTCCATTCCTTTCCATTCCATTGCATTCCATTGCATTCCATTCCATTCCATTCCATTCCATTCCATTCCATTCCACTCCACTCCACTCCACTCCACTCCATTCCACTCCACTCCACTCCGGTACATTCCATTCCATTCCATTCCATTCCATTCCATTCCATTCCATTCCATTCCATTCCATTCCGTGCTTCTCGGGTACATTCCGTTCCGTTCCATTCCATTCCATTCCATTCCATTCCGTTCCAGTGCACTCTACTCCACTCCACTCCACTCCACTCCACTCCGGTACATTCCATTCCATTCCATTCCATTCCATTCCATTCCATTCCATTTCCATTCCCATTCCATTTCCATTCCCGTTCCATTTCCATTCCCGTTTCTTTTCCATTCCCGTTCCATTTCCATTCCAGTTCCATTACCATTCCCGTTCCATTTCCATTCCCGATCCATTTCCATTCCCGTTCCATTTCCATTCCCGTTCCATTTCCATTCCCGTTCCATTACCATTCCCGTTCCATTTCCGTTCCCGTTCCGTTTCCGTTCCCGTTCCATTTCCGTTCTCGTTCCGTTTCCGTTCCCGTTCCATTTCCATTCCCGTTCCATTTCCGTTCCCGTTCCATTTCCATTCCCGTTCCATTTCCATTCCCTTTCCATTTCCATTTCATTCCATTCCGTTCTGCTCGGTTACATTCCATTCCATTCCATTGCATTCCATTCCGTTCTGCTCCTGTCCATTCCATTCCATTCCAATCCGTTCCATTCCGTTCTACTCGGGTAGATTCCATTCCATTCCATTCCATTCCATTCCATTCCATTCCATTCCATTCCATTCCATTCTACTGGTGTCCATTCCATTCCATTCCATTCCATTCCATTCCATTCCATTCCATTCCATTGCATTCCATTCCATTCCATTCCATTCCGTTCCGTTCTACTCGGTTACATTCCATTCAATTCCATTCCATTCCGTTCTACTCGGGTAGATTCCATTCCATTCCATTCCATTCCTTTCCATTCCATTGCATTCCATTGCATTGCATTGCACTCAATTCCATTCCATTCCATTCCATTCCATTCCATTCCATTCCATTCCATTCCGTTCCGTTCAACTCAGTTACATTCCATTCAATTACATTCCATTCCGTTCTACTCGGTTACATTCCATTCCATTCCATTCCATTCCATTCCAATCCATTCCATTCCATTCCATTCCGTTCTACTCGGGTACATTCCGTTCCATTCCATTCCATTCCATTCCATTCCATTCCATTCCTTTCCGTTCTACTTTGGTACATTCCATTCCATTCCATTCCATTCCATTCCATTCCATTCCATTACATTCCATTCCATTCCATTCCGTTCTACTCAGGTTGATTCCATTCTATTCCATTCCATTCCATTCCATTCCATTCCATTCCATTCCATTCGATTCCATTCCTTTCCATTCCATTGAATTCCATTCCATTCCATTCCATTCCATGGAATTCCATTCCATTCCATTCCATTCCATTCCATTCCATTCCATTCCATTCCATTGAATTCCATTCCATTCCATTCCATTCCATTCCATTCCATTCCATCCCATTCCATTCCATTCCATTCCATTCCATTCTACTCGGGTTGATTCCATTCTATTCCATTCCATTCCATTCGATCCCATTTGATTCCATTCGATTCCATTCAATTCTATTCGATTCCATTCCATTCCACTCCATTCCATTCCATTGAATTCCATTCCATTCCATTCCATTCCATTCTACTGGTGTCCATTCCATTCCATTCCATTCCATTCCATTCCATTCCAATCCATTCCATTCCATTCCATTCCGTTCTACTCGGGTACATTCCATTCCATTCCATTCCATTCCATTCCATTCCATTCCATTCCATTCCATTCCGTTCTACTCGGGTTGATTCCATTCTATTCCATTCCATTCCATTCCATTCCATTCCATTCCATTCCATGGAATTCCATTCCATTCCATTCCATTCCATTCCATTCCATTCCATGGAATTCCATTCCATTCCATTCCATTCCATTCCATTCCATTCCATTCCTTTCCATTCCATTGCATTCCATTGCATTCCATTCCATTCCATTCCAGTCCATTCCATTCCATTCCACTCCACTCCACTCCACTCCACTCCATTCCACTCCACTCCACTCCGGTACATTCCATTCCATTCCATTCCATTCCATTCCATTCCATTTCCATTCCCATTCCATTTCCATTCCCGTTCCATTTCCATTCCCGTTTCTTTTCCATTCCCGTTCCATTTCCATTCCAGTTCCATTACCATTCCCGTTCCATTTCCATTCCCGATCCATTTCCATTCCCGTTCCATTTCCATTCCAGTTCCATTACCATTCCCGTTCCATTTCCATTCCCGATCCATTTCCATTCCCGTTCCATTTCCATTCCCGTTCCATTTCCTTTCCCGTTCCATTACCATTCCCGTTCCATTTCCGTTCCCGTTCCGTTTCCGTTCCCGTTCCATTTCCGTTCTCGTTCCGTTTCCGTTCCCGTTCCATTTCCATTCCCGTTCCATTTCCGTTCCCGTTCCATTTCCATTCCCGTTCCATTTCCATTCCCTTTCCATTTCCATTTCATTCCATTCCGTTCTGCTCGGGTACATTCCTTTCCATTCCATTGCATTCCATTCCGTTCTGCTCCTGTCCATTCCATTCCATTCCAATCCGTTCCATTCCGTTCTACTCGGGTAGATTCCATTCCATTCCATTCCATTCCATTCCATTCCATTCCATTCCATTCCATTCCATTCTACTGGTGTCCATTCCATTCCATTCCATTCCATTCCATTCCATTCCATTCCATTCCATTCCATTCCATTGCATTCCATTCCATTCCATTCCATTCCGTTCCGTTCTACTCGGTTACATTCCATTCAATTCCATTCCATTCCGTTCTACTCGGGTAGATTTCATTCCATTCCATTCCATTCCTTTCCATTCCATTGCATTCCATTGCATTGCATTGCACTCAATTCCATTCCATTCCATTCCATTCCATTCCATTCCATTCCATTCCATTCCATTCCGTTCCGTTCAACTCGGTTACATTCCATTCAATTACATTCCATTCCATTCCATTCCATTCCGTTCCGTTCAACTCGGTTACATTCCATTCAATTACATTCCATTCCGTTCTACTCGGTTACATTCCATTCCATTCCATTCCATTCCATTCCAATCTATTCCATTCCATTGAATTCCATTCCATTCCATTCCATTCCATTCCATTCCATTCCATTCCATTCCATTCTACTGGTGTCCATTCCATTCCATTCCATTCCATTCCATTCCATTCCATTCCTTTCCATTCCATTGCATTCCATTGCATTCCATTCCATTCCATTCCATTCCATTCCATTCCATTCCACTCCACTCCACTCCACTCCACTCCATTCCACTCCACTCCACTCCGGTACATTCCATTCCATTCCATTCCATTCCATTCCATTCCATTCCATTCCATTCCATTCCATTCCGTGCTTCTCGGGTACATTCCGTTCCGTTCCATTCCATTCCATTCCATTCCATTCCGTTCCAGTGCACTCTACTCCACTCCACTCCACTCCACTCCACTCCGGTACATTCCATTCCATTCCATTCCATTCCATTCCATTCCATTCCATTTCCATTCCCATTCCATTTCCATTCCCGTTCCATTTCCATTCCCGTTTCTTTTCCATTCCCGTTCCATTTCCATTCCAGTTCCATTACCATTCCCGTTCCATTTCCATTCCCGATCCATTTCCATTCCCGTTCCATTTCCATTCCCGTTCCATTTCCATTCCCGTTCCATTACCATTCCCGTTCCATTTCCGTTCCCGTTCCGTTTCCGTTCCCGTTCCATTTCCGTTCTCGTTCCGTTTCCGTTCCCGTTCCATTTCCATTCCCGTTCCATTTCCGTTCCCGTTCCATTTCCATTCCCGTTCCATTTCCATTCCCTTTCCATTTCCATTTCATTCCATTCCGTTCTGCTCGGTTACATTCCATTCCATTCCATTGCATTCCATTCCGTTCTGCTCCTGTCCATTCCATTCCATTCCAATCCGTTCCATTCCGTTCTACTCGGGTAGATTCCATTCCATTCCATTCCATTCCATTCCATTCCATTCCATTCCATTCCATTCTACTGGTGTCCATTCCATTCCATTCCATTCCATTCCATTCCATTCCATTCCATTCCATTGCATTCCATTCCATTCCATTCCATTCCGTTCCGTTCTACTCGGTTACATTCCATTCAATTCCATTCCATTCCGTTCTACTCGGGTAGATTCCATTCCATTCCATTCCATTCCTTTCCATTCCATTGCATTCCATTGCATTGCATTGCACTCAATTCCATTCCATTCCATTCCATTCCATTCCATTCCATTCCATTCCATTCCGTTCCGTTCAACTCAGTTACATTCCATTCAATTACATTCCATTCCGTTCTACTCGGTTACATTCCATTCCATTCCATTCCATTCCATTCCAATCCATTCCATTCCATTCCATTCCGTTCTACTCGGGTACATTCCGTTCCATTCCATTCCATTCCATTCCATTCCATTCCATTCCTTTCCGTTCTACTTTGGTACATTCCATTCCATTCCATTCCATTCCATTCCATTCCATTACATTACATTCCATTCCATTCCATTCCGTTCTACTCAGGTTGATTCCATTCTATTCCATTCCATTCCATTCCATTCCATTCCATTCCATTCCATTCGATTCCATTCCTTTCCATTCCATTGAATTCCATTCCATTCCATTCCATTCCATGGAATTCCATTCCATTCCATTCCATTCCATTCCATTCCATTCCATTCCATTCCATTGAATTCCATTCCATTCCATTCCATTCCATTCCATTCCATTCCATCCCATTCCATTCCATTCCATTCCATTCCATTCTACTCGGGTTGATTCCATTCTATTCCATTCCATTCCATTCGATCCCATTTGATTCCATTCGATTCCATTCAATTCTATTCGATTCCATTCCATTCCACTCCATTCCATTCCATTGAATTCCATTCCATTCCATTCCATTCCATTCCATTCCATTCCATTCCATGGAATTCCATTCCATTCCATTCCATTCCATTCCATAGAATTCCATTCCATTCCATTCCATTCCACTGAGTTCCGTTCCATTCCATTCCATTCCGTTCCGTTCCGTTCCGTTCCGTTCCGTTGCGTTCCGTTCCGTTCCGTTGTGTTCCGTTCCGTTCTACTCGGGTTGATTCCATTCTATTCCATTCCATTCCAATCCATTCCGTTCCATTCCATTGAATTCCATTCCATTCCATTCCATTCCATTCTACTGGTGTCCATTCCATTCCATTCCATTCCATTCCATTCCATTCCATTCCATTCCTTTCCATTCCATTGCATTCCATTGCATTCCATTCCATTCCATTCCATTCCATTCCATTCCATTCCACTCCACTCCACTCCACTCCACTCCATTCCACTCCACTCCACTCCGGTACATTCCATTCCATTCCATTCCATTCCATTCCATTCCATTCCATTCCATTCCGTGCTTCTCGGGTACATTCCGTTCCGTTCCATTCCATTCCATTCCATTCCATTCCGTTCCAGTGCTCTCTACTCCACTCCACTCCACTCCACTCCACTCCGGTACATTCCATTCCATTCCATTCCATTCCATTCCATTCCATTTCCATTCCCATTCCATTTCCATTCCCGTTCCATTTCCATTCCCGTTTCTTTTCCATTCCCGTTCCATTTCCATTCCCGTTCCATTACCATTCCCTTTCCATTTCCATTCCCGATCCATTTCCATTCCCGTTCCATTTCCATTCCCGTTCCATTTCCATTCCCGTTCCATTACCATTCCCGTTCCATTTCCGTTCCCGTTCCGTTTCCGTTCCCGTTCCATTTGCGTTCTCGTTCCGTTTCCGTTCCCGTTCCATTTCCATTCCCGTTCCATTTCCGTTCCCGTTCCATTTCCATTCCCGTTCCATTTCCATTCCCTTTCCATTTCCATTTCATTCCATTCCGTTCTGCTCGGTTACATTCCATTCCATTCCATTGCATTCCATTCCGTTCTGCTCCTGTCCATTCCATTCCATTCCAATCCGTTCCATTCCGTTCTACTCGGGTAGATTCCATTCCATTCCATTCCATTCCATTCCTTTCCATTCCATTCCATTCCATTCTACTGGTGTCCATTCCATTCCATTCCATTCCATTCCATTCCATTCCATTCCATTCCATTCCATTGCATTCCATTCCATTCCATTCCATTCCGTTCCGTTCTACTCGGTTAAATTCCATTCAATTCCATTCCATTCCGTTCTACTCGGGTAGATTCCATTCCATTCCATTCCATTCCTTTCCATTCCATTGCATTCCATTGCATTGCATTGCACTCAATTCCATTCCATTCCATTCCATTCCATTCCATTCCATTCCATTCCGTTCCGTTCAACTCAGTTACATTCCATTCAATTACATTCCATTCCGTTCTACTCGGTTACATTCCATTCCATTCCATTCCATTCCATTCCATTCCAATCCATTCCATTCCATTCCATTCCGTTCTACTCGGGTACATTCCGTTCCATTCCATTCCATTCCATTCCATTCCATTCCATTCCTTTCCGTTCTACTTTGGTACATTCCATTCCATTCCATTCCATTCCATTCCATTCCATTCCATTCCATTACATTCCATTCCATTCCATTCCGTTCTACTCAGGTTGATTCCATTCTCCATTCCATTCCATTCCATTCCATTCCATTCCATTCCATTCCATTCCATTCCTTTCCATTCCATTGAATTCCATTCCATTCCATTCCATTCCATGGAATTCCATTCCATTCCATTCCATTCCATTCCATTCCATTCCATTCCATTCCATTCCATTCCATTGAATTCCATTCCATTCCATTCCATTCCATTCCATTCCATTCCATCCCATTCCATTCCATTCCATTCCATTCCATTCTACTCGGGTTGATTCCATTCTATTCCATTCCATTCCATTCGATCCCATTTGATTCCATTCGATTCCATTCAATTCCATTCGATTCCATTCCATTCCACTCCATTCCATTCCATTGAATTCCATTCCATTCCATTCCATTCCATTCCATTCCATTCCATGGAATTCCATTCCATTCCATTCCATAGAATTCCATTCCATTCCATTCCATTCCACTGAGTTCCGTTCCATTCCATTCCATTCCGTTCCGTTCCGTTCCGTTCCGTTCCGTTGCGTTCCGTTCCGTTCCGTTGTGTTCCGTTCCGTTCTACTCGGGTTGATTCCATTCTATTCCATTCCATTCCAATCCATTCCGTTCCATTCCATTGAATTCCATTCCATTCCATTCCATTCCATTGAATTCCATTCCATTCCATTCCATTCCATTGAATTCCATTCCATTCCATTCCATTCCATTGAATTCCATTCCATTCCATTCCATTCCATTCCATTCCATTCCATTCCATTCCATTCCATTCTACTGGTGTCCATTCCATTCCATTCTATTCCATTCCATTCCATTCCATTCCATTCCATTCCATTCCATTCCATTCCATTCCATTCCATTGAATTCCATTCCATTCCATTCCATTCCATGGAATTCCATTCCATTCCATTCCATTCCATTCCATTCCATTCCATTCCATTCTACTGGTGTCCATTCCATTCCATTCTATTCCATTCCATTCCATTCCATTCCATTCCATTCCATTCCATTCCATTCCATTCCATTCCATTCCTCTCCACTCCACTCCACTCCACTCCATTCCACTCCACTCCACTCCGGTACATTCCATTCCATTCCATTCCATTCCATTCCATTCCATTCCGTGCTTCTCGGGTACATTCCGTTCCGTTCCATTCCATTCCATTCCATTCCATTCCGTTCCAGTGCACTCTACTCCACTCCACTCCACTCCACTCCACTCCGGTACATTCCATTCCATTCCATTCCATTCCATTTCCATTCCCATTCCATTTCCATTCCCGTTCCATTTCCATTCCCGTTTCTTTTCCATTCCCGTTCCATTTCCATTCCAGTTCCATTACCATTCCCGTTCCATTTCCATTCCCGATCCATTTCCATTCCCGTTCCTTTTCCATTCCCGTTCCATTTCCATTCCCGTTCCGTTACCATTCCCGTTCCATTTCCGTTCCCGTTCCGTTTCCGTTCCCGTTCCATTTCCGTTCTCGTTCCGTTTCCGTTCCCGTTCCATTTCCCTTCCCGTTCCATTTCCCTTCCCGTTCCATTTCCGTTCCCGTTCCGTTTCCATTCCCGTTCCATTTCCATTACCTTTCCATTTCCATTTCATTCCATTCCGTTCTGCTCGGGTACATTCCATTCCATTCCATTGCATTCCATTCCGTTCTGCTCCTGTCCATTCCATTCCATTCCAATCCGTTCCATTCCGTTCTACTCGGGTAGATTCCATTCCATTCCATTCCATTCCATTCCATTCCATTCCATTCCATTCCATTCCATTCTACTGGTGTCCATTCCATTCCATTCCATTCCATTCCATTCCATTCCATTCCATTGCATTCCATTCCATTCCATTCCATTCCGTTCCGTTCTACTCGGTTACATTCCATTCAATTCCATTCCATTCCGTTCTACTCGGGTAGATTCCATTCCATTCCATTCCATTCCTTTCCATTCCATTGCATTCCATTGCATTGCATTGCACTCAATTCCATTCCATTCCATTCCATTCCATTCCATTCCATTCCATTCCATTCCATTCCATTCCGTTCCGTTCAACTCAGTTACATTCCATTCAATTACATTCCATTCCGTTCTACTCGGTTACATTCCATTCCATTCCATTCCATTCCATTCCAATCCATTCCATTCCATTCCATTCCGTTCTACTCGGGTACATTCCGTTCCATTCCATTCCATTCCATTCCATTCCATTCCATTCCATTCCTTTCCGTTCTACTTTGGTACATTCCATTCCATTCCATTCCATTCCATTCCATTCCATTCCATTACAT
The DNA here is from genome assembly GCF_029281585.2 of Gorilla gorilla gorilla. Taxonomy (NCBI): domain Eukaryota; kingdom Metazoa; phylum Chordata; class Mammalia; order Primates; family Hominidae; genus Gorilla; species Gorilla gorilla. The sequence goes on from NC_073242.2 coordinate 54,786,318, forward strand.
TCCATTCCATTCCATTCCGTTCTACTCAGGTTGATTCCATTCTATTCCATTCCATTCCATTCCATTCCATTCCATTCCATTCCATTCGATTCCATTCCATTCCATTCCATTGAATTCCATTCCATTCCATTCCATTCCATGGAATTCCATTCCATTCCATTCCATTCCATTCCATTCCATTCCATTCCATTGAATTCCATTCCATTCCATTCCATTCCATTCCATTCCATTCCATTCCATTCCGTTCCATTCCATTCCATTGAATTCCATTCCATTCCATTCCATTCCATTCCATTCCATCCCATTGAATTCCATTCCATTCCATTCCATTCCATTCCATTCCATCCCATTCCATTCCATTCCATTCCATTCCGTTCTACTCGGGTTGATTCCATTCTATTCCATTCCATTCCATTCGATCCCATTTGATTCCATTCGATTCCATTCAATTCCATTCGATTCCATTCCATTCCACTCCATTCCATTCCATTGAATTCCATTCCATTCCATTCCATTCCATTCCATTCCATTCCATTCCATTCCATGGAATTCCATTCCATTCCATTCCAATCCATTCCATTCCATTCCATTCCGTTCTACTCGGGTACATTCCGTTCCATTCCATTCCATTCCATTCCATTCCATTCCATTCCTTTCCGTTCTACTTTGGTACATTCCATTCCATTCCATTCCATTCCATTCCATTACATTCCATTACATTCCATTCCATTCCATTCCGTTCTACTCAGGTTGATTCCATTCTATTCCATTCCATTCCATTCCATTCCATTCCATTCCATTCCATTCCATTCGATTCCATTCCTTTCCATTCCATTGAATTCCATTCCATTCCATTCCATTCCATTCCATTCCATTCCATTCCAATTCCATTCCATTCCATTCCATTCCATTCCATTCCATTCCATTCCATTCCATTCCATTGAATTCCATTCCATTCCATTCCATTCCATTCCATTCCATTCCGTTCCATTCCATTCCATTGAATTCCATTCCATTCCATTCCATTCCATTCCATTCCATTCCATTGAATTCCATTCCATTCCATTCCATTCCATTCCATTCCATCCCATTCCATTCCATTCCATTCCATTCCATTCTACTCGGGTTGATTCCATTCTACTCCATTCCATTCCATTCGATCCCATTTGATTCCATTCGATTCCATTCAATTCCATTCGATTCCATTCCATTCCACTCCATCCCATTCCATTGAATTCCATTCCATTCCATTCCATTCCATTCCATTCCATTCCATTCCATTCCATTCCATTCCATAGAATTCCATTCCATTCCACTGAGTTCCGTTCCATTCCATTCCATTCCGTTCCGTTCCGTTCCGTTCCGTTCCGTTGCGTTCCGTTCCGTTCCGTTGTGTTCCGTTCCGTTCTACTCGGGTTGATTCCATTCTATTCCATTCCATTCCAATCCATTCCGTTCCATTCCATTGAATTCCATTCCATTCCATTCCATTCCATTGAATTCCATTCCATTCCATTCCATTCCATTGAATTCCATTCCATTCCATTCCGTTCTACTCAGGTTGATTCCATTCTATTCCATTCCATTCCATTCCATTCCATTCCATTCCATTCCATTCCATTCCATTCGATTCCATTCCTTTCCATTCCATTGAATTCCATTCCATTCCATTCCATTCCATGGAATTCCATTCCATTCCAATTCCATTCCATTCCATTCCATTCCATTCCATTCCATTCCATTCCATTCCATTGAATTCCATTCCATTCCATTCCATTCCATTCCATTCCATTCCGTTCCATTCCATTCCATTGAATTCCATTCCATTCCATTCCATTCCATTCCATTCCATTCCATTGAATTCCATTCCATTCCATTCCATTCCATTCCATTCCATCCCATTCCATTCCATTCCATTCCATTCCATTCCATTCTACTCGGGTTGATTCCATTCTACTCCATTCCATTCCATTCGATCCCATTTGATTCCATTCGATTCCATTCAATTCCATTCGATTCCATTCCATTCCACTCCATCCCATTCCATTGAATTCCATTCCATTCCATTCCATTCCATTCCATTCCATTCCATTCCATTCCATAGAATTCCATTCCATTCCATTCCATTCCACTGAGTTCCGTTCCATTCCATTCCATTCCGTTCCGTTCCGTTCCGTTCCGTTCCGTTGCGTTCCGTTCCGTTCCGTTGTGTTCCGTTCCGTTCTACTCGGGTTGATTCCATTCTATTCCATTCCATTCCAATCCATTCCGTTCCATTCCATTGAATTCCATTCCATTCCATTCCATTCCATTGAATTCCATTCCATTCCATTCCATTCCATTGAATTCCATTCCATTCCATTCCATTCCATTGAATTCCATTCCATTCCATTCCATTCCATTCCATTCCATTCCATTCCATTCCATTCCATTCTACTGGTGTCCATTCCATTCCATTCTATTCCATTCCATTCCATTCCATTCCATTCCATTCCATTCCATTCCATTCCATTCCATTCCATTGAATTCCATTCCATTCCATTCCATTCCATTGAATTCCATTCCATTCCATTCCATTCCATTTCATTCCATTCCATTCCATTCTACTGGTGTCCATTCCATTCCATTCTATTCCATTCCATTCCATTCCATTCCATTCCATTCCTTTCCATTCCATTGCATTCCATTGCATTCCATTCCATTCCATTCCATTCCATTCCGTTCCATTCCATTCCATTCCACTCCACTCCACTCCACTCCACTCCATTCCACTCCACTCCACTCCGGTACATTCCATTCCATTCCATTCCATTCCATTCCATTCCATTCCGTGCTTCTCGGGTACATTCCGTTCCGTTCCATTCCATTCCATTCCATTCCATTCCGTTCCAGTGCACTCTACTCCACTCCACTCCACTCCACTCCACTCCGGTACATTCCATTCCATTCCATTCCATTCCATTTCCATTCCCATTCCATTTCCATTCCCGTTCCATTTCCATTCCCGTTTCTTTTCCATTCCCGTTCCATTTCCATTCCAGTTCCATTACCATTCCCGTTCCATTTCCATTCCCGATCCATTTCCATTCCCGTTCCTTTTCCATTCCCGTTCCATTTCCATTCCCGTTCCGTTACCATTCCCGTTCCATTTCCGTTCCCGTTCCGTTTCCGTTCCCGTTCCATTTCCGTTCTCGTTCCGTTTCCGTTCCCGTTCCATTTCCCTTCCCGTTCCATTTCCCTTCCCGTTCCATTTCCGTTCCCGTTCCGTTTCCGTTCCCGTTCCATTTCCGTTCTCGTTCCGTTTCCGTTCCCGTTCCATTTCCATTCCCGTTCCATTTCCGTTCCCGTTCCATTTCCATTCCCGTTCCATTTCCATTCCCTTACCATTTCCATTTCATTCCATTCCGTTCTGCTCGGGTACATTCCATTCCATTCCATTGCATTCCATTCCGTTCTGCTCCTGTCCATTCCATTCCATTCCAATCCGTTCCATTCCGTTCTACTCGGGTAGATTCCATTCCATTCCATTCCATTCCATTCCATTCCATTCCATTCCATTCCATTCCATTCCATTCCATTCCATTCTACTGGTGTCCATTCCATTCCATTCCATTCCATTCCATTCCATTCCATTCCATTCCATTGCATTCCATTCCATTCCATTCCATTCCGTTCCGTTCTACTCGGTTACATTCCATTCAATTCCATTCCATTCCGTTCTACTCGGGTAGATTCCATTCCATTCCATTCCATTCCTTTCCAATCCATTGCATTCCATTGCATTGCATTGCACTCAATTCCATTCCATTCCATTCCATTCCATTCCATTCCATTCCGTTCCGTTCAACTCAGTTACATTCCATTCAATTACATTCCATTCCGTTCTACTCGGTTACATTCCATTCCATTCCATTCCATTCCATTCCAATCCATTCCATTCCATTCCATTCCGTTCTACTCGGGTACATTCCGTTCCATTCCATTCCATTCAATTCCATTCCATTCCATTCCTTTCCGTTCTACTTTGGTACATTCCATTCCATTCCATTCCATTCCATTCCATTCCATTCCATTACATTCCATTCCATTCCATTCCGTTCTACTCAGGTTGATTCCATTCTATTCCATTCCATTCCATTCCATTCCATTCCATTCCATTCCATTCGATTCCATTCCATTCCATTCCATTGAATTCCATTCCATTCCATTCCATTCCATTCCATTCCATTCCATGGAATTCCATTCCATTCCATTCCATTCCATTCCATTCCATTGAATTCCATTCCATTCCATTCCATTCCATTCCATTGAATTCCATTCCATTCCATTCCATTCCATTGAATTCCATTCCATTCCATTCCATTCCATTCCATTCCATTCCATTCCATTCCATTCCATTCCATTCTACTGGTGTCCATTCCATTCCATTCTATTCCATTCCATTCCATTCCATTCCATTCCATTCCTTTCCATTCCATTGCATTCCATTGCATTCCATTCCATTCCATTCCATTCCATTCCATTCCATTCCATTCCATTCCACTCCACTCCACTCCACTCCACTCCACTCCATTCCACTCCACTCCACTCCGGTACATTCCATTCCATTCCATTCCAATCCATTCCATTCCATTCCGTGCTTCTCGGGTACATTCCGTTCCGTTCCATTCCATTCCATTCCATTCCATTCCGTTCCAGTGCACTCTACTCCACTCCACTCCACTCCACTCCACTCCGGTACATTCCATTCCATTCCATTCCATTCCATTTCCATTCCCATTCCATTTCCATTCCCGTTCCATTTCCATTCCCGTTTCTTTTCCATTCCCGTTCCATTTCCATTCCAGTTCCATTACCATTCCCGTTCCATTTCCATTCCCGATCCATTTCCATTCCCGTTCCTTTTCCATTCCCGTTCCATTTCCATTCCCGTTCCGTTACCATTCCCGTTCCATTTCCGTTCCCGTTCCGTTTCCGTTCCCGTTCCATTTCCGTTCTCGTTCCGTTTCCGTTCCCGTTCCATTTCCCTTCCCGTTCCATTTCCCTTCCCGTTCCATTTCCGTTCCCGTTCCGTTTCCGTTCCCGTTCCATTTCCGTTCTCGTTCCGTTTCCGTTCCCGTTCCATTTCCATTCCCGTTCCATTTCCGTTCCCGTTCCATTTCCATTCCCGTTCCATTTCCATTCCCTTTCCATTTCCATTTCATTCCATTCCGTTCTGCTCGGGTACATTCCATTCCATTCCATTGCATTCCATTCCGTTCTGCTCCTGTCCATTCCATTCCATTCCAATCCGTTCCATTCCGTTCTACTCGGGTAGATTCCATTCCATTCCATTCCATTCCATTCCATTCCATTCCATTCCATTCCATTCCATTCCATTCCATTCTACTGGTGTCCATTCCATTCCATTCCATTCCATTCCATTCCATTCCATTCCATTCCATTGCATTCCATTCCATTCCATTCCATTCCGTTCCGTTCTACTCGGTTACATTCCATTCAATTCCATTCCATTCCGTTCTACTCGGGTAGATTCCATTCCATTCCATTCCATTCCTTTCCATTCCATTGCATTCCATTGCATTGCATTGCACTCAATTCCATTCCATTCCATTCCATTCCATTCCATTCCATTCCATTCCATTCCATTCCGTTCCGTTCAACTCGGTTACATTCCATTCAATTACATTCCATTCCGTTCTACTCGGTTACATTCCATTCCATTCCATTCCATTCCATTCCAATCCATTCCATTCCATTCCATTCCGTTCTACTCGGGTACATTCCATTCCATTCCATTCCATTCCATTCCATTCCATTCCATTCCATTCCGTTCTACTTTGGTACATTCCATTCCATTCCATTCCATTCCATTCCATTCCATTCCATTCCATTCCATTCCGTTCTACTCGGGTTGATTCCATTCTATTCCATTCCATTCCATTCCATTGCATTCCATTCCATTCCATTCCATTCGATTCCATTCCATTCCATTCCATGGAAATCCATTCCATTCCATTCCATTCCATGGAATTCCATTCCATTCCATTCCATTCCATTCCATTCCATTCCATTCCATTCCATTCCATTCCATTCTACTGGTGTCCATTCCATTCCATTCCATTCCATTCCATTCCATTCCATTCCATTCCATTGCATTCCATTCCATTCCATTCCATTCCGTTCCGTTCTACTCGGTTACATTCCATTCAATTCCATTCCATTCCGTTCTACTCGGGTAGATTCCATTCCATTCCATTCCATTCCTTTCCATTCCATTGCATTCCATTGCATTGCATTGCACTCAATTCCATTCCATTCCATTCCATTCCATTCCATTCCATTCCATTCCGTTCCGTTCAACTCAGTAACATTCCATTCAATTACATTCCATTCCGTTCTACTCGGTTACATTCCATTCCATTCCATTCCATTCCATTCCAATCCATTCCATTCCATTCCATTCCGTTCTACTCGGGTACTTTCCGTTCCATTCCATTCCATTCCATTCCATTCCATTCCATTACTTTCCGTTCTACTTTGGTACATTCCATTCCATTCCATTCCATTCCATTACATTCCATTCCATTACATTCCATTCCATTCCATTCCGTTCTACTCAGGTTGATTCCATTCTATTCCATTCCATTCCATTCCATTCCATTCCATTCCATGGAATTCCATTCCATTCCATTCCATTCCATTCCATTCCGTTCCATTCCATTCCATTCCATTCCATTCCGTTCCATTCCATTCCATTGAATTCCATTCCATTCCATTCCATTCCATTCCATTCCATTCCATTGAATTCCATTCCATTCCATTCCATTCCATTCCATTCCATTCCATCCCATTCCATTCCATTCCATTCCATTCCGTTCTACTCGGGTTGATTCCATTCTATTCCATTCCATTCCATTCGATCCCATTTGATTCCATTCGATTCCATTCAATTCCATTCGATTCCATTCCATTCCACTCCATTCCATTCCATTGAATTCCATTCCATTCCATTCCATTCCATTCCATGGAATTCCATTCCATTCCATTCCATTCCATTCCATAGAATTCCATTCCATTCCATTCCATTCCACTGAATTCCGTTCCATTCCATTCCATTCCGTTCCGTTCCGTTCCGTTCCGTTCCGTTGCGCTCCGTTCCGTTCCGTTGTGTTCCGTTCCGTTCTACTCGGGTTGATTCCATTCTATTCCATTCCATTCCAATCCATTCCGTTCCATTCCATAGAATTCCATTCCATTCCATTCCATTCCATTCCATTCCATTCCATTGAATTCCATTCCATTCCATTCCATTCCATTCCATTCCATTCCATTCCATTCCATTCCATTCCATGGAATTCCGTTCCATTCCATTCCATTCCGTTCCTTTCCGTCCCGTTCCGTTCCGTTCCGTTCCGTTGCGTTCCGTTCCGTTCTACTCGGGTTGATTCCATTCTATTCCATTCCATTCCATTCGATTCCATTCGATTCCATTCGATTCCACTCCATTCCATTCCATAGAATTCCATTCCATTCCATTCCATTCCATTGAATTCCATTCCATTCCATTCCATTCCATTGAATTCCATTCCATTCCATTCCATTCCATTGAATTCCATTCCATTCCATTCCATTCCATTCCATTCCATTCCATTCCATTCCATTCCATTCTACTGGTGTCCATTCCATTCCATTCCATTCCATTCCATTCCATTCCATTCCATTCCATTGAATTCCATTCCATTGAATTCCATTCCATTCCATTCCATTCCATTGAATTCCATTCCATTCCATTCCATTCCATTCCATTCCATTCCATTCCATTCCATTCCATTCCATTCTACTGGTGTCCATTCCATTCCATTCTATTCCATTCCATTCCATTCCATTCCATTCCATTCCTTTCCATTCCATTGCATTCCATTGCATTCCATTCCATTCCATTCCATTCCATTCCATTCCATTCCCCTCCACTCCACTCCACTCCACTCCATTGCACTCCACTCCACTCCGGTACATTCCGTTCCGTTCCATTCCATTCCATTCCATTCCATTCCGTTCCAGTGCACTCTACTCCACTCCACTCCACTCCACTCCACTCCGGTACATTCCATTCCATTCCATTCCATTCCATTCCATTCCATTCCATTTCCATTCCCATTCCATTTCCATTCCCGTTCCATTTCCATTCCCGTTTCTTTTCCATTCCCGTTCCATTTCCATTCCAGTTCCATTACCATTCCCGTTCCATTTCCATTCCCGATCCATTTCCATTCCCGTTCCTTTTCCATTCCCGTTCCATTTCCATTCCCGTTCCGTTACCATTCCCGTTCCATTTCCGTTCTCGTTCCGTTTCCGTTCCCGTTCCATTTCCCTTCCTGTTCCATTTCCGTTCCCGTTCCATTTCCATTCCTGTTCCATTTCCGTTCCCGTTCCATTTCCATTCCCGTTCTATTTCCATTCCCTTTCCATTTCCATTTCATTCCATTCCGTTCTGCTCGGGTACATTCCATTCCATTCCATTGCATTCCATTCCGTTCTGCTCCTGTCCATTCCATTCCATTCCATTCCGTTCCATTCCGTTCTACTAGGGTAGATTCCATTCCATTCCATTCCATTCCATTCCATTCCATTCCATTCCATTCCATTCCATTCCATTCCATTCCATTCCATTCTACTGGTGTCCATTCCATTCCATTCCATTCCATTCCATTCCATTCCATTCCATTGCATTCCATTCCATTGCATTCCATTCCATTCCGTTCCGTTCTACTCGGTTACATTCCATTCAATTCCATTCCATTCCGTTCTACTCGGGTAGATTCCATTCCATTCCATTCCATTCCATTCCTTTCCATTCCATTGCATTCCATTGCATTGCATTGCACTCAATTCCATTCCATTCCATTCCATTCCATTCCATTCCATTCCATTCCATTCCGTTCCGTTCAACTCGGTTACATTCCATTCAATTACATTCCATTCCGTTCTACTCGGTTACATTCCATTCCATTCCATTCCATTCCATTCCATTCCATTCCATTCCATTCCGTTCTACTCGGGTTGATTCCATTCTATTCCATTCCATTCCATTCCATTCCATTCCATTCCATTCCATTCCATTCCATTCCATTCGATTCCATTCCATTCCATTCCATTGAATTCCATTCCATTCCATTCCATTCCATGGAATTCCATTGAATTCCATTCCATTCCATTCCATTCCATTCCATTGAATTCCATTCCATTCCATTCCATTCCATTCCATTGAATTCCATTCCGTTCCATTCCATTCCATTGAATTCCATTCCATTCCATTCCATTCCATTCCATTCCATTCCATTCCATTCCATTCCATTGAATTCCATTCCATTCCATTCCATTCCATTCCATTCCATTCCATCCCATTCCATTCCATTCCATTCCATTCCGTTCTACTCGGGTTGATTCCATTCTATTCCATTCCATTCCATTCGATCCCATTTGATTCCATTCGATTCCATTCAATTCCATTCGATTCCATTCCATTCCACTCCATTCCATTCCATTGAATTCCATTCCATTCCATTCCATTCCATTCCATTCCATTCCATTCCATTCCATTCCATTGAATTCCATTCCATTCCATTCCATTCCATTCCATTGAATTCCATTCCATTCCATTGAATTCCATTCCATTCCATTCCATTCCATTCCATTCCATTCCATTCCATTCTACTGGTGTCCATTCCATTCCATTCCATTCCATTCCATTCCATTCCATTCCATTCCTTTCCATTCCATTGCATTCCATTGCATTCCATTCCATTCCATTCCATTCCATTCCATTCCATTCCACTCCACTCCACTCCACTCCACTCCATTCCATTCCACTCCACTCCGGTACATTCCATTCCATTCCATTCCATTCCATTCCATTCCATTTCCATTCCCATTCCATTTCCATTCCCGTTCCATTTCCATTCCCGTTTCTTTTCCATTCCCGTTCCATTTCCATTCCAGTTCCATTACCATTCCCGTTCCATTTCCATTCCCGATCCATTTCCATTCCCGTTCCATTTCCATTCCAGTTCCATTACCATTCCCGTTCCATTTCCATTCCCGATCCATTTCCATTCCCGTTCCATTTCCATTCCCGTTCCATTTCCATTCCCGTTCCATTACCATTCCCGTTCCATTTCCGTTCCCGTTCCGTTTCCGTTCCCGTTCCATTTCCGTTCTCGTTCCGTTTCCGTTCCCGTTCCATTTCCATTCCCGTTCCATTTCCTTTCCCGTTCCATTTCCATTCCCGTTCCATTTCCATTCCCTTTCCATTTCCATTTCATTCCATTCCGTTCTGCTCGGGTACATTCCATTCCATTCCATTGCATTCCATTCCGTTCTGCTCCTGTCCATTCCATTCCATTCCAATCCGTTCCATTCCGTTCTACTCGGGTAGATTCCATTCCATTCCATTCCATTCCATTCCATTCCATTCCATTCCATTCCATTCCATTCCATTCTACTGGTGTCCATTCCATTCCATTCCATTCCATTCCATTCCATTCCATTCCATTCCATTCCATTCCATTGCATTCCATTCCATTCCATTCCATTCCGTTCCGTTCTACTCGGTTACATTCCATTCAATTCCATTCCATTCCGTTCTACTCGGGTAGATTCCATTCCATTCCATTCCATTCCATTCCATTCCATTCCATTCTAGTGGTGTCCATTCCATTCCATTCCATTCCATTCCATTCCATTCCATTCCATTCCTTTCCATTCCATTGCATTCCATTGCATTCCATTCCATTCCATTCCATTCCATTCCATTCCATTCCATTCCATTCCACTCCACTCCACTCCACTCCACTCCATTCCACTCCACTCCACTCCGGTACATTCCATTCCATTCCATTCCATTCCATTCCATTCCATTCCATTCCATTCCATTCCGTTCCAGTGCTCTCTACTCCACTCCACTCCACTCCACTCCACTCCGGTACATTCCATTCCATTCCATTCCATTCCATTCCATTCCATTTCCATTCCCATTCCATTTCCATTCCCGTTCCATTTCCATTCCCGTTTCTTTTCCATTCCCGTTCCATTTCCATTCCAGTTCCATTACCATTCCCGTTCCATTTCCATTCCCGATCCATTTCCATTCCCGTTCCATTTCCATTCCCGTTCCATTTCCATTCCCGTTCCATTACCATTCCCGTTCCATTTCCGTTCCCGTTCCGTTTCCGTTCCCGTTCCATTTCCGTTCTCGTTCCGTTTCCGTTCCCGTTCCATTTCCATTCCCGTTCCATTTCCGTTCCCCTTCCATTTCCATTCCCGTTCCATTTCCATTCCCTTTCCATTTCCATTTCATTCCATTCCGTTCTGCTCGGGTACATTCCATTCCATTCCATTGCATTCCATTCCGTTCTGCTCCTGTCCATTCCATTCCATTCCAATCCGTTCCATTCCGTTCTACTCGGGTAGATTCCATTCCATTCCATTCCATTCCATTCCATTCCATTCCATTCCATTCCATTCCATTCCATTCCATTCCATTCCATTCTACTGGTGTCCATTCCATTCCATTCCATTCCATTCCATTCCATTGCATTCCATTCCATTCCGTTCCGTTCTACTCGGTTACATTCCATTCAATTCCATTCCATTCCGTTCTACTCGGGTAGATTCCATTCCATTCCATTCCATTCCTTTCCATTCCATTGCATTCCATTGCATTGCATTGCACTCAATTCCATTCCATTCCATTCCATTCCATTCCATTCCATTCCATTCCATTCCATTCCGTTCCGTTCAACTCGGTTACATTCCATTCAATTACATTCCATTCCGTTCTACTCGGTTACATTCCATTCCATTCCATTCCATTCCATTCCAATCCATTCCATTCCATTCCATTCCGTTCTACTCGGGTACATTCCGTTCCATTCCATTCCATTCCATTCCATTCCATTCCATTCCTTTCCGTTCTACTTTGGTACATTCCATTCCATTGCATTCCATTCCATTCCATTCCATTCCATTCCGTTCCGTTCTACTCGGTTACATTCCATTCAATTCCATTCCATTCCGTTCTACTCGGGTAGATTCCATTCGATTCCATTCCATTCCTTTCCATTCCATTGCATTCCATTGCATTGCATTGCACTCAATTCCATTCCATTCCATTCCATTCCATTCCATTGAATTCCATTCCATTCCATTGAATTCCATTCCATTCCATTCCATTCCATTCCATTCCATTCCATTCCATTCCATTCCATTCCATTGAATTCCTTTCCATTCCATTCCATTCCATGGAATTCCATTCCATTCCATTCCATTCCATTCCATTCCATTCCATTCCATTGAATTCCATTCCATTCCATTCCATTCCATTCCATTCCATCCCATTCCATTCCATTCCATTCCATTCCGTTCTACTCGGGTTGATTCCATTCTATTCCATTCCATTCCATTCCATTCCATTCCATTCCATTCCATTCCATTCCATTCGATTCCATTCCATTCCATTCCATTGAATTCCATTCCATTCCATTCCATTCCATGGAATTCCATTGAATTCCATTCCATTCCATTCCATTCCATTCCATTGAATTCCATTCCATTCCATTCCATTCCATTCCATTGAATTCCATTCCGTTCCATTCCATTCCATTGAATTCCATTCCATTCCATTCCATTCCATTCCATTCCATTCCATTCCATTCCATTCCATTCCATTCCATTGAATTCCATTCCATTCCATTCCATTCCATTCCATTCCATTCCATCCCATTCCATTCCATTCCATTCCATTCCGTTCTACTCGGGTTGATTCCATTCTATTCCATTCCATTCCATTCGATCCCATTTGATTCCATTCGATTCCATTCAATTCCATTCGATTCCATTCCATTCCACTCCATTCCATTCCATTGAATTCCATTCCATTCCATTCCATTCCATTCCATTCCATTCCATTCCATTCCATTCCATTGAATTCCATTCCATTGAATTCCATTCCATTCCATTGAATTCCATTCCATTCCATTGAATTCCATTCCATTCCATTCCATTCCATTCCATTCCATTCCATTCCATTCTACTGGTGTCCATTCCATTCCATTCCATTCCATTCCATTCCATTCCTTTCCATTCCATTGCATTCCATTGCATTCCATTCCATTCCATTCCATTCCATTCCATTCCATTCCATTCCACTCCACTCCACTCCACTCCACTCCATTCCACTCCACTCCACTCCGGTACATTCCATTCCATTCCATTCCATTCCATTCCATTCCATTTCCATTCCCATTCCATTTCCATTCCCGTTAAATTTCCATTCCCGTTTCTTTTCCATTCCCGTTCCATTTCCATTCCAGTTCCATTACCATTCCCGTTCCATTTCCATTCCCGATCCATTTCCATTCCCGTTCCATTTCCATTCCAGTTCCATTACCATTCCCGTTCCATTTCCATTCCCGATCCATTTCCATTCCCGTTCCATTTCCATTCCCGTTCCATTTCCATTCCCGTTCCATTACCATTCCCGTTCCATTTCCGTTCCCGTTCCGTTTCCGTTCCCGTTCCATTTCCGTTCTCGTTCCGTTTCCGTTCCCGTTCCATTTCCATTCCCGTTCCATTTCCGTTCCCGTTCCATTTCCATTCCCGTTCCATTTCCATTCCCTTTCCATTTCCATTTCATTCCATTCCGTTCTGCTCGGGTACATTCCATTCCATTCCATTGCATTCCATTCCGTTCTGCTCCTGTCCATTCCATTCCATTCCAATCCGTTCCATTCCGTTCTACTCGGGTAGATTCCATTCCATTCCATTCCATTCCATTCCATTCCATTCCATTCCATTCCATTCCATTCTACTGGTGTCCATTCCATTCCATTCCATTCCATTCCATTCCATTCCATTCCATTCCATTGCATTCCATTCCATTCCATTCCATTCCGTTCCGTTCTACTCGGTTACATTCCATTCAATTCCATTCCATTCCGTTCTACTCGGGTAGATTCCATTCCATTCCATTCCATTCCTTTCCATTCCATTGCATTCCATTGCATTGCATTGCACTCAATTCCATTCCATTCCATTCCATTCCATTCCATTCCATTCCATTCCATTCCATTCCGTTCCGTTCAACTCGGTTACATTCCATTCAATTACATTCCATTCCGTTCTACTCGGTTACATTCCATTCCATTCCATTCCATTCCATTCCATTCCAATCAATTCCATTCCATTCCATTCCGTTCTACTCGGGTACATTCCATTCCATTCCATTCCATTCCATTCCATTCCATTCCATTCCATTCCGTTCTACTTTGGTACATTCCATTCCATTCGATTCCATTCCATTCCATTCCATTACATTCCATTCCATTCCATTCCGTTCTATTCAGGTTGATTCCATTCTATTCCATTCCATTCCATTCCATTCCATTCCATTCCATTCCATTCCATTCGATTCCATTCCATTCCATTCCATTGAATTCCATTCCATTCCATTCCATTCCATGGAATTCCATTCCATTCCATTCCATTCCATTCCATTCCATTCCATTCCATTCCATTGAATTCCATTCCATTCCATTCCATTCCATTCCATTCCATTGAATTCCATTCCGTTCCATTCCATTCCATTGAATTCCATTCCATTCCATTCCATTCCATTGCATTCCATTCCATTGAATTCCATTCCATTCCATTCCATTCCATTCCATTCCATCCCATTCCATTCCATTCCATTCCATTCCGTTCTACTCGGGTTGATTCCATTCTATTCCATTCCATTCCATTCGATCCCATTTGATTCCATTCGATTCCATTCAATTCCATTCGATTCCATTCCATTCCACTCCATTCCATTCCATTGAATTCCATTCCATTCCATTCCATTCCATTCCATTCCATTCCATTCCATGGAATTACATTCCATTCCATTCCATTCCATTCCATAGAATTCCATTCCATTCCATTCCATTCCACTGAATTCCGTTCCATTCCATTCCATTCCGTTCCGTTCCGTTCCGTTCCGTTCCGTTGCGTTCCGTTCCATTCCGTTGTGTTCCGTTCCGTTCTACTCGGGTTGATTCCATTCTATTCCATTCCATTCCAATCCATTCCGTTCCATTCCATTGAATTCCATTCCATTCCATTCCATTCCATGGAATTCCATTGAATTCCACTGCATTCCATTCCATTCCATTCCATTCCATTCCATTGAATTCCATTCCATTCCATTCCATTCCATGGAATTCCGTTCCATTCCATTCCATTCCGTTCCTTTCCGTCCCGTTCCGTTCCGTTCCGTTCCGTTGCGTTCCGTTCCGTTCTACTCGGGTTGATTCCATTCTATTCCATTCCATTCCATTCGATTCCATTCGATTCCATTCGATTCCACTCCATTCCATTCCATAGAATTCCATTCCATTCCATTCCATTCCATTGAATTCCATTCCATTCCATTCCATTCCATAGAATTCCATTCCATTCCATTCCATTCCATTGAATTCCATTCCATTCCATTCCATTCCATTCCATTCCATTCCATTCCATTCCATTCTATTCCATTCTACTGGTGTCCATTCCATTCCATTCCATTCCATTCCATTCCATTCCATTCCATTCCATTCCTTTCCATTCCATTGCATTCCATTGCATTCCATTCCATTCCATTCCATTCCATTCCATTCCATTCCACTCCACTCCACTCCACTCCACTCCACTCCATTCCACTCCACTCCACTCCGGTACATTCCATTCCATTCCATTCCATTCCATTCCATTCCATTCCGTGCTTCTCGGGTACATTCCGTTCCGTTCCATTCCATTCCATTCCATTCCATTCCGTTCCAGTGCACTCTACTCCACTCCACTCCACTCCACTCCACTCCGGTACATTCCATTCCATTCCATTCCATTCCATTCCATTCCATTCCATTTCCATTCCCATTCCATTTCCATTCCCGTTCCATTTCCATTCCCGTTTCTTTTCCATTCCCGATCCATTTCCATTCCAGTTCCATTACCATTCCCGTTCCATTTCCATTCCCGATCCATTTCCATTCCCGTTCCTTTTCCATTCCCGTTCCATTTCCATTCCCGTTCCGTTACCATTCCCGTTCCATTTCCGTTCCCGTTCCGTTTCCGTTCCCGTTCCATTTCCGTTCTCGTTCCGTTTCCGTTCCCGTTCCATTTCCATTCCCGTTCCATTTCCGTTCCCGTTCCATTTCCATTCCCGTTCCATTTCCGTTCCCGTTCCATTTCCATTCCCGTTCTATTTCCATTCCCTTTCCATTTCCTTTTCATTCCATTCCGTTCTGCTCGGGTACATTCCATTCCATTCCATTGCATTCCATTCCGTTCTGCTCCTGTCCATTCCATTCCATTCCATTCCGTTCCATTCCGTTCTACTCGGGTAGATTCCATTCCATTCCATTCCATTCCATTCCATTCCATTCCATTCCATTCCATTCCATTCTACTGGTGTCCATTCCATTCCATTCCATTCCATTCCATTCCATTCCATTCCATTGCATTCCATTCCATTCCATTCCATTCCATTCCGTTCCGTTCTACTCGGTTACATTCCATTCAATTCCATTCCATTCCGTTCTACTCGGGTAGATTCCATTCCATTCCATTCCATTCCATTCCTTTCCATTCCATTGCATTCCATTGCATTGCATTGCACTCAATTCCATTCCATTCCATTCCATTCCATTCCATTCCATTCCATTCCATTCCATTCCATTCCATTCCATTCCATTCCGTTCCGTTCAACTCGGTTACATTCCATTCAATTACATTCCATTCCGTTCTACTCGGTTACATTCCATTCCATTCCATTCCATTCCATTCCAATCCATTCCATTCCATTCCATTCCGTTCTACTCGGGTACATTCCATTCCATTCCATTCCATTCCATTCCATTCCATTCCATTCCATTCCATTCCGTTCTACTCGGGTTGATTCCATTCTATTCCATTCCATTCCATTCCATTCCATTCCATTCCATTCCATTCCATTCCATTCGATTCCATTCCATTCCATTCCATTGAATTCCATTCCATTCCATTCCATTCCATGGAATTCCATTCCATTCCATTCCATTCCATTCCATTCCATTCCATGGAATTCCATTCCATTCCATTCCATTCCATTCCATTCCATTCCATGGAATTCCATTCCATTCCATTCCATTCCATTCCATTCCATTCCATTCCTTTCCATTCCATTGCATTCCATTGCATTCCATTCCATTCCATTCCAGTCCATTCCATTCCATTCCACTCCACTCCACTCCACTCCACTCCATTCCACTCCACTCCACTCCGGTACATTCCATTCCATTCCATTCCATTCCATTCCATTCCATTTCCATTCCCATTCCATTTCCATTCCCGTTCCATTTCCATTCCCGTTTCTTTTCCATTCCCGTTCCATTTCCATTCCAGTTCCATTACCATTCCCGTTCCATTTCCATTCCCGATCCATTTCCATTCCCGTTCCATTTCCATTCCAGTTCCATTACCATTCCCGTTCCATTTCCATTCCCGATCCATTTCCATTCCCGTTCCATTTCCATTCCCGTTCCATTTCCTTTCCCGTTCCATTACCATTCCCGTTCCATTTCCGTTCCCGTTCCGTTTCCGTTCCCGTTCCATTTCCGTTCTCGTTCCGTTTCCGTTCCCGTTCCATTTCCATTCCCGTTCCATTTCCGTTCCCGTTCCATTTCCATTCCCGTTCCATTTCCATTCCCTTTCCATTTCCATTTCATTCCATTCCGTTCTGCTCGGGTACATTCCTTTCCATTCCATTGCATTCCATTCCGTTCTGCTCCTGTCCATTCCATTCCATTCCAATCCGTTCCATTCCGTTCTACTCGGGTAGATTCCATTCCATTCCATTCCATTCCATTCCATTCCATTCCATTCCATTCCATTCCATTCTACTGGTGTCCATTCCATTCCATTCCATTCCATTCCATTCCATTCCATTCCATTCCATTCCATTCCATTGCATTCCATTCCATTCCATTCCATTCCGTTCCGTTCTACTCGGTTACATTCCATTCAATTCCATTCCATTCCGTTCTACTCGGGTAGATTTCATTCCATTCCATTCCATTCCTTTCCATTCCATTGCATTCCATTGCATTGCATTGCACTCAATTCCATTCCATTCCATTCCATTCCATTCCATTCCATTCCATTCCATTCCATTCCGTTCCGTTCAACTCGGTTACATTCCATTCAATTACATTCCATTCCATTCCATTCCATTCCGTTCCGTTCAACTCGGTTACATTCCATTCAATTACATTCCATTCCGTTCTACTCGGTTACATTCCATTCCATTCCATTCCATTCCATTCCAATCTATTCCATTCCATTGAATTCCATTCCATTCCATTCCATTCCATTCCATTCCATTCCATTCCATTCCATTCTACTGGTGTCCATTCCATTCCATTCCATTCCATTCCATTCCATTCCATTCCTTTCCATTCCATTGCATTCCATTGCATTCCATTCCATTCCATTCCATTCCATTCCATTCCATTCCATTCCACTCCACTCCACTCCACTCCACTCCATTCCACTCCACTCCACTCCGGTACATTCCATTCCATTCCATTCCATTCCATTCCATTCCATTCCATTCCATTCCATTCCATTCCGTGCTTCTCGGGTACATTCCGTTCCGTTCCATTCCATTCCATTCCATTCCATTCCGTTCCAGTGCACTCTACTCCACTCCACTCCACTCCACTCCACTCCGGTACATTCCATTCCATTCCATTCCATTCCATTCCATTCCATTCCATTTCCATTCCCATTCCATTTCCATTCCCGTTCCATTTCCATTCCCGTTTCTTTTCCATTCCCGTTCCATTTCCATTCCAGTTCCATTACCATTCCCGTTCCATTTCCATTCCCGATCCATTTCCATTCCCGTTCCATTTCCATTCCCGTTCCATTTCCATTCCCGTTCCATTACCATTCCCGTTCCATTTCCGTTCCCGTTCCGTTTCCGTTCCCGTTCCATTTCCGTTCTCGTTCCGTTTCCGTTCCCGTTCCATTTCCATTCCCGTTCCATTTCCGTTCCCGTTCCATTTCCATTCCCGTTCCATTTCCATTCCCTTTCCATTTCCATTTCATTCCATTCCGTTCTGCTCGGTTACATTCCATTCCATTCCATTGCATTCCATTCCGTTCTGCTCCTGTCCATTCCATTCCATTCCAATCCGTTCCATTCCGTTCTACTCGGGTAGATTCCATTCCATTCCATTCCATTCCATTCCATTCCATTCCATTCCATTCCATTCTACTGGTGTCCATTCCATTCCATTCCATTCCATTCCATTCCATTCCATTCCATTCCATTCCATTGCATTCCATTCCATTCCATTCCATTCCGTTCCGTTCTACTCGGTTACATTCCATTCAATTCCATTCCATTCCGTTCTACTCGGGTAGATTCCATTCCATTCCATTCCATTCCTTTCCATTCCATTGCATTCCATTGCATTGCATTGCACTCAATTCCATTCCATTCCATTCCATTCCATTCCATTCCATTCCATTCCATTCCGTTCCGTTCAACTCAGTTACATTCCATTCAATTACATTCCATTCCGTTCTACTCGGTTACATTCCATTCCATTCCATTCCATTCCATTCCAATCCATTCCATTCCATTCCATTCCGTTCTACTCGGGTACATTCCGTTCCATTCCATTCCATTCCATTCCATTCCATTCCATTCCTTTCCGTTCTACTTTGGTACATTCCATTCCATTCCATTCCATTCCATTCCATTCCATTCCATTACATTCCATTCCATTCCATTCCGTTCTACTCAGGTTGATTCCATTCTATTCCATTCCATTCCATTCCATTCCATTCCATTCCATTCCATTCGATTCCATTCCTTTCCATTCCATTGAATTCCATTCCATTCCATTCCATTCCATGGAATTCCATTCCATTCCATTCCATTCCATTCCATTCCATTCCATTCCATTGAATTCCATTCCATTCCATTCCATTCCATTCCATTCCATTCCATCCCATTCCATTCCATTCCATTCCATTCCATTCTACTCGGGTTGATTGCATTCTATTCCATTCCATTCCATTCGATCCCATTTGATTCCATTCGATTCCATTCAATTCTATTCGATTCCATTCCATTCCACTCCATTCCATTCCATTGAATTCCATTCCATTCCATTCCATTCCATTCCATTCCATTCCATTCCATGGAATTCCATTCCATTCCATTCCATTCCATTCCATAGAATTCCATTCCATTCCATTCCATTCCACTGAGTTCCGTTCCATTCCATTCCATTCCGTTCCGTTCCGTTCCGTTCCGTTCCGTTGCGTTCCGTTCCGTTCCGTTGTGTTCCGTTCCGTTCTACTCGGGTTGATTCCATTCTATTCCATTCCATTCCAATCCATTCCGTTCCATTCCATTGAATTCCATTCCATTCCATTCCATTCCATTCTACTGGTGTCCATTCCATTCCATTCCATTCCATTCCATTCCATTCCATTCCATTCCTTTCCATTCCATTGCATTCCATTGCATTCCATTCCATTCCATTCCATTCCATTCCATTCCATTCCACTCCACTCCACTCCACTCCACTCCATTCCACTCCACTCCACTCCGGTACATTCCATTCCATTCCATTCCATTCCATTCCATTCCATTCCATTCCATTCCGTGCTTCTCGGGTACATTCCGTTCCGTTCCATTCCATTCCATTCCATTCCATTCCGTTCCAGTGCTCTCTACTCCACTCCACTCCACTCCACTCCACTCCGGTACATTCCATTCCATTCCATTCCATTCCATTCCATTCCATTTCCATTCCCATTCCATTTCCATTCCCGTTCCATTTCCATTCCCGTTTCTTTTCCATTCCCGTTCCATTTCCATTCCCGTTCCATTACCATTCCCTTTCCATTTCCATTCCCGATCCATTTCCATTCCCGTTCCATTTCCATTCCCGTTCCATTTCCATTCCCGTTCCATTACCATTCCCGTTCCATTTCCGTTCCCGTTCCGTTTCCGTTCCCGTTCCATTTGCGTTCTCGTTCCGTTTCCGTTCCCGTTCCATTTCCATTCCCGTTCCATTTCCGTTCCCGTTCCATTTCCATTCCCGTTCCATTTCCATTCCCTTTCCATTTCCATTTCATTCCATTCCGTTCTGCTCGGTTACATTCCATTCCATTCCATTGCATTCCATTCCGTTCTGCTCCTGTCCATTCCATTCCATTCCAATCCGTTCCATTCCGTTCTACTCGGGTAGATTCCATTCCATTCCATTCCATTCCATTCCTTTCCATTCCATTCCATTCCATTCTACTGGTGTCCATTCCATTCCATTCCATTCCATTCCATTCCATTCCATTCCATTCCATTCCATTGCATTCCATTCCATTCCATTCCATTCCGTTCCGTTCTACTCGGTTAAATTCCATTCAATTCCATTCCATTCCGTTCTACTCGGGTAGATTCCATTCCATTCCATTCCATTCCTTTCCATTCCATTGCATTCCATTGCATTGCATTGCACTCAATTCCATTCCATTCCATTCCATTCCATTCCATTCCATTCCATTCCGTTCCGTTCAACTCAGTTACATTCCATTCAATTACATTCCATTCCGTTCTACTCGGTTACATTCCATTCCATTCCATTCCATTCCATTCCATTCCAATCCATTCCATTCCATTCCATTCCGTTCTACTCGGGTACATTCCGTTCCATTCCATTCCATTCCATTCCATTCCATTCCATTCCTTTCCGTTCTACTTTGGTACATTCCATTCCATTCCATTCCATTCCATTCCATTCCATTCCATTCCATTACATTCCATTCCATTCCATTCCGTTCTACTCAGGTTGATTCCATTCTATTCCATTCCATTCCATTCCATTCCATTCCATTCCATTCCATTCCATTCCATTCCTTTCCATTCCATTGAATTCCATTCCATTCCATTCCATTCCATGGAATTCCATTCCATTCCATTCCATTCCATTCCATTCCATTCCATTCCATTCCATTCCATTCCATTGAATTCCATTCCATTCCATTCCATTCCATTCCATTCCATTCCATCCCATTCCATTCCATTCCATTCCATTCCATTCTACTCGGGTTGATTCCATTCTATTCCATTCCATTCCATTCGATCCCATTTGATTCCATTCGATTCCATTCAATTCCATTCGATTCCATTCCATTCCACTCCATTCCATTCCATTGAATTCCATTCCATTCCATTCCATTCCATTCCATTCCATTCCATGGAATTCCATTCCATTCCATTCCATAGAATTCCATTCCATTCCATTCCATTCCACTGAGTTCCGTTCCATTCCATTCCATTCCGTTCCGTTCCGTTCCGTTCCGTTCCGTTGCGTTCCGTTCCGTTCCGTTGTGTTCCGTTCCGTTCTACTCGGGTTG
Source organism: Gorilla gorilla gorilla (assembly GCF_029281585.2). NCBI lineage: Eukaryota > Metazoa > Chordata > Mammalia > Primates > Hominidae > Gorilla > Gorilla gorilla. The sequence goes on from NC_073242.2 coordinate 54,808,815, forward strand.
ATTCCATTCTATTCCATTCCATTCCAATCCATTCCGTTCCATTCCATTGAATTCCATTCCATTCCATTCCATTCCATTGAATTCCATTCCATTCCATTCCATTCCATTGAATTCCATTCCATTCCATTCCATTCCATTGAATTCCATTCCATTCCATTCCATTCCATTCCATTCCATTCCATTCCATTCCATTCCATTCTACTGGTGTCCATTCCATTCCATTCTATTCCATTCCATTCCATTCCATTCCATTCCATTCCATTCCATTCCATTCCATTCCATTGAATTCCATTCCATTCCATTCCATTCCATGGAATTCCATTCCATTCCATTCCATTCCATTCCATTCCATTCCATTCCATTCTACTGGTGTCCATTCCATTCCATTCTATTCCATTCCATTCCATTCCATTCCATTCCATTCCATTCCATTCCATTCCATTCCATTCCATTCCTCTCCACTCCACTCCACTCCACTCCATTCCACTCCACTCCACTCCGGTACATTCCATTCCATTCCATTCCATTCCATTCCATTCCATTCCGTGCTTCTCGGGTACATTCCGTTCCGTTCCATTCCATTCCATTCCATTCCATTCCGTTCCAGTGCACTCTACTCCACTCCACTCCACTCCACTCCACTCCGGTACATTCCATTCCATTCCATTCCATTCCATTTCCATTCCCATTCCATTTCCATTCCCGTTCCATTTCCATTCCCGTTTCTTTTCCATTCCCGTTCCATTTCCATTCCAGTTCCATTACCATTCCCGTTCCATTTCCATTCCCGATCCATTTCCATTCCCGTTCCTTTTCCATTCCCGTTCCATTTCCATTCCCGTTCCGTTACCATTCCCGTTCCATTTCCGTTCCCGTTCCGTTTCCGTTCCCGTTCCATTTCCGTTCTCGTTCCGTTTCCGTTCCCGTTCCATTTCCCTTCCCGTTCCATTTCCCTTCCCGTTCCATTTCCGTTCCCGTTCCGTTTCCATTCCCGTTCCATTTCCATTACCTTTCCATTTCCATTTCATTCCATTCCGTTCTGCTCGGGTACATTCCATTCCATTCCATTGCATTCCATTCCGTTCTGCTCCTGTCCATTCCATTCCATTCCAATCCGTTCCATTCCGTTCTACTCGGGTAGATTCCATTCCATTCCATTCCATTCCATTCCATTCCATTCCATTCCATTCCATTCCATTCTACTGGTGTCCATTCCATTCCATTCCATTCCATTCCATTCCATTCCATTCCATTGCATTCCATTCCATTCCATTCCATTCCGTTCCGTTCTACTCGGTTACATTCCATTCAATTCCATTCCATTCCGTTCTACTCGGGTAGATTCCATTCCATTCCATTCCATTCCTTTCCATTCCATTGCATTCCATTGCATTGCATTGCACTCAATTCCATTCCATTCCATTCCATTCCATTCCATTCCATTCCATTCCATTCCATTCCGTTCCGTTCAACTCAGTTACATTCCATTCAATTACATTCCATTCCGTTCTACTCGGTTACATTCCATTCCATTCCATTCCATTCCATTCCAATCCATTCCATTCCATTCCATTCCGTTCTACTCGGGTACATTCCGTTCCATTCCATTCCATTCCATTCCATTCCATTCCATTCCATTCCTTTCCGTTCTACTTTGGTACATTCCATTCCATTCCATTCCATTCCATTCCATTCCATTCCATTCCATTACATTCCATTCCATTCCATTCCGTTCTACTCAGGTTGATTCCATTCTATTCCATTCCATTCCATTCCATTCCATTCCATTCCATTCCATTCGATTCCATTCCATTCCATTCCATTGAATTCCATTCCATTCCATTCCATTCCATGGAATTCCATTCCATTCCATTCCATTCCATTCCATTCCATTCCATTCCATTGAATTCCATTCCATTCCATTCCATTCCATTCCATTCCATTCCATTCCGTTCCATTCCATTCCATTGAATTCCATTCCATTCCATTCCATTCCATTCCATTCCATCCCATTGAATTCCATTCCATTCCATTCCATTCCATTCCATTCCATCCCATTCCATTCCATTCCATTCCATTCCGTTCTACTCGGGTTGATTCCATTCTATTCCATTCCATTCCATTCGATCCCATTTGATTCCATTCGATTCCATTCAATTCCATTCGATTCCATTCCATTCCACTCCATTCCATTCCATTGAATTCCATTCCATTCCATTCCATTCCATTCCATTCCATTCCATGGAATTCCATTCCATTCCATTCCAATCCATTCCATTCCATTCCATTCCGTTCTACTCGGGTACATTCCGTTCCATTCCATTCCATTCCATTCCATTCCATTCCATTCCTTTCCGTTCTACTTTGGTACATTCCATTCCATTCCATTCCATTCCATTCCATTACATTCCATTACATTCCATTCCATTCCATTCCGTTCTACTCAGGTTGATTCCATTCTATTCCATTCCATTCCATTCCATTCCATTCCATTCCATTCCATTCCATTCCATTCGATTCCATTCCTTTCCATTCCATTGAATTCCATTCCATTCCATTCCATTCCATTCCATTCCATTCCATTCCATTCCAATTCCATTCCATTCCATTCCATTCCATTCCATTCCATTCCATTCCATTCCATTGAATTCCATTCCATTCCATTCCATTCCATTCCATTCCATTCCGTTCCATTCCATTCCATTGAATTCCATTCCATTCCATTCCATTCCATTCCATTCCATTCCATTGAATTCCATTCCATTCCATTCCATTCCATTCCATTCCATCCCATTCCATTCCATTCCATTCCATTCCATTCTACTCGGGTTGATTCCATTCTACTCCATTCCATTCCATTCGATCCCATTTGATTCCATTCGATTCCATTCAATTCCATTCGATTCCATTCCATTCCACTCCATCCCATTCCATTGAATTCCATTCCATTCCATTCCATTCCATTCCATTCCATTCCATTCCATTCCATTCCATTCCATAGAATTCCATTCCATTCCATTCCATTCCACTGAGTTCCGTTCCATTCCATTCCATTCCGTTCCGTTCCGTTCCGTTCCGTTCCGTTGCGTTCCGTTCCGTTCCGTTGTGTTCCGTTCCGTTCTACTCGGGTTGATTCCATTCTATTCCATTCCATTCCAATCCATTCCGTTCCATTCCATTGAATTCCATTCCATTCCATTCCATTCCATTGAATTCCATTCCATTCCATTCCATTCCATTGAATTCCATTCCATTCCATTCCGTTCTACTCAGGTTGATTCCATTCTATTCCATTCCATTCCATTCCATTCCATTCCATTCCATTCCATTCCATTCCATTCGATTCCATTCCTTTCCATTCCATTGAATTCCATTCCATTCCATTCCATTCCATGGAATTCCATTCCATTCCAATTCCATTCCATTCCATTCCATTCCATTCCATTCCATTCCATTCCATTCCATTGAATTCCATTCCATTCCATTCCATTCCATTCCATTCCATTCCGTTCCATTCCATTCCATTGAATTCCATTCCATTCCATTCCATTCCATTCCATTCCATTCCATTGAATTCCATTCCATTCCATTCCATTCCATTCCATTCCATCCCATTCCATTCCATTCCATTCCATTCCATTCCATTCTACTCGGGTTGATTCCATTCTACTCCATTCCATTCCATTCGATCCCATTTGATTCCATTCGATTCCATTCAATTCCATTCGATTCCATTCCATTCCACTCCATCCCATTCCATTGAATTCCATTCCATTCCATTCCATTCCATTCCATTCCATTCCATTCCATTCCATTCCATAGAATTCCATTCCATTCCATTCCATTCCACTGAGTTCCGTTCCATTCCATTCCATTCCGTTCCGTTCCGTTCCGTTCCGTTCCGTTGCGTTCCGTTCCGTTCCGTTGTGTTCCGTTCCGTTCTACTCGGGTTGATTCCATTCTATTCCATTCCATTCCAATCCATTCCGTTCCATTCCATTGAATTCCATTCCATTCCATTCCATTCCATTGAATTCCATTCCATTCCATTCCATTCCATTGAATTCCATTCCATTCCATTCCATTCCATTGAATTCCATTCCATTCCATTCCATTCCATTCCATTCCATTCCATTCCATTCCATTCCATTCTACTGGTGTCCATTCCATTCCATTCTATTCCATTCCATTCCATTCCATTCCATTCCATTCCATTCCATTCCATTCCATTCCATTGAATTCCATTCCATTCCATTCCATTCCATTGAATTCCATTCCATTCCATTCCATTCCATTTCATTCCATTCCATTCCATTCTACTGGTGTCCATTCCATTCCATTCTATTCCATTCCATTCCATTCCATTCCATTCCATTCCTTTCCATTCCATTGCATTCCATTGCATTCCATTCCATTCCATTCCATTCCATTCCGTTCCATTCCATTCCATTCCACTCCACTCCACTCCACTCCACTCCATTCCACTCCACTCCACTCCGGTACATTCCATTCCATTCCATTCCATTCCATTCCATTCCATTCCGTGCTTCTCGGGTACATTCCGTTCCGTTCCATTCCATTCCATTCCATTCCATTCCGTTCCAGTGCACTCTACTCCACTCCACTCCACTCCACTCCACTCCGGTACATTCCATTCCATTCCATTCCATTCCATTTCCATTCCCATTCCATTTCCATTCCCGTTCCATTTCCATTCCCGTTTCTTTTCCATTCCCGTTCCATTTCCATTCCAGTTCCATTACCATTCCCGTTCCATTTCCATTCCCGATCCATTTCCATTCCCGTTCCTTTTCCATTCCCGTTCCATTTCCATTCCCGTTCCGTTACCATTCCCGTTCCATTTCCGTTCCCGTTCCGTTTCCGTTCCCGTTCCATTTCCGTTCTCGTTCCGTTTCCGTTCCCGTTCCATTTCCCTTCCCGTTCCATTTCCCTTCCCGTTCCATTTCCGTTCCCGTTCCGTTTCCGTTCCCGTTCCATTTCCGTTCTCGTTCCGTTTCCGTTCCCGTTCCATTTCCATTCCCGTTCCATTTCCGTTCCCGTTCCATTTCCATTCCCGTTCCATTTCCATTCCCTTACCATTTCCATTTCATTCCATTCCGTTCTGCTCGGGTACATTCCATTCCATTCCATTGCATTCCATTCCGTTCTGCTCCTGTCCATTCCATTCCATTCCAATCCGTTCCATTCCGTTCTACTCGGGTAGATTCCATTCCATTCCATTCCATTCCATTCCATTCCATTCCATTCCATTCCATTCCATTCCATTCCATTCCATTCTACTGGTGTCCATTCCATTCCATTCCATTCCATTCCATTCCATTCCATTCCATTCCATTGCATTCCATTCCATTCCATTCCATTCCGTTCCGTTCTACTCGGTTACATTCCATTCAATTCCATTCCATTCCGTTCTACTCGGGTAGATTCCATTCCATTCCATTCCATTCCTTTCCATTCCATTGCATTCCATTGCATTGCATTGCACTCAATTCCATTCCATTCCATTCCATTCCATTCCATTCCATTCCGTTCCGTTCAACTCAGTTACATTCCATTCAATTACATTCCATTCCGTTCTACTCGGTTACATTCCATTCCATTCCATTCCATTCCATTCCAATCCATTCCATTCCATTCCATTCCGTTCTACTCGGGTACATTCCGTTCCATTCCATTCCATTCAATTCCATTCCATTCCATTCCTTTCCGTTCTACTTTGGTACATTCCATTCCATTCCATTCCATTCCATTCCATTCCATTCCATTACATTCCATTCCATTCCATTCCGTTCTACTCAGGTTGATTCCATTCTATTCCATTCCATTCCATTCCATTCCATTCCATTCCATTCCATTCGATTCCATTCCATTCCATTCCATTGAATTCCATTCCATTCCATTCCATTCCATTCCATTCCATTCCATGGAATTCCATTCCATTCCATTCCATTCCATTCCATTCCATTGAATTCCATTCCATTCCATTCCATTCCATTCCATTGAATTCCATTCCATTCCATTCCATTCCATTGAATTCCATTCCATTCCATTCCATTCCATTCCATTCCATTCCATTCCATTCCATTCCATTCCATTCTACTGGTGTCCATTCCATTCCATTCTATTCCATTCCATTCCATTCCATTCCATTCCATTCCTTTCCATTCCATTGCATTCCATTGCATTCCATTCCATTCCATTCCATTCCATTCCATTCCATTCCATTCCACTCCACTCCACTCCACTCCACTCCACTCCATTCCACTCCACTCCACTCCGGTACATTCCATTCCATTCCATTCCAATCCATTCCATTCCATTCCGTGCTTCTCGGGTACATTCCGTTCCGTTCCATTCCATTCCATTCCATTCCATTCCGTTCCAGTGCACTCTACTCCACTCCACTCCACTCCACTCCACTCCGGTACATTCCATTCCATTCCATTCCATTCCATTTCCATTCCCATTCCATTTCCATTCCCGTTCCATTTCCATTCCCGTTTCTTTTCCATTCCCGTTCCATTTCCATTCCAGTTCCATTACCATTCCCGTTCCATTTCCATTCCCGATCCATTTCCATTCCCGTTCCTTTTCCATTCCCGTTCCATTTCCATTCCCGTTCCGTTACCATTCCCGTTCCATTTCCGTTCCCGTTCCGTTTCCGTTCCCGTTCCATTTCCGTTCTCGTTCCGTTTCCGTTCCCGTTCCATTTCCCTTCCCGTTCCATTTCCCTTCCCGTTCCATTTCCGTTCCCGTTCCGTTTCCGTTCCCGTTCCATTTCCGTTCTCGTTCCGTTTCCGTTCCCGTTCCATTTCCATTCCCGTTCCATTTCCGTTCCCGTTCCATTTCCATTCCCGTTCCATTTCCATTCCCTTTCCATTTCCATTTCATTCCATTCCGTTCTGCTCGGGTACATTCCATTCCATTCCATTGCATTCCATTCCGTTCTGCTCCTGTCCATTCCATTCCATTCCAATCCGTTCCATTCCGTTCTACTCGGGTAGATTCCATTCCATTCCATTCCATTCCATTCCATTCCATTCCATTCCATTCCATTCCATTCCATTCCATTCTACTGGTGTCCATTCCATTCCATTCCATTCCATTCCATTCCATTCCATTCCATTGCATTCCATTCCATTCCATTCCATTCCGTTCCGTTCTACTCGGTTACATTCCATTCAATTCCATTCCATTCCGTTCTACTCGGGTAGATTCCATTCCATTCCATTCCATTCCTTTCCATTCCATTGCATTCCATTGCATTGCATTGCACTCAATTCCATTCCATTCCATTCCATTCCATTCCATTCCATTCCATTCCATTCCATTCCGTTCCGTTCAACTCGGTTACATTCCATTCAATTACATTCCATTCCGTTCTACTCGGTTACATTCCATTCCATTCCATTCCATTCCATTCCAATCCATTCCATTCCATTCCATTCCGTTCTACTCGGGTACATTCCATTCCATTCCATTCCATTCCATTCCATTCCATTCCATTCCATTCCGTTCTACTTTGGTACATTCCATTCCATTCCATTCCATTCCATTCCATTCCATTCCATTCCATTCCATTCCGTTCTACTCGGGTTGATTCCATTCTATTCCATTCCATTCCATTCCATTGCATTCCATTCCATTCCATTCCATTCGATTCCATTCCATTCCATTCCATGGAAATCCATTCCATTCCATTCCATTCCATGGAATTCCATTCCATTCCATTCCATTCCATTCCATTCCATTCCATTCCATTCCATTCCATTCTACTGGTGTCCATTCCATTCCATTCCATTCCATTCCATTCCATTCCATTCCATTCCATTGCATTCCATTCCATTCCATTCCATTCCGTTCCGTTCTACTCGGTTACATTCCATTCAATTCCATTCCATTCCGTTCTACTCGGGTAGATTCCATTCCATTCCATTCCATTCCTTTCCATTCCATTGCATTCCATTGCATTGCATTGCACTCAATTCCATTCCATTCCATTCCATTCCATTCCATTCCATTCCATTCCGTTCCGTTCAACTCAGTAACATTCCATTCAATTACATTCCATTCCGTTCTACTCGGTTACATTCCATTCCATTCCATTCCATTCCATTCCAATCCATTCCATTCCATTCCATTCCGTTCTACTCGGGTACTTTCCGTTCCATTCCATTCCATTCCATTCCATTCCATTCCATTACTTTCCGTTCTACTTTGGTACATTCCATTCCATTCCATTCCATTCCATTACATTCCATTCCATTACATTCCATTCCATTCCATTCCGTTCTACTCAGGTTGATTCCATTCTATTCCATTCCATTCCATTCCATTCCATTCCATTCCATGGAATTCCATTCCATTCCATTCCATTCCATTCCATTCCGTTCCATTCCATTCCATTCCATTCCATTCCGTTCCATTCCATTCCATTGAATTCCATTCCATTCCATTCCATTCCATTCCATTCCATTCCATTGAATTCCATTCCATTCCATTCCATTCCATTCCATTCCATCCCATTCCATTCCATTCCATTCCATTCCGTTCTACTCGGGTTGATTCCATTCTATTCCATTCCATTCCATTCGATCCCATTTGATTCCATTCGATTCCATTCAATTCCATTCGATTCCATTCCATTCCACTCCATTCCATTCCATTGAATTCCATTCCATTCCATTCCATTCCATTCCATGGAATTCCATTCCATTCCATTCCATTCCATTCCATAGAATTCCATTCCATTCCATTCCATTCCACTGAATTCCGTTCCATTCCATTCCATTCCGTTCCGTTCCGTTCCGTTCCGTTCCGTTGCGCTCCGTTCCGTTCCGTTGTGTTCCGTTCCGTTCTACTCGGGTTGATTCCATTCTATTCCATTCCATTCCAATCCATTCCGTTCCATTCCATAGAATTCCATTCCATTCCATTCCATTCCATTCCATTCCATTCCATTGAATTCCATTCCATTCCATTCCATTCCATTCCATTCCATTCCATTCCATTCCATTCCATTCCATGGAATTCCGTTCCATTCCATTCCATTCCGTTCCTTTCCGTCCCGTTCCGTTCCGTTCCGTTCCGTTGCGTTCCGTTCCGTTCTACTCGGGTTGATTCCATTCTATTCCATTCCATTCCATTCGATTCCATTCGATTCCATTCGATTCCACTCCATTCCATTCCATAGAATTCCATTCCATTCCATTCCATTCCATTGAATTCCATTCCATTCCATTCCATTCCATTGAATTCCATTCCATTCCATTCCATTCCATTGAATTCCATTCCATTCCATTCCATTCCATTCCATTCCATTCCATTCCATTCCATTCCATTCTACTGGTGTCCATTCCATTCCATTCCATTCCATTCCATTCCATTCCATTCCATTCCATTGAATTCCATTCCATTGAATTCCATTCCATTCCATTCCATTCCATTGAATTCCATTCCATTCCATTCCATTCCATTCCATTCCATTCCATTCCATTCCATTCCATTCCATTCTACTGGTGTCCATTCCATTCCATTCTATTCCATTCCATTCCATTCCATTCCATTCCATTCCTTTCCATTCCATTGCATTCCATTGCATTCCATTCCATTCCATTCCATTCCATTCCATTCCATTCCCCTCCACTCCACTCCACTCCACTCCATTGCACTCCACTCCACTCCGGTACATTCCGTTCCGTTCCATTCCATTCCATTCCATTCCATTCCGTTCCAGTGCACTCTACTCCACTCCACTCCACTCCACTCCACTCCGGTACATTCCATTCCATTCCATTCCATTCCATTCCATTCCATTTCCATTCCCATTCCATTTCCATTCCCGTTCCATTTCCATTCCCGTTTCTTTTCCATTCCCGTTCCATTTCCATTCCAGTTCCATTACCATTCCCGTTCCATTTCCATTCCCGATCCATTTCCATTCCCGTTCCTTTTCCATTCCCGTTCCATTTCCATTCCCGTTCCGTTACCATTCCCGTTCCATTTCCGTTCTCGTTCCGTTTCCGTTCCCGTTCCATTTCCCTTCCTGTTCCATTTCCGTTCCCGTTCCATTTCCATTCCTGTTCCATTTCCGTTCCCGTTCCATTTCCATTCCCGTTCTATTTCCATTCCCTTTCCATTTCCATTTCATTCCATTCCGTTCTGCTCGGGTACATTCCATTCCATTCCATTGCATTCCATTCCGTTCTGCTCCTGTCCATTCCATTCCATTCCATTCCGTTCCATTCCGTTCTACTAGGGTAGATTCCATTCCATTCCATTCCATTCCATTCCATTCCATTCCATTCCATTCCATTCCATTCCATTCCATTCCATTCTACTGGTGTCCATTCCATTCCATTCCATTCCATTCCATTCCATTCCATTCCATTGCATTCCATTCCATTGCATTCCATTCCATTCCGTTCCGTTCTACTCGGTTACATTCCATTCAATTCCATTCCATTCCGTTCTACTCGGGTAGATTCCATTCCATTCCATTCCATTCCATTCCTTTCCATTCCATTGCATTCCATTGCATTGCATTGCACTCAATTCCATTCCATTCCATTCCATTCCATTCCATTCCATTCCATTCCATTCCGTTCCGTTCAACTCGGTTACATTCCATTCAATTACATTCCATTCCGTTCTACTCGGTTACATTCCATTCCATTCCATTCCATTCCATTCCATTCCATTCCATTCCATTCCGTTCTACTCGGGTTGATTCCATTCTATTCCATTCCATTCCATTCCATTCCATTCCATTCCATTCCATTCCATTCCATTCCATTCCATTCGATTCCATTCCATTCCATTCCATTGAATTCCATTCCATTCCATTCCATTCCATGGAATTCCATTGAATTCCATTCCATTCCATTCCATTCCATTCCATTGAATTCCATTCCATTCCATTCCATTCCATTCCATTGAATTCCATTCCGTTCCATTCCATTCCATTGAATTCCATTCCATTCCATTCCATTCCATTCCATTCCATTCCATTCCATTCCATTGAATTCCATTCCATTCCATTCCATTCCATTCCATTCCATTCCATCCCATTCCATTCCATTCCATTCCATTCCGTTCTACTCGGGTTGATTCCATTCTATTCCATTCCATTCCATTCGATCCCATTTGATTCCATTCGATTCCATTCAATTCCATTCGATTCCATTCCATTCCACTCCATTCCATTCCATTGAATTCCATTCCATTCCATTCCATTCCATTCCATTCCATTCCATTCCATTCCATTCCATTCCATTGAATTCCATTCCATTCCATTCCATTCCATTCCATTGAATTCCATTCCATTCCATTGAATTCCATTCCATTCCATTCCATTCCATTCCATTCCATTCCATTCCATTCCATTCCATTCTACTGGTGTCCATTCCATTCCATTCCATTCCATTCCATTCCATTCCATTCCATTCCTTTCCATTCCATTGCATTCCATTGCATTCCATTCCATTCCATTCCATTCCATTCCATTCCATTCCACTCCACTCCACTCCACTCCACTCCATTCCATTCCACTCCACTCCGGTACATTCCATTCCATTCCATTCCATTCCATTCCATTCCATTTCCATTCCCATTCCATTTCCATTCCCGTTCCATTTCCATTCCCGTTTCTTTTCCATTCCCGTTCCATTTCCATTCCAGTTCCATTACCATTCCCGTTCCATTTCCATTCCCGATCCATTTCCATTCCCGTTCCATTTCCATTCCAGTTCCATTACCATTCCCGTTCCATTTCCATTCCCGATCCATTTCCATTCCCGTTCCATTTCCATTCCCGTTCCATTTCCATTCCCGTTCCATTACCATTCCCGTTCCATTTCCGTTCCCGTTCCGTTTCCGTTCCCGTTCCATTTCCGTTCTCGTTCCGTTTCCGTTCCCGTTCCATTTCCATTCCCGTTCCATTTCCTTTCCCGTTCCATTTCCATTCCCGTTCCATTTCCATTCCCTTTCCATTTCCATTTCATTCCATTCCGTTCTGCTCGGGTACATTCCATTCCATTCCATTGCATTCCATTCCGTTCTGCTCCTGTCCATTCCATTCCATTCCAATCCGTTCCATTCCGTTCTACTCGGGTAGATTCCATTCCATTCCATTCCATTCCATTCCATTCCATTCCATTCCATTCCATTCCATTCCATTCTACTGGTGTCCATTCCATTCCATTCCATTCCATTCCATTCCATTCCATTCCATTCCATTCCATTCCATTGCATTCCATTCCATTCCATTCCATTCCGTTCCGTTCTACTCGGTTACATTCCATTCAATTCCATTCCATTCCGTTCTACTCGGGTAGATTCCATTCCATTCCATTCCATTCCATTCCATTCCATTCCATTCTAGTGGTGTCCATTCCATTCCATTCCATTCCATTCCATTCCATTCCATTCCATTCCTTTCCATTCCATTGCATTCCATTGCATTCCATTCCATTCCATTCCATTCCATTCCATTCCATTCCATTCCATTCCACTCCACTCCACTCCACTCCACTCCATTCCACTCCACTCCACTCCGGTACATTCCATTCCATTCCATTCCATTCCATTCCATTCCATTCCATTCCATTCCGTTCCAGTGCTCTCTACTCCACTCCACTCCACTCCACTCCACTCCGGTACATTCCATTCCATTCCATTCCATTCCATTCCATTCCATTTCCATTCCCATTCCATTTCCGTTCCCGTTCCATTTCCATTCCCGTTCTATTTCCATTCCCTTTCCATTTCCATTTCATTCCATTCCGTTCTGCTCGGGTACATTCCATTCCATTCCATTGCATTCCATTCCGTTCTGCTCCTGTCCATTCCATTCCATTCCATTCCGTTCCATTCCGTTCTACTAGGGTAGATTCCATTCCATTCCATTCCATTCCATTCCATTCCATTCCATTCCATTCCATTCCATTCCATTCCATTCCATTCTACTGGTGTCCATTCCATTCCATTCCATTCCATTCCATTCCATTCCATTCCATTGCATTCCATTCCATTGCATTCCATTCCATTCCGTTCCGTTCTACTCGGTTACATTCCATTCAATTCCATTCCATTCCGTTCTACTCGGGTAGATTCCATTCCATTCCATTCCATTCCATTCCTTTCCATTCCATTGCATTCCATTGCATTGCATTGCACTCAATTCCATTCCATTCCATTCCATTCCATTCCATTCCATTCCATTCCATTCCGTTCCGTTCAACTCGGTTACATTCCATTCAATTACATTCCATTCCGTTCTACTCGGTTACATTCCATTCCATTCCATTCCATTCCATTCCATTCCATTCCATTCCATTCCGTTCTACTCGGGTTGATTCCATTCTATTCCATTCCATTCCATTCCATTCCATTCCATTCCATTCCATTCCATTCCATTCCATTCCATTCGATTCCATTCCATTCCATTCCATTGAATTCCATTCCATTCCATTCCATTCCATGGAATTCCATTGAATTCCATTCCATTCCATTCCATTCCATTCCATGGAATTCCATTCCATTCCATTCCATTCCATTCCATTGAATTCCATTCCGTTCCATTCCATTCCATTGAATTCCATTCCATTCCATTCCATTCCATTCCATTCCATTCCATTCCATTCCATTCCATTCCATTGAATTCCATTCCATTCCATTCCATTCCATTCCATTCCATTCCATCCCATTCCATTCCATTCCATTCCATTCCGTTCTACTCGGGTTGATTCCATTCTATTCCATTCCATTCCATTCGATCCCATTTGATTCCATTCGATTCCATTCAATTCCATTCGATTCCATTCCATTCCACTCCATTCCATTCCATTGAATTCCATTCCATTCCATTCCATTCCATTCCATTCCATTCCATTCCATTCCATTCCATTCCATTGAATTCCATTCCATTCCATTCCATTCCATTCCATTGAATTCCATTCCATTCCATTGAATTCCATTCCATTCCATTCCATTCCATTCCATTCCATTCCATTCCATTCCATTCTACTGGTGTCCATTCCATTCCATTCCATTCCATTCCATTCCATTCCATTCCATTCCTTTCCATTCCATTGCATTCCATTGCATTCCATTCCATTCCATTCCATTCCATTCCATTCCATTCCACTCCACTCCACTCCACTCCACTCCATTCCATTCCACTCCACTCCGGTACATTCCATTCCATTCCATTCCATTCCATTCCATTCCATTTCCATTCCCATTCCATTTCCATTCCCGTTCCATTTCCATTCCCGTTTCTTTTCCATTCCCGTTCCATTTCCATTCCAGTTCCATTACCATTCCCGTTCCATTTCCATTCCCGATCCATTTCCATTCCCGTTCCATTTCCATTCCAGTTCCATTACCATTCCCGTTCCATTTCCATTCCCGATCCATTTCCATTCCCGTTCCATTTCCATTCCCGTTCCATTTCCATTCCCGTTCCATTACCATTCCCGTTCCATTTCCGTTCCCGTTCCGTTTCCGTTCCCGTTCCATTTCCGTTCTCGTTCCGTTTCCGTTCCCGTTCCATTTCCATTCCCGTTCCATTTCCTTTCCCGTTCCATTTCCATTCCCGTTCCATTTCCATTCCCTTTCCATTTCCATTTCATTCCATTCCGTTCTGCTCGGGTACATTCCATTCCATTCCATTGCATTCCATTCCGTTCTGCTCCTGTCCATTCCATTCCATTCCAATCCGTTCCATTCCGTTCTACTCGGGTAGATTCCATTCCATTCCATTCCATTCCATTCCATTCCATTCCATTCCATTCCATTCCATTCCATTCTACTGGTGTCCATTCCATTCCATTCCATTCCATTCCATTCCATTCCATTCCATTCCATTCCATTCCATTGCATTCCATTCCATTCCATTCCATTCCGTTCCGTTCTACTCGGTTACATTCCATTCAATTCCATTCCATTCCGTTCTACTCGGGTAGATTCCATTCCATTCCATTCCATTCCATTCCATTCCATTCCATTCTAGTGGTGTCCATTCCATTCCATTCCATTCCATTCCATTCCATTCCATTCCATTCCTTTCCATTCCATTGCATTCCATTGCATTCCATTCCATTCCATTCCATTCCATTCCATTCCATTCCATTCCATTCCACTCCACTCCACTCCACTCCACTCCATTCCACTCCACTCCACTCCGGTACATTCCATTCCATTCCATTCCATTCCATTCCATTCCATTCCATTCCATTCCGTTCCAGTGCTCTCTACTCCACTCCACTCCACTCCACTCCACTCCGGTACATTCCATTCCATTCCATTCCATTCCATTCCATTCCATTTCCATTCCCATTCCATTTCCATTCCCGTTCCATTTCCATTCCCGTTTCTTTTCCATTCCCGTTCCATTTCCATTCCAGTTCCATTACCATTCCCGTTCCATTTCCATTCCCGATCCATTTCCATTCCCGTTCCATTTCCATTCCCGTTCCATTTCCATTCCCGTTCCATTACCATTCCCGTTCCATTTCCGTTCCCGTTCCGTTTCCGTTCCCGTTCCATTTCCGTTCTCGTTCCGTTTCCGTTCCCGTTCCATTTCCATTCCCGTTCCATTTCCGTTCCCCTTCCATTTCCATTCCCGTTCCATTTCCATTCCCTTTCCATTTCCATTTCATTCCATTCCGTTCTGCTCGGGTACATTCCATTCCATTCCATTGCATTCCATTCCGTTCTGCTCCTGTCCATTCCATTCCATTCCAATCCGTTCCATTCCGTTCTACTCGGGTAGATTCCATTCCATTCCATTCCATTCCATTCCATTCCATTCCATTCCATTCCATTCCATTCCATTCCATTCCATTCCATTCCATTCTACTGGTGTCCATTCCATTCCATTCCATTCCATTCCATTCCATTGCATTCCATTCCATTCCGTTCCGTTCTACTCGGTTACATTCCATTCAATTCCATTCCATTCCGTTCTACTCGGGTAGATTCCATTCCATTCCATTCCATTCCTTTCCATTCCATTGCATTCCATTGCATTGCATTGCACTCAATTCCATTCCATTCCATTCCATTCCATTCCATTCCATTCCATTCCATTCCATTCCGTTCCGTTCAACTCGGTTACATTCCATTCAATTACATTCCATTCCGTTCTACTCGGTTACATTCCATTCCATTCCATTCCATTCCATTCCAATCCATTCCATTCCATTCCATTCCGTTCTACTCGGGTACATTCCGTTCCATTCCATTCCATTCCATTCCATTCCATTCCATTCCTTTCCGTTCTACTTTGGTACATTCCATTCCATTGCATTCCATTCCATTCCATTCCATTCCATTCCGTTCCGTTCTACTCGGTTACATTCCATTCAATTCCATTCCATTCCGTTCTACTCGGGTAGATTCCATTCGATTCCATTCCATTCCTTTCCATTCCATTGCATTCCATTGCATTGCATTGCACTCAATTCCATTCCATTCCATTCCATTCCATTCCATTGAATTCCATTCCATTCCATTGAATTCCATTCCATTCCATTCCATTCCATTCCATTCCATTCCATTCCATTCCATTCCATTCCATTGAATTCCTTTCCATTCCATTCCATTCCATGGAATTCCATTCCATTCCATTCCATTCCATTCCATTCCATTCCATTCCATTGAATTCCATTCCATTCCATTCCATTCCATTCCATTCCATCCCATTCCATTCCATTCCATTCCATTCCGTTCTACTCGGGTTGATTCCATTCTATTCCATTCCATTCCATTCCATTCCATTCCATTCCATTCCATTCCATTCCATTCGATTCCATTCCATTCCATTCCATTGAATTCCATTCCATTCCATTCCATTCCATGGAATTCCATTGAATTCCATTCCATTCCATTCCATTCCATTCCATTGAATTCCATTCCATTCCATTCCATTCCATTCCATTGAATTCCATTCCGTTCCATTCCATTCCATTGAATTCCATTCCATTCCATTCCATTCCATTCCATTCCATTCCATTCCATTCCATTCCATTCCATTCCATTGAATTCCATTCCATTCCATTCCATTCCATTCCATTCCATTCCATCCCATTCCATTCCATTCCATTCCATTCCGTTCTACTCGGGTTGATTCCATTCTATTCCATTCCATTCCATTCGATCCCATTTGATTCCATTCGATTCCATTCAATTCCATTCGATTCCATTCCATTCCACTCCATTCCATTCCATTGAATTCCATTCCATTCCATTCCATTCCATTCCATTCCATTCCATTCCATTCCATTCCATTCCATTGAATTCCATTCCATTGAATTCCATTCCATTCCATTGAATTCCATTCCATTCCATTGAATTCCATTCCATTCCATTCCATTCCATTCCATTCCATTCCATTCCATTCTACTGGTGTCCATTCCATTCCATTCCATTCCATTCCATTCCATTCCTTTCCATTCCATTGCATTCCATTGCATTCCATTCCATTCCATTCCATTCCATTCCATTCCATTCCATTCCACTCCACTCCACTCCACTCCACTCCATTCCACTCCACTCCACTCCGGTACATTCCATTCCATTCCATTCCATTTCCATTCCCATTCCATTTCCATTCCCGTTAAATTTCCATTCCCGTTTCTTTTCCATTCCCGTTCCATTTCCATTCCAGTTCCATTACCATTCCCGTTCCATTTCCATTCCCGATCCATTTCCATTCCCGTTCCATTTCCATTCCAGTTCCATTACCATTCCCGTTCCATTTCCATTCCCGATCCATTTCCATTCCCGTTCCATTTCCATTCCCGTTCCATTTCCATTCCCGTTCCATTACCATTCCCGTTCCATTTCCGTTCCCGTTCCGTTTCCGTTCCCGTTCCATTTCCGTTCTCGTTCCGTTTCCGTTCCCGTTCCATTTCCATTCCCGTTCCATTTCCGTTCCCGTTCCATTTCCATTCCCGTTCCATTTCCATTCCCTTTCCATTTCCATTTCATTCCATTCCGTTCTGCTCGGGTACATTCCATTCCATTCCATTGCATTCCATTCCGTTCTGCTCCTGTCCATTCCATTCCATTCCAATCCGTTCCATTCCGTTCTACTCGGGTAGATTCCATTCCATTCCATTCCATTCCATTCCATTCCATTCCATTCCATTCCATTCCATTCTACTGGTGTCCATTCCATTCCATTCCATTCCATTCCATTCCATTCCATTCCATTCCATTGCATTCCATTCCATTCCATTCCATTCCGTTCCGTTCTACTCGGTTACATTCCATTCAATTCCATTCCATTCCGTTCTACTCGGGTAGATTCCATTCCATTCCATTCCATTCCTTTCCATTCCATTGCATTCCATTGCATTGCATTGCACTCAATTCCATTCCATTCCATTCCATTCCATTCCATTCCATTCCATTCCATTCCATTCCGTTCCGTTCAACTCGGTTACATTCCATTCAATTACATTCCATTCCGTTCTACTCGGTTACATTCCATTCCATTCCATTCCATTCCATTCCATTCCAATCAATTCCATTCCATTCCATTCCGTTCTACTCGGGTACATTCCATTCCATTCCATTCCATTCCATTCCATTCCATTCCATTCCATTCCGTTCTACTTTGGTACATTCCATTCCATTCGATTCCATTCCATTCCATTCCATTACATTCCATTCCATTCCATTCCGTTCTATTCAGGTTGATTCCATTCTATTCCATTCCATTCCATTCCATTCCATTCCATTCCATTCCATTCCATTCGATTCCATTCCATTCCATTCCATTGAATTCCATTCCATTCCATTCCATTCCATGGAATTCCATTCCATTCCATTCCATTCCATTCCATTCCATTCCATTCCATTCCATTGAATTCCATTCCATTCCATTCCATTCCATTCCATTCCATTGAATTCCATTCCGTTCCATTCCATTCCATTGAATTCCATTCCATTCCATTCCATTCCATTGCATTCCATTCCATTGAATTCCATTCCATTCCATTCCATTCCATTCCATTCCATCCCATTCCATTCCATTCCATTCCATTCCGTTCTACTCGGGTTGATTCCATTCTATTCCATTCCATTCCAATCCATTCCGTTCCATTCCATTGAATTCCATTCCATTCCATTCCATTCCATGGAATTCCATTGAATTCCACTGCATTCCATTCCATTCCATTCCATTCCATTCCATTGAATTCCATTCCATTCCATTCCATTCCATGGAATTCCGTTCCATTCCATTCCATTCCGTTCCTTTCCGTCCCGTTCCGTTCCGTTCCGTTCCGTTGCGTTCCGTTCCGTTCTACTCGGGTTGATTCCATTCTATTCCATTCCATTCCATTCGATTCCATTCGATTCCATTCGATTCCACTCCATTCCATTCCATAGAATTCCATTCCATTCCATTCCATTCCATTGAATTCCATTCCATTCCATTCCATTCCATAGAATTCCATTCCATTCCATTCCATTCCATTGAATTCCATTCCATTCCATTCCATTCCATTCCATTCCATTCCATTCCATTCCATTCTATTCCATTCTACTGGTGTCCATTCCATTCCATTCCATTCCATTCCATTCCATTCCATTCCATTCCATTCCTTTCCATTCCATTGCATTCCATTGCATTCCATTCCATTCCATTCCATTCCATTCCATTCCATTCCACTCCACTCCACTCCACTCCACTCCACTCCATTCCACTCCACTCCACTCCGGTACATTCCATTCCATTCCATTCCATTCCATTCCATTCCATTCCGTGCTTCTCGGGTACATTCCGTTCCGTTCCATTCCATTCCATTCCATTCCATTCCGTTCCAGTGCACTCTACTCCACTCCACTCCACTCCACTCCACTCCGGTACATTCCATTCCATTCCATTCCATTCCATTCCATTCCATTCCATTTCCATTCCCATTCCATTTCCATTCCCGTTCCATTTCCATTCCCGTTTCTTTTCCATTCCCGATCCATTTCCATTCCAGTTCCATTACCATTCCCGTTCCATTTCCATTCCCGATCCATTTCCATTCCCGTTCCTTTTCCATTCCCGTTCCATTTCCATTCCCGTTCCGTTACCATTCCCGTTCCATTTCCGTTCCCGTTCCGTTTCCGTTCCCGTTCCATTTCCGTTCTCGTTCCGTTTCCGTTCCCGTTCCATTTCCATTCCCGTTCCATTTCCGTTCCCGTTCCATTTCCATTCCCGTTCCATTTCCGTTCCCGTTCCATTTCCATTCCCGTTCTATTTCCATTCCCTTTCCATTTCCTTTTCATTCCATTCCGTTCTGCTCGGGTACATTCCATTCCATTCCATTGCATTCCATTCCGTTCTGCTCCTGTCCATTCCATTCCATTCCATTCCGTTCCATTCCGTTCTACTCGGGTAGATTCCATTCCATTCCATTCCATTCCATTCCATTCCATTCCATTCCATTCCATTCCATTCTACTGGTGTCCATTCCATTCCATTCCATTCCATTCCATTCCATTCCATTCCATTGCATTCCATTCCATTCCATTCCATTCCATTCCGTTCCGTTCTACTCGGTTACATTCCATTCAATTCCATTCCATTCCGTTCTACTCGGGTAGATTCCATTCCATTCCATTCCATTCCATTCCTTTCCATTCCATTGCATTCCATTGCATTGCATTGCACTCAATTCCATTCCATTCCATTCCATTCCATTCCATTCCATTCCATTCCATTCCATTCCATTCCATTCCATTCCGTTCCGTTCAACTCGGTTACATTCCATTCAATTACATTCCATTCCGTTCTACTCGGTTACATTCCATTCCATTCCATTCCATTCCATTCCAATCCATTCCATTCCATTCCATTCCGTTCTACTCGGGTACATTCCATTCCATTCCATTCCATTCCATTCCATTCCATTCCATTCCATTCCATTCCGTTCTACTCGGGTTGATTCCATTCTATTCCATTCCATTCCATTCCATTCCATTCCATTCCATTCCATTCCATTCCATTCGATTCCATTCCATTCCATTCCATTGAATTCCATTCCATTCCATTCCATTCCATGGAATTCCATTCCATTCCATTCCATTCCATTCCATTCCATTCCATGGAATTCCATTCCATTCCATTCCATTCCATTCCATTCCATTCCATGGAATTCCATTCCATTCCATTCCATTCCATTCCATTCCATTCCATTCCTTTCCATTCCATTGCATTCCATTGCATTCCATTCCATTCCATTCCAGTCCATTCCATTCCATTCCACTCCACTCCACTCCACTCCACTCCATTCCACTCCACTCCACTCCGGTACATTCCATTCCATTCCATTCCATTCCATTCCATTCCATTTCCATTCCCATTCCATTTCCATTCCCGTTCCATTTCCATTCCCGTTTCTTTTCCATTCCCGTTCCATTTCCATTCCAGTTCCATTACCATTCCCGTTCCATTTCCATTCCCGATCCATTTCCATTCCCGTTCCATTTCCATTCCAGTTCCATTACCATTCCCGTTCCATTTCCATTCCCGATCCATTTCCATTCCCGTTCCATTTCCATTCCCGTTCCATTTCCTTTCCCGTTCCATTACCATTCCCGTTCCATTTCCGTTCCCGTTCCGTTTCCGTTCCCGTTCCATTTCCGTTCTCGTTCCGTTTCCGTTCCCGTTCCATTTCCATTCCCGTTCCATTTCCGTTCCCGTTCCATTTCCATTCCCGTTCCATTTCCATTCCCTTTCCATTTCCATTTCATTCCATTCCGTTCTGCTCGGGTACATTCCTTTCCATTCCATTGCATTCCATTCCGTTCTGCTCCTGTCCATTCCATTCCATTCCAATCCGTTCCATTCCGTTCTACTCGGGTAGATTCCATTCCATTCCATTCCATTCCATTCCATTCCATTCCATTCCATTCCATTCCATTCTACTGGTGTCCATTCCATTCCATTCCATTCCATTCCATTCCATTCCATTCCATTCCATTCCATTCCATTGCATTCCATTCCATTCCATTCCATTCCGTTCCGTTCTACTCGGTTACATTCCATTCAATTCCATTCCATTCCGTTCTACTCGGGTAGATTTCATTCCATTCCATTCCATTCCTTTCCATTCCATTGCATTCCATTGCATTGCATTGCACTCAATTCCATTCCATTCCATTCCATTCCATTCCATTCCATTCCATTCCATTCCATTCCGTTCCGTTCAACTCGGTTACATTCCATTCAATTACATTCCATTCCATTCCATTCCATTCCGTTCCGTTCAACTCGGTTACATTCCATTCAATTACATTCCATTCCGTTCTACTCGGTTACATTCCATTCCATTCCATTCCATTCCATTCCAATCTATTCCATTCCATTGAATTCCATTCCATTCCATTCCATTCCATTCCATTCCATTCCATTCCATTCCATTCTACTGGTGTCCATTCCATTCCATTCCATTCCATTCCATTCCATTCCATTCCTTTCCATTCCATTGCATTCCATTGCATTCCATTCCATTCCATTCCATTCCATTCCATTCCATTCCACTCCACTCCACTCCACTCCACTCCATTCCACTCCACTCCACTCCGGTACATTCCATTCCATTCCATTCCATTCCATTCCATTCCATTCCATTCCATTCCATTCCATTCCGTGCTTCTCGGGTACATTCCGTTCCGTTCCATTCCATTCCATTCCATTCCATTCCGTTCCAGTGCACTCTACTCCACTCCACTCCACTCCACTCCACTCCGGTACATTCCATTCCATTCCATTCCATTCCATTCCATTCCATTCCATTTCCATTCCCATTCCATTTCCATTCCCGTTCCATTTCCATTCCCGTTTCTTTTCCATTCCCGTTCCATTTCCATTCCAGTTCCATTACCATTCCCGTTCCATTTCCATTCCCGATCCATTTCCATTCCCGTTCCATTTCCATTCCCGTTCCATTTCCATTCCCGTTCCATTACCATTCCCGTTCCATTTCCGTTCCCGTTCCGTTTCCGTTCCCGTTCCATTTCCGTTCTCGTTCCGTTTCCGTTCCCGTTCCATTTCCATTCCCGTTCCATTTCCGTTCCCGTTCCATTTCCATTCCCGTTCCATTTCCATTCCCTTTCCATTTCCATTTCATTCCATTCCGTTCTGCTCGGTTACATTCCATTCCATTCCATTGCATTCCATTCCGTTCTGCTCCTGTCCATTCCATTCCATTCCAATCCGTTCCATTCCGTTCTACTCGGGTAGATTCCATTCCATTCCATTCCATTCCATTCCATTCCATTCCATTCCATTCCATTCTACTGGTGTCCATTCCATTCCATTCCATTCCATTCCATTCCATTCCATTCCATTCCATTGCATTCCATTCCATTCCATTCCATTCCGTTCCGTTCTACTCGGTTACATTCCATTCAATTCCATTCCATTCCGTTCTACTCGGGTAGATTCCATTCCATTCCATTCCATTCCTTTCCATTCCATTGCATTCCATTGCATTGCATTGCACTCAATTCCATTCCATTCCATTCCATTCCATTCCATTCCATTCCATTCCATTCCGTTCCGTTCAACTCAGTTACATTCCATTCAATTACATTCCATTCCGTTCTACTCGGTTACATTCCATTCCATTCCATTCCATTCCATTCCAATCCATTCCATTCCATTCCATTCCGTTCTACTCGGGTACATTCCGTTCCATTCCATTCCATTCCATTCCATTCCATTCCATTCCTTTCCGTTCTACTTTGGTACATTCCATTCCATTCCATTCCATTCCATTCCATTCCATTACATTACATTCCATTCCATTCCATTCCGTTCTACTCAGGTTGATTCCATTCTATTCCATTCCATTCCATTCCATTCCATTCCATTCCATTCCATTCGATTCCATTCCTTTCCATTCCATTGAATTCCATTCCATTCCATTCCATTCCATGGAATTCCATTCCATTCCATTCCATTCCATTCCATTCCATTCCATTCCATTCCATTGAATTCCATTCCATTCCATTCCATTCCATTCCATTCCATTCCATCCCATTCCATTCCATTCCATTCCATTCCATTCTACTCGGGTTGATTGCATTCTATTCCATTCCATTCCATTCGATCCCATTTGATTCCATTCGATTCCATTCAATTCTATTCGATTCCATTCCATTCCACTCCATTCCATTCCATTGAATTCCATTCCATTCCATTCCATTCCATTCCATTCCATTCCATTCCATGGAATTCCATTCCATTCCATTCCATTCCATTCCATAGAATTCCATTCCATTCCATTCCATTCCACTGAGTTCCGTTCCATTCCATTCCATTCCGTTCCGTTCCGTTCCGTTCCGTTCCGTTGCGTTCCGTTCCGTTCCGTTGTGTTCCGTTCCGTTCTACTCGGGTTGATTCCATTCTATTCCATTCCATTCCAATCCATTCCGTTCCATTCCATTGAATTCCATTCCATTCCATTCCATTCCATTCTACTGGTGTCCATTCCATTCCATTCCATTCCATTCCATTCCATTCCATTCCATTCCTTTCCATTCCATTGCATTCCATTGCATTCCATTCCATTCCATTCCATTCCATTCCATTCCATTCCACTCCACTCCACTCCACTCCACTCCATTCCACTCCACTCCACTCCGGTACATTCCATTCCATTCCATTCCATTCCATTCCATTCCATTCCATTCCATTCCGTGCTTCTCGGGTACATTCCGTTCCGTTCCATTCCATTCCATTCCATTCCATTCCGTTCCAGTGCTCTCTACTCCACTCCACTCCACTCCACTCCACTCCGGTACATTCCATTCCATTCCATTCCATTCCATTCCATTCCATTTCCATTCCCATTCCATTTCCATTCCCGTTCCATTTCCATTCCCGTTTCTTTTCCATTCCCGTTCCATTTCCATTCCCGTTCCATTACCATTCCCTTTCCATTTCCATTCCCGATCCATTTCCATTCCCGTTCCATTTCCATTCCCGTTCCATTTCCATTCCCGTTCCATTACCATTCCCGTTCCATTTCCGTTCCCGTTCCGTTTCCGTTCCCGTTCCATTTGCGTTCTCGTTCCGTTTCCGTTCCCGTTCCATTTCCATTCCCGTTCCATTTCCGTTCCCGTTCCATTTCCATTCCCGTTCCATTTCCATTCCCTTTCCATTTCCATTTCATTCCATTCCGTTCTGCTCGGTTACATTCCATTCCATTCCATTGCATTCCATTCCGTTCTGCTCCTGTCCATTCCATTCCATTCCAATCCGTTCCATTCCGTTCTACTCGGGTAGATTCCATTCCATTCCATTCCATTCCATTCCTTTCCATTCCATTCCATTCCATTCTACTGGTGTCCATTCCATTCCATTCCATTCCATTCCATTCCATTCCATTCCATTCCATTCCATTCCATTGCATTCCATTCCATTCCATTCCATTCCGTTCCGTTCTACTCGGTTAAATTCCATTCAATTCCATTCCATTCCGTTCTACTCGGGTAGATTCCATTCCATTCCATTCCATTCCTTTCCATTCCATTGCATTCCATTGCATTGCATTGCACTCAATTCCATTCCATTCCATTCCATTCCATTCCATTCCATTCCATTCCGTTCCGTTCAACTCAGTTACATTCCATTCAATTACATTCCATTCCGTTCTACTCGGTTACATTCCATTCCATTCCATTCCATTCCATTCCATTCCAATCCATTCCATTCCATTCCATTCCGTTCTACTCGGGTACATTCCGTTCCATTCCATTCCATTCCATTCCATTCCATTCCATTCCTTTCCGTTCTACTTTGGTACATTCCATTCCATTCCATTCCATTCCATTCCATTCCATTCCATTCCATTACATTCCATTCCATTCCATTCCGTTCTACTCAGGTTGATTCCATTCTATTCCATTCCATTCCATTCCATTCCATTCCATTCCATTCCATTCCATTCCATTCCATTCCTTTCCATTCCATTGAATTCCATTCCATTCCATTCCATTCCATGGAATTCCATTCCATTCCATTCCATTCCATTCCATTCCATTCCATTCCATTCCATTCCATTCCATTGAATTCCATTCCATTCCATTCCATTCCATTCCATTCCATTCCATCCCATTCCATTCCATTCCATTCCATTCCATTCTACTCGGGTTGATTCCATTCTATTCCATTCCATTCCATTCGATCCCATTTGATTCCATTCGATTCCATTCAATTCCATTCGATTCCATTCCATTCCACTCCATTCCATTCCATTGAATTCCATTCCATTCCATTCCATTCCATTCCATTCCATTCCATGGAATTCCATTCCATTCCATTCCATAGAATTCCATTCCATTCCATTCCATTCCACTGAGTTCCGTTCCATTCCATTCCATTCCGTTCCGTTCCGTTCCGTTCCGTTCCGTTGCGTTCCGTTCCGTTCCGTTGTGTTCCGTTCCGTTCTACTCGGGTTGATTCCATTCTATTCCATTCCATTCCAATCCATTCCGTTCCATTCCATTGAATTCCATTCCATTCCATTCCATTCCATTGAATTCCATTCCATTCCATTCCATTCCATTGAATTCCATTCCATTCCATTCCATTCCATTGAATTCCATTCCATTCCATTCCATTCCATTCCATTCCATTCCATTCCATTCCATTCCATTCTACTGGTGTCCATTCCATTCCATTCTATTCCATTCCATTCCATTCCATTCCATTCCATTCCATTCCATTCCATTCCATTCCATTGAATTCCATTCCATTCCATTCCATTCCATGGAATTCCATTCCATTCCATTCCATTCCATTCCATTCCATTCCATTCCATTCTACTGGTGTCCATTCCATTCCATTCTATTCCATTCCATTCCATTCCATTCCATTCCATTCCATTCCATTCCATTCCATTCCATTCCATTCCTCTCCACTCCACTCCACTCCACTCCATTCCACTCCACTCCACTCCGGTACATTCCATTCCATTCCATTCCATTCCATTCCATTCCATTCCGTGCTTCTCGGGTACATTCCGTTCCGTTCCATTCCATTCCATTCCATTCCATTCCGTTCCAGTGCACTCTACTCCACTCCACTCCACTCCACTCCACTCCGGTACATTCCATTCCATTCCATTCCATTCCATTTCCATTCCCATTCCATTTCCATTCCCGTTCCATTTCCATTCCCGTTTCTTTTCCATTCCCGTTCCATTTCCATTCCAGTTCCATTACCATTCCCGTTCCATTTCCATTCCCGATCCATTTCCATTCCCGTTCCTTTTCCATTCCCGTTCCATTTCCATTCCCGTTCCGTTACCATTCCCGTTCCATTTCCGTTCCCGTTCCGTTTCCGTTCCCGTTCCATTTCCGTTCTCGTTCCGTTTCCGTTCCCGTTCCATTTCCCTTCCCGTTCCATTTCCCTTCCCGTTCCATTTCCGTTCCCGTTCCGTTTCCATTCCCGTTCCATTTCCATTACCTTTCCATTTCCATTTCATTCCATTCCGTTCTGCTCGGGTACATTCCATTCCATTCCATTGCATTCCATTCCGTTCTGCTCCTGTCCATTCCATTCCATTCCAATCCGTTCCATTCCGTTCTACTCGGGTAGATTCCATTCCATTCCATTCCATTCCATTCCATTCCATTCCATTCCATTCCATTCCATTCTACTGGTGTCCATTCCATTCCATTCCATTCCATTCCATTCCATTCCATTCCATTGCATTCCATTCCATTCCATTCCATTCCGTTCCGTTCTACTCGGTTACATTCCATTCAATTCCATTCCATTCCGTTCTACTCGGGTAGATTCCATTCCATTCCATTCCATTCCTTTCCATTCCATTGCATTCCATTGCATTGCATTGCACTCAATTCCATTCCATTCCATTCCATTCCATTCCATTCCATTCCATTCCATTCCATTCCGTTCCGTTCAACTCAGTTACATTCCATTCAATTACATTCCATTCCGTTCTACTCGGTTACATTCCATTCCATTCCATTCCATTCCATTCCAATCCATTCCATTCCATTCCATTCCGTTCTACTCGGGTACATTCCGTTCCATTCCATTCCATTCCATTCCATTCCATTCCATTCCATTCCTTTCCGTTCTACTTTGGTACATTCCATTCCATTCCATTCCATTCCATTCCATTCCATTCCATTACATTCCATTCCATTCCATTCCGTTCTACTCAGGTTGATTCCATTCTATTCCATTCCATTCCATTCCATTCCATTCCATTCCATTCCATTCGATTCCATTCCATTCCATTCCATTGAATTCCATTCCATTCCATTCCATTCCATGGAATTCCATTCCATTCCATTCCATTCCATTCCATTCCATTCCATTCCATTGAATTCCATTCCATTCCATTCCATTCCATTCCATTCCATTCCATTCCGTTCCATTCCATTCCATTGAATTCCATTCCATTCCATTCCATTCCATTCCATTCCATCCCATTGAATTCCATTCCATTCCATTCCATTCCATTCCATTCCATCCCATTCCATTCCATTCCATTCCATTCCGTTCTACTCGGGTTGATTCCATTCTATTCCATTCCATTCCATTCGATCCCATTTGATTCCATTCGATTCCATTCAATTCCATTCGATTCCATTCCATTCCACTCCATTCCATTCCATTGAATTCCATTCCATTCCATTCCATTCCATTCCATTCCATTCCATTCCATTCCATTCCATGGAATTCCATTCCATTCCATTCCAATCCATTCCATTCCATTCCATTCCGTTCTACTCGGGTACATTCCGTTCCATTCCATTCCATTCCATTCCATTCCATTCCATTCCTTTCCGTTCTACTTTGGTACATTCCATTCCATTCCATTCCATTCCATTCCATTACATTCCATTACATTCCATTCCATTCCATTCCGTTCTACTCAGGTTGATTCCATTCTATTCCATTCCATTCCATTCCATTCCATTCCATTCCATTCCATTCCATTCGATTCCATTCCTTTCCATTCCATTGAATTCCATTCCATTCCATTCCATTCCATTCCATTCCATTCCATTCCAATTCCATTCCATTCCATTCCATTCCATTCCATTCCATTCCATTCCATTCCATTCCATTGAATTCCATTCCATTCCATTCCATTCCATTCCATTCCATTCCGTTCCATTCCATTCCATTGAATTCCATTCCATTCCATTCCATTCCATTCCATTCCATTCCATTGAATTCCATTCCATTCCATTCCATTCCATTCCATTCCATCCCATTCCATTCCATTCCATTCCATTCCATTCTACTCGGGTTGATTCCATTCTACTCCATTCCATTCCATTCGATCCCATTTGATTCCATTCGATTCCATTCAATTCCATTCGATTCCATTCCATTCCACTCCATCCCATTCCATTGAATTCCATTCCATTCCATTCCATTCCATTCCATTCCATTCCATTCCATTCCATTCCATAGAATTCCATTCCATTCCATTCCATTCCACTGAGTTCCGTTCCATTCCATTCCATTCCGTTCCGTTCCGTTCCGTTCCGTTCCGTTGCGTTCCGTTCCGTTCCGTTGTGTTCCGTTCCGTTCTACTCGGGTTGATTCCATTCTATTCCATTCCATTCCAATCCATTCCGTTCCATTCCATTGAATTCCATTCCATTCCATTCCATTCCATTGAATTCCATTCCATTCCATTCCATTCCATTGAATTCCATTCCATTCCATTCCGTTCTACTCAGGTTGATTCCATTCTATTCCATTCCATTCCATTCCATTCCATTCCATTCCATTCCATTCGATTCCATTCCTTTCCATTCCATTGAATTCCATTCCATTCCATTCCATTCCATGGAATTCCATTCCATTCCAATTCCATTCCATTCCATTCCATTCCATTCCATTCCATTCCATTCCATTCCATTGAATTCCATTCCATTCCATTCCATTCCATTCCATTCCGTTCCATTCCATTCCATTGAATTCCATTCCATTCCATTCCATTCCATTCCATTCCATTCCATTGAATTCCATTCCATTCCATTCCATTCCATTCCATTCCATCCCATTCCATTCCATTCCATTCCATTCCATTCCATTCTACTCGGGTTGATTCCATTCTACTCCATTCCATTCCATTCGATCCCATTTGATTCCATTCGATTCCATTCAATTCCATTCGATTCCATTCCATTCCACTCCATCCCATTCCATTGAATTCCATTCCATTCCATTCCATTCCATTCCATTCCATTCCATTCCATTCCATTCCATAGAATTCCATTCCATTCCATTCCATTCCACTGAGTTCCGTTCCATTCCATTCCATTCCGTTCCGTTCCGTTCCGTTCCGTTCCGTTGCGTTCCGTTCCGTTCCGTTGTGTTCCGTTCCGTTCTACTCGGGTTGATTCCATTCTATTCCATTCCATTCCAATCCATTCCGTTCCATTCCATTGAATTCCATTCCATTCCATTCCATTCCATTGAATTCCATTCCATTCCATTCCATTCCATTGAATTCCATTCCATTCCATTCCATTCCATTGAATTCCATTCCATTCCATTCCATTCCATTCCATTCCATTCCATTCCATTCCATTCCATTCTACTGGTGTCCATTCCATTCCATTCTATTCCATTCCATTCCATTCCATTCCATTCCATTCCATTCCATTCCATTCCATTCCATTCCATTGAATTCCATTCCATTCCATTCCATTCCATTGAATTCCATTCCATTCCATTCCATTCCATTTCATTCCATTCCATTCCATTCTACTGGTGTCCATTCCATTCCATTCTATTCCATTCCATTCCATTCCATTCCATTCCATTCCTTTCCATTCCATTGCATTCCATTGCATTCCATTCCATTCCATTCCATTCCATTCCGTTCCATTCCATTCCATTCCACTCCACTC
The DNA here is from genome assembly GCF_029281585.2 of Gorilla gorilla gorilla. Classification (NCBI taxonomy): domain Eukaryota; kingdom Metazoa; phylum Chordata; class Mammalia; order Primates; family Hominidae; genus Gorilla; species Gorilla gorilla. The sequence goes on from NC_073242.2 coordinate 54,839,763, forward strand.
CACTCCACTCCACTCCATTCCACTCCACTCCACTCCGGTACATTCCATTCCATTCCATTCCATTCCATTCCATTCCATTCCGTGCTTCTCGGGTACATTCCGTTCCGTTCCATTCCATTCCATTCCATTCCATTCCGTTCCAGTGCACTCTACTCCACTCCACTCCACTCCACTCCACTCCGGTACATTCCATTCCATTCCATTCCATTCCATTTCCATTCCCATTCCATTTCCATTCCCGTTCCATTTCCATTCCCGTTTCTTTTCCATTCCCGTTCCATTTCCATTCCAGTTCCATTACCATTCCCGTTCCATTTCCATTCCCGATCCATTTCCATTCCCGTTCCTTTTCCATTCCCGTTCCATTTCCATTCCCGTTCCGTTACCATTCCCGTTCCATTTCCGTTCCCGTTCCGTTTCCGTTCCCGTTCCATTTCCGTTCTCGTTCCGTTTCCGTTCCCGTTCCATTTCCCTTCCCGTTCCATTTCCCTTCCCGTTCCATTTCCGTTCCCGTTCCGTTTCCGTTCCCGTTCCATTTCCGTTCTCGTTCCGTTTCCGTTCCCGTTCCATTTCCATTCCCGTTCCATTTCCGTTCCCGTTCCATTTCCATTCCCGTTCCATTTCCATTCCCTTACCATTTCCATTTCATTCCATTCCGTTCTGCTCGGGTACATTCCATTCCATTCCATTGCATTCCATTCCGTTCTGCTCCTGTCCATTCCATTCCATTCCAATCCGTTCCATTCCGTTCTACTCGGGTAGATTCCATTCCATTCCATTCCATTCCATTCCATTCCATTCCATTCCATTCCATTCCATTCCATTCCATTCCATTCTACTGGTGTCCATTCCATTCCATTCCATTCCATTCCATTCCATTCCATTCCATTGCATTCCATTCCATTCCATTCCATTCCGTTCCGTTCTACTCGGTTACATTCCATTCAATTCCATTCCATTCCGTTCTACTCGGGTAGATTCCATTCCATTCCATTCCATTCCTTTCCATTCCATTGCATTCCATTGCATTGCATTGCACTCAATTCCATTCCATTCCATTCCATTCCATTCCATTCCATTCCATTCCGTTCCGTTCAACTCAGTTACATTCCATTCAATTACATTCCATTCCGTTCTACTCGGTTACATTCCATTCCATTCCATTCCATTCCATTCCAATCCATTCCATTCCATTCCATTCCGTTCTACTCGGGTACATTCCGTTCCATTCCATTCCATTCAATTCCATTCCATTCCATTCCTTTCCGTTCTACTTTGGTACATTCCATTCCATTCCATTCCATTCCATTCCATTCCATTCCATTACATTCCATTCCATTCCATTCCGTTCTACTCAGGTTGATTCCATTCTATTCCATTCCATTCCATTCCATTCCATTCCATTCCATTCCATTCGATTCCATTCCATTCCATTCCATTGAATTCCATTCCATTCCATTCCATTCCATTCCATTCCATTCCATGGAATTCCATTCCATTCCATTCCATTCCATTCCATTCCATTGAATTCCATTCCATTCCATTCCATTCCATTCCATTGAATTCCATTCCATTCCATTCCATTCCATTGAATTCCATTCCATTCCATTCCATTCCATTCCATTCCATTCCATTCCATTCCATTCCATTCCATTCTACTGGTGTCCATTCCATTCCATTCTATTCCATTCCATTCCATTCCATTCCATTCCATTCCTTTCCATTCCATTGCATTCCATTGCATTCCATTCCATTCCATTCCATTCCATTCCATTCCATTCCATTCCATTCCACTCCACTCCACTCCACTCCACTCCACTCCATTCCACTCCACTCCACTCCGGTACATTCCATTCCATTCCATTCCAATCCATTCCATTCCATTCCGTGCTTCTCGGGTACATTCCGTTCCGTTCCATTCCATTCCATTCCATTCCATTCCGTTCCAGTGCACTCTACTCCACTCCACTCCACTCCACTCCACTCCGGTACATTCCATTCCATTCCATTCCATTCCATTTCCATTCCCATTCCATTTCCATTCCCGTTCCATTTCCATTCCCGTTTCTTTTCCATTCCCGTTCCATTTCCATTCCAGTTCCATTACCATTCCCGTTCCATTTCCATTCCCGATCCATTTCCATTCCCGTTCCTTTTCCATTCCCGTTCCATTTCCATTCCCGTTCCGTTACCATTCCCGTTCCATTTCCGTTCCCGTTCCGTTTCCGTTCCCGTTCCATTTCCGTTCTCGTTCCGTTTCCGTTCCCGTTCCATTTCCCTTCCCGTTCCATTTCCCTTCCCGTTCCATTTCCGTTCCCGTTCCGTTTCCGTTCCCGTTCCATTTCCGTTCTCGTTCCGTTTCCGTTCCCGTTCCATTTCCATTCCCGTTCCATTTCCGTTCCCGTTCCATTTCCATTCCCGTTCCATTTCCATTCCCTTTCCATTTCCATTTCATTCCATTCCGTTCTGCTCGGGTACATTCCATTCCATTCCATTGCATTCCATTCCGTTCTGCTCCTGTCCATTCCATTCCATTCCAATCCGTTCCATTCCGTTCTACTCGGGTAGATTCCATTCCATTCCATTCCATTCCATTCCATTCCATTCCATTCCATTCCATTCCATTCCATTCCATTCTACTGGTGTCCATTCCATTCCATTCCATTCCATTCCATTCCATTCCATTCCATTCCATTGCATTCCATTCCATTCCATTCCATTCCGTTCCGTTCTACTCGGTTACATTCCATTCAATTCCATTCCATTCCGTTCTACTCGGGTAGATTCCATTCCATTCCATTCCATTCCTTTCCATTCCATTGCATTCCATTGCATTGCATTGCACTCAATTCCATTCCATTCCATTCCATTCCATTCCATTCCATTCCATTCCATTCCATTCCATTCCGTTCCGTTCAACTCGGTTACATTCCATTCAATTACATTCCATTCCGTTCTACTCGGTTACATTCCATTCCATTCCATTCCATTCCATTCCAATCCATTCCATTCCATTCCATTCCGTTCTACTCGGGTACATTCCATTCCATTCCATTCCATTCCATTCCATTCCATTCCATTCCATTCCATTCTACTGGTGTCCATTCCATTCCATTCCATTCCATTCCATTCCATTCCATTCCATTCCATTGCATTCCATTCCATTCCATTCCATTCCGTTCCGTTCTACTCGGTTACATTCCATTCAATTCCATTCCATTCCGTTCTACTCGGGTAGATTCCATTCCATTCCATTCCATTCCTTTCCATTCCATTGCATTCCATTGCATTGCATTGCACTCAATTCCATTCCATTCCATTCCATTCCATTCCATTCCATTCCATTCCGTTCCGTTCAACTCAGTTACATTCCATTCAATTACATTCCATTCCGTTCTACTCGGTTACATTCCATTCCATTCCATTCCATTCCATTCCATTCCAATCCATTCCATTCCATTCCATTCCGTTCTACTCGGGTACATTCCGTTCCATTCCATTCCATTCCATTCCATTCCATTCCATTCCTTTCCGTTCTACTTTGGTACATTCCATTCCATTCCATTCCATTCCATTCCATTCCATTCCATTCCATTACATTCCATTCCATTCCATTCCGTTCTACTCAGGTTGATTCCATTCTATTCCATTCCATTCCATTCCATTCCATTCCATTCCATTCCATTCCATTCCATTCCTTTCCATTCCATTGAATTCCATTCCATTCCATTCCATTCCATGGAATTCCATTCCATTCCATTCCATTCCATTCCATTCCATTCCATTCCATTCCATTCCATTCCATTGAATTCCATTCCATTCCATTCCATTGAATTCCATTCCATTCCATTCCATTCCATTCCATTCCATTCCATCCCATTCCATTCCATTCCATTCCATTCCATTCTACTCGGGTTGATTCCATTCTATTCCATTCCATTCCATTCGATCCCATTTGATTCCATTCGATTCCATTCAATTCCATTCGATTCCATTCCATTCCACTCCATTCCATTCCATTGAATTCCATTCCATTCCATTCCATTCCATTCCATTCCATTCCATGGAATTCCATTCCATTCCATTCCATAGAATTCCATTCCATTCCATTCCATTCCACTGAGTTCCGTTCCATTCCATTCCATTCCGTTCCGTTCCGTTCCGTTCCGTTCCGTTGCGTTCCGTTCCGTTCCGTTGTGTTCCGTTCCGTTCTACTCGGGTTGATTCCATTCTATTCCATTCCATTCCAATCCATTCCGTTCCATTCCATTGAATTCCATTCCATTCCATTCCATTCCATTGAATTCCATTCCATTCCATTCCATTCCATTGAATTCCATTCCATTCCATTCCATTCCATTGAATTCCATTCCATTCCATTCCATTCCATTCCATTCCATTCCATTCCATTCCATTCCATTCTACTGGTGTCCATTCCATTCCATTCTATTCCATTCCATTCCATTCCATTCCATTCCATTCCATTCCATTCCATTCCATTCCATTGAATTCCATTCCATTCCATTCCATTCCATGGAATTCCATTCCATTCCATTCCATTCCATTCCATTCAATTCCATTCTACTGGTGTCCATTCCATTCCATTCTATTCCATTCCATTCCATTCCATTCCATTCCATTCCATTCCATTCCATTCCATTCCATTCCATTCCTCTCCACTCCACTCCACTCCACTCCATTCCACTCCACTCCACTCCGGTACATTCCATTCCATTCCATTCCATTCCATTCCATTCCATTCCGTGCTTCTCGGGTACATTCCGTTCCGTTCCATTCCATTCCATTCCATTCCATTCCGTTCCAGTGCACTCTACTCCACTCCACTCCACTCCACTCCACTCCGGTACATTCCATTCCATTCCATTCCATTCCATTTCCATTCCCATTCCATTTCCATTCCCGTTCCATTTCCATTCCCGTTTCTTTTCCATTCCCGTTCCATTTCCATTCCAGTTCCATTACCATTCCCGTTCCATTTCCATTCCCGATCCATTTCCATTCCCGTTCCTTTTCCATTCCCGTTCCATTTCCATTCCCGTTCCGTTACCATTCCCGTTCCATTTCCGTTCCCGTTCCGTTTCCGTTCCCGTTCCATTTCCGTTCTCGTTCCGTTTCCGTTCCCGTTCCATTTCCCTTCCCGTTCCATTTCCCTTCCCGTTCCATTTCCGTTCCCGTTCCGTTTCCATTCCCGTTCCATTTCCATTACCTTTCCATTTCCATTTCATTCCATTCCGTTCTGCTCGGGTACATTCCATTCCATTCCATTGCATTCCATTCCGTTCTGCTCCTGTCCATTCCATTCCATTCCAATCCGTTCCATTCCGTTCTACTCGGGTAGATTCCATTCCATTCCATTCCATTCCATTCCATTCCATTCCATTCCATTCCATTCCATTCCATTCTACTGGTGTCCATTCCATTCCATTCCATTCCATTCCATTCCATTCCATTCCATTGCATTCCATTCCATTCCATTCCATTCCGTTCCGTTCTACTCGGTTACATTCCATTCAGTTCCATTCCATTCCGTTCTACTCGGGTAGATTCCATTCCATTCCATTCCATTCCTTTCCATTCCATTGCATTCCATTGCATTGCATTGCACTCAATTCCATTCCATTCCATTCCATTCCATTCCATTCCATTCCATTCCATTCCGTTCCGTTCAACTCAGTTACATTCCATTCAATTACATTCCATTCCGTTCTACTCGGTTACATTCCATTCCATTCCATTCCATTCCATTCCAATCCATTCCATTCCATTCCATTCCGTTCTACTCGGGTACATTCCGTTCCATTCCATTCCATTCCATTCCATTCCATTCCATTCCATTCCTTTCCGTTCTACTTTGGTACATTCCATTCCATTCCATTCCATTCCATTCCATTCCATTCCATTACATTCCATTCCATTCCATTCCGTTCTACTCAGGTTGATTCCATTCTATTCCATTCCATTCCATTCCATTCCATTCCATTCCATTCCATTCGATTCCATTCCATTCCATTCCATTGAATTCCATTCCATTCCATTCCATTCCATTCCATTCCATTCCATTCCATTCCATTCCATTCCATTCCATTCCATTCCATTGAATTCCATTCCATTCCATTCCATTCCATTCCATTCCATTCCATTCCGTTCCATTCCATTCCATTGAATTCCATTCCATTCCATTCCATTCCATTCCATTCCATCCCATTGAATTCCATTCCATTCCATTCCATTCCATTCCATTCCATCCCATTCCATTCCATTCCATTCCATTCCGTTCTACTCGGGTTGATTCCATTCTATTCCATTCCATTCCATTCGATCCCATTTGATTCCATTCGATTCCATTCAATTCCATTCGATTCCATTCCATTCCACTCCATTCCATTCCATTGAATTCCATTCCATTCCATTCCATTCCATTCCATTCCATTCCATTCCATTCCATTCCATGGAATTCCATTCCATTCCATTCCAATCCATTCCATTCCATTCCATTCCGTTCTACTCGGGTACATTCCGTTCCATTCCATTCCATTCCATTCCATTCCATTCCATTCCTTTCCGTTCTACTTTGGTACATTCCATTCCATTCCATTCCATTCCATTCCATTACATTCCATTACATTCCATTCCATTCCATTCCGTTCTACTCAGGTTGATTCCATTCTATTCCATTCCATTCCATTCCATTCCATTCCATTCCATTCCATTCCATTCGATTCCATTCCTTTCCATTCCATTGAATTCCATTCCATTCCATTCCATTCCATTCCATTCCATTCCATTCCAATTCCATTCCATTCCATTCCATTCCATTCCATTCCATTCCATTCCATTCCATTGAATTCCATTCCATTCCATTCCATTCCATTCCATTCCATTCCGTTCCATTCCATTCCATTGAATTCCATTCCATTCCATTCCATTCCATTCCATTCCATTCCATTGAATTCCATTCCATTCCATTCCATTCCATTCCATTCCATCCCATTCCATTCCATTCCATTCCATTCCATTCTACTCGGGTTGATTCCATTCTACTCCATTCCATTCCATTCGATCCCATTTGATTCCATTCGATTCCATTCAATTCCATTCGATTCCATTCCATTCCACTCCATCCCATTCCATTGAATTCCATTCCATTCCATTCCATTCCATTCCATTCCATTCCATTCCATTCCATTCCATTCCATTCCATAGAATTCCATTCCATTCCATTCCATTCCACTGAGTTCCGTTCCATTCCATTCCATTCCGTTCCGTTCCGTTCCGTTCCGTTCCGTTGCGTTCCGTTCCGTTCCGTTGTGTTCCGTTCCGTTCTACTCGGGTTGATTCCATTCTATTCCATTCCATTCCAATCCATTCCGTTCCATTCCATTGAATTCCATTCCATTCCATTCCATTGAATTCCATTCCATTCCATTCCATTCCATTGAATTCCATTCCATTCCATTCCGTTCTACTCAGGTTGATTCCATTCTATTCCATTCCATTCCATTCCATTCCATTCCATTCCATTCCATTCCATTCCATTCCATTCGATTCCATTCCTTTCCATTCCATTGAATTCCATTCCATTCCATTCCATTCCATGGAATTCCATTCCATTCCAATTCCATTCCATTCCATTCCATTCCATTCCATTCCATTCCATTCCATTCCATTGAATTCCATTCCATTCCATTCCATTCCATTCCATTCCATTCCGTTCCATTCCATTCCATTGAATTCCATTCCATTCCATTCCATTCCATTCCATTCCATTCCATTGAATTCCATTCCATTCCATTCCATTCCATTCCATTCCATCCCATTCCATTCCATTCCATTCCATTCCATTCCATTCTACTCGGGTTGATTCCATTCTACTCCATTCCATTCCATTCGATCCCATTTGATTCCATTCGATTCCATTCAATTCCATTCGATTCCATTCCATTCCACTCCATCCCATTCCATTGAATTCCATTCCATTCCATTCCATTCCATTCCATTCCATTCCATGGAATTCTATTCCATTCCATTCCATTCCATTCCATTCCATAGAATTCCATTCCATTCCATTCCATTCCACTGAGTTCCGTTCCATTCCATTCCATTCCGTTCCGTTCCGTTCCGTTCCGTTCCGTTGCGTTCCGTTCCGTTCCGTTGTGTTCCGTTCCGTTCTACTCGGGTTGATTCCATTCTATTCCATTCCATTCCAATCCATTCCGTTCCATTCCATTGAATTCCATTCCATTCCATTCCATTCCATTGAATTCCATTCCATTCCATTCCATTCCATTGAATTCCATTCCATTCCATTCCATTCCATTGAATTCCATTCCATTCCATTCCATTCCATTCCATTCCATTCCATTCCATTCCATTCCATTCTACTGGTGTCCATTCCATTCCATTCTATTCCATTCCATTCCATTCCATTCCATTCCATTCCATTCCATTCCATTCCATTCCATTGAATTCCATTCCATTCCATTCCATTCCATTGAATTCCATTCCATTCCATTCCATTCCATTTCATTCCATTCCATTCCATTCTACTGGTGTCCATTCCATTCCATTCTATTCCATTCCATTCCATTCCATTCCATTCCATTCCTTTCCATTCCATTGCATTCCATTGCATTCCATTCCATTCCATTCCATTCCATTCCGTTCCATTCCATTCCATTCCACTCCACTCCACTCCACTCCACTCCATTCCACTCCACTCCACTCCGGTACATTCCATTCCATTCCATTCCATTCCATTCCGTGCTTCTCGGGTACATTCCGTTCCGTTCCATTCCATTCCATTCCATTCCATTCCGTTCCAGTGCACTCTACTCCACTCCACTCCACTCCACTCCACTCCGGTACATTCCATTCCATTCCATTCCATTCCATTTCCATTCCCATTCCATTTCCATTCCCGTTCCATTTCCATTCCCGTTTCTTTTCCATTCCCGTTCCATTTCCATTCCAGTTCCATTACCATTCCCGTTCCATTTCCATTCCCGATCCATTTCCATTCCCGTTCCTTTTCCATTCCCGTTCCATTTCCATTCCCGTTCCGTTACCATTCCCGTTCCATTTCCGTTCCCGTTCCGTTTCCGTTCCCGTTCCATTTCCGTTCTCGTTCCGTTTCCGTTCCCGTTCCATTTCCCTTCCCGTTCCATTTCCCTTCCCGTTCCATTTCCGTTCCCGTTCCGTTTCCGTTCCCGTTCCATTTCCGTTCTCGTTCCGTTTCCGTTCCCGTTCCATTTCCATTCCCGTTCCATTTCCGTTCCCTTTCCATTTCCATTCCCGTTCCATTTCCATTCCCTTACCATTTCCATTTCATTCCATTCCGTTCTGCTCGGGTACATTCCATTCCATTCCATTGCATTCCATTCCGTTCTGCTCCTGTCCATTCCATTCCATTCCAATCCGTTCCATTCCGTTCTACTCGGGTAGATTCCATTCCATTCCATTCCATTCCATTCCATTCCATTCCATTCCATTCCATTCCATTCCATTCCATTCCATTCTACTGGTGTCCATTCCATTCCATTCCATTCCATTCCATTCCATTCCATTCCATTCCATTGCATTCCATTCCATTCCATTCCATTCCGTTCCGTTCTACTCGGTTACATTCCATTCAATTCCATTCCATTCCGTTCTACTCGGGTAGATTCCATTCCATTCCATTCCATTCCTTTCCATTCCATTGCATTCCATTGCATTGCATTGCACTCAATTCCATTCCATTCCATTCCATTCCATTCCATTCCATTCCGTTCCGTTCAACTCAGTTACATTCCATTCAATTACATTCCATTCCGTTCTACTCGGTTACATTCCATTCCATTCCATTCCATTCCATTCCAATCCATTCCATTCCATTCCATTCCGTTCTACTCGGGTACATTCCGTTCCATTCCATTCCATTCAATTCCATTCCATTCCATTCCTTTCCGTTCTACTTTGGTACATTCCATTCCATTCCATTCCATTCCATTCCATTCCATTCCATTACATTCCATTCCATTCCATTCCGTTCTACTCAGGTTGATTCCATTCTATTCCATTCCATTCCATTCCATTCCATTCCATTCCATTCCATTCGATTCCATTCCATTCCATTCCATTGAATTCCATTCCATTCCATTCCATTCCATTCCATTCCATTCCATGGAATTCCATTCCATTCCATTCCATTCCATTCCATTCCATTGAATTCCATTCCATTCCATTCCATTCCATTCCATTGAATTCCATTCCATTCCATTCCATTCCATTGAATTCCATTCCATTCCATTCCATTCCATTCCATTCCATTCCATTCCATTCCATTCCATTCCATTCTACTGGTGTCCATTCCATTCCATTCTATTCCATTCCATTCCATTCCATTCCATTCCATTCCTTTCCATTCCATTGCATTCCATTGCATTCCATTCCATTCCATTCCATTCCATTCCATTCCATTCCATTCCATTCCATTCCACTCCACTCCACTCCACTCCACTCCACTCCATTCCACTCCACTCCACTCCGGTACATTCCATTCCATTCCATTCCAATCCATTCCATTCCATTCCGTGCTTCTCGGGTACATTCCGTTCCGTTCCATTCCATTCCATTCCATTCCATTCCGTTCCAGTGCACTCTACTCCACTCCACTCCACTCCACTCCACTCCGGTACATTCCATTCCATTCCATTCCATTCCATTTCCATTCCCATTCCATTTCCATTCCCGTTCCATTTCCATTCCCGTTTCTTTTCCATTCCCGTTCCATTTCCATTCCAGTTCCATTACCATTCCCGTTCCATTTCCATTCCCGATCCATTTCCATTCCCGTTCCTTTTCCATTCCCGTTCCATTTCCATTCCCGTTCCGTTACCATTCCCGTTCCATTTCCGTTCCCGTTCCGTTTCCGTTCCCGTTCCATTTCCGTTCTCGTTCCGTTTCCGTTCCCGTTCCATTTCCCTTCCCGTTCCATTTCCCTTCCCGTTCCATTTCCGTTCCCGTTCCGTTTCCGTTCCCGTTCCATTTCCGTTCTCGTTCCGTTTCCGTTCCCGTTCCATTTCCATTCCCGTTCCATTTCCGTTCCCGTTCCATTTCCATTCCCGTTCCATTTCCATTCCCTTTCCATTTCCATTTCATTCCATTCCGTTCTGCTCGGGTACATTCCATTCCATTCCATTGCATTCCATTCCGTTCTGCTCCTGTCCATTCCATTCCATTCCAATCCGTTCCATTCCGTTCTACTCGGGTAGATTCCATTCCATTCCATTCCATTCCATTCCATTCCATTCCATTCCATTCCATTCCATTCCATTCCATTCTACTGGTGTCCATTCCATTCCATTCCATTCCATTCCATTCCATTCCATTCCATTGCATTCCATTCCATTCCATTCCATTCCGTTCCGTTCTACTCGGTTACATTCCATTCAATTCCATTCCATTCCGTTCTACTCGGGTAGATTCCATTCCATTCCATTCCATTCCTTTCCATTCCATTGCATTCCATTGCATTGCATTGCACTCAATTCCATTCCATTCCATTCCATTCCATTCCATTCCATTCCATTCCATTCCATTCCATTCCGTTCCGTTCAACTCGGTTACATTCCATTCAATTACATTCCATTCCGTTCTACTCGGTTACATTCCATTCCATTCCATTCCATTCCATTCCAATCCATTCCATTCCATTCCATTCCGTTCTACTCGGGTACATTCCATTCCATTCCATTCCATTCCATTCCATTCCATTCCATTCCATTCCGTTCTACTTTGGTACATTCCATTCCATTCCATTCCATTCCATTCCATTCCATTCCATTCCATTCCATTCCATTCCATTCCATTCCATTCCGTTCTACTCGGGTTGATTCCATTCTATTCCATTCCATTCCATTCCATTCCATTCCATTCCATTCCATTCCATTCCATTCGATTCCATTCCATTCCATTCCATGGAAATCCATTCCATTCCATTCCATTCCATGGAATTCCATTCCATTCCATTCCATTCCATTCCATTCCATTCCATTCCATTGAATTCCATTCCATTCCATTCCATTCCATTCCATTGAATTCCATTCCGTTCCATTCCATTCCATTGAATTCCATTCCATTCCATTCCATTCCATTCCATTCCATTCCATTCCATTCCATTCCATTGAATTCCATTCCATTCCATTCCATTCCATTCCATTCCATTCCATCCCATTCCATTCCATTCCATTCCATTCCGTTCCACTCGGGTTGATTCCATTCTATTCCATTCCATTCCATTCGATCCCATTTGATTCCATTCGATTCCATTCAATTCCATTCGATTCCATTCCATTCCACTCCATTCCATTCCATTGAATTCCATTCCATTCCATTCCATTCCATTCCATTCCATTCCATTCCATTCCATTCCATTCCATTCCATTCCATTGAATTCCATTCCATTCCATTCCATTCCATTCCATTGAATTCCATTCCATTCCATTCCATTCCATTGAATTCCATTCCATTCCATTCCATTCCATTCCATTCCATTCCATTCCATTCTACTGGTGTCCATTCCATTCCATTCCATTCCATTCCATTCCATTCCATTCCATTCCTTTCCATTCCATTGCATTCCATTGCATTCCATTCCATTCCATTCCATTCCATTCCATTCCATTCCACTCCACTCCACTCCACTCCATTCCACTCCACTCCACTCCGGTACATTCCATTCCATTCCATTCCATTCCATTCCATTCCATTTCCATTCCCATTCCATTTCCATTCCCGTTCCATTTCCATTCCCGTTTCTTTTCCATTCCCGTTCCATTTCCATTCCAGTTCCATTACCATTCCCGTTCCATTTCCATTCCCGATCCATTTCCATTCCCGTTCCTTTTCCATTCCCGTTCCATTTCCATTCCCGTTCCGTTACCATTCCCGTTCCATTTCCGTTCCCGTTCCGTTTCCGTTCCCGTTCCATTTCCGTTCTCTTTCCGTTTCCGTTCCCGTTCCATTTCCCTTCCCGTTCCATTTCCCTTCCCGTTCCATTTCCGTTCCCGTTCCGTTTCCGTTCCCGTTCCATTTCCGTTCTCGTTCCGTTTCCGTTCCCGTTCCATTTCCATTCCCGTTCCATTTCCGTTCCCGTTCCATTTCCATTCCCGTTCCATTTCCATTCCCTTACCATTTCCATTTCATTCCATTCCGTTCTGCTCGGGTACATTCCATTCCATTCCATTGCATTCCATTCCGTTCTGCTCCTGTCCATTCCATTCCATTCCAATCCGTTCCATTCCGTTCTACTCGGGTAGATTCCATTCCATTCCATTCCATTCCATTCCATTCCATTCCATTCCATTCCATTCCATTCCATTCCATTCTACTGGTGTCCATTCCATTCCATTCCATTCCATTCCATTCCATTCCATTGCATTCCATTCCATTCCATTCCATTCCGTTCCGTTCTACTCGGTTACATTCCATTCAATTCCATTCCATTCCGTTCTACTCGGGTAGATTCCATTCCATTCCATTCCATTCCTTTCCATTCCATTGCATTCCATTGCATTGCATTGCACTCAATTCCATTCCATTCCATTCCATTCCATTCCATTCCATTCCATTCCGTTCCGTTCAACTCAGTTACATTCCATTCAATTACATTCCATTCCGTTCTACTCGGTTACATTCCACTCCATTCCATTCCATTCCATTCCAATCCATTCCATTCCATTCCATTCCGTTCTACTCGGGTACATTCCGTTCCATTCCATTCCATTCCATTCCATTCCATTCCATTCCTTTCCGTTCTACTTTGGTACATTCCATTCCATTCCATTCCATTCAATTCCATTCCATTCCATTCCATTCCATTCCATTCCATTCCGTTCTACTCAGGTTGATTCCATTCTATTCCATTCCATTCCATTCCATTCCATTCCATTCCATTCCATTCGATTCCATTCCATTCCATTCCATTGAATTCCATTCCATTCCATTCCATTCCATGGAATTCCATTCCATTCCATTCCATTCCATTCCATTCCATTCCATTCCATTCCATTGAATTCCATTCCATTCCATTCCATTCCATTCCATTCCATTCCATTCCATTCCATTCCGTTCCATTCCATTCCTTTGAATTCCATTCCATTCCATTCCATTCCATTCCATTCCATTCCATTGAATTCCATTCCATTCCATTCCATTCCATTCCATTCCATCCCATTCCATTCCATTCCATTCCATTCCGTTCTACTCGGGTTGATTCCATTCTATTCCATTCCATTCCATTCGATCCCATTTGATTCCATTCGATTCCATTCAATTCCATTCGATTCCATTCCATTCCACTCCATTCCATTCCATTGTATTCCATTCCATTCCATTCCATTCCATTCCATTCCATTCCATTCCATTCCATTCCATGGAATTCCATTCCATTCCATTCCAATCCATTCCATTCCATTCCATTCCGTTCTACTCGGGTACATTCCGTTCCATTCCATTCCATTCCATTCCATTCCATTCCATTCCTTTCCGTTCTACTTTGGTACATTCCATTCCATTCCATTCCATTCCATTCCATTCCATTACATTCCATTCCATTCCATTCCGTTCTACTCAGGTTGATTCCATTCTATTCCATTCCATTCCATTCCATTCCATTCCATTCCATTCCGTTCCATTCCATTCCATTGAATTCCATTCCATTCCATTCCATTCCATTCCATTCCATTCCATTGAATTCCATTCCATTCCATTCCATTCCATTCCATTCCATCCCATTCCATTCCATTCCATTTCATTCCATTCTACTCGGGTTGATTCCATTCTATTCCATTCCATTCCATTCGATCCCATTTGATTCCATTCGATTCCATTCAATTCCATTCGATTCCATTCCATTCCACTCCATTCCATTCCATTGAATTCCATTCCATTCCATTCCATTCCATTCCATTCCATTCCATTCCATGGAATTCCATTCCATTCCATTCCATTCCATTCCATAGAATTCCATTCCATTCCATTCCATTCCACTGAGTTCCGTTCCATTCCATTCCATTCCGTTCCGTTCCGTTCCGTTCCGTTGCGTTCCGTTCCGTTCCGTTGTGTTCCGTTCCGTTCTACTCGGGTTGATTCCATTCTATTCCATTCCATTCCAATCCATTCCGTTCCATTCCATTGAATTCCATTCCATTCCATTCCATTCCATTGAATTCCATTCCATTCCATTCCATTCCATTGAATTCCATTCCATTCCATTCCATTCCATTCCATTCCATTCCATTCCATTCCATTCCATTCTACTGGTGTCCATTCCATTCCATTCTATTCCATTCCATTCCATTCCATTCCATTCCATTCCATTCCATTCCATTCCATTGAATTCCATTCCATTCCATTCCATTCCATTGAATTCCATTCCATTCCATTCCATTCCATTCCATTCCATTCCATTCCATTCCATTCCATTCCATTCTACTGGTGTCCATTCCATTCCATTCTATTCCATTCCATTCCATTCCATTCCATTCCATTCCTTTCCATTCCATTGCATTCCATTGCATTCCATTCCATTCCATTCCATTCCATTCCATTCCATTCCATTCCACTCCACTCCACTCCACTCCACTCCATTCCACTCCACTCCACTCCGGTACATTCCATTCCATTCCATTCCATTCCATTCCATTCCATTCCGTGCTTCTCGGGTACATTCCGTTCCGTTCCATTCCATTCCATTCCATTCCATTCCGTTCCAGTGCACTCTACTCCACTCCACTCCACTCCACTCCACTCCGGTACATTCCATTCCATTCCATTCCATTCCATTTCCATTCCCATTCCATTTCCATTCCCGTTCCATTTCCATTCCCGTTTCTTTTCCATTCCCGTTCCATTTCCATTCCAGTTCCATTACCATTCCCGTTCCATTTCCATTCCCGATCCATTTCCATTCCCGTTCCTTTTCCATTCCCGTTCCATTTCCATTCCCGTTCCGTTACCATTCCCGTTCCATTTCCGTTCCCGTTCCGTTTCCGTTCCCGTTCCATTTCCGTTCTCGTTCCGTTTCCGTTCCCGTTCCATTTCCCTTCCCGTTCCATTTCCCTTCCCGTTCCATTTCCGTTCCCGTTCCGTTTCCGTTCCCGTTCCATTTCCGTTCTCGTTCCGTTTCCGTTCCCGTTCCATTTCCATTCCCGTTCCATTTCCGTTCCCGTTCCATTTCCATTCCCGTTCCATTTCCATTCCCTTTCCATTTCCATTTCATTCCATTCCGTTCTGCTCGGGTACATTCCATTCCATTCCATTGCATTCCATTCCGTTCTGCTCCTGTCCATTCCATTCCATTCCAATCCGTTCCATTCCGTTCTACTCGGGTAGATTCCATTCCATTCCATTCCATTCCATTCCATTCCATTCCATTCCATTCCATTCCATTCTACTGGTGTCCATTCCATTCCATTCCATTCCATTCCATTCCATTGCATTCCATTCCATTCCATTCCATTCCGTTCCGTTCTACTCGGTTACATTCCATTCAATTCCATTCCATTCCGTTCTACTCGGGTAGATTCCATTCCATTCCATTCCATTCCTTTCCATTCCATTGCATTCCATTGCATTGCATTGCACTCAATTCCATTCCATTCCATTCCATTCCATTCCATTCCATTCCATTCCGTTCCGTTCAACTCAGTTACATTCCATTCAATTACATTCCATTCCGTTCTACTCGGTTACATTCCATTCCATTCCATTCCATTCCATTCCAATCCATTCCATTCCATTCCATTCCGTTCTACTCGGGTACATTCCGTTCCATTCCATTCCATTCAATTCCATTCCATTCCATTCCTTTCCGTTCTACTTTGGTACATTCCATTCCATTCCATTCCATTCCATTCCATTCCATTCCATTACATTCCATTCCATTCCATTCCGTTCTACTCAGGTTGATTCCATTCTATTCCATTCCATTCCATTCCATTCCATTCCATTCCATTCCATTCCATTCGATTCCATTCCATTCCATTCCATTCCATTGAATTCCATTCCATTCCATTCCATTCCATGGAATTCCATTCCATTCCATTCCATTCCATTCCATTCCATTCCATTCCATTCCATTCCATTGAATTCCATTCCATTCCATTCCATTCCATTCCATTGATTTCCATTCCATTCCATTCCATTCCATTGAATTCCATTCCATTCCATTCCATTCCATTCCATTCCATTCCATTCCATTCCATTCCATTCTACTGGTCTCCATTCCATTCCATTCTATTCCATTCCATTCCATTCCATTCCATTCCATTCCATTCTACTGGTCTCCATTCCATTCCATTCTATTCCATTCCATTCCATTCCATTCCATTCCATTCCTTTCCATTCCATTGCATTCCATTGCATTCCATTCCATTCCATTCCATTCCATTCCATTCCATTCCATTCCATTCCATTCCATTCCACTCCACTCCACTCCACTCCACTCCATTCCACTCCACTCCACTCCGGTACATTCCATTCCATTCCATTCCATTCCATTCCATTCCATTCCGTGCTTCTCGGGTACATTCCGTTCCGTTCCATTCCATTCCATTCCATTCCATTCCGTTCCAGTGCACTCTACTCCACTCCACTCCACTCCACTCCACGCCGGTACATTCCATTCCATTCCATTCCATTCCATTTCCATTCCCATTCCATTTCCATTCCCGTTCCATTTCCATTCCCGTTTCTTTTCCATTCCCGTTCCATTTCCATTCCAGTTCCATTACCATTCCCGTTCCATTTCCATTCCCGATCCATTTCCCTTCCCGTTCCTTCTCCATTCCCGTTCCATTTCCATTCCCGTTCCGTTACCATTCCCGTTCCATTTCCGTTCCCGTTCCGTTTCCGTTCCCGTTCCATTTCCGTTCTCGTTCCGTTTCCGTTCCCGTTCCATTTCCCTTCCCGTTCCATTTCCCTTCCCGTTCCATTTCCGTTCCCGTTCCGTTTCCGTTCCCGTTCCATTTCCGTTCTCGTTCCGTTTCCGTTCCCGTTCCATTTCCATTCCCGTTCCATTTCCGTTCCCGTTCCATTTCCATTCCCGTTCCATTTCCATTCCCTTTCCATTTCCATTTCATTCCATTCCGTTCTGCTCGGGTACATTCCATTCCATTCCATTGCATTCCATTCCGTTCTGCTCCTGTCCATTCCATTCCATTCCAATCCGTTCCATTCCGTTCTACTCGGGTAGATTCCATTCCATTCCATTCCATTCCATTCCATTCCATTCCATTCCATTCCATTCCATTCCATTCCATTCCATTCTACTGGTGTCCATTCCATTCCATTCCATTCCATTCCATTCCATTCCATTCCATTCCATTCCATTCCATTGCATTCCATTCCATTCCATTCCATTCCGTTCCGTTCTACTCGGTTACATTCCATTCAATTCCATTCCATTCCGTTCTACTCGGGTAGATTCCATTCCATTCCATTCCATTCCTTTCCATTCCATTGCATTCCATTGCATTGCATTGCACTCAATTCCATTCCATTTCATTCCATTCCATTCCATTCCATTCCATTCCATTCCATTCCGTTCCGTTCAACTCGGTTACATTCCATTCAATTACATTCCATTCCGTTCTACTCGGTTACATTCCATTCCATTCCATTCCATTCCATTCCAATCCATTCCATTCCATTCCATTCCGTTCTACTCGGGTACATTCCATTCCATTCCATTCCATTCCATTCCATTCCGTTCTACTTTGGTACATTCCATTTCATTCCATTCCATTCCATTCCATTCCATTCCATTCCATTCCATTCCATTCCATTGAATTCCATTCCATTCCATTCCATTCCATTGAATTCCATTCCGTTCCATTCCATTCCATTGAATTCCATTCCATTCCATTCCATTCCATTGCATTCCATTCCATTGAATTCCATTCCATTCCATTCCATTCCATTCCATTCCATCCCATTCCATTCCATTCCATTCCATTCCGTTCTACTCGGGTTGATTCCATTCTATTCCATTCCATTCCATTCGATCCCATTTGATTCCATTCGATTCCATTCAATTCCATTCGATTCCATTCCATTCCACTCCATTCCATTCCATTGAATTCCATTCCATTCCATTCCATTCCATTCCATTCCATTCCATGGAATTCCATTCCATTCCATTCCATGGAATTCCATAGAATTCCATTCCATTCCATTCCATTCCACTGAATTCCGTTCCATTCCATTCCATTCCGTTCCGTTCCGTTCCGTTCCGTTCCGTTGCGTTCCGTTCCATTCCGTTGTGTTCCGTTCCGTTCTACTCGGGTTGATTCCATTCTATTCCATTCCATTCCAATCCATTCCGTTCCATTCCATTGAATTCCATTCCATTCCATTCCATTCCATTCCATTCCATTGAATTCCATTGCATTCCATTCCATTCCATTCCATTCCATTCCATTGAATTCCATTCCATTCCATTCCATTCCATGGAATTCCGTTCCATTCCATTCCATTCCGTTCCTTTCCGTCCCGTTCCGTTCCGTTCCGTTCCTTTGCGTTCCGTTCCGTTCTACTCGGGTTGATTCCATTCTATTCCATTCCATTCCATTCGATTCCATTCGATTCCATTCGATTCCACTCCATTCCATTCCATAGAATTCCATTCCATTCCATTCCATTCCATTGAATTCCATTCCATTCCATTCCATTCCATAGAATTCCATTCCATTCCATTCCATTCCATTGAATTCCATTCCATTCCATTCCATTCCATTCCATTCCATTCCATTCCATTCCATTCTATTCCATTCTACTGGTGTCCATTCCATTCCATTCCATTCCATTCCATTCCATTCCATTCCATTCCATTCCTTTCCATTCCATTGCATTCCATTGCATTCCATTCCATTCCATTCCATTCCATTCCATTCCATTCCATTCCACTCCACTCCACTCCACTCCACTCCATTCCACTCCACTCCACTCCGGTACATTCCATTCCATTCCATTCCATTCCATTCCATTCCATTCCGTGCTTCTCGGGTACATTCCGTTCCGTTCCATTCCATTCCATTCCATTCCATTCCGTTCCAGTGCACTCTACTCCACTCCACTCCACTCCACTCCACTCCGGTACATTCCATTCCATTCCATTCCATTCCATTCCATTCCATTCCATTTCCATTCCCATTCCATTTCCATTCCCGTTCCATTTCCATTCCCGTTTCTTTTCCATTCCCGATCCATTTCCATTCCAGTTCCATTACCATTCCCGTTCCATTTCCATTCCCGATCCATTTCCATTCCCGTTCCTTTTCCAATCCCGTTCCATTTCCATTCCCGTTCCGTTACCATTCCCGTTCCATTTCCGTTCCCGTTCCGTTTCCGTTCCCGTTCCATTTCCGTTCTCGTTCCGTTTCCGTTCCCGTTCCATTTCCATTCCCGTTCCATTTCCGTTCCCGTTCCATTTCCATTCCCGTTCCATTTCCGTTCCCGTTCCATTTCCATTCCCGTTCTATTTCCATTCCCTTTCCATTTCCTTTTCATTCCATTCCGTTCTGCTCGGGTACATTCCATTCCATTCCATTGCATTCCATTCCGTTCTGCTCCTGTCCATTCCATTCCATTCCATTCCGTTCCATTCCGTTCTACTCGGGTAGATTCCATTCCATTCCATTCCATTCCATTCCATTCCATTCCATTCCATTCCATTCTACTGGTGTCCATTCCATTCCATTCCATTCCATTCCATTCCATTCCATTCCATTCCATTCCATTCCATTGCATTCCATTCCATTCCATTCCATTCCATTCCGTTCCGTTCTACTCGGTTACATTCCATTCAATTCCATTCCATTCCGTTCTACTCGGGTAGATTCCATTCCATTCCATTCCTTTCCATTCCATTGCATTCCATTGCATTGCATTGCACTCAATTCCATTCCATTCCATTCCATTCCATTCCATTCCATTCCATTCCATTCCATTCCGTTCCGTTCAACTCGGTTACATTCCATTCAATTACATTCCATTCCGTTCTACTCGGTTACATTCCATTCCATTCCATTCCATTCCATTCCAATCCATTCCATTCCATTCCATTCCGTTCTACTCGGGTACATTCCATTCCATTCCATTCCATTCCATTCCATTCCATTCCATTCCATTCCATTCCGTTCTACTCGGGTTGATTCCATTCTATTCCATTCCATTCCATTCCATTCCATTCCATTCCATTCCATTCCATTCCATTCCATTCCATTCGATTCCATTCCATTCCATTCCATTGAATTCCATTCCATTCCATTCCATTCCATGGAATTCCATTCCATTCCATTCCATTCCATTCCATTCCATTCCATTCCATGGAATTCCATTCCATTCCATTCCATTCCATTCCATTCCATGGAATTCCATTCCATTCCATTCCATTCCATTCCTTTCCATTCCATTGCATTCCATTGCATTCCATTGCATTCCATTCCATTCCATTCCATTCCATTCCATTCCATTCCACTCCACTCCACTCCACTCCACTCCATTCCACTCCACTCCACTCCGGTACATTCCATTCCATTCCATTCCATTCCATTCCATTCCATTTCCATTCCCATTCCATTTCCATTCCCGTTCCATTTCCATTCCCGTTTCTTTTCCATTCCCGTTCCATTTCCATTCCAGTTCCATTACCATTCCCGTTCCATTTCCATTCCCGATCCATTTCCATTCCCGTTCCATTTCCATTCCAGTTCCATTACCATTCCCGTTCCATTTCCATTCCCGATCCATTTCCATTCCCGTTCCATTTCCATTCCCGTTCCATTTCCTTTCCCGTTCCATTACCATTCCCGTTCCATTTCCGTTCCCGTTCCGTTTCCGTTCCCGTTCCATTTCCGTTCTCGTTCCGTTTCCGTTCCCGTTCCATTTCCATTCCCGTTCCATTTCCGTTCCCGTTCCATTTCCATTCCCGTTCCATTTCCATTCCCTTTCCATTTCCATTTCATTCCATTCCGTTCTGCTCGGGTACATTCCTTTCCATTCCATTGCATTCCATTCCGTTCTGCTCCTGTCCATTCCATTCCATTCCAATCCGTTCCATTCCGTTCTACTCGGGTAGATTCCATTCCATTCCATTCCATTCCATTCCATTCCATTCCATTCCATTCCATTCCATTCTACTGGTGTCCATTCCATTCCATTCCATTCCATTCCATTCCATTCCATTCCATTCCATTCCATTCCATTGCATTCCATTCCATTCCATTCCATTCCGTTCCGTTCTACTCGGTTAAATTCCATTCAATTCCATTCCATTCCGTTCTACTCGGGTAGATTTCATTCCATTCCATTCCATTCCTTTCCATTCCATTGCATTCCATTGCATTGCATTGCACTCAATTCCATTCCATTCCATTCCATTCCATTCCATTCCATTCCATTCCATTCCGTTCCGTTCAACTCGGTTACATTCCATTCAATTACATTCCATTCCGTTCTACTCGGTTACATTCCATTCCATTCCATTCCATTCCATTCCAATCCATTCCATTCCATTGAATTCCATTCCATTCCATTCCATTCCATTCCATTCCATTCCATTCCATTCCATTCTACTGGTGTCCATTCCATTCCATTCCATTCCATTCCATTCCATTCCATTCCTTTCCATTCCATTGCATTCCATTGCATTCCATTCCATTCCATTCCATTCCATTCCATTCCATTCCACTCCACTCCACTCCACTCCACTCCATTCCACTCCACTCCACTCCGGTACATTCCATTCCATTCCATTCCATTCCATTCCATTCCATTCCATTCCATTCCATTCCGTGCTTCTCGGGTACATTCCGTTCCGTTCCATTCCATTCCATTCCATTCCATTCCGTTCCAGTGCACTCTACTCCACTCCACTCCACTCCACTCCACTCCGGTACATTCCATTCCATTCCATTCCATTCCATTCCATTCCATTCCATTTCCATTCCCATTCCATTTCCATTCCCGTTCCATTTCCATTCCCGTTTCTTTTCCATTCCCGTTCCATTTCCATTCCAGTTCCATTACCATTCCCGTTCCATTTCCATTCCCGATCCATTTCCATTCCCGTTCCATTTCCATTCCCGTTCCATTTCCATTCCCGTTCCATTACCATTCCCGTTCCATTTCCGTTCCCGTTCCGTTTCCGTTCCCGTTCCATTTCCGTTCTCGTTCCGTTTCCGTTCCCGTTCCATTTCCATTCCCGTTCCATTTCCGTTCCCGTTCCATTTCCATTCCCGTTCCATTTCCATTCCCTTTCCATTTCCATTTCATTCCATTCCGTTCTGCTCGGTTACATTCCATTCCATTCCATTGCATTCCATTCCGTTCTGCTCCTGTCCATTCCATTCCATTCCAATCCGTTCCATTCCGTTCTACTCGGGTAGATTCCATTCCATTCCATTCCATTCCATTCCATTCCATTCCATTCCATTCCATTCTACTGGTGTCCATTCCATTCCATTCCATTCCATTCCATTCCATTCCATTCCATTCCATTGCATTCCATTCCATTCCATTCCATTCCGTTCCGTTCTACTCGGTTACATTCCATTCAATTCCATTCCATTCCGTTCTACTCGGGTAGATTCCATTCCATTCCATTCCATTCCTTTCCATTCCATTGCATTCCATTGCATTGCATTGCACTCAATTCCATTCCATTCCATTCCATTCCATTCCATTCCATTCCATTCCGTTCCGTTCAACTCAGTTACATTCCATTCAATTACATTCCATTCCGTTCTACTCGGTTACATTCCATTCCATTCCATTCCATTCCATTCCAATCCATTCCATTCCATTCCATTCCGTTCTACTCGGGTACATTCCGTTCCATTCCATTCCATTCCATTCCATTCCATTCCATTCCTTTCCGTTCTACTTTGGTACATTCCATTCCATTCCATTCCATTCCATTCCATTCCATTCCATTACATTCCATTCCATTCCATTCCGTTCTACTCAGGTTGATTCCATTCTATTCCATTCCATTCCATTCCATTCCATTCCATTCCATTCGATTCCATTCCTTTCCATTCCATTGAATTCCATTCCATTCCATTCCATTCCATTCCAATCCATTCCATTCCATTCCATTCCGTTCTACTCGGGTACATTCCATTCCATTCCATTCCATTCCATTCCATTCCATTCCATTCCATTCCATTCCGTTCTACTCGGGTTGATTCCATTCTATTCCATTCCATTCCATTCCATTCCATTCCATTCCATTCCATTCCATTCCATTCCATTCCATTCGATTCCATTCCATTCCATTCCATTGAATTCCATTCCATTCCATTCCATTCCATGGAATTCCATTCCATTCCATTCCATTCCATTCCATTCCATTCCATTCCATGGAATTCCATTCCATTCCATTCCATTCCATTCCATTCCATGGAATTCCATTCCATTCCATTCCATTCCATTCCTTTCCATTCCATTGCATTCCATTGCATTCCATTGCATTCCATTCCATTCCATTCCATTCCATTCCATTCCATTCCACTCCACTCCACTCCACTCCACTCCATTCCACTCCACTCCACTCCGGTACATTCCATTCCATTCCATTCCATTCCATTCCATTCCATTTCCATTCCCATTCCATTTCCATTCCCGTTCCATTTCCATTCCCGTTTCTTTTCCATTCCCGTTCCATTTCCATTCCAGTTCCATTACCATTCCCGTTCCATTTCCATTCCCGATCCATTTCCATTCCCGTTCCATTTCCATTCCAGTTCCATTACCATTCCCGTTCCATTTCCATTCCCGATCCATTTCCATTCCCGTTCCATTTCCATTCCCGTTCCATTTCCTTTCCCGTTCCATTACCATTCCCGTTCCATTTCCGTTCCCGTTCCGTTTCCGTTCCCGTTCCATTTCCGTTCTCGTTCCGTTTCCGTTCCCGTTCCATTTCCATTCCCGTTCCATTTCCGTTCCCGTTCCATTTCCATTCCCGTTCCATTTCCATTCCCTTTCCATTTCCATTTCATTCCATTCCGTTCTGCTCGGGTACATTCCTTTCCATTCCATTGCATTCCATTCCGTTCTGCTCCTGTCCATTCCATTCCATTCCAATCCGTTCCATTCCGTTCTACTCGGGTAGATTCCATTCCATTCCATTCCATTCCATTCCATTCCATTCCATTCCATTCCATTCCATTCTACTGGTGTCCATTCCATTCCATTCCATTCCATTCCATTCCATTCCATTCCATTCCATTCCATTCCATTGCATTCCATTCCATTCCATTCCATTCCGTTCCGTTCTACTCGGTTAAATTCCATTCAATTCCATTCCATTCCGTTCTACTCGGGTAGATTTCATTCCATTCCATTCCATTCCTTTCCATTCCATTGCATTCCATTGCATTGCATTGCACTCAATTCCATTCCATTCCATTCCATTCCATTCCATTCCATTCCATTCCATTCCGTTCCGTTCAACTCGGTTACATTCCATTCAATTACATTCCATTCCGTTCTACTCGGTTACATTCCATTCCATTCCATTCCATTCCATTCCAATCCATTCCATTCCATTGAATTCCATTCCATTCCATTCCATTCCATTCCATTCCATTCCATTCCATTCCATTCTACTGGTGTCCATTCCATTCCATTCCATTCCATTCCATTCCATTCCATTCCTTTCCATTCCATTGCATTCCATTGCATTCCATTCCATTCCATTCCATTCCATTCCATTCCATTCCACTCCACTCCACTCCACTCCACTCCATTCCACTCCACTCCACTCCGGTACATTCCATTCCATTCCATTCCATTCCATTCCATTCCATTCCATTCCATTCCATTCCGTGCTTCTCGGGTACATTCCGTTCCGTTCCATTCCATTCCATTCCATTCCATTCCGTTCCAGTGCACTCTACTCCACTCCACTCCACTCCACTCCACTCCGGTACATTCCATTCCATTCCATTCCATTCCATTCCATTCCATTCCATTTCCATTCCCATTCCATTTCCATTCCCGTTCCATTTCCATTCCCGTTTCTTTTCCATTCCCGTTCCATTTCCATTCCAGTTCCATTACCATTCCCGTTCCATTTCCATTCCCGATCCATTTCCATTCCCGTTCCATTTCCATTCCCGTTCCATTTCCATTCCCGTTCCATTACCATTCCCGTTCCATTTCCGTTCCCGTTCCGTTTCCGTTCCCGTTCCATTTCCGTTCTCGTTCCGTTTCCGTTCCCGTTCCATTTCCATTCCCGTTCCATTTCCGTTCCCGTTCCATTTCCATTCCCGTTCCATTTCCATTCCCTTTCCATTTCCATTTCATTCCATTCCGTTCTGCTCGGTTACATTCCATTCCATTCCATTGCATTCCATTCCGTTCTGCTCCTGTCCATTCCATTCCATTCCAATCCGTTCCATTCCGTTCTACTCGGGTAGATTCCATTCCATTCCATTCCATTCCATTCCATTCCATTCCATTCCATTCCATTCTACTGGTGTCCATTCCATTCCATTCCATTCCATTCCATTCCATTCCATTCCATTCCATTGCATTCCATTCCATTCCATTCCATTCCGTTCCGTTCTACTCGGTTACATTCCATTCAATTCCATTCCATTCCGTTCTACTCGGGTAGATTCCATTCCATTCCATTCCATTCCTTTCCATTCCATTGCATTCCATTGCATTGCATTGCACTCAATTCCATTCCATTCCATTCCATTCCATTCCATTCCATTCCATTCCGTTCCGTTCAACTCAGTTACATTCCATTCAATTACATTCCATTCCGTTCTACTCGGTTACATTCCATTCCATTCCATTCCATTCCATTCCAATCCATTCCATTCCATTCCATTCCGTTCTACTCGGGTACATTCCGTTCCATTCCATTCCATTCCATTCCATTCCATTCCATTCCTTTCCGTTCTACTTTGGTACATTCCATTCCATTCCATTCCATTCCATTCCATTCCATTCCATTACATTCCATTCCATTCCATTCCGTTCTACTCAGGTTGATTCCATTCTATTCCATTCCATTCCATTCCATTCCATTCCATTCCATTCGATTCCATTCCTTTCCATTCCATTGAATTCCATTCCATTCCATTCCATTCCATGGAATTCCATTCCATTCCATTCCATTCCATGGAATTCCATTCCATTCCATTCCATTCCATTCCATTCCATTCCATTCCATTCCATTCCATTCCATTGAATTCCATTCCATTCCATTCCATTCCATTCCATTCCATTCCATTCCATCCCATTCCATTCCATTCCATTCCATTCCATTCTACTCGGGTTGATTCCATTCTATTCCATTCCATTCCATTCGATCCCATTTGATTCCATTCGATTCCATTCAATTCCATTCGATTCCATTCCATTCCACTCCATTCCATTCCATTGAATTCCATTCCATTCCATTCCATTCCATTCCATTCCATTCCATTCCATGGAATTCCATTCCATTCCATTCCATTCCATTCCATTCCATTCCATTCCATTCCATAGAATTCCATTCCATTCCATTCCATTCCACTGAGTTCCGTTCCATTCCATTCCATTCCGTTCCGTTCCGTTCCGTTCCGTTCCGTTGCGTTCCGTTCCGTTCCGTTGTGTTCCGTTCCGTTCTACTCGGGTTGATTCCATTCTATTCCATTCCATTCCAATCCATTCCGTTCCATTCCATTGAATTCCATTCCATTCCATTCCATTCCATTCTACTGGTGTCCATTCCATTCCATTCCATTCCATTCCATTCCATTCCATTCCTTTCCATTCCATTGCATTCCATTGCATTCCATTCCATTCCATTCCATTCCATTCCATTCCATTCCACTCCACTCCACTCCACTCCACTCCATTCCACTCCACTCCACTCCGGTACATTCCATTCCATTCCATTCCATTCCATTCCATTCCATTCCATTCCATTCCATTCCGTGCTTCTCGGGTACATTCCGTTCCGTTCCATTCCATTCCATTCCATTCCATTCCGTTCCAGTGCTCTCTACTCCACTCCACTCCACTCCACTCCACTCCGGTACATTCCATTCCATTCCATTCCATTCCATTCCATTCCATTTCCATTCCCATTCCATTTCCATTCCCATTCCATTTCCATTCCCGTTCCATTTCCATTCCCGTTTCTTTTCCATTCCCGTTCCATTTCCATTCCAGTTCCATTACCATTCCCGTTCCATTTCCATTCCCGATCCATTTCCATTCCCGTTCCATTTCCATTCCCGTTCCATTTCCATTCCCGTTCCATTACCATTCCCGTTCCATTTCCGTTCCCGTTCCGTTTCCGTTCCCGTTCCATTTGCGTTCTCGTTCCGTTTCCGTTCCCGTTCCATTTCCATTCCCGTTCCATTTCCGTTCCCGTTCCATTTCCATTCCCGTTCCATTTCCATTCCCTTTCCATTTCCATTTCATTCCATTCCGTTCTGCTCGGTTACATTCCATTCCATTCCATTGCATTCCATTCCGTTCTGCTCCTGTCCATTCCATTCCATTCCAATCCGTTCCATTCCGTTCTACTCGGGTAGATTCCATTCCATTCCATTCCATTCCATTCCATTCCATTCCATTCCATTCCATTCCATTCCATTCTACTGGTGTCCATTCCATTCCATTCCATTCCATTCCATTCCATTCCATTCCATTCCATTCCATTCCATTCCATTCCATTCCTTTCCATTCCATTGCATTCCATTGCATTCCATTCCATTCCATTCCATTCCATTCCATTCCACTCCACTCCACTCCACTCCACTCCACTCCATTCCACTCCACTCCACTCCGGTACATTCCATTCCATTCCATTCCATTCCATTCCATTCCATTCCATTCCATTCCATTCCATTCCGTGCTTCTCGGGTACATTCCGTTCCGTTCCATTCCATTCCATTCCATTCCATTCCGTTCCAGTGCACTCTACTCCACTCCACTCCACTCCACTCCACTCCGGTACATTCCATTCCATTCCATTCCATTCCATTCCATTCCATTCCATTTCCATTCCCATTCCATTTCCATTCCCGTTCCATTTCCATTCCCGTTTCTTTTCCATTCCCGTTCCATTTCCATTCCAGTTCCATTACCATTCCCGTTCCATTTCCATTCCCGATCCATTTCCATTCCCGTTCCATTTCCATTCCCGTTCCATTTCCATTCCCGTTCCATTACCATTCCCGTTCCATTTCCGTTCCCGTTCCGTTTCCGTTCCCGTTCCATTTCCGTTCTCGTTCCGTTTCCGTTCCCGTTCCATTTCCATTCCCGTTCCATTTCCGTTCCCGTTCCATTTCCATTCCCGTTCCATTTCCATTCCCTTTCCATTTCCATTTCATTCCATTCCGTTCTGCTCGGTTACATTCCATTCCATTCCATTGCATTCCATTCCGTTCTGCTCCTGTCCATTCCATTCCATTCCAATCCGTTCCATTCCGTTCTACTCGGGTAGATTCCATTCCATTCCATTCCATTCCATTCCATTCCATTCCATTCCATTCCATTCTACTGGTGTCCATTCCATTCCATTCCATTCCATTCCATTCCATTCCATTCCATTCCATTGCATTCCATTCCATTCCATTCCATTCCGTTCCGTTCTACTCGGTTACATTCCATTCAATTCCATTCCATTCCGTTCTACTCGGGTAGATTCCATTCCATTCCATTCCATTCCTTTCCATTCCATTGCATTCCATTGCATTGCATTGCACTCAATTCCATTCCATTCCATTCCATTCCATTCCATTCCATTCCATTCCGTTCCGTTCAACTCAGTTACATTCCATTCAATTACATTCCATTCCGTTCTACTCGGTTACATTCCATTCCATTCCATTCCATTCCATTCCAATCCATTCCATTCCATTCCATTCCGTTCTATTCGGGTACATTCCGTTCCATTCCATTCCATTCCATTCCATTCCATTCCATTCCTTTCCGTTCTACTTTGGTACATTCCATTCCATTCCATTCCATTCCATTCCATTCCATTACATTACATTCCATTCCATTCCATTCCGTTCTACTCAGGTTGATTCCATTCTATTCCATTCCATTCCATTCCATTCCATTCCATTCCATTCCATTCGATTCCATTCCTTTCCATTCCATTGAATTCCATTCCATTCCATTCCATTCCATGGAATTCCATTCCATTCCATTCCATTCCATTCCATTCCATTCCATTCCATTCCATTGAATTCCATTCCATTCCATTCCATTCCATTCCATTCCATTCCATCCCATTCCATTCCATTCCATTCCATTCCATTCTACTCGGGTTGATTCCATTCTATTCCATTCCATTCCATTCGATCCCATTTGATTCCATTCGATTCCATTCAATTCCATTCGATTCCATTCCATTCCACTCCATTCCATTCCATTGAATTCCATTCCATTCCATTCCATTCCATTCCATTCCATTCCATTCCATGGAATTCCATTCCATTCCATTCCATTCCATTCCATAGAATTCCATTCCATTCCATTCCATTCCACTGAGTTCCGTTCCATTCCATTCCATTCCGTTCCTTTCCGTTCCGTTCCGTTCCGTTGCGTTCCGTTCCGTTCCGTTGTGTTCCGTTCCGTTCTACTCGGGTTGATTCCATTCTATTCCATTCCATTCCAATCCATTCCGTTCCATTCCATTGAATTCCATTCCATTCCATTCCATTCCATTCTACTGGTGTCCATTCCATTCCATTCCATTCCATTCCATTCCATTCCATTCCATTCCATTCCTTTCCATTCCATTGCATTCCATTCCATTCCATTCCATTCCATTCCATTCCATTCCACTCCACTCCACTCCACTCCACTCCATTCCACTCCACTCCACTCCGGTACATTCCATTCCATTCCATTCCATTCCATTCCATTCCATTCCATTCCATTCCGTGCTTCTCGGGTACATTCCGTTCCGTTCCATTCCATTCCATTCCATTCCATTCCGTTCCAGTGCTCTCTACTCCACTCCACTCCACTCCACTCCACTCCGGTACATTCCATTCCATTCCATTCCATTCCATTCCATTCCATTTCCATTCCCATTCCATTTCCATTCCCGTTCCATTTCCATTCCCGTTTCTTTTCCATTCCCGTTCCATTTCCATTCCAGTTCCATTACCATTCCCGTTCCATTTCCATTCCCGATCCATTTCCATTCCCGTTCCATTTCCATTCCCGTTCCATTTCCATTCCCGTTCCATTACCATTCCCGTTCCATTTCCGTTCCCGTTCCGTTTCCGTTCCCGTTCCATTTGCGTTCTCGTTCCGTTTCCGTTCCCGTTCCATTTCCATTCCCGTTCCATTTCCGTTCCCGTTCCATTTCAATTCCCGTTCCATTTCCATTCCCTTTCCATTTCCATTTCATTCCATTCCGTTCTGCTCGGTTACATTCCATTCCATTCCATTGCATTCCATTCCGTTCTGCTCCTGTCCATTCCATTCCATTCCAATCCGTTCCATTCCGTTCTACTCGGGTAGATTCCATTCCATTCCATTCCATTCCATTCCATTCCATTCCATTCCATTCCATTCTACTGGTGTCCATTCCATTCCATTCCATTCCATTCCATTCCATTCCATTCCATTCCATTGCATTCCATTCCATTCCATTCCATTCCGTTCCGTTCTACTCGGTTACATTCCATTCAATTCCATTCCATTCCGTTCTACTCGGGTAGATTCCATTCCATTCCATTCCATTCCTTTCCATTCCATTGCATTCCATTGCATTGCATTGCACTCAATTCCATTCCATTCCATTCCATTCCATTCCATTCCGTTCCGTTCAACTCAGTTACATTCCATTCAATTACATTCCATTCCGTTCTACTCGGTTACATTCCATTCCATTCCATTCCATTCCATTCCATTCCAATCCATTCCATTCCATTCCATTCCGTTCTACTCGGGTACATTCCGTTCCATTCCATTCCATTCCATTCCATTCCATTCCATTCCTTTCCGTTCTACTTTGGTACATTCCATTCCATTCCATTCCATTCCATTCCATTCCATTCCATTCCATTACATTCCATTCCATTCCATTCCGTTCTACTCAGGTTGATTCCATTCTATTCCATTCCATTCCATTCCATTCCATTCCATTCCATTCCATTCCATTCCATTCCTTTCCATTCCATTGAATTCCATTCCATTCCATTCCATTCCATGGAATTCCATTCCATTCCATTCCATTCCATGGAATTCCATTCCATTCCATTCCATTCCATTCCATTCCATTCCATTCCATTCCATTCCATTCCATTGAATTCCATTCCATTCCATTCCATTCCATTCCATTCCATTCCATCCCATTCCATTCCATTCCATTCCATTCCATTCTACTCGGGTTGATTCCATTCTATTCCATTCCATTCCATTCGATCCCATTTGATTCCATTCGATTCCATTCAATTCCATTCGATTCCATTCCATTCCACTCCATTCCATTCCATTGAATTCCATTCCATTCCATTCCATTCCATTCCATTCCATTCCATGGAATTCCATTCCATTCCATTCCATTCCATTCCATAGAATTCCATTCCATTCCATTCCATTCCACTGAGTTCCGTTCCATTCCATTCCATTCCGTTCCGTTCCGTTCCGTTCCGTTCCGTTGCGTTCCGTTCCGTTCCGTTGTGTTCCGTTCCGTTCTACTCGGGTTGATTCCATTCTATTCCATTCCATTCCAATCCATTCCGTTCCATTCCATTGAATTCCATTCCATTCCATTCCATTCCATTGAATTCCATTCCATTCCATTCCATTCCGTTGAATTCCATTCCATTCCATTCCATTCCATTGAATTCCATTCCATTCCATTCCATTCCATTCCATTCCATTCCATTCCATTCCATTCCATTCTACTGGTGTCCATTCCATTCCATTCTATTCCATTCCATTCCATTCCATTCCATTCCATTCCATTCCATTCCATTGAATTCCATTCCATTCCATTCCATTCCATGGAATTCCATTCCATTCCATTCCATTCCATTCCATTCCATTCCATTCCATTCTACTGGTGTCCATTCCATTCCATTCTATTCCATTCCATTCCATTCCATTCCATTCCATTCCATTCCATTCCATTCCATTCCATTCCATTCCATTCCACTCCACTCCACTCCACTCCACTCCATTCCACTCCACTCCACTCCGGTACATTCCATTCCATTCCATTCCATTCCATTCCATTCCATTCCGTGCTTCTCGGGTACATTCCGTTCCGTTCCATTCCATTCCATTCCATTCCATTCCGTTCCAGTGCACTCTACTCCACTCCACTCCACTCCACTCCACTCCGGTACATTCCATTCCATTCCATTCCATTCCATTTCCATTCCCATTCCATTTCCATTCCCGTTCCATTTCCATTCCCGTTTCTTTTCCATTCCCGTTCCATTTCCATTCCAGTTCCATTACCATTCCCGTTCCATTTCCATTCCCGATCCATTTCCATTCCCGTTCCTTTTCCATTCCCGTTCCATTTCCATTCCCGTTCCGTTACCATTCCCGTTCCATTTCCGTTCCCGTTCCGTTTCCGTTCCCGTTCCATTTCCGTTCTCGTTCCGTTTCCGTTCCCGTTCCATTTCCCTTCCCGTTCCATTTCCCTTCCCGTTCCATTTCCGTTCCCGTTCCGTTTCCGTTCCCGTTCCATTTCCGTTCTCGTTCCGTTTCCGTTCCCGTTCCATTTCCATTCCCGTTCCATTTCCGTTCCCGTTCCATTTGCATTCCCGTTCCATTTCCATTCCCTTTCCATTTCCATTTCATTCCATTCCGTTCTGCTCGGGTACATTCCATTCCATTCCATTGCATTCCATTCCGTTCTGCTCCTGTCCATTCCATTCCATTCCAATCCGTTCCATTCCGTTCTACTCGGGTAGATTCCATTCCATTCCATTCCATTCCATTCCATTCCATTCCATTCCATTCCATTCCATTCCATTCTACTGGTGTCCATTCCATTCCATTCCATTCCATTCCATTCCATTCCATTCCATTGCATTCCATTCCATTCCATTCCATTCCGTTCCGTTCTACTCGGTTACATTCCATTCAATTCCATTCCATTCCGTTCTACTCGGGTAGATTCCATTCCATTCCATTCCATTCCTTTCCATTCCATTGCATTCCATTGCATTGCATTGCACTCAATTCCATTCCATTCCATTCCATTCCATTCCATTCCATTCCATTCCATTCCGTTCCGTTCAACTCAGTTACATTCCATTCAATTACATTCCATTCCGTTCTACTCGGTTACATTCCATTCCATTCCATTCCATTCCATTCCAATCCATTCCATTCCATTCCATTCCGTTCTACTCGGGTACATTCCGTTCCATTCCATTCCATTCCATTCCATTCCATTCCATTCCTTTCCGTTCTACTTTGGTACATTCCATTCCATTCCATTCCATTCCATTCCATTCCATTCCATTACATTCCATTCCATTCCATTCCGTTCTACTCAGGTTGATTCCATTCTATTCCATTCCATTCCATTCCATTCCATTCCATTCCATTCCATTCGATTCCATTCCATTCCATTCCATTGAATTCCATTCCATTCCATTCCATTCCATGGAATTCCATTCCATTCCATTCCATTCCATTCCATTCCATTCCATTCCATTCCATTCCATTCCATTCCATTCCATTGAATTCCATTCCATTCCATTCCATTCCATTCCATTCCATTCCGTTCCATTCCATTCCATTGAATTCCATTCCATTCCATTCCATTCCATTCCATTCCATTCCATTCCATTCCATTGAATTCCATTCCATTCCATTCCATTCCATTCCATTCCATGGAATTCCATTCCATTCCATTCCAATCCATTCCATTCCATTCCATTCCGTTCTACTCGGGTACATTCCGTTCCATTCCATTCCATTCCATTCCATTCCATTCCATTCCTTTCCGTTCTACTTTGGTACATTCCATTCCATTCCATTCCATTCCATTCCATTCCATTCCATTACATTCCATTCCATTCCATTCCGTTCTACTCAGGTTGATTCCATTCTATTCCATTCCATTCCATTCCATTCCATTCCATTCCATTCCATTCCATTCGATTCCATTCCTTTCCATTCCATTGAATTCCATTCCATTCCATTCCATTCCATGGAATTCCATTCCATTCCAATTCCATTCTATTCCATTCCATTCCATTCCATTCCATTCCATTCCATTCCATTGAATTCCATTCCATTCCATTCCATTCCATTCCATTCCATTCCGTTCCATTCCATTCCATTGAATTCCATTCCATTCCATTCCATTCCATTCCATTCCATTCCATTGAATTCCATTCCATTCCATTCCATTCCATTCCATTCCATCCCATTCCATTCCATTCCATTCCATTCCATTCTACTCGGGTTGATTCCATTCTATTCCATTCCATTCCATTCGATCCCATTTGATTCCATTCGATTCCATTCAATTCCATTCGATTCCATTCCATTCCACTCCATTCCATTCCATTGAATTCCATTCCATTCCATTCCATTCCATTCCATTCCATTCCATTCCATGGAATTCCATTCCATTCCATTCCATTCCATTCCATAGAATTCCATTCCATTCCATTCCATTCCATTCCATTCCATTCCATTCCATTCCATAGAATTCCATTCCATTCCATTCCATTCCACTGAGTTCCGTTCCATTCCATTCCATTCCGTTCCGTTCCGTTCCGTTCCGTTCCGTTCCGTTGCGTTCCGTTCCGTTCCGTTGTGTTCCGTTCCGTTCTACTCGGGTTGATTCCATTCTATTCCATTCCATTCCAATCCATTCCGTTCCATTCCATTGAATTCCATTCCATTCCATTCCATTCCATTGAATTCCATTCCATTCCATTCCATTCCATTGAATTCCATTCCATTCCATTCCATTCCATTCCATTCCATTCCATTCCATTCCATTCTACTGGTGTCCATTCCATTCCATTCTATTCCATTCTATTCCATTCCATTCCATTCCATTCCATTCCATTCCATTCCATTCCATTGAATTCCATTCCATTCCATTCCATTCCATTGAATTCCATTCCATTCCATTCCATTCCATTTCATTCCATTCCATTCCATTCTACTGGTGTCCATTCCATTCCATTCTATTCCATTCCATTCCATTCCATTCCATTCCATTCCTTTCCATTCCATTGCATTCCATTGCATTCCATTCCATTCCATTCCATTCCATTCCGTTCCATTCCATTCCATTCCACTCCACTCCACTCCACTCCACTCCATTCCACTCCACTCCACTCCGGTACATTCCATTCCATTCCATTCCATTCCATTCCATTCCATTCCGTGCTTCTCGGGTACATTCCGTTCCGTTCCATTCCATTCCATTCCATTCCATTCCGTTCCAGTGCACTCTACTCCACTCCACTCCACTCCACTCCACTCCGGTACATTCCATTCCATTCCATTCCATTCCATTTCCATTCCCATTCCATTTCCATTCCCGTTCCATTTCCATTCCCGTTTCTTTTCCATTCCCGTTCCATTTCCATTCCAGTTCCATTACCATTCCCGTTCCATTTCCATTCCCGATCCATTTCCATTCCCGTTCCTTTTCCATTCCCGTTCCATTTCCATTCCCGTTCCGTTACCATTCCCGTTCCATTTCCGTTCCCGTTCCGTTTCCGTTCCCGTTCCATTTCCGTTCTCGTTCCGTTTCCGTTCCCGTTCCATTTCCCTTCCCGTTCCATTTCCCTTCCCGTTCCATTTCCGTTCCCGTTCCGTTTCCGTTCCCGTTCCATTTCCGTTCTCGTTCCGTTTCCGTTCCCGTTCCATTTCCATTCCCGTTCCATTTCCGTTCCCGTTCCATTTCCATTCCCGTTCCATTTCCATTCCCTTACCATTTCCATTTCATTCCATTCCGTTCTGCTCGGGTACATTCCATTCCATTCCATTGCATTCCATTCCGTTCTGCTCCTGTCCATTCCATTCCATTCCAATCCGTTCCATTCCGTTCTACTCGGGTAGATTCCATTCCATTCCATTCCATTCCATTCCATTCCATTCCATTCCATTCCATTCCATTCTACTGGTGTCCATTCCATTCCATTGCATTCCATTCCATTCCATTCCATTCCATTCCATTCCATTGCATTCCATTCCATTCCATTCCATTCCGTTCCGTTCTACTCGGTTACATTCCATTCAATTCCATTCCATTCCGTTCTACTCGGGTAGATTCCATTCCATTCCATTCCATTCCTTTCCATTCCATTGCATTCCATTGCATTGCATTGCACTCAATTCCATTCCATTCCATTCCATTCCATTCCATTCCATTCCGTTCCGTTCAACTCAGTTACATTCCATTCAATTACATTCCATTCCGTTCTACTCGGTTACATTCCATTCCATTCCATTCCATTCCATTCCAATCCATTCCATTCCATTACATTCCGTTCTACTCGGGTACATTCCGTTCCATTCCATTCCATTCCATTCCATTCCATTCCATTCCTTTCCGTTCTACTTTGGTACATTCCATTCCATTCCATTCCATTCCATTCCATTCCATTCCATTACATTCCATTCCATTCCATTCCGTTCTACTGAGGTTGATTCCATTCTATTCCATTCCATTCCATTCCATTCCATTCCATTCCATTCCATTCCATTCCATTGAATTCCATTCCATTCCATTCCATTCCATTCCATTCCATTCCATTGAATTCCATTCCATTCCATTCCATTCCATTCCATTCCATTGAATTCCATCCCATTCCATTCCATTCCATTCCATTGAATTCCATTCCATTCCATTCCATTCCATTGAATTCCATTCCATTCCATTCCATTCCATTCCATTCCATTCCATTCCATTCCATTCTACTGGTGTCCATTCCATTCCATTCTATTCCATTCCATTCCATTCCATTCCATTCCATTCCTTTCCATTCCATTGCATTCCATTGCATTCCATTCCATTCCATTCCATTCCATTCCATTCCATTCCATTCCATTCCATTCCATTCCACTCCACTCCACTCCACTCCACTCCACTCCATTCCACTCCACTCCACTCCGGTACATTCCATTCCATTCCATTCCAATCCATTCCATTCCATTCCGTGCTTCTCGGGTACATTCCGTTCCGTTCCATTCCATTCCATTCCATTCCATTCCATTCCATTCCACTCCACTCCACTCCACTCCACTCCACTCCATTCCACTCCACTCCACTCTGGTACATTCCATTCCATTCCATTCCATTCCATTCCATTCCATTTCCATTCCATTCCATTCCATTCCATTCCATTCCATGGAATTCCATTCCATTCCATTCCAATCCATTCCATTCCATTCCATTCCGTTCTACTCGGGTACATTCCGTTCCATTCCATTCCATTCCATTCCATTCCATTCCATTCCTTTCCGTTCTACTTTGGTACATTCCATTCCATTCCATTCCATTCCATTCCATTCCATTACATTCCATTCCATTCCATTCCATTCCATTCCATTCCATTCCATTCCATTCCATTCCATTCCATTCCATTCTACTGGTGTCCATTCCATTCCATTCTATTCCATTCCATTCCATTCCATTCCATTCCATTCCATTCCTTTCCATTCCATTGCATTCCATTGCATTCCATTCCATTCCATTCCATTCCATTCCATTCCATTCCACTCCACTCCACTCCACTCCACTCCATTGCACTCCACTCCACTCCGGTACATTCCGTTCCGTTCCATTCCATTCCATTCCATTCCATTCCGTTCCAGTGCACTCTACTCCACTCCACTCCACTCCACTCCACTCCGGTACATTCCATTCCATTCCATTCCATTCCATTCCATTCCATTTCCATTCCCATTCCATTTCCATTCCCGTTCCATTTCCATTCCCGTTTCTTTTCCATTCCCGTTCCATTTCCATTCCAGTTCCATTACCATTCCCGTTCCATTTCCATTCCCGATCCATTTCCATTCCCGTTCCTTTTCCATTCCCGTTCCATTTCCATTCCCGTTCCGTTACCATTCCCGTTCCATTTCCGTTCTCGTTCCGTTTCCGTTCCCGTTCCATTTCCCTTCCCGTTCCATTTCCGTTCCCGTTCCATTTCCATTCCCGTTCCATTTCCGTTCCCGTTCCATTTCCATTCCCGTTCTATTTCCATTCCCTTTCCATTTCCATTTCATTCCATTCCGTTCTGCTCGGGTACATTCCATTCCATTCCATTGCATTCCATTCCGTTCTGCTCCTGTCCATTCCATTCCATTCCATTCCGTTCCATTCCGTTCTACTAGGGTAGATTCCATTCCATTCCATTCCATTCCATTCCATTCCATTCCATTCCATTCCATTCCATTCCATTCCATTCCATTCCATTCTACTGGTGTCCATTCCATTCCATTCCATTCCATTCCATTCCATTCCATTCCATTGCATTCCATTCCATTGCATTCCATTCCATTCCGTTCCGTTCTACTCGGTTACATTCCATTCAATTCCATTCCATTCCGTTCTACTCGGGTAGATTCCATTCCATTCCATTCCATTCCATTCCTTTCCATTCCATTGCATTCCATTGCATTGCATTGCACTCAATTCCATTCCATTCCATTCCATTCCATTCCATTCCATTCCTTTCCGTTCAACTCGGTTACATTCCATTCAATTACATTCCATTCCGTTCTACTCGGTTACATTCCATTCCATTCCATTCCATTCCATTCCATTCCATTCCATTCCATTCCATTGCATTCCATTCCATTCCATTCCATTCCATTCCGTTCCGTTCTACTCGGTTACATTCCATTCAATTCCATTCCATTCCGTTCTACTCGGGTAGATTCCATTCCATTCCATTCCATTCCTTTCCATTCCATTGCATTCCATTGCATTGCATTGCACTCAATTCCA
Organism: Gorilla gorilla gorilla; assembly: GCF_029281585.2. NCBI lineage: Eukaryota > Metazoa > Chordata > Mammalia > Primates > Hominidae > Gorilla > Gorilla gorilla. The sequence continues at coordinate 54,879,757 of NC_073242.2, forward strand.
TTCCATTCCATTCCATTCCATTCCATTCCATTCCATTCCATTCCATTCCGTTCCGTTCAACTCGGTTACATTCCATTCAATTACATTCCATTCCGTTCTACTCGGTTACATTCCATTCCATTCCATTCCATTCCATTCCAATCCATTCCATTCCATTCCATTCCGTTCTACTCGGGTACATTCCATTCCATTCCATTCCATTCCATTCCATTCCATTCCATTCCATTCCATTCCGTTCTACTTTGGTACATTCCATTCCATTCCATTCCATTCCATTCCATTCCATTCCATTCCATTCCGTTCTACTCGGGTTGATTCCATTCTATTCCATTCCATTCCATTCCATTCCATTCCATTCCATTCCATTCCATTCGATTCCATTCCATTCCATTCCATGGAAATCCATTCCATTCCATTCCATTCCATGGAATTCCATTCCATTCCATTCCATTCCATTCCATTCCATTCCATTCCATTGAATTCCATTCCATTCCATTCCATTCCATTCCATTGAATTCCATTCCGTTCCATTCCATTCCATTGAATTCCATTCCATTCCATTCCATTCCATTCCATTCCATTCCATTCCATTGAATTCCATTCCATTCCATTCCATTCCATTCCATTCCATTCCATTCCATCCCATTCCATTCCATTCCATTCCATTCCGTTCTACTCGGGTTGATTCCATTCTATTCCATTCCATTCCATTCGATCCCATTTGATTCCATTCGATTCCATTCAATTCCATTCGATTCCATTCCATTCCACTCCATTCCATTCCATTGAATTCCATTCCATTCCATTCCATTCCATTCCATTCCATTCCATTCCATTCCATTCCATTCCATTGAATTCCATTCCATTCCATTCCATTCCATTCCATTGAATTCCATTCCATTCCATTCCATTCCATTGAATTCCATTCCATTCCATTCCATTCCATTCCATTCCATTCCATTCCATTCCATTCTACTGGTGTCCATTCCATTCCATTCCATTCCATTCCATTCCATTCCATTCCATTCCATTCCTTTCCATTCCATTGCATTCCATTGCATTCCATTCCATTCCATTCCATTCCATTCCATTCCATTCCACTCCACTCCACTCCACTCCACTCCATTCCACTCCACTCCACTCCGGTACATTCCATTCCATTCCATTCCATTCCATTCCATTCCATTTCCATTCCCATTCCATTTCCATTCCCGTTCCATTTCCATTCCCGTTTCTTTTCCATTCCCGTTCCATTTCCATTCCAGTTCCATTACCATTCCCGTTCCATTTCCATTCCCGATCCATTTCCATTCCCGTTCCTTTTCCATTCCCGTTCCATTTCCATTCCCGTTCCGTTACCATTCCCGTTCCATTTCCGTTCCCGTTCCGTTTCCGTTCCCGTTCCATTTCCGTTCTCGTTCCGTTTCCGTTCCCGTTCCATTTCCCTTCCCGTTCCATTTCCCTTCCCGTTCCATTTCCGTTCCCGTTCCGTTTCCGTTCCCGTTCCATTTCCGTTCTCGTTCCGTTTCCGTTCCCGTTCCATTTCCATTCCCGTTCCATTTCCGTTCCCGTTCCATTTCCATTCCCGTTCCATTTCCATTCCCTTTCCATTTCCATTTCATTCCATTCCGTTCTGCTCGGGTACATTCCATTCCATTCCATTGCATTCCATTCCGTTCTGCTCCTGTCCATTCCATTCCATTCCAATCCGTTCCATTCCGTTCTACTCGGGTAGATTCCATTCCATTCCATTCCATTCCATTCCATTCCATTCCATTCCATTCCATTCCATTCCATTCCATTCCATTCCATGGAATTCCATTCCATTCCATTCCATTCCATTCCATTCCATTCCATCCCATTCCATTCCATTCCATTCCATTCCGTTCTACTCGGGTTGATTCCATTCTATTCCATTCCATTCCATTCGATCCCAATTGATTCCATTCGATTCCATTCAATTCCATTCGATTCCATTCCATTCCACTCCATTCCATTCCATTGAATTCCATTCCATTCCATTCCATTCCATTCCATTCCATTCCATGGAATTCCATTCCATTCCATTCCATTCCATTCCATAGAATTCCATTCCATTCCATTCCATTCCACTGAATTCCGTTCCATTCCATTCCATTCCGTTCCGTTCCGTTCCGTTCCGTTCCGTTGCGTTCCGTTCCGTTCCGTTGTGTTCCGTTCCGTTCTACTCGGGTTGATTCCATTCTATTCCATTCCATTCCAATCCATTCCGTTCCATTCCATTGAATTCCATTCCATTCCATTCCATTCCATTCCATTCCATTCCATTCCATTCCATGGAATTCCATTCCATTCCATTCCATTCCGTTCCGTTCCGTCCCGTTCCGTTCCGTTCCGTTCCGTTGCGTTCCGTTCCGTTCTACTCGGGTTGATTCCATTCTATTCCATTCCATTCCATTCGATTCCATTCGATTCCATTCGATTCCACTCCATTCCATTCCATAGAATTCCATTCCATTCCATTCCATTCCATTCCATTCCATTCCATTCCTTTCCATTGAATTCCATTCCATTCCATTCCATTCCATTGAATTCCATTCCATTCCATTCCATTCCATTCCATTCCATTCCATTCCATTCCATTCCATTCTACTGTTGTCCATTCCATTCCATTCCATTCCATTCCATTCCATTCCATTCCATTCCTTTCCATTCCATTGCATTCCATTGCATTCCATTCCATTCCATTCCATTCCATTCCATTCCACTCCACTCCACTCCACTCCACTCCATTCCACTCCACTCCACTCCGGTACATTCCATTCCATTCCATTCCATTCCATTCCATTCCATTCCGTGCTTCTCGGGTACATTCCGTTCCGTTCCATTCCATTCCATTCCATTCCATTCCATTCCGTTCCAGTGCACTCTACTCCACTCCACTCCACTCCACTCCACTCCGGTACATTCCATTCCATTCCATTCCATTCCATTCCATTCCATTTCCATTCCCATTCCATTTCCATTCCCGTTCCATTTCCATTCCCGTTTCTTTTCCATTCCCGTTCCATTTCCATTCCAGTTCCATTACCATTCCCGTTCCATTTCCATTCCCGATCCATTTCCATTCCCGTTCCTTTTCCATTCCCGTTCCATTTCCATTCCCGTTCCGTTACCATTCCCGTTCCATTTCCGTTCCCGTTCCGTTTCCGTTCCCGTTCCATTTCCGTTCTCGTTCCGTTTCCGTTCCCGTTCCATTTCCATTCCCGTTCCATTTCCGTTCCCGTTCCATTTCCATTCCCGTTCCATTTCCATTCCCTTTCCATTTCCATTTCATTCCATTCCGTTCTGCTCGGGTACATTCCATTCCATTCCATTGCATTCCATTCCGTTCTGCTCCTGTCCATTCCATTCCATTCCATTCCGTTCCATTCCGTTCTACTCGGGTAGATTCCATTCCATTCCATTCCATTCCATTCCATTCCATTCCATTCCATTCCATTCCATTCTACTGGTGTCCATTCCATTCCATTCCATTCCATTCCATTCCATTCCATTCCATTCCATTCCACTGCATTCCATTCCATTCCATTCCATTCCATTCCGTTCCGTTCTACTCGGTTACATTCCATTCAATTCCATTCCATTCCGTTCTACTCGGGTAGATTCCATTCCATTCCATTCCATTCCTTTCCATTCCATTGCATTCCATTGCATTGCATTGCACTCAATTCCATTCCATTCCATTCCATTCCATTCCATTCCATTCCATTCCATTCCATTCCATTCCGTTCCGTTCAACTCGGTTACATTCCATTCAATTACATTCCATTCCGTTCTACTCGGTTACATTCCATTCCATTCCATTCCATTCCATTCCAATCCATTCCATTCCATTCCATTCCGTTCTACTCGGGTACATTCCATTCCATTCCATTCCATTCCATTCCATTCCATTCCATTCCATTCCGTTCTACTTTGGGACATTCCATTCCATTCCATTCCATTCCATTCCATTCCATTCCATTCCATTCCATTCCGTTCTACTCGGATTGATTCCATTCTATTCCATTCCATTCTATTCCATTCCATTCCATTCCATTCCATTCCATTCCATTCCATTCGATTCCATTCCATTCCATTCCATTCCATTGAATTCCATTCCATTCCATTCCATTCCATGGAATTCCATTGAATTCCATTCCATTCCATTCCATTCCATTCCATGGAATTCCATTGAATTCCATTCCATTCCATTCCATTCCATTCCATTGAATTCCATTCCATTCCATTCCATTCCATTCCATTGAATTCCATTCCGTTCCATTCCATTCCATGGAATTCCATTCCATTCCATGGAATTCCATTCCATTCCATTCCATTCCATTCCATTCCATTCCATTCCATGGAATTCCATTCCATTCCATTCCATTCCATTCCATTCCATTCCATTCCATTCCATTGAATTCCATTCCATTCCATTCCATTCCATTCCATTCCATTCCATCCCATTCCATTCCATTCCATTCCATTCCGTTCTACTCGGGTTGATTCCATTCTATTCCATTCCATTCCATTCGATCCCATTTGATTCCATTCGATTCCATTCAATTCCATTCGATTCCATTCCATTCCACTCCATTCCATTCCATTGAATTCCATTCCATTCCATTCCATTCCATTCCATTCCATTCCATTCCATTCCATTCCATTGAATTCCATTCCATTCCATTCCATTCCATTCCATTGAATTCCATTCCATTCCATTGAATTCCATTCCATTCCATTCCATTCCATTCCATTCCATTCCATTCCATTCCATTCCATTCTACTGGTGTCCATTCCATTCCATTCCATTCCATTCCATTCCATTCCATTCATTTCCATTCCATTGCATTCCATTGCATTCCATTCCATTCCATTCCATTCCATTCCATTCCATTCCACTCCACTCCACTCCACTCCACTCCATTCCACTCCACTCCACTCCGGTACATTCCATTCCATTCCATTCCATTCCATTCCATTCCATTTCCATTCCCATTCCATTTCCATTCCCGTTCCATTTCCATTCCCGTTTCTTTTCCATTCCCGTTCCATTTCCATTCCAGTTCCATTACCATTCCCGTTCCTTTTCCATTCCCGATCCATTTCCATTCCCGTTCCATTTCCATTCCAGTTCCATTACCATTCCCGTTCCATTTCCATTCCCGATCCATTTCCATTCCCGTTCCATTTCCATTCCCGTTCCATTTCCATTCCCGTTCCATTACCATTCCCGTTCCATTTCCGTTCCCGTTCCGTTTCCGTTCCCGTTCCATTTCCGTTCTCGTTCCGTTTCCGTTCCCGTTCCATTTCCATTCCCGTTCCATTTCCGTTCCCGTTCCATTTCTATTCCCGTTTCATTTCCATTCCCTTTCCATTTCCATTTCATTCCATTCCGTTCTGCTCGGGTACATTCCATTCCATTCCATTGCATTCCATTCCGTTCTGCTCCTGTCCATTCCATTCCATTCCAATCCGTTCCATTCCGTTCTACTCGGGTAGATTCCATTCCATTCCATTCCATTCCATTCCATTCCATTCCATTCCATTCCATTCCATTCTACTGGTGTCCATTCCATTCCATTCCATTCCATTCCATTCCATTCCATTCCATTCCATTCCATTCCATTGCATTCCATTCCATTCCATTCCATTCCGTTCCGTTCTACTCGGTTACATTCCATTCAATTCCATTCCATTCCGTTCTACTCGGGTAGATTCCATTCCATTCCATTCCATTCCTTTCCATTCCATTGCATTCCATTGCATTGCATTGCACTCAATTCCATTCCATTCCATTCCATTCCATTCCATTCCATTCCATTCCATTCCGTTCCGTTCAACTCGGTTACATTCCATTCAATTACATTCCATTCCGTTCTACTCGGTTACATTCCATTCCATTCCATTCCATTCCATTCCATTCCAATCAATTCCATTCCATTCCATTCCGTTCTACTCGGGTACATTCCATTCCATTCCATTCCATTCCATTCCATTCCATTCCATTCCGTTCTACTTTGGTACATTCCATTCCATTCGATTCCATTCCATTCCATTCCATTCCATTCCATTCCATTCCATTCCGTTCTATTCAGGTTGATTCCATTCTATTCCATTCCATTCCATTCCATTCCATTCCATTCCATTCCATTCGATTCCATTCCATTCCATTCCATTGAATTCCATTCCATTCCATTCCATTCCATGGAATTCCATTCCATTCCATTCCATTCCATTCCATTCCATTCCATTCCATTCCATTCCATTGAATTCCATTCCATTCCATTCCATTCCATTCCATTGAATTCCATTCCGTTCCATTCCATTCCATTGAATTCCATTCCATTCCATTCCATTCCATTGCATTCCATTCCATTGAATTCCATTCCATTCCATTCCATTCCATTCCATTCCATCCCATTCCATTCCATTCCATTCCATTCCGTTCTACTCGGGTTGATTCCATTCTATTCCATTCCATTCCATTCGATCCCATTTGATTCCATTCGATTCCATTCAATTCCATTCGATTCCATTCCATTCCACTCCATTCCATTCCATTGAATTCCATTCCATTCCATTCCATTCCATTCAATTCCATTCCATGGAATTCCATTCCTTTCCATTCCATTCCATGGAATTCCATTCCATTCCATTCCATTCCATTCCATAGAATTCCATTCCATTCCATTCCATTCCACTGAATTCCGTTCCATTCCATTCCATTCCGTTCCGTTCCGTTCCGTTCCGTTGCGTTCCGTTCCGTTCCGTTGTGTTCCGTTCCGTTCTACTCGGGTTGATTCCATTCTATTCCATTCCATTCCAATCCATTCTGTTCCATTCCATTGAATTCCATTCCATTCCTTTCCATTCCATTCCATTCCATTCCATTCCATTCCATTCCATTGAATTCCATTCCATTCCATTCCATTCCATTCCATTCCATTCCATGGAATTCCATTCCATTCCATTCCATTCCATGGAATTCCGTTCCATTCCATTCCATTCCATGGAATTCCGTTCCATTCCATTCCATTCCGTTCCTTTCCGTCCCGTTCCGTTCCGTTCCGTTCCGTTGCGTTCCGTTCCGTTCTACTCGGGTTGATTCCATTCTATTCCATTCCATTCCATTCGAATCCATTCGATTCCATTCGATTCCACTCCATTCCATTCCATAGAATTCCATTCCATTCCATTCCATTCCATTGAATTCCATTCCATTCCATTCCATTCCATAGAATTCCATTCCATTCCATTCCATTCCATTGAATTCCATTCCATTCCATTCCATTCCATTCCATTCCATTCCATTCCATTCCATTCCATTCTACTGGTGTCCATTCCATTCCATTCCACTCCATTCCATTCCATTCCATTCCATTCCATTCCTTTCTATTCCATTGCATTCCATTGCATTCCATTCCATTCCATTCCATTCCATTCCATTCCATTCCACTCCACTCCACTCCACTCCACTCCATTCCACTCCACTCCACTCCGGTACATTCCATTCCATTCCATTCCATTCCATTCCATTCCATTCCGTGCTTCTCGGGTACATTCCGTTCCGTTCCATTCCATTCCATTCCATTCCATTCCGTTCCAGTGCACTCTACTCCACTCCACTCCACTCCACTCCACTCCGGTACATTCCATTCCATTCCATTCCATTCCATTCCATTCCATTCCATTTCCATTCCCATTCCATTTCCATTCCCGTTCCATTTCCATTCCCGTTTCTTTTCCATTCCCGTTCCATTTCCATTCCAGTTCCATTACCATTCCCGTTCCATTTCCATTCCCGATCCATTTCCATTCCCGTTCCTTTTCCATTCCCGTTCCATTTCCATTCCCGTTCCGTTACCATTCCCGTTCCATTTCCGTTCCCGTTCCGTTTCCGTTCCCGTTCCATTTCCATTCCTGTTCCATTTCCGTTCCCGTTCCATTTCCATTCCCGTTCCATTTCCATTCCCTTTCCATTTCCATTTCATTCCATTCCGTTCTGCTCGGGTACATTCCATTCCATTCCATTGCATTCCATTCCGTTCTGCTCCTGTCCATTCCATTCCATTCCATTCCGTTCCATTCCGTTCTACTCGGGTAGATTCCATTCCATTCCATTCCATTCCATTCCATTCCATTCCATTCCATTCCATTCCATTCTACTGGTGTCCATTCCATTCCATTCCATTCCATTCCATTCCATTGCATTCCATTCCATTCCATTCCATTCCATTCCATTCCGTTCCGTTCTACTCGGTTACATTCCATTCAATTCCATTCCATTCCGTTCTACTCGGGTAGATTCCATTCCATTCCATTCCATTCCATTCCATTCCATTCTACTGGTGTCCATTCCATTCCATTCCATTCCATTCCATTCCATTCCATTCCTTTCCATTCCATTGCATTCCATTGCATTCCATTCCATTCCATTCCATTCCATTCCATTCCATTCCACTCCACTCCACTCCACTCCACTCCATTCCACTCCACTCCACTCCGGTACATTCCATTCCATTCCATTCCATTCCATTCCATTCCATTCCATTCCATTCCATTCCATTCCGTGCTTCTCGGGTACATTCCGTTCCGTTCCATTCCATTCCATTCCATTCCATTCCGTTCCAGTGCTCTCTACTCCACTCCACTCCACTCCACTCCACTCCGGTACATTCCATTCCATTCCATTCCATTCCATTCCATTCCATTTCCATTCCCATTCCATTTCCATTCCCGTTCCATTTCCATTCCCGTTTCTTTTCCATTCCCGTTCCATTTCCATTCCAGTTCCATTACCATTCCCGTTCCATTTCCATTCCCGATCCATTTCCATTCCCGTTCCATTTCCATTCCCGTTCCATTTCCATTCCCGTTCCATTACCATTCCCGTTCCATTTCCGTTCCCGTTCCGTTTCCGTTCCCGTTCCATTTCCGTTCTCGTTCCGTTTCCGTTCCCGTTCCATTTCCATTCCCGTTCCATTTCCGTTCCCGTTCCATTTCCATTCCCGTTCCATTTCCATTCCCTTTCCATTTCCATTTCATTCCATTCCGTTCTGCTCGGGTACATTCCATTCCATTCCATTGCATTCCATTCCGTTCTGCTCCTGTCCATTCCATTCCATTCCAATCCGTTCCATTCCGTTCTACTCGGGTAGATTCCATTCCATTCCATTCCATTCCATTCCATTCCATTCCATTCCATTCCATTCCATTCCATTCCATTCCATTCTACTGGTGTCCATTCCATTCCATTCCATTCCATTCCATTCCATTGCATTCCATTCCATTCCGTTCCGTTCTACTCGGTTACATTCCATTCAATTCCATTCCATTCCGTTCTACTCGGGTAGATTCCATTCCATTCCATTCCATTCCTTTCCATTCCATTGCATTCCATTGCATTGCATTGCACTCAATTCCATTCCATTCCATTCCATTCCATTCCATTCCATTCCATTCCATTCCATTCCGTTCCGTTCAACTCGGTTACATTCCATTCAATTACATTCCATTCCGTTCTACTCGGTTACATTCCATTCCATTCCATTCCATTCCATTCCAATCCATTCCATTCCATTCCATTCCGTTCTACTCGGGTACATTCCGTTCCATTCCATTCCATTCCATTCCATTCCATTCCTTTCCGTTCTACTTTGGTACATTCCATTCCATTGCATTCCATTCCATTCCATTCCATTCCATTCCGTTCCGTTCTACTCGGTTACATTCCATTCAATTCCATTCCATTCCGTTCTACTCGGGTAGATTCCATTCCATTCCATTCCATTCCTTTCCATTCCATTGCATTCCATTGCATTGCATTGCACTCAATTCCATTCCATTCCATTCCATTCCATTCCATTGAATTCCATTCCATTCCATTGAATTCCATTCCATTCCATTCCATTCCATTCCATTCCATTCCATTCCATTCCATGGAATTCCATTCCATTCCATTCCATTCCATGGAATTCCATTCCATTCCATTCCATTCCATTCCATTCCATTCCATTCCATTCCATTGAATTCCATTCCATTCCATTCCATTCCATTCCATTCCATTCCATTCCATCCCATTCCATTCCATTCCATTCCATTCCGTTCTACTCGGGTTGATTCCATTCTATTCCATTCCATTCCATTCCATTCCATTCCATTCCATTCCATTCCATTCCATTCCATTCCATTCGATTCCATTCCATTCCATTCCATTGAATTCCATTCCATTCCATTCCATTCCATGGAATTCCATTGAATTCCATTCCATTCCATTCCATTCCATTCCATTGAATTCCATTCCATTCCATTCCATTCCATTCCATTGAATTCCATTCCGTTCCATTCCATTCCATTGAATTCCATTCCATTCCATTCCATTCCATTCCATTCCATTCCATTCCATTCCATTCCATTCCATTCCATTCCATTCCTTTCCATTGAATTCCATTCCATTCCATTCCATTCCATTGAATTCCATTCCATTCCATTCCATTCCATTCCATTCCATTCCATTCCATTCCATTCCATTCCATTCCATTCCATTCCATTCTACTGTTGTCCATTCCATTCCATTCCATTCCATTCCATTCCATTCCTTTCCATTCCATTGCATTCCATTGCATTCCATTCCATTCCATTCCATTCCATTCCATTCCATTCCACTCCACTCCACTCCACTCCACTCCATTCCACTCCACTCCACTCCGGTACATTCCATTCCATTCCATTCCATTCCATTCCATTCCATTCCGTGCTTCTCGGGTACATTCCGTTCCGTTCCATTCCATTCCATTCCATTCCATTCCGTTCCAGTGCACTCTACTCCACTCCACTCCACTCCACTCCACTCCGGTACATTCCATTCCATTCCATTCCATTTCATTCCATTCCATTTCCATTCCCATTCCATTTCCATTCCCGTTCCATTTCCATTCCCGTTTCTTTTCCATTCCCGTTCCATTTCCATTCCAGTTCCATTACCATTCCCGTTCCATTTCCATTCCCGATCCATTTCCATTCCCGTTCCTTTTCCATTCCCGTTCCATTTCCATTCCCGTTCCGTTACCATTCCCGTTCCATTTCCGGTCCCGTTCCGTTTCCGTTCCCGTTCCATTTCCGTTCTCGTTCCGTTTCCGTTCCCGTTCCATTTCCATTCCCGTTCCATTTCCGTTCCCGTTCCATTTCCATTCCCGTTCCATTTCCATTCCCTTTCCATTTCCATTTCATTCCATTCCGTTCTGCTCGGGTACATTCCATTCCATTCCATTGCATTCCATTCCGTTCTGCTCCTGTCCATTCCATTCCATTCCATTCCGTTCCATTCCGTTCTACTCGGGTAGATTCCATTCCATTCCATTCCATTCCATTCCATTCCATTCCATTCCATTCCATTCCATTCTACTGGTGTCCATTCCATTCCATTCCATTCCATTCCATTCCATTGCATTCCATTCCATTCCATTCCATTCCATTCCATTCCGTTCCGTTCTACTCGGTTACATTCCATTCAATTCCATTCCATTCCGTTCTACTCGGGTAGATTCCATTCCATTCCATTCCATTCCATTCCATTCCATTCTACTGGTGTCCATTCCATTCCATTCCATTCCATTCCATTCCATTCCATTCCTTTCCATTCCATTGCATTCCATTGCATTCCATTCCATTCCATTCCATTCCATTCCATTCCATTCCACTCCACTCCACTCCACTCCACTCCATTCCACTCCACTCCACTCCGGTACATTCCATTCCATTCCATTCCATTCCATTCCATTCCATTCCATTCCATTCCATTCCATTCCGTGCTTCTCGGGTACATTCCGTTCCGTTCCATTCCATTCCATTCCATTCCATTCCGTTCCAGTGCTCTCTACTCCACTCCACTCCACTCCACTCCACTCCGGTACATTCCATTCCATTCCATTCCATTCCATTCCATTCCATTTCCATTCCCATTCCATTTCCATTCCCGTTCCATTTCCATTCCCGTTTCTTTTCCATTCCCGTTCCATTTCCATTCCAGTTCCATTACCATTCCCGTTCCATTTCCATTCCCGATCCATTTCCATTCCCGTTCCATTTCCATTCCCGTTCCATTTCCATTCCCGTTCCATTACCATTCCCGTTCCATTTCCGTTCCCGTTCCGTTTCCGTTCCCGTTCCATTTCCGTTCTCGTTCCGTTTCCGTTCCCGTTCCATTTCCATTCCCGTTCCATTTCCGTTCCCGTTCCATTTCCATTCCCGTTCCATTTCCATTCCCTTTCCATTTCCATTTCATTCCATTCCGTTCTGCTCGGGTACATTCCATTCCATTCCATTGCATTCCATTCCGTTCTGCTCCTGTCCATTCCATTCCATTCCAATCCGTTCCATTCCGTTCTACTCGGGTAGATTCCATTCCATTCCATTCCATTCCATTCCATTCCATTCCATTCCATTCCATTCCATTCCATTCCATTCCATTCTACTGGTGTCCATTCCATTCCATTCCATTCCATTCCATTCCATTGCATTCCATTCCATTCCGTTCCGTTCTACTCGGTTACATTCCATTCAATTCCATTCCATTCCGTTCTACTCGGGTAGATTCCATTCCATTCCATTCCATTCCTTTCCATTCCATTGCATTCCATTGCATTGCATTGCACTCAATTCCATTCCATTCCATTCCATTCCATTCCATTCCATTCCATTCCATTCCATTCCGTTCCGTTCAACTCGGTTACATTCCATTCAATTACATTCCATTCCGTTCTACTCGGTTACATTCCATTCCATTCCATTCCATTCCATTCCAATCCATTCCATTCCATTCCATTCCGTTCTACTCGGGTACATTCCGTTCCATTCCATTCCATTCCATTCCATTCCATTCCTTTCCGTTCTACTTTGGTACATTCCATTCCATTGCATTCCATTCCATTCCATTCCATTCCATTCCGTTCCGTTCTACTCGGTTACATTCCATTCAATTCCATTCCATTCCGTTCTACTCGTGTAGATTCCATTCCATTCCATTCCATTCCTTTCCATTCCATTGCATTCCATTGCATTGCATTGCACTCAATTCCATTCCATTCCATTCCATTCCATTCCATTGAATTCCATTCCATTCCATTGAATTCCATTCCATTCCATTCCATTCCATTCCATTCCATTCCATTCCATTCCATTGAATTCCATTCCATTCCATTCCATTCCATGGAATTCCATTCCATTCCATTCCATTCCATTCCATTCCATTCCATTCCATTCCATTGAATTCCATTCCATTCCATTCCATTCCATTCCATTCCATTCCATTCCATTCCATTCCATTCCATTCTACTGGTGTCCATTCCATTCCATTCCATTCCATTCCATTCCATTCCATTCCATTCCATTCCATTCCATTGCATTCCATTCCATTCCATTCCATTCCGTTCCGTTCTACTCGGTTACATTCCATTCAATTCCATTCCATTCCGTTCTACTCGGGTAGATTCCATTCCATTCCATTCCATTCCTTTCCATTCCATTGCATTCCATTGCATTGCATTGCACTCAATTCCATTCCATTCCATTCCATTCCATTCCATTCCGTTCCGTTCAACTCAGTTACATTCCATTCAATTACATTCCATTCCGTTCTACTCGGTTACATTCCATTCCATTCCATTCCATTCCATTCCATTCCAATCCATTCCATTCCATTCCATTCCGTTCTACTCGGGTACATTCCGTTCCATTCCATTCCATTCCATTCCATTCCATTCCATTCCTTTCCGTTCTACTTTGGTACATTCCATTCCATTCCATTCCATTCCATTCCATTCCATTCCATTCCATTACATTCCATTCCATTCCATTCCGTTCTACTCAGGTTGATTCCATTCTATTCCATTCCATTCCATTCCATTCCATTCCATTCCATTCCATTCCATTCCTTTCCATTCCATTGAATTCCATTCCATTCCATTCCATTCCATGGAATTCCATTCCATTCCATTCCATTCCATGGAATTCCATTCCATTCCATTCCATTCCATTCCATTCCATTCCATTCCATTCCATTCCATTCCATTGAATTCCATTCCATTCCATTCCATTCCATTCCATTCCATTCCATCCCATTCCATTCCATTCCATTCCATTCCATTCTACTCGGGTTGATTCCATTCTATTCCATTCCATTCCATTCGATCCCATTTGATTCCATTCGATTCCATTCAATTCCATTCGATTCCATTCCATTCCACTCCATTCCATTCCATTGAATTCCATTCCATTCCATTCCATTCCATTCCATTCCATTCCATGGAATTCCATTCCATTCCATTCCATTCCATTCCATAGAATTCCATTCCATTCCATTCCATTCCACTGAGTTCCGTTCCATTCCATTCCATTCCGTTCCGTTCCGTTCCGTTCCGTTCCGTTGCGTTCCGTTCCGTTCCGTTGTGTTCCGTTCCGTTCTACTCGGGTTGATTCCATTCTATTCCATTCCATTCCAATCCATTCCGTTCCATTCCATTGAATTCCATTCCATTCCATTCCATTCCATTGAATTCCATTCCATTCCATTCCATTCCGTTGAATTCCATTCCATTCCATTCCATTCCATTGAATTCCATTCCATTCCATTCCATTCCATTCCATTCCATTCCATTCCATTCCATTCCATTCCATTCTACTGGTGTCCATTCCATTCCATTCTATTCCATTCCATTCCATTCCATTCCATTCCATTCCATTCCATTCCATTGAATTCCATTCCATTCCATTCCATTCCATGGAATTCCATTCCATTCCATTCCATTCCATTCCATTCCATTCCATTCCATTCTACTGGTGTCCATTCCATTCCATTCTATTCCATTCCATTCCATTCCATTCCATTCCATTCCATTCCATTCCATTCCATTCCATTCCATTCCATTCCACTCCACTCCACTCCACTCCACTCCATTCCACTCCACTCCACTCCGGTACATTCCATTCCATTCCATTCCATTCCATTCCATTCCATTCCGTGCTTCTCGGGTACATTCCGTTCCGTTCCATTCCATTCCATTCCATTCCATTCCGTTCCAGTGCACTCTACTCCACTCCACTCCACTCCACTCCACTCCGGTACATTCCATTCCATTCCATTCCATTCCATTTCCATTCCCATTCCATTTCCATTCCCGTTCCATTTCCATTCCCGTTTCTTTTCCATTCCCGTTCCATTTCCATTCCAGTTCCATTACCATTCCCGTTCCATTTCCATTCCCGATCCATTTCCATTCCCGTTCCTTTTCCATTCCCGTTCCATTTCCATTCCCGTTCCGTTACCATTCCCGTTCCATTTCCGTTCCCGTTCCGTTTCCGTTCCCGTTCCATTTCCGTTCTCGTTCCGTTTCCGTTCCCGTTCCATTTCCCTTCCCGTTCCATTTCCCTTCCCGTTCCATTTCCGTTCCCGTTCCGTTTCCGTTCCCGTTCCATTTCCGTTCTCGTTCCGTTTCCGTTCCCGTTCCATTTCCATTCCCGTTCCATTTCCGTTCCCGTTCCATTTGCATTCCCGTTCCATTTCCATTCCCTTTCCATTTCCATTTCATTCCATTCCGTTCTGCTCGGGTACATTCCATTCCATTCCATTGCATTCCATTCCGTTCTGCTCCTGTCCATTCCATTCCATTCCAATCCGTTCCATTCCGTTCTACTCGGGTAGATTCCATTCCATTCCATTCCATTCCATTCCATTCCATTCCATTCCATTCCATTCCATTCCATTCTACTGGTGTCCATTCCATTCCATTCCATTCCATTCCATTCCATTCCATTCCATTGCATTCCATTCCATTCCATTCCATTCCGTTCCGTTCTACTCGGTTACATTCCATTCAATTCCATTCCATTCCGTTCTACTCGGGTAGATTCCATTCCATTCCATTCCATTCCTTTCCATTCCATTGCATTCCATTGCATTGCATTGCACTCAATTCCATTCCATTCCATTCCATTCCATTCCATTCCATTCCATTCCATTCCGTTCCGTTCAACTCAGTTACATTCCATTCAATTACATTCCATTCCGTTCTACTCGGTTACATTCCATTCCATTCCATTCCATTCCATTCCAATCCATTCCATTCCATTCCATTCCGTTCTACTCGGGTACATTCCGTTCCATTCCATTCCATTCCATTCCATTCCATTCCATTCCTTTCCGTTCTACTTTGGTACATTCCATTCCATTCCATTCCATTCCATTCCATTCCATTCCATTACATTCCATTCCATTCCATTCCGTTCTACTCAGGTTGATTCCATTCTATTCCATTCCATTCCATTCCATTCCATTCCATTCCATTCCATTCCATTCGATTCCATTCCATTCCATTCCATTGAATTCCATTCCATTCCATTCCATTCCATGGAATTCCATTCCATTCCATTCCATTCCATTCCATTCCATTCCATTCCATTCCATTCCATTCCATTCCATTCCATTGAATTCCATTCCATTCCATTCCATTCCATTCCATTCCATTCCGTTCCATTCCATTCCATTGAATTCCATTCCATTCCATTCCATTCCATTCCATTCCATTCCATTCCATTCCATTGAATTCCATTCCATTCCATTCCATTCCATTCCATTCCATGGAATTCCATTCCATTCCATTCCAATCCATTCCATTCCATTCCATTCCGTTCTACTCGGGTACATTCCGTTCCATTCCATTCCATTCCATTCCATTCCATTCCATTCCTTTCCGTTCTACTTTGGTACATTCCATTCCATTCCATTCCATTCCATTCCATTCCATTCCATTACATTCCATTCCATTCCATTCCGTTCTACTCAGGTTGATTCCATTCTATTCCATTCCATTCCATTCCATTCCATTCCATTCCATTCCATTCGATTCCATTCCTTTCCATTCCATTGAATTCCATTCCATTCCATTCCATTCCATGGAATTCCATTCCATTCCAATTCCATTCTATTCCATTCCATTCCATTCCATTCCATTCCATTCCATTCCATTCCATTGAATTCCATTCCATTCCATTCCATTCCATTCCATTCCATTCCGTTCCATTCCATTCCATTGAATTCCATTCCATTCCATTCCATTCCATTCCATTCCATTCCATTGAATTCCATTCCATTCCATTCCATTCCATTCCATTCCATCCCATTCCATTCCATTCCATTCCATTCCATTCTACTCGGGTTGATTCCATTCTATTCCATTCCATTCCATTCGATCCCATTTGATTCCATTCGATTCCATTCAATTCCATTCGATTCCATTCCATTCCACTCCATTCCATTCCATTGAATTCCATTCCATTCCATTCCATTCCATTCCATTCCATTCCATTCCATGGAATTCCATTCCATTCCATTCCATTCCATTCCATAGAATTCCATTCCATTCCATTCCATTCCATTCCATTCCATTCCATTCCATAGAATTCCATTCCATTCCATTCCATTCCACTGAGTTCCGTTCCATTCCATTCCATTCCGTTCCGTTCCGTTCCGTTCCGTTCCGTTCCGTTGCGTTCCGTTCCGTTCCGTTGTGTTCCGTTCCGTTCTACTCGGGTTGATTCCATTCTATTCCATTCCATTCCAATCCATTCCGTTCCATTCCATTGAATTCCATTCCATTCCATTCCATTCCATTGAATTCCATTCCATTCCATTCCATTCCATTGAATTCCATTCCATTCCATTCCATTCCATTCCATTCCATTCCATTCCATTCCATTCTACTGGTGTCCATTCCATTCCATTCTATTCCATTCTATTCCATTCCATTCCATTCCATTCCATTCCATTCCATTCCATTCCATTGAATTCCATTCCATTCCATTCCATTCCATTGAATTCCATTCCATTCCATTCCATTCCATTTCATTCCATTCCATTCCATTCTACTGGTGTCCATTCCATTCCATTCTATTCCATTCCATTCCATTCCATTCCATTCCATTCCTTTCCATTCCATTGCATTCCATTGCATTCCATTCCATTCCATTCCATTCCATTCCGTTCCATTCCATTCCATTCCACTCCACTCCACTCCACTCCACTCCATTCCACTCCACTCCACTCCGGTACATTCCATTCCATTCCATTCCATTCCATTCCATTCCATTCCGTGCTTCTCGGGTACATTCCGTTCCGTTCCATTCCATTCCATTCCATTCCATTCCGTTCCAGTGCACTCTACTCCACTCCACTCCACTCCACTCCACTCCGGTACATTCCATTCCATTCCATTCCATTCCATTTCCATTCCCATTCCATTTCCATTCCCGTTCCATTTCCATTCCCGTTTCTTTTCCATTCCCGTTCCATTTCCATTCCAGTTCCATTACCATTCCCGTTCCATTTCCATTCCCGATCCATTTCCATTCCCGTTCCTTTTCCATTCCCGTTCCATTTCCATTCCCGTTCCGTTACCATTCCCGTTCCATTTCCGTTCCCGTTCCGTTTCCGTTCCCGTTCCATTTCCGTTCTCGTTCCGTTTCCGTTCCCGTTCCATTTCCCTTCCCGTTCCATTTCCCTTCCCGTTCCATTTCCGTTCCCGTTCCGTTTCCGTTCCCGTTCCATTTCCGTTCTCGTTCCGTTTCCGTTCCCGTTCCATTTCCATTCCCGTTCCATTTCCGTTCCCGTTCCATTTCCATTCCCGTTCCATTTCCATTCCCTTACCATTTCCATTTCATTCCATTCCGTTCTGCTCGGGTACATTCCATTCCATTCCATTGCATTCCATTCCGTTCTGCTCCTGTCCATTCCATTCCATTCCAATCCGTTCCATTCCGTTCTACTCGGGTAGATTCCATTCCATTCCATTCCATTCCATTCCATTCCATTCCATTCCATTCCATTCCATTCTACTGGTGTCCATTCCATTCCATTGCATTCCATTCCATTCCATTCCATTCCATTCCATTCCATTGCATTCCATTCCATTCCATTCCATTCCGTTCCGTTCTACTCGGTTACATTCCATTCAATTCCATTCCATTCCGTTCTACTCGGGTAGATTCCATTCCATTCCATTCCATTCCTTTCCATTCCATTGCATTCCATTGCATTGCATTGCACTCAATTCCATTCCATTCCATTCCATTCCATTCCATTCCATTCCGTTCCGTTCAACTCAGTTACATTCCATTCAATTACATTCCATTCCGTTCTACTCGGTTACATTCCATTCCATTCCATTCCATTCCATTCCAATCCATTCCATTCCATTACATTCCGTTCTACTCGGGTACATTCCGTTCCATTCCATTCCATTCCATTCCATTCCATTCCATTCCTTTCCGTTCTACTTTGGTACATTCCATTCCATTCCATTCCATTCCATTCCATTCCATTCCATTACATTCCATTCCATTCCATTCCGTTCTACTGAGGTTGATTCCATTCTATTCCATTCCATTCCATTCCATTCCATTCCATTCCATTCCATTCCATTCCATTGAATTCCATTCCATTCCATTCCATTCCATTCCATTCCATTCCATTGAATTCCATTCCATTCCATTCCATTCCATTCCATTCCATTGAATTCCATCCCATTCCATTCCATTCCATTCCATTCCATTCCATTCCATTCCATTCCATTCCATTGAATTCCATTCCATTCCATTCCATTCCATTCCATTCCATTCCATTCCATTCCATTCTACTGGTGTCCATTCCATTCCATTCTATTCCATTCCATTCCATTCCATTCCATTCCATTCCTTTCCATTCCATTGCATTCCATTGCATTCCATTCCATTCCATTCCATTCCATTCCATTCCATTCCATTCCATTCCATTCCATTCCACTCCACTCCACTCCACTCCACTCCACTCCATTCCACTCCACTCCACTCCGGTACATTCCATTCCATTCCATTCCAATCCATTCCATTCCATTCCGTGCTTCTCGGGTACATTCCGTTCCGTTCCATTCCATTCCATTCCATTCCATTCCATTCCATTCCACTCCACTCCACTCCACTCCACTCCACTCCATTCCACTCCACTCCACTCTGGTACATTCCATTCCATTCCATTCCATTCCATTCCATTCCATTTCCATTCCATTCCATTCCATTCCATTCCATTCCATGGAATTCCATTCCATTCCATTCCAATCCATTCCATTCCATTCCATTCCGTTCTACTCGGGTACATTCCGTTCCATTCCATTCCATTCCATTCCATTCCATTCCATTCCTTTCCGTTCTACTTTGGTACATTCCATTCCATTCCATTCCATTCCATTCCATTCCATTCCATTACATTCCATTCCATTCCATTCCATTCCATTCCATTCCATTCCATTCCATTCCATTCCATTCCATTCCATTCCATTCCATTCCATTCCATTCCATTCTACTGGTGTCCATTCCATTCCATTCTATTCCATTCCATTCCATTCCATTCCATTCCATTCCATTCCATTCCTTTCCATTCCATTGCATTCCATTGCATTCCATTCCATTCCATTCCATTCCATTCCATTCCATTCCACTCCACTCCACTCCACTCCACTCCATTGCACTCCACTCCACTCCGGTACATTCCGTTCCGTTCCATTCCATTCCATTCCATTCCATTCCGTTCCAGTGCACTCTACTCCACTCCACTCCACTCCACTCCACTCCGGTACATTCCATTCCATTCCATTCCATTCCATTCCATTCCATTTCCATTCCCATTCCATTTCCATTCCCGTTCCATTTCCATTCCCGTTTCTTTTCCATTCCCGTTCCATTTCCATTCCAGTTCCATTACCATTCCCGTTCCATTTCCATTCCCGATCCATTTCCATTCCCGTTCCTTTTCCATTCCCGTTCCATTTCCATTCCCGTTCCGTTACCATTCCCGTTCCATTTCCGTTCTCGTTCCGTTTCCGTTCCCGTTCCATTTCCCTTCCCGTTCCATTTCCGTTCCCGTTCCATTTCCATTCCCGTTCCATTTCCGTTCCCGTTCCATTTCCATTCCCGTTCTATTTCCATTCCCTTTCCATTTCCATTTCATTCCATTCCGTTCTGCTCGGGTACATTCCATTCCATTCCATTGCATTCCATTCCGTTCTGCTCCTGTCCATTCCATTCCATTCCATTCCGTTCCATTCCGTTCTACTAGGGTAGATTCCATTCCATTCCATTCCATTCCATTCCATTCCATTCCATTCCATTCCATTCCATTCCATTCCATTCCATTCCATTCTACTGGTGTCCATTCCATTCCATTCCATTCCATTCCATTCCATTCCATTCCATTCCATTGCATTCCATTCCATTGCATTCCATTCCATTCCGTTCCGTTCTACTCGGTTACATTCCATTCAATTCCATTCCATTCCGTTCTACTCGGGTAGATTCCATTCCATTCCATTCCATTCCATTCCTTTCCATTCCATTGCATTCCATTGCATTGCATTGCACTCAATTCCATTCCATTCCATTCCATTCCATTCCATTCCATTCCTTTCCGTTCAACTCGGTTACATTCCATTCAATTACATTCCATTCCGTTCTACTCGGTTACATTCCATTCCATTCCATTCCATTCCATTCCATTCCATTCCATTCCATTCCATTGCATTCCATTCCATTCCATTCCATTCCATTCCGTTCCGTTCTACTCGGTTACATTCCATTCAATTCCATTCCATTCCGTTCTACTCGGGTAGATTCCATTCCATTCCATTCCATTCCTTTCCATTCCATTGCATTCCATTGCATTGCATTGCACTCAATTCCATTCCATTCCATTCCATTCCATTCCATTCCATTCCATTCCATTCCATTCCGTTCCGTTCAACTCGGTTACATTCCATTCAATTACATTCCATTCCGTTCTACTCGGTTACATTCCATTCCATTCCATTCCATTCCATTCCAATCCATTCCATTCCATTCCATTCCGTTCTACTCGGGTACATTCCATTCCATTCCATTCCATTCCATTCCATTCCATTCCATTCCATTCCATTCCGTTCTACTTTGGTACATTCCATTCCATTCCATTCCATTCCATTCCATTCCATTCCATTCCATTCCGTTCTACTCGGGTTGATTCCATTCTATTCCATTCCATTCCATTCCATTCCATTCCATTCCATTCCATTCCATTCGATTCCATTCCATTCCATTCCATGGAAATCCATTCCATTCCATTCCATTCCATGGAATTCCATTCCATTCCATTCCATTCCATTCCATTCCATTCCATTCCATTGAATTCCATTCCATTCCATTCCATTCCATTCCATTGAATTCCATTCCGTTCCATTCCATTCCATTGAATTCCATTCCATTCCATTCCATTCCATTCCATTCCATTCCATTCCATTGAATTCCATTCCATTCCATTCCATTCCATTCCATTCCATTCCATTCCATCCCATTCCATTCCATTCCATTCCATTCCGTTCTACTCGGGTTGATTCCATTCTATTCCATTCCATTCCATTCGATCCCATTTGATTCCATTCGATTCCATTCAATTCCATTCGATTCCATTCCATTCCACTCCATTCCATTCCATTGAATTCCATTCCATTCCATTCCATTCCATTCCATTCCATTCCATTCCATTCCATTCCATTCCATTGAATTCCATTCCATTCCATTCCATTCCATTCCATTGAATTCCATTCCATTCCATTCCATTCCATTGAATTCCATTCCATTCCATTCCATTCCATTCCATTCCATTCCATTCCATTCCATTCTACTGGTGTCCATTCCATTCCATTCCATTCCATTCCATTCCATTCCATTCCATTCCATTCCTTTCCATTCCATTGCATTCCATTGCATTCCATTCCATTCCATTCCATTCCATTCCATTCCATTCCATTCCACTCCACTCCACTCCACTCCACTCCATTCCACTCCACTCCACTCCGGTACATTCCATTCCATTCCATTCCATTCCATTCCATTCCATTTCCATTCCCATTCCATTTCCATTCCCGTTCCATTTCCATTCCCGTTTCTTTTCCATTCCCGTTCCATTTCCATTCCAGTTCCATTACCATTCCCGTTCCATTTCCATTCCCGATCCATTTCCATTCCCGTTCCTTTTCCATTCCCGTTCCATTTCCATTCCCGTTCCGTTACCATTCCCGTTCCATTTCCGTTCCCGTTCCGTTTCCGTTCCCGTTCCATTTCCGTTCTCGTTCCGTTTCCGTTCCCGTTCCATTTCCCTTCCCGTTCCATTTCCCTTCCCGTTCCATTTCCGTTCCCGTTCCGTTTCCGTTCCCGTTCCATTTCCGTTCTCGTTCCGTTTCCGTTCCCGTTCCATTTCCATTCCCGTTCCATTTCCGTTCCCGTTCCATTTCCATTCCCGTTCCATTTCCATTCCCTTTCCATTTCCATTTCATTCCATTCCGTTCTGCTCGGGTACATTCCATTCCATTCCATTGCATTCCATTCCGTTCTGCTCCTGTCCATTCCATTCCATTCCAATCCGTTCCATTCCGTTCTACTCGGGTAGATTCCATTCCATTCCATTCCATTCCATTCCATTCCATTCCATTCCATTCCATTCCATTCCATTCCATTCCATTCCATGGAATTCCATTCCATTCCATTCCATTCCATTCCATTCCATTCCATCCCATTCCATTCCATTCCATTCCATTCCGTTCTACTCGGGTTGATTCCATTCTATTCCATTCCATTCCATTCGATCCCAATTGATTCCATTCGATTCCATTCAATTCCATTCGATTCCATTCCATTCCACTCCATTCCATTCCATTGAATTCCATTCCATTCCATTCCATTCCATTCCATTCCATTCCATGGAATTCCATTCCATTCCATTCCATTCCATTCCATAGAATTCCATTCCATTCCATTCCATTCCACTGAATTCCGTTCCATTCCATTCCATTCCGTTCCGTTCCGTTCCGTTCCGTTCCGTTGCGTTCCGTTCCGTTCCGTTGTGTTCCGTTCCGTTCTACTCGGGTTGATTCCATTCTATTCCATTCCATTCCAATCCATTCCGTTCCATTCCATTGAATTCCATTCCATTCCATTCCATTCCATTCCATTCCATTCCATTCCATTCCATGGAATTCCATTCCATTCCATTCCATTCCGTTCCGTTCCGTCCCGTTCCGTTCCGTTCCGTTCCGTTGCGTTCCGTTCCGTTCTACTCGGGTTGATTCCATTCTATTCCATTCCATTCCATTCGATTCCATTCGATTCCATTCGATTCCACTCCATTCCATTCCATAGAATTCCATTCCATTCCATTCCATTCCATTCCATTCCATTCCATTCCTTTCCATTGAATTCCATTCCATTCCATTCCATTCCATTGAATTCCATTCCATTCCATTCCATTCCATTCCATTCCATTCCATTCCATTCCATTCCATTCTACTGTTGTCCATTCCATTCCATTCCATTCCATTCCATTCCATTCCATTCCATTCCTTTCCATTCCATTGCATTCCATTGCATTCCATTCCATTCCATTCCATTCCATTCCATTCCACTCCACTCCACTCCACTCCACTCCACTCCATTCCACTCCACTCCACTCCGGTACATTCCATTCCATTCCATTCCATTCCATTCCATTCCATTCCGTGCTTCTCGGGTACATTCCGTTCCGTTCCATTCCATTCCATTCCATTCCATTCCATTCCGTTCCAGTGCACTCTACTCCACTCCACTCCACTCCACTCCACTCCGGTACATTCCATTCCATTCCATTCCATTCCATTCCATTCCATTTCCATTCCCATTCCATTTCCATTCCCGTTCCATTTCCATTCCCGTTTCTTTTCCATTCCCGTTCCATTTCCATTCCAGTTCCATTACCATTCCCGTTCCATTTCCATTCCCGATCCATTTCCATTCCCGTTCCTTTTCCATTCCCGTTCCATTTCCATTCCCGTTCCGTTACCATTCCCGTTCCATTTCCGTTCCCGTTCCGTTTCCGTTCCCGTTCCATTTCCGTTCTCGTTCCGTTTCCGTTCCCGTTCCATTTCCATTCCCGTTCCATTTCCGTTCCCGTTCCATTTCCATTCCCGTTCCATTTCCATTCCCTTTCCATTTCCATTTCATTCCATTCCGTTCTGCTCGGGTACATTCCATTCCATTCCATTGCATTCCATTCCGTTCTGCTCCTGTCCATTCCATTCCATTCCATTCCGTTCCATTCCGTTCTACTCGGGTAGATTCCATTCCATTCCATTCCATTCCATTCCATTCCATTCCATTCCATTCCATTCCATTCTACTGGTGTCCATTCCATTCCATTCCATTCCATTCCATTCCATTCCATTCCATTCCATTCCACTGCATTCCATTCCATTCCATTCCATTCCATTCCGTTCCGTTCTACTCGGTTACATTCCATTCAATTCCATTCCATTCCGTTCTACTCGGGTAGATTCCATTCCATTCCATTCCATTCCTTTCCATTCCATTGCATTCCATTGCATTGCATTGCACTCAATTCCATTCCATTCCATTCCATTCCATTCCATTCCATTCCATTCCATTCCATTCCATTCCATTCCGTTCCGTTCAACTCGGTTACATTCCATTCAATTACATTCCATTCCGTTCTACTCGGTTACATTCCATTCCATTCCATTCCATTCCATTCCAATCCATTCCATTCCATTCCATTCCGTTCTACTCGGGTACATTCCATTCCATTCCATTCCATTCCATTCCATTCCATTCCATTCCATTCCGTTCTACTTTGGGACATTCCATTCCATTCCATTCCATTCCATTCCATTCCATTCCATTCCATTCCATTCCGTTCTACTCGGATTGATTCCATTCTATTCCATTCCATTCTATTCCATTCCATTCCATTCCATTCCATTCCATTCCATTCCATTCGATTCCATTCCATTCCATTCCATTGAATTCCATTCCATTCCATTCCATTCCATGGAATTCCATTGAATTCCATTCCATTCCATTCCATTCCATTCCATGGAATTCCATTGAATTCCATTCCATTCCATTCCATTCCATTCCATTGAATTCCATTCCATTCCATTCCATTCCATTCCATTGAATTCCATTCCGTTCCATTCCATTCCATGGAATTCCATTCCATTCCATGGAATTCCATTCCATTCCATTCCATTCCATTCCATTCCATTCCATTCCATGGAATTCCATTCCATTCCATTCCATTCCATTCCATTCCATTCCATTCCATTCCATTGAATTCCATTCCATTCCATTCCATTCCATTCCATTCCATTCCATCCCATTCCATTCCATTCCATTCCATTCCGTTCTACTCGGGTTGATTCCATTCTATTCCATTCCATTCCATTCGATCCCATTTGATTCCATTCGATTCCATTCAATTCCATTCGATTCCATTCCATTCCACTCCATTCCATTCCATTGAATTCCATTCCATTCCATTCCATTCCATTCCATTCCATTCCATTCCATTCCATTCCATTGAATTCCATTCCATTCCATTCCATTCCATTCCATTGAATTCCATTCCATTCCATTGAATTCCATTCCATTCCATTCCATTCCATTCCATTCCATTCCATTCCATTCCATTCCATTCTACTGGTGTCCATTCCATTCCATTCCATTCCATTCCATTCCATTCCATTCATTTCCATTCCATTGCATTCCATTGCATTCCATTCCATTCCATTCCATTCCATTCCATTCCATTCCACTCCACTCCACTCCACTCCACTCCATTCCACTCCACTCCACTCCGGTACATTCCATTCCATTCCATTCCATTCCATTCCATTCCATTTCCATTCCCATTCCATTTCCATTCCCGTTCCATTTCCATTCCCGTTTCTTTTCCATTCCCGTTCCATTTCCATTCCAGTTCCATTACCATTCCCGTTCCTTTTCCATTCCCGATCCATTTCCATTCCCGTTCCATTTCCATTCCAGTTCCATTACCATTCCCGTTCCATTTCCATTCCCGATCCATTTCCATTCCCGTTCCTTTTCCATTCCCGTTCCATTTCCATTCCCGTTCCATTTCCGTTCCCGTTCCATTTCTATTCCCGTTTCATTTCCATTCCCTTTCCATTTCCATTTCATTCCATTCCGTTCTGCTCGGGTACATTCCATTCCATTCCATTGCATTCCATTCCGTTCTGCTCCTGTCCATTCCATTCCATTCCAATCCGTTCCATTCCGTTCTACTCGGGTAGATTCCATTCCATTCCATTCCATTCCATTCCATTCCATTCCATTCCATTCCATTCTACTGGTGTCCATTCCATTCCATTCCATTCCATTCCATTCCATTCCATTCCATTCCATTCCATTCCATTGCATTCCATTCCATTCCATTCCATTCCGTTCCGTTCTACTCGGTTACATTCCATTCAATTCCATTCCATTCCGTTCTACTCGGGAAGATTCCATTCCATTCCATTCCATTCCTTTCCATTCCATTGCATTCCATTGCATTGCATTGCACTCAATTCCATTCCATTCCATTCCATTCCATTCCATTCCATTCCATTCCATTCCGTTCCGTTCAACTCGGTTACATTCCATTCAATTACATTCCATTCCGTTCTACTCGGTTACATTCCATTCCATTCCATTCCATTCCATTCCATTCCAATCAATTCCATTCCATTCCATTCCGTTCTACTCGGGTACATTCCATTCCATTCCATTCCATTCCATTCCATTCCATTCCATTCCGTTCTACTTTGGTACATTCCATTCCATTCGATTCCATTCCATTCCATTCCATTCCATTCCATTCCATTCCATTCCGTTCTATTCAGGTTGATTCCATTCTATTCCATTCCATTCCATTCCATTCCATTCCATTCCATTCCATTCCATTCGATTCCATTCCATTCCATTCCATTGAATTCCATTCCATTCCATTCCATTCCATGGAATTCCATTCCATTCCATTCCATTCCATTCCATTCCATTCCATTCCATTCCATTGAATTCCATTCCATTCCATTCCATTCCATTCCATTGAATTCCATTCCGTTCCATTCCATTCCATTGAATTCCATTCCATTCCATTCCATTCCATTGCATTCCATTCCATTGAATTCCATTCCATTCCATTCCATTCCATTCCATTCCATCCCATTCCATTCCATTCCATTCCATTCCGTTCTACTCGGGTTGATTCCATTCTATTCCATTCCATTCCATTCGATCCCATTTGATTCCATTCGATTCCATTCAATTCCATTCGATTCCATTCCATTCCACTCCATTCCATTCCATTGAATTCCATTCCATTCCATTCCATTCCATTCAATTCCATTCCATGGAATTCCATTCCTTTCCATTCCATTCCATGGAATTCCATTCC
Source organism: Gorilla gorilla gorilla (assembly GCF_029281585.2). Classification (NCBI taxonomy): domain Eukaryota; kingdom Metazoa; phylum Chordata; class Mammalia; order Primates; family Hominidae; genus Gorilla; species Gorilla gorilla. The sequence continues at coordinate 54,908,123 of NC_073242.2, forward strand.
ATTCCATTCCATTCCATTCCATAGAATTCCATTCCATTCCATTCCATTCCACTGAATTCCGTTCCATTCCATTCCATTCCGTTCCGTTCCGTTCCGTTCCGTTGCGTTCCGTTCCGTTCCGTTGTGTTCCGTTCCGTTCTACTCGGGTTGATTCCATTCTATTCCATTCCATTCCAATCCATTCTGTTCCATTCCATTGAATTCCATTCCATTCCTTTCCATTCCATTCCATTCCATTCCATTCCATTCCATTCCATTGAATTCCATTCCATTCCATTCCATTCCATTCCATTCCATTCCATGGAATTCCATTCCATTCCATTCCATTCCATGGAATTCCGTTCCATTCCATTCCATTCCATGGAATTCCGTTCCATTCCATTCCATTCCGTTCCTTTCCGTCCCGTTCCGTTCCGTTCCGTTCCGTTGCGTTCCGTTCCGTTCTACTCGGGTTGATTCCATTCTATTCCATTCCATTCCATTCGAATCCATTCGATTCCATTCGATTCCACTCCATTCCATTCCATAGAATTCCATTCCATTCCATTCCATTCCATTGAATTCCATTCCATTCCATTCCATTCCATAGAATTCCATTCCATTCCATTCCATTCCATTGAATTCCATTCCATTCCATTCCATTCCATTCCATTCCATTCCATTCCATTCCATTCCATTCTACTGGTGTCCATTCCATTCCATTCCACTCCATTCCATTCCATTCCATTCCATTCCATTCCTTTCTATTCCATTGCATTCCATTGCATTCCATTCCATTCCATTCCATTCCATTCCATTCCATTCCACTCCACTCCACTCCACTCCACTCCATTCCACTCCACTCCACTCCGGTACATTCCATTCCATTCCATTCCATTCCATTCCATTCCATTCCGTGCTTCTCGGGTACATTCCGTTCCGTTCCATTCCATTCCATTCCATTCCATTCCGTTCCAGTGCACTCTACTCCACTCCACTCCACTCCACTCCACTCCGGTACATTCCATTCCATTCCATTCCATTCCATTCCATTCCATTCCATTTCCATTCCCATTCCATTTCCATTCCCGTTCCATTTCCATTCCCGTTTCTTTTCCATTCCCGTTCCATTTCCATTCCAGTTCCATTACCATTCCCGTTCCATTTCCATTCCCGATCCATTTCCATTCCCGTTCCTTTTCCATTCCCGTTCCATTTCCATTCCCGTTCCGTTACCATTCCCGTTCCATTTCCGTTCCCGTTCCGTTTCCGTTCCCGTTCCATTTCCGTTCTCGTTCCGTTTCCGTTCCCGTTCCATTTCCATTCCCGTTCCATTTCCGTTCCCGTTCCATTTCCATTCCCGTTCCATTTCCATTCCCTTTCCATTTCCATTTCATTCCATTCCGTTCTGCTCGGGTACATTCCATTCCATTCCATTGCATTCCATTCCGTTCTGCTCCTGTCCATTCCATTCCATTCCATTCCGTTCCATTCCGTTCTACTCGGGTAGATTCCATTCCATTCCATTCCATTCCATTCCATTCCATTCCATTCCATTCCATTCCATTCTACTGGTGTCCATTCCATTCCATTCCATTCCATTCCATTCCATTGCATTCCATTCCATTCCATTCCATTCCATTCCATTCCGTTCCGTTCTACTCGGTTACATTCCATTCAATTCCATTCCATTCCGTTCTACTCGGGTAGATTCCATTCCATTCCATTCCATTCCATTCCATTCCATTCTACTGGTGTCCATTCCATTCCATTCCATTCCATTCCATTCCATTCCATTCCTTTCCATTCCATTGCATTCCATTGCATTCCATTCCATTCCATTCCATTCCATTCCATTCCATTCCACTCCACTCCACTCCACTCCACTCCATTCCACTCCACTCCACTCCGGTACATTCCATTCCATTCCATTCCATTCCATTCCATTCCATTCCATTCCATTCCATTCCATTCCGTGCTTCTCGGGTACATTCCGTTCCGTTCCATTCCATTCCATTCCATTCCATTCCGTTCCAGTGCTCTCTACTCCACTCCACTCCACTCCACTCCACTCCGGTACATTCCATTCCATTCCATTCCATTCCATTCCATTCCATTTCCATTCCCATTCCATTTCCATTCCCGTTCCATTTCCATTCCCGTTTCTTTTCCATTCCCGTTCCATTTCCATTCCAGTTCCATTACCATTCCCGTTCCATTTCCATTCCCGATCCATTTCCATTCCCGTTCCATTTCCATTCCCGTTCCATTTCCATTCCCGTTCCATTACCATTCCCGTTCCATTTCCGTTCCCGTTCCGTTTCCGTTCCCGTTCCATTTCCGTTCTCGTTCCGTTTCCGTTCCCGTTCCATTTCCATTCCCGTTCCATTTCCGTTCCCGTTCCATTTCCATTCCCGTTCCATTTCCATTCCCTTTCCATTTCCATTTCATTCCATTCCGTTCTGCTCGGGTACATTCCATTCCATTCCATTGCATTCCATTCCGTTCTGCTCCTGTCCATTCCATTCCATTCCAATCCGTTCCATTCCGTTCTACTCGGGTAGATTCCATTCCATTCCATTCCATTCCATTCCATTCCATTCCATTCCATTCCATTCCATTCCATTCCATTCCATTCCATTCTACTGGTGTCCATTCCATTCCATTCCATTCCATTCCATTCCATTGCATTCCATTCCATTCCGTTCCGTTCTACTCGGTTACATTCCATTCAATTCCATTCCATTCCGTTCTACTCGGGTAGATTCCATTCCATTCCATTCCATTCCATTCCATTCCATTCCATTCCATTCCATTCCATTCCATTCCATTCCGTTCCGTTCAACTCGGTTACATTCCATTCAATTACATTCCATTCCGTTCTACTCGGTTACATTCCATTCCATTCCATTCCATTCCATTCCAATCCATTCCATTCCATTCCATTCCGTTCTACTCGGGTACATTCCGTTCCATTCCATTCCATTCCATTCCATTCCATTCCTTTCCGTTCTACTTTGGTACATTCCATTCCATTGCATTCCATTCCATTCCATTCCATTCCATTCCGTTCCGTTCTACTCGGTTACATTCCATTCAATTCCATTCCATTCCGTTCTACTCGGGTAGATTCCATTCCATTCCATTCCATTCCTTTCCATTCCATTGCATTCCATTGCATTGCATTGCACTCAATTCCATTCCATTCCATTCCATTCCATTCCATTGAATTCCATTCCATTCCATTGAATTCCATTCCATTCCATTCCATTCCATTCCATTCCATTCCATTCCATTCCATTGAATTCCATTCCATTCCATTCCATTCCATGGAATTCCATTCCATTCCATTCCATTCCATTCCATTCCATTCCATTCCATTCCATTGAATTCCATTCCATTCCATTCCATTCCATTCCATTCCATTCCATTCCATCCCATTCCATTCCATTCCATTCCATTCCGTTCTACTCGGGTTGATTCCATTCTATTCCATTCCATTCCATTCCATTCCATTCCATTCCATTCCATTCCATTCCATTCCATTCCATTCGATTCCATTCCATTCCATTCCATTGAATTCCATTCCATTCCATTCCATTCCATGGAATTCCATTGAATTCCATTCCATTCCATTCCATTCCATTCCATTGAATTCCATTCCATTCCATTCCATTCCATTCCATTGAATTCCATTCCGTTCCATTCCATTCCATTGAATTCCATTCCATTCCATTCCATTCCATTCCATTCCATTCCATTCCATTCCATTCCATTCCATTCCATTCCATTCCTTTCCATTGAATTCCATTCCATTCCATTCCATTCCATTGAATTCCATTCCATTCCATTCCATTCCATTCCATTCCATTCCATTCCATTCCATTCCATTCCATTCCATTCCATTCTACTGTTGTCCATTCCATTCCATTCCATTCCATTCCATTCCATTCCTTTCCATTCCATTGCATTCCATTGCATTCCATTCCATTCCATTCCATTCCATTCCATTCCATTCCACTCCACTCCACTCCACTCCACTCCATTCCACTCCACTCCACTCCGGTACATTCCATTCCATTCCATTCCATTCCATTCCATTCCATTCCGTGCTTCTCGGGTACATTCCGTTCCGTTCCATTCCATTCCATTCCATTCCATTCCGTTCCAGTGCACTCTACTCCACTCCACTCCACTCCACTCCACTCCGGTACATTCCATTCCATTCCATTCCATTTCATTCCATTCCATTTCCATTCCCATTCCATTTCCATTCCCGTTCCATTTCCATTCCCGTTTCTTTTCCATTCCCGTTCCATTTCCATTCCAGTTCCATTACCATTCCCGTTCCATTTCCATTCCCGATCCATTTCCATTCCCGTTCCTTTTCCATTCCCGTTCCATTTCCATTCCCGTTCCGTTACCATTCCCGTTCCATTTCCGGTCCCGTTCCGTTTCCGTTCCCGTTCCATTTCCGTTCTCGTTCCGTTTCCGTTCCCGTTCCATTTCCATTCCCGTTCCATTTCCGTTCCCGTTCCATTTCCATTCCCGTTCCATTTCCATTCCCTTTCCATTTCCATTTCATTCCATTCCGTTCTGCTCGGGTACATTCCATTCCATTCCATTGCATTCCATTCCGTTCTGCTCCTGTCCATTCCATTCCATTCCATTCCGTTCCATTCCGTTCTACTCGGGTAGATTCCATTCCATTCCATTCCATTCCATTCCATTCCATTCCATTCCATTCCATTCCATTCCATTCCATTCTACTGGTGTCCATTCCATTCCATTCCATTCCGTTCCATTCCATTCCATTCCATTGCATTCCATTCCATTCCATTCCATTCCATTCCGTTCCGTTCTACTCGGTTACATTCCATTCAATTCCATTCCATTCCGTTCTACTCGGGTAGATTCCATTCCATTCCATTCCATTCCTTTCCATTCCATTGCATTCCATTGCATTGCATTGCACTCAATTCCATTCCATTCCATTCCATTCCATTCCATTCCATTCCATTCCATTCCGTTCCGTTCAACTCGGTTACATTCCATTCAATTACATTCCATTCCGTTCTACTCGGTTACATTCCATTCCATTCCATTCCATTCCATTCCAATCCATTCCATTCCATTCCATTCCGTTCTACTCGGGTACATTCCATTCCATTCCATTCCATTCCATTCCATTCCATTCCATTCCATTCCGTTCTACTTTGGGACATTCCATTCCATTCCATTCCATTCCATTCCATTCCATTCCATTCCATTCCGTTCTACTCGGATTGATTCCATTCTATTCCATTCCATTCCATTCCATTCCATTCCATTCCATTCCATTCCATTCCATTCCATTCCATGGAATTCCATTCCATTCCATTCCATTCCATGGAATTCCATTCCATTCCATTCCATTCCATTCCATTCCATTCCATTCCATTCCATTCCATTCCATTCCATTGAATTCCATTCCATTCCATTCCATTCCATTCCATTGAATTCCATTCCGTTCCATTCCATTCCATTGAATTCCATTGCATTCCATTCCATTCCATTCCATTCCATTCCATGGAATTCCATTCCATTCCATTCCATTCCATTCCATTCCATCCCATTCCATTCCATTCCATTCCATTCCGTTCTACTCGGGTTGATTCCATTCTATTCCATTCCATTCCATTCGATCCCAATTGATTCCTTTCGATTCCATTCAATTCCATTCGATTCCATTCCATTCCACTCCCTTCCATTCCATTGAATTCCATTCCATTCCATTCCATTCCATTCCATGGAATTCCATTCCATTCCATTCCATTCCATTCCATAGAATTCCATTCCATTCCATTCCATTCCACTGAATTCCGTTCCATTCCATTCCATTCCGTTCCGTTCCGTTCCGTTCCGTTCCGTTGCGTTCCGTTCCGTTCCGTTGTGTTCCGTTCCGTTCTACTCGGGTTGATTCCATTCTATTCCATTCCATTCCAATCCATTCCGTTCCATTCCATTGAATTCCATTCCATTCCATTCCATTCCATTCCATTCCATTCCATTCCATTCCATGGAATTCCGTTCCATTCCATTCCATTCCGTTCCGTTCCGTCCCGTTCCGTTCCGTTCCGTTCCGTTGCGTTCCGTTCCGTTCTACTCGGGTTGATTCCATTCTATTCCATTCCATTCCATTCGATTCCATTCGATTCCATTCGATTCCACTCAATTCCATTCCATAGAATTCCATTCCATTCCATTCCATTCCATTCCATTCCATTCCATTCCTTTCCATTGAATTCCATTCCATTCCATTCCATTCCATTGAATTCCATTCCATTCCATTCCATTCCATTCCATTCCATTCCATTCCATTCCATTCTACTGTTGTCCATTCCATTCCATTCCATTCCATTCCATTCCATTCCATTCCTTTCCATTCCATTGCATTCCATTGCATTCCATTCCATTCCATTCCATTCCATTCCATTCCATTCCACTCCACTCCACTCCACTCCACTCCATTCCACTCCACTCCACTCCGGTACATTCCATTCCATTCCAATCCATTCCATTCCATTCCATTCCGTTCTACTCGGGTACATTCCTTTCCATTCCATTCCATTCCATTCCATTCCATTCCATTCCATTCCGTTCTACTTTGGGACATTCCATTCCATTCCATTCCATTCCATTCCATTCCATTCCATTCCATTCCATTCCATTCCGTTCTACTCGGATTGATTCCATTCTATTCCATTCCATTCCATTCCATTCCATTCCATTCCATTCCATTCCATTCCATTCGATTCCATTCCATTCCATTCCATTGAATTCCATTCCATTCCATTCCATTCCATGGAATTCCATTCCATTCCATTCCATTCCATTCCATTCCATTCCATTGAATTCCATTCCATTCCATTCCATTCCATTCCATTGAATTCCATTCCGTTCCATTCCATTCCATGGAATTCCATTCCATTCCATTCCATTCCATTCCATTCCATTCCATTCCATTCCATTCCATTGAATTCCATTCCATTCCATTCCATTCCATTCCATCCCATTCCATTCCATTCCATTCCATTCCGTTCTACTCGGGTTGATTCCATTCTATTCCATTCCATTCCATTCGATCCCATTTGATTCCATTCGATTCCATTCAATTCCATTCGATTCCATTCAATTCCACTCCATTCCATTCCATTGAATTCCATTCCATTCCATTCCATTCCATTCCATTCCATTCCATTCCATTCCATTCCATTCCATTGAATTCCATTCCATTCCATTCCATTCCATTCCATTGAATTCCATTCCATTCCATTGAATTCCATTCCATTCCATTCCATTCCATTCCATTCCATTCCATTCCATTCCATTCCATTCCATTCCATTCCATTCCATTCTACTGGTGTCCATTCCATTCCATTCCATTCCATTCCATTCCATTCCATTCCATTCCTTTCCATTCCATTGCATTCCATTGCATTCCATTCCATTCCATTCCATTCCACTCCACTCCACTCCACTCCACTCCATTCCACTCCACTCCACTCCGGTACATTCCATTCCATTCCATTCCATTCCATTCCATTCCATTCCATTCCATTCCGTGCTTCTCGGGTACATTCCGTTCCGCTCCATTCCATTCCATTCCATTCCATTCCGTTCCAGTGCACTCTACTCCACTCCACTCCACTCCACTCCACTCCGGTACATTCCATTCCATTCCATTCCATTCCATTCCATTCCATTTCCATTCCCATTCCATTTCCATTCCCGTTCCATTTCCATTCCCGTTTCTTTTCCATTCCCGTTCCATTTCCATTCCAGTTCCATTACCATTCCCGTTCCATTTCCATTCCCGATCCATTTCCATTCCCGTTCCATTTCCATTCCCGTTCCATTTCCATTCCCGTTCCATTACCATTCCCGTTCCATTTCCGTTCCCGTTCCGTTTCCGTTCCCGTTCCATTTCCGTTCTCGTTCCGTTTCCGTTCCCGTTCCATTTCCATTCCCGTTCCATTTCCGTTCCCGTTCCATTTCCATTCCCGTTCCATTTCCATTCCCTTTCCATTTCCATTTCATTCCATTCCGTTCTGCTCGGGTACATTCCATTCCATTCCATTGCATTCCATTCCGTTCTGCTCCTGTCCATTCCATTCCATTCCAATCCGTTCCATTCCGTTCTACTCGGGTAGATTCCATTCCATTCCATTCCATTCCATTCCATTCCATTCCATTCCATTCCATTCCATTCTACTGGTGTCCATTCCATTCCATTCCATTCCATTCCATTCCATTGCATTCCATTCCATTCCGTTCCGTTCTACTCGGTTACATTCCATTCAATTCCATTCCATTCCGTTCTACTCGGGTAGATTCCATTCCATTCCATTCCATTCCTTTCCATTCCATTGCATTCCATTGCATTGCATTGCACTCAATTCCATTCCATTCCATTCCATTCCATTCCATTCCATTCCATTCCGTTCCGTTCAACTCGGTTACATTCCATTCAATTACATTCCATTCCGTTCCACTCGGTTACATTCCATTCCATTCCATTCCATTCCATTCCAATCCATTCCATTCCATTCCATTCCGTTCTAATCGGGTACATTCCGTTCCATTCCATTCCATTCCATTCCATTCCATTCCTTTCCGTTCTACTTTGGTACATTCCATTCCATTGCATTCCATTCCATTCCATTCCATTCCATTCCGTTCCGTTCTACTCGGTTACATTCCATTCAATTCCATTCCATTCCGTTCTACTCGGGTAGATTCCATTCCATTCCATTCCATTCCATTCCATTCCATTCCATTCCATTCCATTCTACTGTTGTCCATTCCATTCCATTCCATTCCATTCCATTCCATTCCATTCCATTCCTTTCCATTCCATTGCATTCCATTGCATTCCATTCCATTCCATTCCATTCCATTCCATTCCATTCCACTCCACTTCACTCCACTCCACTCCATTCCACTCCACTCCACTCCGGTACATTCCATTCCATTCCAATCCATTCCATTCCATTCCATTCCGTTCTACTCGGGTACATTCCTTTCCATTCCATTCCATTCCATTCCATTCCATTCCATTCCATTCCGTTCTACTTTGGGACATTCCATTCCATTCCATTCCATTCCATTCCATTCCATTCCATTCCATTCCATTCCGTTCTACTCGGATTGATTCCATTCTATTCCATTCCATTCCATTCCATTCCATTCCATTCCATTCCATTCCATTCGATTCCATTCCATTCCATTCCATTGAATTCCATTCCATTCCATTCCATTCCATGGAATTCCATTCCATTCCATTCCATTCCATTCCATTCCATTCCATGGAATTCCATTCCATTCCATTCCATTCCATTCCATTGAATTCCATTCCGTTCCATTCCATTCCATGGAATTCCATTCCATTCCATTCCATTCCATTCCATTCCATTCCATTCCATTCCATTGAATTCCATTCCATTCCATTCCATTCCATTCCATCCCATTCCATTCCATTCCATTCCATTCCGTTCTACTCGGGTTGATTCCATTCTATTCCATTCCATTCCATTCGATCCCATTTGATTCCATTCGATTCCATTCAATTCCATTCGATTCCATTCAATTCCACTCCATTCCATTCCATTGAATTCCATTCCATTCCATTCCATTCCATTCCATTCCATTCCATTCCATTCCATTCCATTCCATTCCATTGAATTCCATTCCATTCCATTCCATTCCATTCCATTGAATTCCATTCCATTCCATTGAATTCCATTCCATTCCATTCCATTCCATTCCATTCCATTCCATTCCATTCCATTCTACTGGTGTCCATTCCATTCCATTCCATTCCATTCCATTCCATTCCATTCCATTCCTTTCCATTCCATTGCATTCCATTGCATTCCATTCCATTCCATTCCATTCCACTCCACTCCACTCCACTCCACTCCATTCCACTCCACTCCACTCCGGTACATTCCATTCCATTCCATTCCATTCCATTCCATTCCATTCCATTCCATTCCATTCCGTGCTTCTCGGGTACATTCCGTTCCGCTCCATTCCATTCCATTCCATTCCATTCCGTTCCAGTGCACTCTACTCCACTCCACTCCACTCCACTCCACTCCGGTACATTCCATTCCATTCCATTCCATTCCATTCCATTCCATTTCCATTCCCATTCCATTTCCATTCCCGTTCCATTTCCATTCCCGTTTCTTTTCCATTCCCGTTCCATTTCCATTCCAGTTCCATTACCATTCCCGTTCCATTTCCATTCCCGATCCATTTCCATTCCCGTTCCATTTCCATTCCCGTTCCATTTCCATTCCCGTTCCATTACCATTCCCGTTCCATTTCCGTTCCCGTTCCGTTTCCGTTCCCGTTCCATTTCCGTTCTCGTTCCGTTTCCGTTCCCGTTCCATTTCCATTCCCGTTCCATTTCCGTTCCCGTTCCATTTCCATTCCCGTTCCATTTCCATTCCCTTTCCATTTCCATTTCATTCCATTCCGTTCTGCTCGGGTACATTCCATTCCATTCCATTGCATTCCATTCCGTTCTGCTCCTGTCCATTCCATTCCATTCCAATCCGTTCCATTCCGTTCTACTCGGGTAGATTCCATTCCATTCCATTCCATTCCATTCCATTCCATTCCATTCCATTCCATTCCATTCCATTCCATTCTACTGGTGTCCATTCCATTCCATTCCATTCCATTCCATTCCATTGCATTCCATTCCATTCCGTTCCGTTCTACTCGGTTACATTCCATTCAATTCCATTCCATTCCGTTCTACTCGGGTAGATTCCATTCCATTCCATTCCATTCCTTTCCATTCCATTGCATTCCATTGCATTGCATTGCACTCAATTCCATTCCATTCCATTCCATTCCATTCCATTCCATTCCATTCCGTTCCGTTCAACTCGGTTACATTCCATTCAATTACATTCCATTCCGTTCTACTCGGTTACATTCCATTCCATTCCATTCCATTCCATTCCAATCCATTCCATTCCATTCCATTCCGTTCTAATCGGGTACATTCCGTTCCATTCCATTCCATTCCATTCCATTCCATTCCTTTCCGTTCTACTTTGGTACATTCCATTCCATTGCATTCCATTCCATTCCATTCCATTCCATTCCGTTCCGTTCTACTCGGTTACATTCCATTCAATTCCATTCCATTCCGTTCTACTCGGGTAGATTCCATTCCATTCCATTCCATTCCTTTCCATTCCATTGCATTCCATTGCATTGCATTGCACTCAATTCCATTCCATTCCATTCCATTCCATTCCATTGAATTCCATTCCATTCCATTGAATTCCATTCCATTCCATTCCATTCCATTCCATTCCATTCCATTCCATTCCATTCCATGGAATTCCATTCCATTCCATTCCATTCCATGGAATTCCATTCCATTCCATTCCATTCCATTCCATTCCATTCCATTCCATTCCATGGAATTCCATTCCATTCCATTCCATTCCATTCCATTCCATCCCATTCCATTCCATTCCATTCCATTCCGTTCTACTCGGGTTGATTCCATTCTATTCCATTCCATTCCATTCGATCCCAATTGATTCCATTCGATTCCATTCAATTCCATTCGATTCCATTCCATTCCACTCCATTCCATTCCATTCCATTCCATTCCATAGAATTCCATTCCATTCCATTCCATTCCACTGAATTCCGTTCCATTCCATTCCATTCCGTTCCGTTCCGTTCCGTTCCGTTCCGTTGCGTTCCGTTCCGTTCCGTTGTGTTCCGTTCCGTTCTACTCGGGTTGATTCCATTCTATTCCATTCCATTCCAATCCATTCCGTTCCATTCCATTGAATTCCATTCCATTCCATTCCATTCCATTCCATTCCATTCCATTCCATGGAATTCCGTTCCTTTCCATTCCATTCCGTTCCGTTCCGTCCCGTTCCGTTCCGTTCCGTTCCGTTGCGTTCCGTTCCGTTCTACTCGGGTTGATTCCATTCTATTCCATTCCATTCCAGTCGATTCCATTCGATTCCATTCGATTCCACTCCATTCCATTCCATAGAATTCCATTCCATTCCATTCCATTCCATTCCATTCCATTCCATTCCTTTCCATTGAATTCCATTCCATTCCATTCCATTCCATTGAATTCCATTCCATTCCATTCCATTCCATTCCATTCCATTCCATTCCATTCCATTCCATTCTACTGGTGTCCATTCCATTCCATTCCATTCCATTCCATTCCATTCCATTCCATTCCATTCCTTTCCATTCCATTGCATTCCATTGCATTCCATTCCATTCCATTCCATTCCATTCCATTCCATTCCACTCCACTCCACTCCACTCCACTCCATTCCACTCCACTCCACTCCGGTACATTCCATTCCATTCCATTCCATTCCATTCCATTCCATTCCGTGCTTCTCGGGTACATTCCGTTCCGTTCCATTCCATTCCATTCCATTCCATTCCGTTCCAGTGCACTCTACTCCACTCCACTCCACTCCACTCCACTCCGGTACATTCCATTCCATTCCATTCCATTCCATTCCATTCCATTCCATTTCCATTCCCATTCCATTTCCATTCCCGTTCCATTTCCATTCCCGTTTCTTTTCCATTCCCGTTCCATTTCCATTCCAGTTCCATTACCATTCCCGTTCCATTTCCATTCCCGATCCATTTCCATTCCCGTTCCTTTTCCATTCCCGTTCCATTTCCATTCCCGTTCCGTTACCATTCCCGTTCCATTTCCGTTCCCGTTCCGTTTCCGTTCCCGTTCCATTTCCGTTCTCGTTCCGTTTCCGTTCCCGTTCCATTTCCATTCCCGTTCCATTTCCGTTCCCGTTCCATTTCCATTCCCGTTCCATTTCCATTCCCTTTCCATTTCCATTTCATTCCATTCCGTTCTGCTCGGGTACATTCCATTCCATTCCATTGCATTCCATTCCGTTCTGCTCCTGTCCATTCCATTCCATTCCATTCCGTTCCATTCCGTTCTACTCGGGTAGATTCCATTCCATTCCATTCCATTCCATTCCATTCCATTCCATTCCATTCCATTCTACTGGTGTCCATTCCATTCCATTCCATTCCATTCCATTCCATTCCATTCCATTCCATTGCATTCCATTCCATTCCATTCCATTCCATTCCGTTCCGTTCTACTCGGTTACATTCCATTCAATTCCATTCCATTCCGTTCTACTCGGGTAGATTCCATTCCATTCCATTCCATTCCTTTCCATTCCATTGCATTCCATTGCATTGCATTGCACTCAATTCCATTCCATTCCATTCCATTCCATTCCATTCCATTCCATTCCATTCCGTTCCGTTCAACTCGGTTACATTCCATTCAATTACATTCCATTCCGTTCTACTCGGTTACATTCCATTCCATTCCATTCCATTCCATTCCAATCCATTCCATTCCATTCCATTCCGTTCTACTCGGGTACATTCCATTCCATTCCATTCCATTCCATTCCATTCCATTCCATTCCATTCCGTTCTACTTTGGGACATTCCATTCCATTCCATTCCATTCCATTCCATTCCATTCCATTCCATTCCATTCCGTTCTACTCGGATTGATTCCATTCTATTCCATTCCATTCCATTCCATTCCATTCCATTGAATTCCATTCCATTCCATTCCATTCCATTGAATTCCATTCCATTCCATTCCATTCCATGGAATTCCATTCCATTCCATTCCATTCCATTCCATTCCATTCCATGGAATTCCATTCCATTCCATTCCATTCCATGGAATTCCATTCCATTCCATTCCATTCCATTCCATTCCATTCCATTCCATTCCATTCCATTCCATTGAATTCCATTCCATTCCATTCCATTCCATTCCATTGAATTCCATTCCGTTCCATTCCATTCCATTGAATTCCATTCCATTCCATTCCATTCCATTCCATTCCATTCCATTCCATGGAATTCCATTCCATTCCATTCCATTCCATTCCATTCCATTCCATCCCATTCCATTCCATTCCATTCCATTCCGTTCTACTCGGGTTGATTCCATTCTATTCCATTCCATTCCATTCGATCCCAATTGATTCCATTCGATTCCATTCAATTCCATTCGATTCCATTCCATTCCACTCCATTCCATTCCATTGAATTCCATTCCATTCCATTCCATTCCATTCCATTCCATTCCATGGAATTCCATTCCATTCCATTCCATTCCATTCCATAGAATTCCATTCCATTCCATTCCATTCCACTGAATTCCGTTCCATTCCATTCCATTCCGTTCCGTTCCGTTCCGTTCCGTTCCGTTGCGTTCCGTTCCGTTCCGTTGTGTTCCGTTCCGTTCTACTCGGGTTGATTCCATTCTATTCCATTCCATTCCAATCCATTCCGTTCCATTCCATTGAATTCCATTCCATTCCATTCCATTCCATTCCATTCCATTCCATTCCATTCCATGGAATTCCATTCCATTCCATTCCATTCCGTTCCGTTCCGTCCCGTTCCGTTCCGTTCCGTTCCGTTGCGTTCCGTTCCGTTCTACTCGGGTTGATTCCATTCTATTCCATTCCATTCCATTCGATTCCATTCGATTCCATTCGATTCCACTCCATTCCATTCCATAGAATTCCATTCCATTCCATTCCATTCCATTCCATTCCATTCCATTCCTTTCCATTGAATTCCATTCCATTCCATTCCATTCCATTGAATTCCATTCCATTCCATTCCATTCCATTCCATTCCATTCCATTCCATTCCATTCCATTCCATTCTACTGTTGTCCATTCCATTCCATTCCATTCCATTCCATTCCATTCCATTCCATTCCTTTCCATTCCATTGCATTCCATTGCATTCCATTCCATTCCATTCCATTCCATTCCATTCCATTCCACTCCACTCCACTCCACTCCACTCCATTCCACTCCACTCCACTCCGGTACATTCCATTCCATTCCATTCCATTCCATTCCATTCCATTCCGTGCTTCTCGGGTACATTCCGTTCCGTTCCATTCCATTCCATTCCATTCCATTCCATTCCGTTCCAGTGCACTCTACTCCACTCCACTCCACTCCACTCCACTCCGGTACATTCCATTCCATTCCATTCCATTCCATTCCATTCCATTTCCATTCCCATTCCATTTCCATTCCCGTTCCATTTCCATTCCCGTTTCTTTTCCATTCCCGTTCCATTTCCATTCCAGTTCCATTACCATTCCCGTTCCATTTCCATTCCCGATCCATTTCCATTCCCGTTCCTTTTCCATTCCCGTTCCATTTCCATTCCCGTTCCGTTACCATTCCCGTTCCATTTCCGTTCCCGTTCCGTTTCCGTTCCCGTTCCATTTCCGTTCTCGTTCCGTTTCCGTTCCCGTTCCATTTCCATTCCCGTTCCATTTCCGTTCCCGTTCCATTTCCATTCCCGTTCCATTTCCATTCCCTTTCCATTTCCATTTCATTCCATTCCGTTCTGCTCGGGTACATTCCATTCCATTCCATTGCATTCCATTCCGTTCTGCTCCTGTCCATTCCATTCCATTCCATTCCGTTCCATTCCGTTCTACTCGGGTAGATTCCATTCCATTCCATTCCATTCCATTCCATTCCATTCCATTCCATTCCATTCCATTCTACTGGTGTCCATTCCATTCCATTCCATTCCATTCCATTCCATTCCATTCTATTCCATTCCATTCCATTCCATTCCATTCCATTGCATTCCATTCCATTCCATTCCATTCCATTCCGTTCCGTTCTACTCGGTTACATTCCATTCAATTCCATTCCATTCCGTTCTACTCGGGTAGATTCCATTCCATTCCATTCCATTCCTTTCCATTCCATTGCATTCCATTGCATTGCATTGCACTCAATTCCATTCCATTCCATTCCATTCCATTCCATTCCATTCCATTCCATTCCATTCCATTCCATTCCATTCCATTCCGTTCCGTTCAACTCGGTTACATTCCATTCAATTACATTCCATTCCGTTCTACTCGGTTACATTCCATTCCATTCCATTCCATTCCATTCCAATCCATTCCATTCCATTCCATTCCGTTCTACTCGGGTACATTCCATTCCATTCCATTCCATTCCATTACATTCCATTCCATTACATTCCATTCCATTCCATTCCGTTCTACTCAGGTTGATTCCATTCTATTCCATTCCATTCCATTCCATTCCATTCCATTCCATTCCATTCCATTCCATTCCATGGAATTCCATTCCATTCCATTCCATTCCATTCCATTCCATAGAATTCCATTCCATTCCATTCCATTCCACTGAATTCCGTTCCATTCCATTCCATTCCGTTCCGTTCCGTTCCGTTCCGTTCCGTTGCGTTCCGTTCCGTTCCGTTGTGTTCCGTTCCGTTCTACTCGGGTTGATTCCATTCTATTCCATTCCATTCCAATCCATTCCGTTCCATTCCATTGAATTCCATTCCATTCCATTCCATTCCATTCCATTCCATTCCATTCCATTCCATTCCATGGAATTCCGTTCCTTTCCATTCCATTCCGTTCCGTTCCGTCCCGTTCCGTTCCGTTCCGTTCCGTTGCGTTCCGTTCCGTTCTACTCGGGTTGATTCCATTCTATTCCATTCCATTCCATTCGATTGCATTCGATTCCATTCGATTCCACTCCATTCCATTCCATAGAATTCCATTCCATTCCATTCCATTCCATTCCATTCCATTCCTTTCCATTGAATTCCATTCCATTCCATTCCATTCCATTGAATTCCATTCCATTCCATTCCATTCCATTCCATTCCATTCCATTCCATTCCATTCCATTCGATTCCATTCCATTCCATTCCATGGAAATCCATTCCATTCCATTCCATTCCATGGAATTCCATTCCATTCCATTCCATTCCATTCCATTCCATTCCATTCCATTCCATTCCATTCTACTGGTGTCCATTCCATTCCATTCCATTCCATTCCATTCCATTCCATTCCATTGCATTCCATTCCATTCCATTCCATTCCGTTCCGTTCTACTCGGTTACATTCCATTCAATTCCATTCCATTCCGTTCTACTCGGGTAGATTCCATTCCATTCCATTCCATTCCTTTCCATTCCATTGCATTCCATTGCATTGCATTGCACTCAATTCCATTCCATTCCATTCCATTCCATTCCATTCCATTCCATTCCGTTCCGTTCAACTCAGTAACATTCCATTCAATTACATTCCATTCCGTTCTACTCGGTTACATTCCATTCCATTCCATTCCATTCCAATCCATTACATTCCATTCCATTCCGTTCTACTCGGGTACATTCCGTTCCATTCCATTCCATTCCATTCCATTCCATTCCATTCCATTCCTTTCCGTTCTACTTTGGTACATTCCATTCCATTCCATTCCATTACATTACATTCCATTCCATTACATTCCATTCCATTCCATTCCGTTCTACTCAGGTTGATTCCATTCTATTCCATTCCATTCCATTCCATTCCATTCCATTCCATTCCATTCCATTCCATTCCATGGAATTCCATTCCATTCCATTCCATTCCATTCCATAGAATTCCATTCCATTCCATTCCATTCCACTGAATTCCGTTCCATTCCATTCCATTCCGTTCCGTTCCGTTCCGTTCCGTTCCGTTGCGTTCCGTTCCGTTCCGTTGTGTTCCGTTCCGTTCTACTCGGGTTGATTCCATTCTATTCCATTCCATTCCAATCCATTCCGTTCCATTCCATTGAATTCCATTCCATTCCATTCCATTCCATTCCATTCCATTCCATTCCATTCCATTCCATGGAATTCCGTTCCTTTCCATTCCATTCCGTTCCGTTCCGTCCCGTTCCGTTCCGTTCCGTTCCGTTGCGTTCCGTTCCGTTCTACTCGGGTTGATTCCATTCTATTCCATTCCATTCCATTCGATTCCATTCGATTCCATTCGATTCCACTCCATTCCATTCCATAGAATTCCATTCCATTCCATTCCATTCCATTCCATTCCATTCCATTCCATTCCTTTCCATTGAATTCCATTCCATTCCATTCCATTCCATTGAATTCCATTCCATTCCATTCCATTCCATTCCATTCCATTCCATTCCATTCCATTCCATTCCATTCCATTCTACTGTTGTCCATTCCATTCCATTCCATTCCATTCCATTCCATTCCATTCCTTTCCATTGCATTGCATTCCATTGCATTCCATTCCATTCCATTCCATTCCATTCCATTCCATTCCACTCCACTCCACTCCACTCCACTCCATTCCACTCCACTCCACTCCGGTACATTCCATTCCATTCCATTCCATTCCGTGATTCTCGGGTACATTCCGTTCCGTTCCATTCCATTCCATTCCATTCCATTCCGTTCCAGTGCACTCTACTCCACTCCACTCCACTCCACTCCACTCCGGTACATTCCATTCCATTCCATTCCATTCCATTCCATTCCATTTCCATTCCCATTCCATTTCCATTCCCGTTCCATTTCCATTCCCGTTTCTTTTCCATTCCCGTTCCATTTCCATTCCAGTTCCATTACCATTCCCGTTCCATTTCCATTCCCGATCCATTTCCATTCCCGTTCCTTTTCCATTCCCGTTCCATTTCCATTCCCGTTCCGTTACCATTCCCGTTCCATTTCCGTTCCCGTTCCGTTTCCGTTCCCGTTCCATTTCCGTTCTCGTTCCGTTTCCGTTCCCGTTCCATTTCCATTCCCGTTCCATTTCCGTTCCCGTTCCATTTCCATTCCCGTTCCATTTCCATTCCCTTTCCATTTCCATTTCATTCCATTCCGTTCTGCTCGGGTACATTCCATTCCATTCCATTGCATTCCATTCCGTTCTGCTCCTGTCCATTCCATTCCATTCCATTCCGTTCCATTCCGTTCTACTCGGGTAGATTCCATTCCATTCCATTCCATTCCATTCCATTCCATTCCATTCCATTCCATTCTACTGGTGTCCATTCCATTCCATTCCATTCCATTCCATTCCATTCCATTCCATTCCATTCCATTGCATTCCATTCCATTCCATTCCATTCCATTCCGTTCCGTTCTACTCGGTTACATTCCATTCAATTCCATTCCATTCCGTTCTACTCGGGTAGATTCCATTCCATTCCATTCCATTCCTTTCCATTCCATTGCATTCCATTGCATTGCATTGCACTCAATTCCATTCCATTCCATTCCATTCCATTCCATTCCATTCCATTCCATTCCGTTCCGTTCAACTCGGTTACATTCCATTCAATTACATTCCATTCCGTTCTACTCGGTTACATTCCATTCCATTCCATTCCATTCCATTCCAATCCATTCCATTCCATTCCATTCCGTTCTACTCGGGTACATTCCATTCCATTCCATTCCATTGAATTCCATTCCATTCCATTCCATTCCATTCCATTCCATCCCATTCCATTCCATTCCATTCCATTCCGTTCTACTCGGGTTGATTCCATTCTATTCCATTCCATTCCATTCGATCCCATTTGATTCCATTCGATTCCATTCAATTCCATTCGATTCCATTCCATTCCACTCCATTCCATTCCATTGAATTCCATTCCATTCCATTCCATTCCATTCCATTCCATTCCATGGAATTCCATTCCTTTCCATTCCATTCCATGGAATTCCATTCCATTCCATTCCATTCCATTCCATAGAATTCCATTCCATTCCATTCCATTCCACTGAATTCCGTTCCATTCCATTCCATTCCGTTCCGTTCCGTTCCGTTCCGTTCCGTTGCGTTCCGTTCCGTTCCGTTGTGTTCCGTTCCGTTCTACTCGGGTTGATTCCATTCTATTCCATTCCATTCCAATCCATTCTGTTCCATTCCATTGAATTCCATTCCATTCCATTCCATTCCATTCCATTCCATTCCATTCCATTCCATTCCATTGAATTCCATTCCATTCCATTCCATTCCATTCCATTCCATTCCATGGAATTCCATTCCATTCCATTCCATTCCATGGAATTCCGTTCCATTCCATTCCATTCCATGGAATTCCGTTCCATTCCATTCCATTCCGTTCCTTTCCGTCCCGTTCCGTTCCGTTCCGTTCCGTTGCGTTCCGTTCCGTTCTACTCGGGTTGATTCCATTCTATTCCATTCCATTCCATTCGAATCCATTCGATTCCATTCGATTCCACTCCATTCCATTCCATAGAATTCCATTCCATTCCATTCCATTCCATTGAATTCCATTCCATTCCATTCCATTCCATAGAATTCCATTCCATTCCATTCCATTCCATTGAATTCCATTCCATTCCATTCCATTCCATTCCATTCCATTCCATTCCATTCCATTCCATTCTACTGGTGTCCATTCCATTCCATTCCACTCCATTCCATTCCATTCCATTCCATTCCATTCCTTTCTATTCCATTGCATTCCATTGCATTCCATTCCATTCCATTCCATTCCATTCCATTCCATTCCACTCCACTCCACTCCACTCCACTCCATTCCACTCCACTCCACTCCGGTACATTCCATTCCATTCCATTCCATTCCATTCCATTCCATTCCGTGCTTCTCGGGTACATTCCGTTCCGTTCCATTCCATTCCATTCCATTCCATTCCGTTCCAGTGCACTCTACTCCACTCCACTCCACTCCACTCCACTCCGGTACATTCCATTCCATTCCATTCCATTCCATTCCATTCCATTTCCATTCCCATTCCATTTCCATTCCCGTTCCATTTCCATTCCCGTTTCTTTTCCATTCCCGTTCCATTTCCATTCCAGTTCCATTACCATTCCCGTTCCATTTCCATTCCCGATCCATTTCCATTCCCGTTCCTTTTCCATTCCCGTTCCATTTCCATTCCCGTTCCGTTACCATTCCCGTTCCATTTCCGTTCCCGTTCCGTTTCCGTTCCCGTTCCATTTCCGTTCTCGTTCCGTTTCCGTTCCCGTTCCATTTCCATTCCCGTTCCATTTCCGTTCCCGTTCCATTTCCATTCCCGTTCCATTTCCATTCCCTTTCCATTTCCATTTCATTCCATTCCGTTCTGCTCGGGTACATTCCATTCCATTCCATTGCATTCCATTCCGTTCTGCTCCTGTCCATTCCATTCCATTCCATTCCGTTCCATTCCGTTCTACTCGGGTAGATTCCATTCCATTCCATTCCATTCCATTCCATTCCATTCCATTCCATTCCATTCCATTCTACTGGTGTCCATTCCATTCCATTCCATTCCATTCCATTCCATTGCATTCCATTCCATTCCATTCCATTCCATTCCATTCCGTTCCGTTCTACTCGGTTACATTCCATTCAATTCCATTCCATTCCGTTCTACTCGGGTAGATTCCATTCCATTCCATTCCATTCCATTCCATTCCATTCTACTGGTGTCCATTCCATTCCATTCCATTCCATTCCATTCCATTCCATTCCATTCCTTTCCATTCCATTGCATTCCATTGCATTCCATTCCATTCCATTCCATTCCATTCCATTCCATTCCACTCCACTCCACTCCACTCCACTCCATTCCACTCCACTCCACTCCGGTACATTCCATTCCATTCCATTCCATTCCATTCCATTCCATTCCATTCCATTCCATTCCATTCCGTGCTTCTCGGGTACATTCCGTTCCGTTCCATTCCATTCCATTCCATTCCATTCCGTTCCAGTGCTCTCTACTCCACTCCACTCCACTCCACTCCACTCCGGTACATTCCATTCCATTCCATTCCATTCCATTCCATTCCATTTCCATTCCCATTCCATTTCCATTCCCGTTCCATTTCCATTCCCGTTTCTTTTCCATTCCCGTTCCATTTCCATTCCAGTTCCATTACCATTCCCGTTCCATTTCCATTCCCGATCCATTTCCATTCCCGTTCCATTTCCATTCCCGTTCCATTACCATTCCCGTTCCATTTCCGTTCCCGTTCCGTTTCCGTTCCCGTTCCATTTCCGTTCTCGTTCCGTTTCCGTTCCCGTTCCATTTCCATTCCCGTTCCATTTCCGTTCCCGTTCCATTTCCATTCCCGTTCCATTTCCATTCCCTTTCCATTTCCATTTCATTCCATTCCGTTCTGCTCCTGTCCATTCCATTCCATTCCAATCCGTTCCATTCCGTTCTACTCGGGTAGATTCCATTCCATTCCATTCCATTCCATTCCATTCCATTCCATTCCATTCCATTCCATTCCATTCCATTCCATTCCATTCCATTCTACTGGTGTCCATTCCATTCCATTCCATTCCATTCCATTCCATTGCATTCCATTCCATTCCGTTCCGTTCTACTCGGTTACATTCCATTCAATTCCATTCCATTCCGTTCTACTCGGGTAGATTCCATTCCATTCCATTCCATTCCTTTCCATTCCATTGCATTCCATTGCATTGCATTGCACTCAATTCCATTCCATTCCATTCCATTCCATTCCATTCCATTCCATTCCATTCCATTCCGTTCCGTTCAACTCGGTTACATTCCATTCAATTACATTCCATTCCGTTCTACTCGGTTACATTCCATTCCATTCCATTCCATTCCATTCCAATCCATTCCATTCCATTCCATTCCGTTCTACTCGGGTACATTCCGTTCCATTCCATTCCATTCCATTCCATTCCATTCCTTTCCGTTCTACTTTGGTACATTCCATTCCGTTGCATTCCATTCCATTCCATTCCATTCCATTCCGTTCCGTTCTACTCGGTTACATTCCATTCAATTCCATTCCATTCCGTTCTACTCGGGTAGATTCCATTCGATTCCATTCCATTCCTTTCCATTCCATTGCATTCCATTGCATTGCATTGCACTCAATTCCATTCCATTCCATTCCATTCCATTCCATTCCATTGAATTCCATTCCATTCCATTCCATTCCATTCCATTCCATTCCATTCCATCCCATTCCATTCCATTCCATTCCATTCCGTTCTACTCGGGTTGATTCCATTCTATTCCATTCCATTCCATTCCATTCCATTCCATTCCATTCCATTCCATTCCATTCCATTCCATTCGATTCCATTCCATTCCATTCCATTGAATTCCATTCCATTCCATTCCATTCCATTCCATTGAATTCCATTCCGTTCCATTCCATTCCATTGAATTCCATTCCATTCCATTCCATTCCATTCCATTCCATTCCATCCCATTCCATTCCATTCCATTCCATTCCGTTCTACTCGGGTTGATTCCATTCTATTCCATTCCATTCCATTCGATCCCATTTGATTCCATTCGATTCCATTCAATTCCATTCGATTCCATTCCATTCCACTCCATTCCATTCCATTGAATTCCATTCCATTCCATTCCATTCCATTCCATTCCATTCCATTCCATTGAATTCCATTCCATTCCATTCCATTCCATTCCATTGAATTCCATTCCATTCCATTGAATTCCATTCCATTCCATTCCATTCCATTCCATTCCATTCCATTCCATTCCATTCCATTCCATTCTACTGGTGTCCATTCCATTCCATTCCATTCCATTCCATTCCATTCCATTCCTTTCCATTCCATTGCATTCCATTGCATTCCATTCCATTCCATTCCATTCCATTCCATTCCATTCCACTCCACTCCACTCCACTCCACTCCATTCCATTCCACTCCACTCCGGTACATTCCATTCCATTCCATTCCATTCCATTCCATTCCATTTCCATTCCCATTCCATTTCCATTCCCGTTCCATTTCCATTCCCGTTTCTTTTCCATTCCCGTTCCATTTCCATTCCAGTTCCATTACCATTCCCGTTCCATTTCCATTCCCGATCCATTTCCATTCCCGTTCCATTTCCATTCCAGTTCCATTACCATTCCCGTTCCATTTCCATTCCCGATCCATTTCCATTCCCGTTCCATTTCCATTCCCGTTCCATTTCCATTCCCGTTCCATTACCATTCCCGTTCCATTTCCGTTCCCGTTCCGTTTCCGTTCCCGTTCCATTTCCGTTCTCGTTCCGTTTCCGTTCCCGTTCCATTTCCATTCCCGTTCCATTTCCTTTCCCGTTCCATTTCCATTCCCGTTCCATTTCCATTCCCTTTCCATTTCCATTTCATTCCATTCCGTTCTGCTCGGGTACATTCCATTCCATTCCATTGCATTCCATTCCGTTCTGCTCCTGTCCATTCCATTCCATTCCAATCCGTTCCATTCCGTTCTACTCGGGTAGATTCCATTCCATTCCATTCCATTCCATTCCATTCCATTCCATTCCATTCCATTCCATTCTACTGGTGTCCATTCCATTCCATTCCATTCCATTCCATTCCATTCCATTCCATTGCATTCCATTCCATTCCATTCCATTCCGTTCCGTTCTACTCGGTTACATTCCATTCAATTCCATTCCATTCCGTTCTACTCGGGTAGATTCCATTCCATTCCATTCCATTCCATTCCATTCCATTCTAGTGGTGTCCATTCCATTCCATTCCATTCCATTCCATTCCATTCCATTCCACTCCACTCCACTCCACTCCACTCCATTCCACTCCACTCCACTCCGGTACATTCCATTCCATTCCATTCCATTCCATTCCATTCCATTCCATTCCATTCCGTTCCAGTGCTCTCTACTCCACTCCACTCCACTCCACTCCACTCCGGTACATTCCATTCCATTCCATTCCATTCCATTCCATTCCATTTCCATTCCCATTCCATTTCCATTCCCGTTCCATTTCCATTCCCGTTTCTTTTCCATTCCCGTTCCATTTCCATTCCAGTTCCATTACCATTCCCGTTCCATTTCCATTCCCGATCCATTTCCATTCCCGTTCCATTTCCATTCCCGTTCCATTTCCATTCCCGTTCCATTACCATTCCCGTTCCATTTCCGTTCCCGTTCCGTTTCCGTTCCCGTTCCATTTCCGTTCTCGTTCCGTTTCCGTTCCCGTTCCATTTCCATTCCCGTTCCATTTCCGTTCCCCTTCCATTTCCATTCCCGTTCCATTTCCATTCCCTTTCCATTTCCATTTCATTCCATTCCGTTCTGCTCGGGTACATTCCATTCCATTCCATTGCATTCCATTCCGTTCTGCTCCTGTCCATTCCATTCCATTCCAATCCGTTCCATTCCGTTCTACTCGGGTAGATTCCATTCCATTCCATTCCATTCCATTCCATTCCATTCCATTCCATTCCATTCCATTCCATTCTACTGGTGTCCATTCCATTCCATTCCATTCCATTCCATTCCATTGCATTCCATTCCATTCCGTTCCGTTCTACTCGGTTACATTCCATTCAATTCCATTCCATTCCGTTCTACTCGGGTAGATTCCATTCCATTCCATTCCATTCCTTTCCATTCCATTGCATTCCATTGCATTGCATTGCACTCAATTCCATTCCATTCCATTCCATTCCATTCCACTCCATTCCATTCCATTCCATTCCGTTCCGTTCAACTCGGTTACATTCCATTCAATTACATTCCATTCCGTTCTACTCGGTTACATTCCATTCCATTCCATTCCATTCCATTCCAATCAATTCCATTCCATTCCATTCCGTTCTACTCGGGTACATTCCATTCCATTCCATTCCATTCCATTCCATTCCATTCCATTCCATTCCGTTCTACTTTGGTACATTCCATTCCATTCGATTCCATTCCATTCCATTCCATTACATTCCATTCCATTCCATTCCGTTCTATTCAGGTTGATTCCATTCTATTCCATTCCATTCCATTCCATTCCATTCCATTCCATTCCATTCCATTCCATTCGATTCCATTCCATTCCATTCCATTGAATTCCATTCCATTCCATTCCATTCCATGGAATTCCATTCCATTCCATTCCATTCCATTCCATTCCATTTCATTCCATTCCATTGAATTCCATTCCATTCCATTCCATTCCATTCCATTCCATTGAATTCCATTCCGTTCCATTCCATTCCATTGAATTCCATTCCATTCCATTCCATTCCATTGCATTCCATTCCATTGAATTCCATTCCATTCCATTCCATTCCATTCCATTCCATCCCATTCCATTCCATTCCATTCCATTCCGTTCTACTCGGGTTGATTCCATTCTATTCCATTCCATTCCATTCGATCCCATTTGATTCCATTCGATTCCATTCAATTCCATTCGATTCCATTCCATTCCACTCCATTCCATTCCATTGAATTCCATTCCATTCCATTCCATTCCATTCCATTCCATTCCATGGAATTCCATTCCATTCCATTCCATGGAATTCCATTCCATTCCATTCCATTCCATTCCATAGAATTCCATTCCATTCCATTCCATTCCACTGAATTCCGTTCCATTCCATTCCATTCCGTTCCGTTCCGTTCCGTTCCGTTCCGTTGCGTTCCGTTGCATTCCGTTGTGTTCCGTTCCGTTCTACTCGGGTTGATTCCATTCTATTCCATTCCATTCCAATCCATTCCGTTCCATTCCATTGAATTCCATTCCATTCCATTCCATTCCATGGAATTCCATTGAATTCCACTGCATTCCATTCCATTCCATTCCATTCCATTCCATTGAATTCCATTCCATTCCATTCCATTCCATGGAATTCCGTTCCATTCCATTCCATTCCGTTCCTTTCCGTCCCGTTCCGTTCCGTTCCGTTCCGTTGCGTTCCGTTCCGTTCTACTCGGGTTGATTCCATTCTATTCCATTCCATTCCATTCGATTCCATTCGATTCCATTCGATTCCACTCCATTCCATTCCATAGAATTCCATTCCATTCCATTCCATTCCATGGAATTCCATTCCATTCCATTCCATTCCATAGAATTCCATTCCATTCCATTCCATTCCATTGAATTCCATTCCATTCCATTCCATTCCATTCCATTCCATTCCATTCCATTCCATTCCATTCTATTCCATTCTACTGGTGTCCATTCCATTCCATTCCATTCCATTCCATTCCATTCCATTCCATTCCATTCCTTTCCATTCCATTGCATTCCATTGCATTCCATTCCATTCCATTCCATTCCATTCCATTCCACTCCACTCCACTCCACTCCACTCCATTCCACTCCACTCCACTCCGGTACATTCCATTCCATTCCATTCCATTCCATTCCATTCCATTCCGTGCTTCTCGGGTACATTCCGTTCCGTTCCATTCCATTCCATTCCATTCCATTCCGTTCCAGTGCACTCTACTCCACTCCACTCCACTCCACTCCACTCCGGTACATTCCATTCCATTCCATTCCATTCCATTCCATTCCATTCCATTTCCATTCCCATTCCATTTCCATTCCCGTTCCATTTCCATTCCCGTTTCTTTTCCATTCCCGATCCATTTCCATTCCAGTTCCATTACCATTCCCGTTCCATTTCCATTCCCGATCCATTTCCATTCCCGTTCCTTTTCCATTCCCGTTCCATTTCCATTCCCGTTCCGTTACCATTCCCGTTCCATTTCCGTTCCCGTTCCGTTTCCGTTCCCGTTCCATTTCCGTTCTCGTTCCGTTTCCGTTCCCGTTCCATTTCCATTCCCGTTCCATTTCCGTTCCCGTTCCATTTCCATTCCCGTTCCATTTCCGTTCCCGTTCCATTTCCATTCCCGTTCTATTTCCATTCCCTTTCCATTTCCTTTTCATTCCATTCCGTTCTGCTCGGGTACATTCCATTCCATTCCATTGCATTCCATTCCGTTCTGCTCCTGTCCATTCCATTCCATTCCATTCCGTTCCATTCCGTTCTACTCGGGTAGATTCCATTCCATTCCATTCCATTCCATTCCATTCCATTCCATTCCATTCCATTCCATTCTACTGGTGTCCATTCCATTCCATTCCATTCCATTCCATTCCATTCCATTCCATTCCATTCCATTGCATTCCATTCCATTCCATTCCATTCCATTCCGTTCCGTTCTACTCGGTTACATTCCATTCAATTCCATTCCATTCCGTTCTACTCGGGTAGATTCCATTCCATTCCATTCCATTCCATTCCTTTCCATTCCATTGCATTCCATTGCATTGCATTGCACTCAATTCCATTCCATTCCATTCCATTCCATTCCATTCCATTCCATTCCATTCCATTCCGTTCCGTTCAACTCGGTTACATTCCATTCAATTACATTCCATTCCGTTCTACTCGGTTACATTCCATTCCATTCCATTCCATTCCATTCCAATCCATTCCATTCCATTCCATTCCGTTTTACTCGGGTACATTCCATTCCATTCCATTCCATTCCATTCCATTCCATTCCATTCCATTCCATTCCATTCCATTCCATTCCATTCCGTTCTACTCGGGTTGATTCCATTCTATTCCATTCCATTCCATTCCATTCCATTCCATTCCATTCCATTCCATTCCATTCCATTCCATTCGATTCCATTCCATTCCATTCCATTGAATTCCATTCCATTCCATTCCATTCCATGGAATTCCATTCCATTCCATTCCATTCCATTCCATTCCATTCCATTCCATGGAATTCCATTCCATTCCATTCCATTCCATTCCATTCCATTCCATGGAATTCCATTCCATTCCATTCCATTCCATTCCATTCCATTCCATTCCATTCCTTTCCATTCCATTGCATTCCATTGCATTCCATTCCATTCCATTCCATTCCATTCCATTCCATTCCACTCCACTCCACTCCACTCCACTCCATTCCACTCCACTCCACTCCGGTACATTCCATTCCATTCCATTCCATTCCATTCCATTCCATTTCCATTCCCATTCCATTTCCATTCCCGTTCCATTTCCATTCCCGTTTCTTTTCCATTCCCGTTCCATTTCCATTCCAGTTCCATTACCATTCCCGTTCCATTTCCATTCCCGATCCATTTCCATTCCCGTTCCATTTCCATTCCAGTTCCATTACCATTCCCGTTCCATTTCCATTCCCGATCCATTTCCATTCCCGTTCCATTTCCATTCCCGTTCCATTTCCTTTCCCGTTCCATTACCATTCCCGTTCCATTTCCGTTCCCGTTCCGTTTCCGTTCCCGTTCCATTTCCGTTCTCGTTCCGTTTCCGTTCCCGTTCCATTTCCATTCCCGTTCCATTTCCGTTCCCGTTCCATTTCCATTCCCGTTCCATTTCCATTCCCTTTGCATTTCCATTTCATTCCATTCCGTTCTGCTCGGGTACATTCCTTTCCATTCCATTGCATTCCATTCCGTTCTGCTCCTGTCCATTCCATTCCATTCCAATCCGTTCCATTCCGTTCTACTCGGGTAGATTCCATTCCATTCCATTCCATTCCATTCCATTCCATTCCATTCCATTCCATTCCATTCTACTGGTGTCCATTCCATTCCATGCCATTCCATTCCATTCCATTCCATTCCATTCCATTCCATTCCATTGCATTCCATTCCATTCCATTCCATTCCGTTCCGTTCTACTCGGTTACATTCCATTCAATTCCATTCCATTCCGTTCTACTCGGGTAGATTTCATTCCATTCCATTCCATTCCTTTCCATTCCATTGCATTCCATTGCATTGCATTGCACTCAATTCCATTCCATTCCATTCCATTCCATTCCATTCCATTCCATTCCATTCCTTTCCGTTCAACTCGGTTACATTCCATTCAATTACATTCCATTCCGTTCTACTCGGTTACATTCCATTCCATTCCATTCCATTCCATTCCAATCCATTCCATTCCATTGAATTCCATTCCATTCCATTCCATTCCATTCCATTCCATTCCATTCCATTCCATTCTACTGGTGTCCATTCCATTCCATTCCATTCCATTCCATTCCATTCCATTCCATTCCATTCCATTCCTTTCCATTCCATTGCATTCCATTGCATTCCATTCCATTCCATTCCATTCCATTCCATTCCATTCCACTCCACTCCACTCCACTCCACTCCATTCCACTCCACTCCACTCCGGTACATTCCATTCCATTCCATTCCATTCCATTCCATTCCATTCCATTCCATTCCATTCCGTGCTTCTCGGGTACATTCCGTTCCGTTCCATTCCATTCCATTCCATTCCATTCCGTTCCAGTGCACTCTACTCCACTCCACTCAACTCCACTCCACTCCGGTACATTCCATTCCATTCCATTCCATTTCCATTCCCATTCCATTTCCATTCCCGTTCCATTTCCATTCCCGTTTCTTTTCCATTCCCGTTCCATTTCCATTCCAGTTCCATTACCATTCCCGTTCCATTTCCATTCCCGATCCATTTCCATTCCCGTTCCATTTCCATTCCCGTTCCATTTCCATTCCCGTTCCATTACCATTCCCGTTCCATTTCCGTTCCCGTTCCGTTTCCGTTCCCGTTCCATTTCCGTTCTCGTTCCGTTTCCGTTCCCGTTCCATTTCCATTCCCGTTCCATTTCCGTTCCCGTTCCATTTCCATTCCCGTTCCATTTCCATTCCCTTTCCATTTCCATTTCATTCCATTCCGTTCTGCTCGGTTACATTCCATTCCATTCCATTGCATTCCATTCCGTTCTGCTCCTGTCCATTCCATGCCATTCCAATCCGTTCCATTCCGTTCTACTCGGGTAGATTCCATTCCATTCCATTCCATTCCATTCCATTCCATTCCATTCCATTCCATTCTACTGGTGTCCATTCCATTCCACTCCATTCCATTCCATTCCATTCCATTCCATTCCATTGCATTCCATTCCATTCCATTCCATTCCGTTCCGTTCTACTCGGTTACATTCCATTCAATTCCATTCCATTCCGTTCTACTCGGGTAGATTCCATTCCATTCCATTCCATTCCTTTCCATTCCATTGCATTCCATTGCATTGCATTGCACTCAATTCCATTCCATTCCATTCCATTCCATTCCATTCCATTCCATTCCATTCCATTCCGTTCCGTTCAACTCAGTTACATTCCATTCAATTACATTCCATTCCGTTCTACTCGGTTACATTCCATTCCATTCCATTCCATTCCATTCCAATCCATTCCATTCCATTCCATTCCGTTCTACTCGGGTACATTCCGTTCCATTCCATTCCATTCCATTCCATTCCATTCCATTCCTTTCCGTTCTACTTTGGTACATTCCATTCCATTCCATTCCATTCCATTCCATTCCATTCCATTACATTCCATTCCATTCCATTCCGTTCTACTCAGGTTGATTCCATTCTATTCCATTCCATTCCATTCCATTCCATTCCATTCCATTCCATTCGATTCCATTCCTTTCCATTCCATTGAATTCCATTCCATTCCATTCCATTCCATGGAATTCCATTCCATTCCATTCCATTCGATTCCATTCCATTCCATTCCATTCCATTCCATTGAATTCCATTCCATTCCATTCCATTCCATTCCATTCCATTCCATCCCATTCCATTCCATTCCATTCCATTCCATTCTACTCGGGTTGATTCCATTCTATTCCATTCCATTCCATTCGATCCCATTTGATTCCATTCGATTCCATTCAATTCCATTCGATTCCATTCCATTCCACTCCATTCCATTCCATTCCGTTCTACTTTGGTACATTCCATTCCATTCGATTCCATTCCATTCCATTCCATTCCATTCCATTCCATTCCATTCCATGGAATTCCATTCCATTCCATTCCATTCCATTCCATAGAATTCCATTCCATTCCATTCCATTCCACTGAGTTCCGTTCCATTCCATTCCATTCCGTTCCGTTCCGTTCCGTTCCGTTCCGTTGCGTTCCGTTCCGTTCCGTTGTGTTCCGTTCCGTTCTACTCGGGTTGATTCCATTCTATTCCATTCCATTCCAATCCATTCCGTTCCATTCCATTGAATTCCATTCCATTCCATTCCATTCCATTCTACTGGTGTCCAT
Organism: Gorilla gorilla gorilla; assembly: GCF_029281585.2. NCBI lineage: Eukaryota > Metazoa > Chordata > Mammalia > Primates > Hominidae > Gorilla > Gorilla gorilla. Next base: position 54,939,968 of record NC_073242.2, read on the forward strand.
TCCATTCCATTCCATTCCATTCCATTCCATTCCATTCCTTTCCATTCCATTGCATTCCATTGCATTCCATTCCATTCCATTCCATTCCATTCCATTCCATTCCACTCCACTCCACTCCACTCCACTCCATTCCACTCCACTCCACTCCGGTACATTCCATTCCATTCCATTCCATTCCATTCCATTCCATTCCATTCCATTCCGTGCTTCTCGGGTACATTCCGTTCCGTTCCATTCCATTCCATTCCATTCCATTCCGTTCCAGTGCTCTCTACTCCACTCCACTCCACTCCACTCCACTCCGGTACATTCCATTCCATTCCATTCCATTCCATTCCATTCCATTTCCATTCCCATTCCATTTCCATTCCCGTTCCATTTCCATTCCCGTTTCTTTTCCATTCCCGTTCCATTTCCATTCCAGTTCCATTACCATTCCCGTTCCATTTCCATTCCCGATCCATTTCCATTCCCGTTCCATTTCCATTCCCGTTCCATTTCCATTCCCGTTCCATTACCATTCCCGTTCCATTTCCGTTCCCGTTCCGTTTCCGTTCCCGTTCCATTTGCGTTCTCGTTCCGTTTCCGTTCCCGTTCCATTTCCATTCCCGTTCCATTTCCGTTCCCGTTCCATTTCCATTCCCGTTCCATTTCCATTCCCTTTCCATTTCCATTTCATTCCATTCCGTTCTGCTCGGTTACATTCCATTCCATTCCATTGCATTCCATTCCGTTCTGCTCCTGTCCATTCCATTCCATTCCAATCCGTTCCATTCCGTTCTACTCGGGTAGATTCCATTCCATTCCATTCCATTCCATTCCTTTCCATTCCATTCCATTCCATTCTACTGGTGTCCATTCCATTCCATTCCATTCCATTCCATTCCATTCCATTCCATTCCATTCCATTCCATTCCATTGCATTCCATTCCATTCCATTCCATTCCGTTCCGTTCTACTCGGTTACATTCCATTCAATTCCATTCCATTCCGTTCTACTCGGGTAGATTCCATTCCATTCCATTCCATTCCTTTCCATTCCATTGCATTCCATTGCATTGCATTGCACTCAATTCCATTCCATTCCATTCCATTCCATTCCATTCCATTCCATTCCGTTCCGTTCAACTCAGTTACATTCCATTCAATTACATTCCATTCCGTTCTACTCGGTTACATTCCATTCCATTCCATTCCATTCCATTCCATTCCAATCCATTCCATTCCATTCCATTCCGTTCTACTCGGGTACATTCCGTTCCATTCCATTCCATTCCATTCCATTCCATTCCATTCCATTCCTTTCCGTTCTACTTTGGTACATTCCATTCCATTCCATTCCATTCCATTCCATTCCATTCCATTACATTCCATTCCATTCCATTCCGTTCTACTCAGGTTGATTCCATTCTATTCCATTCCATTCCATTCCATTCCATTCCATTCCATTCCATTCCATTCCATTCCATTCCTTTCCATTCCATTGAATTCCATTCCATTCCATTCCATTCCATGGAATTCCATTCCATTCCATTCCATTCCATTCCATTCCATTCCATTCCATTCCATTCCATTCCATTGAATTCCATTCCATTCCATTCCATTCCATTCCATTCCATTCCATCCCATTCCATTCCATTCCATTCCATTCCATTCTACTCGGGTTGATTCCATTCTATTCCATTCCATTCCATTCGATCCCATTTGATTCCATTCGATTCCATTCAATTCCATTCGATTCCATTCCATTCCACTCCATTCCATTCCATTGAATTCCATTCCATTCCATTCCATTCCATTCCATTCCATTCCATGGAATTCCATTCCATTCCATTCCATTCCATTCCATTCCATAGAATTCCATTCCATTCCATTCCATTCCACTGAGTTCCGTTCCATTCCATTCCATTCCGTTCCGTTCCGTTCCGTTCCGTTGCGTTCCGTTCCGTTCCGTTGTGTTCCGTTCCGTTCTACTCGGGTTGATTCCATTCTATTCCATTCCATTCCAATCCATTCCGTTCCATTCCATTGAATTCCATTCCATTCCATTCCATTCCATTGAATTCCATTCCATTCCATTCCATTCCATTGAATTCCATTCCATTCCATTCCATTCCATTGAATTCCATTCCATTCCATTCCATTCCATTCCATTCCATTCCATTCCATTCCATTCCATTCTACTGGTGTCCATTCCATTCCATTCTATTCCATTCCATTCCATTCCATTCCATTCCATTCCATTCCATTCCATTCCATTCCATTGAATTCCATTCCATTCCATTCCATTCCATTGAATTCCATTCCATTCCATTCCATTCCATTCCATTCCATTCCATTCCATTCCATTCCATTCTACTGGTGTCCATTCCATTCCATTCTATTCCATTCCATTCCATTCCATTCCATTCCATTCCATTCCATTCCATTCCATTCCATTCCTCTCCACTCCACTCCACTCCACTCCATTCCACTCCACTCCACTCCGGTACATTCCATTCCATTCCATTCCATTCCATTCCATTCCATTCCGTGCTTCTCGGGTACATTCCGTTCCGTTCCATTCCATTCCATTCCATTCCATTCCGTTCCAGTGCACTCTACTCCACTCCACTCCACTCCACTCCACTCCGGTACATTCCATTCCATTCCATTCCATTCCATTTCCATTCCCATTCCATTTCCATTCCCGTTCCATTTCCATTCCCGTTTCTTTTCCATTCCCGTTCCATTTCCATTCCAGTTCCATTACCATTCCCGTTCCATTTCCATTCCCGATCCATTTCCATTCCCGTTCCTTTTCCATTCCCGTTCCATTTCCATTCCCGTTCCGTTACCATTCCCGTTCCATTTCCGTTCCCGTTCCGTTTCCGTTCCCGTTCCATTTCCGTTCTCGTTCCGTTTCCGTTCCCGTTCCATTTCCCTTCCCGTTCCATTTCCCTTCCCGTTCCATTTCCGTTCCCGTTCCGTTTCCGTTCCCGTTCCATTTCCGTTCTCGTTCCGTTTCCGTTCCCGTTCCATTTCCATTCCCGTTCCATTTCCGTTCCCGTTCCATTTCCATTCCCGTTCCATTTCCATTCCCTTTCCATTTCCATTTCATTCCATTCCGTTCTGCTCGGGTACATTCCATTCCATTCCATTGCATTCCATTCCGTTCTGCTCCTGTCCATTCCATTCCATTCCAATCCGTTCCATTCCGTTCTACTCGGGTAGATTCCATTCCATTCCATTCCATTCCATTCCATTCCATTCCATTCCATTCCATTCCATTCCATTCTACTGGTGTCCATTCCATTCCATTCCATTCCATTCCATTCCATTCCATTCCATTCCATTGCATTCCATTCCATTCCATTCCATTCCGTTCCGTTCTACTCGGTTACATTCCATTCAATTCCATTCCATTCCGTTCTACTCGGGTAGATTCCATTCCATTCCATTCCATTCCTTTCCATTCCATTGCATTCCATTGCATTGCATTGCACTCAATTCCATTCCATTCCATTCCATTCCATTCCATTCCATTCCATTCCATTCCGTTCCGTTCAACTCAGTTACATTCCATTCAATTACATTCCATTCCGTTCTACTCGGTTACATTCCATTCCATTCCATTCCATTCCATTCCAATCCATTCCATTCCATTCCATTCCGTTCTACTCGGGTACATTCCGTTCCATTCCATTCCATTCCATTCCATTCCATTCCATTCCTTTCCGTTCTACTTTGGTACATTCCATTCCATTCCATTCCATTCCATTCCATTCCATTCCATTACATTCCATTCCATTCCATTCCGTTCTACTCAGGTTGATTCCATTCTATTCCATTCCATTCCATTCCATTCCATTCCATTCCATTCCATTCGATTCCATTCCATTCCATTCCATTGAATTCCATTCCATTCCATTCCATTCCATGGAATTCCATTCCATTCCATTCCATTCCATTCCATTCCATTCCATTCCATTCCATTCCATTCCATTCCATTCCATTCCATTCCATTCCGTTCCATTCCATTCCATTGAATTCCATTCCATTCCATTCCATTCCATTCCATTCCATTCCATTGAATTCCATTCCATTCCATTCCATTCCATTCCATTCCATCCCATTCCATTCCATTCCATTCCATTCCGTTCTACTCGGGTTGATTCCATTCTATTCCATTCCATTCAATTCGATCCCATTTGATTCCATTCGATTCCATTCAATTCCATTCGATTCCATTCCATTCCACTCCATTCCATTCCATTGAATTCCATTCCATTCCATTCCATTCCATTCCATTCCATTCCATTCCATTCCATTCCATTCCATGGAATTCCATTCCATTCCATTCCAATCCATTCCATTCCATTCCATTCCGTTCTACTCGGGTACATTCCGTTCCATTCCATTCCATTCCATTCCATTCCATTCCATTCCATTCCTTTCCGTTCTACTTTGGTACATTCCATTCCATTCCATTCCATTCCATTCCATTCCATTCCATTCCATTCCATTCCATTCCATTCCGTTCTACTCAGGTTGATTCCATTCTATTCCATTCCATTCCATTCCATTCCATTCCATTCCATTCCATTCCATTCGATTCCATTCCTTTCCATTCCATTGAATTCCATTCCATTCCATTCCATTCCATGGAATTCCATTCCATTCCAATTCCATTCCATTCCATTCCATTCCATTCCATTCCATTCCATTCCATTCCATTGAATTCCATTCCATTCCATTCCATTCCATTCCATTCCATTCCATTCTACTCGGGTTGATTCCATTCTATTCCATTCCATTCCATTCGATCCCATTTGATTCCATTCGATTCCATTCAATTCCATTCGATTCCATTCCATTCCACTCCATTCCATTCCATTGAATTCCATTCCATTCCATTCCATTCCATTCCATTCCATTCCATTCCATTCCATTCCATTCCATTCCATAGAATTCCATTCCATTCCATTCCATTCCACTGAGTTCCGTTCCATTCCATTCCATTCCGTTCCGTTCCGTTCCGTTCCGTTCCGTTGCGTTCCGTTCCGTTCCGTTGTGTTCCGTTCCGTTCTACTCGGGTTGATTCCATTCTATTCCATTCCATTCCAATCCATTCCGTTCCATTCCATTGAATTCCATTCCATTCCATTCCATTCCATTGAATTCCATTCCATTCCATTCCATTCCATAGAATTCCATTCCATTCCATTCCATTCCATTGAATTCCATTCCATTCCATTCCATTCCATTCCATTCCATTCCATTCCATTCCATTCCATTCCATTCTACTGGTGTCCATTCCATTCCATTCTATTCCATTCCATTCCATTCCATTCCATTCCATTCCATTCCATTCCATTGAATTCCATTCCATTCCATTCCATTCCATTGAATTCCATTCCATTCCATTCCATTCCATTTCATTCCATTCCATTCCATTCTACTGGTGTCCATTCCATTCCATTCTATTCCATTCCATTCCATTCCATTCCATTCCATTCCTTTCCATTCCATTGCATTCCATTGCATTCCATTCCATTCCATTCCATTCCATTCCGTTCCATTCCATTCCATTCCACTCCACTCCACTCCACTCCACTCCATTCCACTCCACTCCACTCCGGTACATTCCATTCCATTCCATTCCATTCCATTCCATTCCATTCCGTGCTTCTCGGGTACATTCCGTTCCGTTCCATTCCATTCCATTCCATTCCATTCCGTTCCAGTGCACTCTACTCCACTCCACTCCACTCCACTCCACTCCGGTACATTCCATTCCATTCCATTCCATTCCATTTCCATTCCCATTCCATTTCCATTCCCGTTCCATTTCCATTCCCGTTTCTTTTCCATTCCCGTTCCATTTCCATTCCAGTTCCATTACCATTCCCGTTCCATTTCCATTCCCGATCCATTTCCATTCCCGTTCCTTTTCCATTCCCGTTCCATTTCCATTCCCGTTCCGTTACCATTCCCGTTCCATTTCCGTTCCCGTTCCGTTTCCGTTCCCGTTCCATTTCCGTTCTCGTTCCGTTTCCGTTCCCGTTCCATTTCCGTTCCCGTTCCGTTTCCGTTCCCGTTCCATTTCCGTTCTCGTTCCGTTTCCGTTCCCGTTCCATTTCCCTTCCCGTTCCATTTCCCTTCCCGTTCCATTTCCGTTCCCGTTCCGTTTCCGTTCCCGTTCCATTTCCGTTCTCGTTCCGTTTCCGTTCCCGTTCCATTTCCATTCCCGTTCCATTTCCGTTCCCGTTCCATTTCCATTCCCGTTCCATTTCCATTCCCTTTCCATTTCCATTTCATTCCATTCCGTTCTGCTCGGGTACATTCCATTCCATTCCATTGCATTCCATTCCGTTCTGCTCCTGTCCATTCCATTCCATTCCAATCCGTTCCATTCCGTTCTACTCGGGTAGATTCCATTCCATTCCATTCCATTCCATTCCATTCCATTCCATTCCATTCCATTCCATTCCATTCCATTCTACTGGTGTCCATTCCATTCCATTCCATTCCATTCCATTCCATTCCATTCCATTCCATTGCATTCCATTCCATTCCATTCCATTCCGTTCCGTTCTACTCGGTTACATTCCATTCAATTCCATTCCATTCCGTTCTACTCGGGTAGATTCCATTCCATTCCATTCCATTCCTTTCCATTCCATTGCATTCCATTGCATTGCATTGCACTCAATTCCATTCCATTCCATTCCATTCCATTCCATTCCATTCCATTCCATTCCGTTCCGTTCAACTCAGTTACATTCCATTCAATTACATTCCATTCCGTTCTACTCGGTTACATTCCATTCCATTCCATTCCATTCCATTCCAATCCATTCCATTCCATTCCATTCCGTTCTACTCGGGTACATTCCGTTCCATTCCATTCCATTCCATTCCATTCCATTCCATTCCTTTCCGTTCTACTTTGGTACATTCCATTCCATTCCATTCCATTCCATTCCATTCCATTCCATTCCATTACATTCCATTCTATTCCATTCCGTTCTACTCAGGTTGATTCCATTCTATTCCATTCCATTCCATTCCATTCCATTCCATTCCATTCCATTCGATTCCATTCCATTCCATTCCATTGAATTCCATTCCATTCCATTCCATTCCATGGAATTCCATTCCATTCCATTCCATTCCATTCCATTCCATTCCATTCCATTCCATTCCATTCCATTCCATTCCATTCCATTCCATTCCATTCCGTTCCATTCCATTCCATTGAATTCCATTCCATTCCATTCCATTCCATTCCATTCCATTCCATTGAATTCCATTCCATTCCATTCCATTCCATTCCATTCCATCCCATTCCATTCCATTCCATTCCATTCCGTTCTACTCGGGTTGATTCCATTCTATTCCATTCCATTCCATTCGATCCCATTTGATTCCATTCGATTCCATTCAATTCCATTCGATTCCATTCCATTCCACTCCATTCCATTCCATTGAATTCCATTCCATTCCATTCCATTCCATTCCATTCCATTCCATTCCATTCCATTCCATTCCATTCCATGGAATTCCATTCCATTCCATTCCAATCCATTCCATTCCATTCCATTCCGTTCTACTCGGGTACATTCCGTTCCATTCCATTCCATTCCATTCCATTCCATTCCATTCCATTCCATTCCTTTCCGTTCTACTTTGGTACATTCCATTCCATTCCATTCCATTCCATTCCATTCCATTCCATTACATTCCATTCCATTCCATTCCGTTCTACTCAGGTTGATTCCATTCTATTCCATTCCATTCCATTCCATTCCATTCCATTCCATTCCATTCCATTCCATTCCATTCCTTTCCATTCCATTGAATTCCATTCCATTCCATTCCATTCCATGGAATTCCATTCCATTCCAATTCCATTCCATTCCATTCCATTCCATTCCATTCCATTCCATTCCATTGAATTCCATTCCATTCCATTCCATTCCATTCCATTCCATTCCATTCTACTCGGGTTGATTCCATTCTATTCCATTCCATTCCATTCGATCCCATTTGATTCCATTCGATTCCATTCAATTCCATTCGATTCCATTCCATTCCACTCCATTCCATTCCATTGAATTCCATTCCATTCCATTCCATTCCATTCCATTCCATTCCATTCCATTCCATTCCATTCCATTCCATTCCATTCCATTCCATAGAATTCCATTCCATTCCATTCCATTCCACTGAGTTCCGTTCCATTCCATTCCATTCCGTTCCGTTCCGTTCCGTTCCGTTCCGTTGCGTTCCGTTCCGTTCCGTTGTGTTCCGTTCCGTTCTACTCGGGTTGATTCCATTCTATTCCATTCCATTCCAATCCATTCCGTTCCATTCCATTGAATTCCATTCCATTCCATTCCATTCCATTGAATTCCATTCCATTCCATTCCATTCCATTGAATTCCATTCCATTCCATTCCATTCCATTGAATTCCATTCCATTCCATTCCATTCCATTCCATTCCATTCCATTCCATTCCATTCCATTCTACTGGTGTCCATTCCATTCCATTCTATTCCATTCCATTCCATTCCATTCCATTCCATTCCATTCCATTCCATTCCATTGAATTCCATTCCATTCCATTCCATTCCATTTCATTCCATTCCATTCCATTCTACTGGTGTCCATTCCATTCCATTCTATTCCATTCCATTCCATTCCATTCCATTCCATTCCATTCCTTTCCATTCCATTGCATTCCATTGCATTCCATTCCATTCCATTCCATTCCATTCCGTTCCATTCCATTCCATTCCACTCCACTCCACTCCACTCCACTCCATTCCACTCCACTCCACTCCGGTACATTCCATTCCATTCCATTCCATTCCATTCCATTCCATTCCGTGCTTCTCGGGTACATTCCGTTCCGTTCCATTCCATTCCATTCCATTCCATTCCGTTCCAGTGCACTCTACTCCACTCCACTCCACTCCACTCCACTCCGGTACATTCCATTCCATTCCATTCCATTCCATTTCCATTCCCATTCCATTTCCATTCCCGTTCCATTTCCATTCCCGTTTCTTTTCCATTCCCGTTCCATTTCCATTCCAGTTCCATTACCATTCCCGTTCCATTTCCATTCCCGATCCATTTCCATTCCCGTTCCTTTTCCATTCCCGTTCCATTTCCATTCCCGTTCCGTTACCATTCCCGTTCCATTTCCGTTCCCGTTCCGTTTCCGTTCCCGTTCCATTTCCGTTCTCGTTCCGTTTCCGTTCCCGTTCCATTTCCCTTCCCGTTCCATTTCCCTTCCCGTTCCATTTCCGTTCCCGTTCCGTTTCCATTCCCGTTCCATTTCCATTCCCTTTCCATTTCCATTTCATTCCATTCCGTTCTGCTCGGGTACATTCCATTCCATTCCATTGCATTCCATTCCGTTCTGCTCCTGTCCATTCCATTCCATTCCAATCCGTTCCATTCCGTTCTACTCGGGTAGATTCCATTCCATTCCATTCCATTCCATTCCATTCCATTCCATTCCATTCCATTCCATTCCATTCTACTGGTGTCCATTCCATTCCATTCCATTCCATTCCATTCCATTCCATGCCATTCCATTGCATTCCATTCCATTCCATTCCATTCCGTTCCGTTCTACTCGGTTACATTCCATTCAATTCCATTCCATTCCGTTCTACTCGGGTAGATTCCATTCCATTCCATTCCATTCCTTTCCATTCCATTGCATTCCATTGCATTGCATTGCACTCAATTCCATTCCATTCCATTCCATTCCATTCCATTCCATTCCATTCCATTCCATTCCATTCCGTTCCGTTCAACTCGGTTACATTCCATTCAATTACATTCCATTCCGTTCTACTCGGTTACATTCCATTCCATTCCATTCCATTCCATTCCAATCCATTCCATTCCATTCCATTCCGTTCTACTCGGGTACATTCCATTCCATTCCATTCCATTCCATTCCATTCCATTCCATTCCATTCCGTTCTACTTTGGTACATTCCATTCCATTCCATTCCATTCCATTCCATTCCATTCCATTCCATTCCATTCCGTTCTACTTGGGTTGATTCCATTCTATTCCATTCCATTCCATTCCATTCCATTCCATTCCATTCCATTCCATTCGATTCCATTCCATTCCATTCCATGGAAATCCATTCCATTCCATTCCATTCCATGGAATTCCATTCCATTCCATTCCATTCCATTCCATTCCATTCCATTCCATTCCATTCCATTCTACTGGTGTCCATTCCATTCCATTCCATTCCATTCCATTCCATTCCATTCCATTCCATTCCATTGCATTCCATTCCATTCCATTCCATTCCGTTCCGTTCTACTCGGTTACATTCCATTCAATTCCATTCCATTCCGTTCTACTCGGGTAGATTCCATTCCATTCCATTCCATTCCTTTCCATTCCATTGCATTCCATTGCATTGCATTGCACTCAATTCCATTCCATTCCATTCCATTCCATTCCATTCCATTCCATTCCGTTCCGTTCAACTCAGTAACATTCCATTCAATTACATTCCATTCCGTTCTACTCGGTTACATTCCATTCCATTCCATTCCATTCCATTCCAATCCATTCCATTCCATTCCATTCCGTTCTACTCGGGTACATTCCGTTCCATTCCATTCCATTCCATTCCATTACTTTCCGTTCTACTTTGGTACATTCCATTCCATTCCATTCCATTCCATTACATTCCATTCCATTACATTCCATTCCATTCCATTCCGTTCTACTCAGGTTGATTCCATTCTATTCCATTCCATTCCATTCCATTCCATTCCATTCCATGGAATTCCATTCCATTCCATTCCATTCCATTCCATTCCATTCCATTCCGTTCCATTCCATTCCATTCCATTCCATTCCGTTCCATTCCATTCCATTGAATTCCATTCCATTCCATTCCATTCCATTCCATTCCATTCCATTGAATTCCATTCCATTCCATTCCATTCCATTCCATTCCATCCCATTCCATTCCATTCCATTCCATTCCGTTCTACTCGGGTTGATTCCATTCTATTCCATTCCATTCCATTCGATCCCATTTGATTCCATTCGATTCCATTCAATTCCATTCGATTCCATTCCATTCCACTCCATTCCATTCCATTGAATTCCATTCCATTCCATTCCATTCCATTCCGTTCTACTCGGGTACATTCCGTTCCATTCCATTCCATTCCATTCCATTCCATTCCATTCCTTTCCGTTCTACTTTGGTACATTCCATTCCATTCCATTCCATTCCATTCCATTCCATTCCATTCCATTCCATTCCATTCCGTTCTACTCAGGTTGATTCCATTCTATTCCATTCCATTCCATTCCATTCCATTCCATTCCATTCCATTCCATTCGATTCCATTCCTTTCCATTCCATTGAATTCCATTCCATTCCATTCCATTCCATGGAATTCCATTCCATTCCAATTCCATTCCATTCCATTCCATTCCATTCCATTCCATTCCATTGAATTCCATTCCATTCCATTCCATTCCATTCCATTCCATTCCGTTCCATTCCATTCCATTGAATTCCATTCCATTCCATTCCATTCCATTCCATTCCATTCCATTGAATTCCATTCCATTCCATTCCATTCCATTCCATTCCATCCCATTCCATTCCATTCCATTCCATTCCATTCTACTCGGGTTGATTCCATTCTATTCCATTCCATTCCATTCGATCCCATTTGATTCCATTCGATTCCATTCAATTCCATTCGATTCCATTCCATTCCACTCCATTCCATTCCATTGAATTCCATTCCATTCCATTCCATTCCATTCCATTCCATTCCATTCCATTCCATTCCATTCCATTCCATAGAATTCCATTCCATTCCATTCCATTCCACTGAGTTCCGTTCCATTCCATTCCATTCCGTTCCGTTCCGTTCCGTTCCGTTCCGTTGCGTTCCGTTCCGTTCCGTTGTGTTCCGTTCCGTTCTACTCGGGTTGATTCCATTCTATTCCATTCCATTCCAATCCATTCCGTTCCATTCCATTGAATTCCATTCCATTCCATTCCATTCCATTGAATTCCATTCCATTCCATTCCATTCCATTGAATTCCATTCCATTCCATTCCATTCCATTGAATTCCATTCCATTCCATTCCATTCCATTCCATTCCATTCCATTCCATTCCATTCCATTCCATTCTACTGGTGTCCATTCCATTCCATTCTATTCCATTCCATTCCATTCCATTCCATTCCATTCCATTCCATTCCATAGAATTCCATTCCATTCCATTCCATTCCATTGAATTCCATTCCATTCCATTCCATTCCATTTCATTCCATTCCATTCCATTCTACTGGTGTCCATTCCATTCCATTCTATTCCATTCCATTCCATTCCATTCCATTCCATTCCTTTCCATTCCATTGCATTCCATTGCATTCCATTCCATTCCATTCCATTCCATTCCGTTCCATTCCATTCCATTCCACTCCACTCCACTCCACTCCACTCCATTCCACTCCACTCCACTCCGGTACATTCCATTCCATTCCATTCCATTCCATTCCATTCCATTCCGTGCTTCTCGGGTACATTCCGTTCCGTTCCATTCCATTCCATTCCATTCCATTCCGTTCCAGTGCACTCTACTCCACTCCACTCCACTCCACTCCACTCCGGTACATTCCATTCCATTCCATTCCATTCCATTTCCATTCCCATTCCATTTCCATTCCCGTTCCATTTCCATTCCCGTTTCTTTTCCATTCCCGTTCCATTTCCATTCCAGTTCCATTACCATTCCCGTTCCATTTCCATTCCCGATCCATTTCCATTCCCGTTCCTTTTCCATTCCCGTTCCATTTCCATTCCCGTTCCGTTACCATTCCCGTTCCATTTCCGTTCCCGTTCCGTTTCCGTTCCCGTTCCATTTCCGTTCTCGTTCCGTTTCCGTTCCCGTTCCATTTCCCTTCCCGTTCCATTTCCCTTCCCGTTCCATTTCCGTTCCCGTTCCGTTTCCGTTCCCGTTCCATTTCCGTTCTCGTTCCGTTTCCGTTCCCGTTCCATTTCCATTCCCGTTCCATTTCCGTTCCCGTTCCACTTCCATTCCCGTTCCATTTCCATTCCCTTACCATTTCCATTTCATTCCATTCCGTTCTGCTCGGGTACATTCCATTCCATTCCATTGCATTCCATTCCGTTCTGCTCCTGTCCATTCCATTCCATTCCAATCCGTTCCATTCCGTTCTACTCGGGTAGATTCCATTCCATTCCATTCCATTCCATTCCATTCCATTCCATTCCATTCCATTCCATTCTACTGGTGTCCATTCCATTCCATTCCATTCCATTCCATTCCATTCCATTCCATTCCATTGCATTCCATTCCATTCCATTCCATTCCGTTCCGTTCTACTCGGTTACATTCCATTCAATTCCATTCCATTCCGTTCTACTCGGGTAGATTCCATTCCATTCCATTCCATTCCTTTCCATTCCATTGCATTCCATTGCATTGCATTGCACTCAATTCCATTCCATTCCATTCCATTCCATTCCATTCCATTCCGTTCCGTTCAACTCAGTTACATTCCATTCAATTACATTCCATTCCGTTCTACTCGGTTACATTCCATTCCATTCCATTCCATTCCATTCCATTCCATTCCATTCCATTCCATTCCGTTCTACTCGGGTACATTCCGTTCCATTCCATTCCATTCCATTCCATTCCATTCCATTCCTTTCCGTTCTACTTTGGTACATTCCATTCCATTCCATTCCATTCCATTCCATTCCATTCCATTACATTCCATTCCATTCCATTCCGTTCTACTCAGGTTGATTCCATTCTATTCCATTCCATTCCATTCCATTCCATTCCATTCCATTCGATTCCATTCCATTCCATTCCATTGAATTCCATTCCATTCCATTCCATTCCATTCCATTCCATTCCATGGAATTCCATTCCATTCCATTCCATGGAATTCCATTCCATTCCATTCCATTCCATTCCATTCCATTGAATTCCATTCCATTCCATTCCATTCCATTCCATTGAATTCCATTCCATTCCATTCCATTCCATTGAATTCCATTCCATTCCATTCCATTCCATTCCATTCCATTCCATTCCATTCCATTCCATTCTACTGGTGTCCATTCCATTCCATTCTATTCCATTCCATTCCATTCCATTCCATTCCATTCCTTTCCATTCCATTGCATTCCATTGCATTCCATTCCATTCCATTCCATTCCATTCCATTCCATTCCATTCCATTCCACTCCACTCCACTCCACTCCACTCCACTCCATTCCACTCCACTCTACTCCGGTACATTCCATTCCATTCCATTCCAATCCATTCCATTCCATTCCGTGCTTCTCGGGTACATTCCGTTCCGTTCCATTCCATTCCATTCCATTCCATTCCGTTCCAGTGCACTCTACTCCACTCCACTCCACTCCACTCCACTCCGGTACATTCCATTCCATTCCATTCCATTCCATTTCCATTCCCATTCCATTTCCATTCCCGTTCCATTTCCATTCCCGTTTCTTTTCCATTCCCGTTCCATTTCCATTCCAGTTCCATTACCATTCCCGTTCCATTTCCATTCCCGATCCATTTCCATTCCCGTTCCTTTTCCATTCCCGTTCCATTTCCATTCCCGTTCCGTTACCATTCCCGTTCCATTTCCGTTCCCGTTCCGTTTCCGTTCCCGTTCCATTTCCGTTCTCGTTCCGTTTCCGTTCCCGTTCCATTTCCCTTCCCGTTCCATTTCCCTTCCCGTTCCATTTCCGTTCCCGTTCCGTTTCCGTTCCCGTTCCATTTCCGTTCTCGTTCCGTTTCCGTTCCCGTTCCATTTCCATTCCCGTTCCATTTCCGTTCCCGTTCCATTTCCATTCCCGTTCCATTTCCATTCCCTTTCCATTTCCATTTCATTCCATTCCGTTCTGCTCGGGTACATTCCATTCCATTCCATTGCATTCCATTCCGTTCTGCTCCTGTCCATTCCATTCCATTCCAATCCGTTCCATTCCGTTCTACTCGGGTAGATTCCATTCCATTCCATTCCATTCCATTCCATTCCATTCCATTCCATTCCATTCCATTCCATTCCATTCCATTCTACTGGTGTCCATTCCATTCCATTCCATTCCATTCCATTCCATTCCATTCCATTCCATTGCATTCCATTCCATTCCATTCCATTCCGTTCCGTTCTACTCGGTTACATTCCATTCAATTCCATTCCATTCCGTTCTACTCGGGTAGATTCCATTCCATTCCATTCCATTCCTTTCCATTCCATTGCATTCCATTGCATTGCATTGCACTCAATTCCATTCCATTCCATTCCATTCCATTCCATTCCATTCCATTCCATTCCATTCCGTTCCGTTCAACTCGGTTACATTCCATTCAATTACATTCCATTCCGTTCTACTCGGTTACATTCCATTCCATTCCATTCCATTCCATTCCAATCCATTCCATTCCATTCCATTCCGTTCTACTCGGGTACATTCCATTCCATTCCATTCCATTCCATTCCATTCCATTCCATTCCATTCCGTTCTACTTTGGTACATTCCATTCCATTCCATTCCATTCCATTCCATTCCATTCCATTCCATTCCATTCCGTTCTACTCGGGTTGATTCCATTCTATTCCATTCCATTCCATTCCATTGCATTCCATTCCATTCCATTCCATTCGATTCCATTCCATTCCATTCCATGGAAATCCATTCCATTCCATTCCATTCCATGGAATTCCATTCCATTCCATTCCATTCCATTCCATTCCATTCCATTCCATTCCATTCCATTCTACTGGTGTCCATTCCATTCCATTCCATTCCATTCCATTCCATTCCATTCCATTCCATTGCATTCCATTCCATTCCATTCCATTCCGTTCCGTTCTACTCGGTTACATTCCATTCAATTCCATTCCATTCCGTTCTACTCGGGTAGATTCCATTCCATTCCATTCCATTCCTTTCCATTCCATTGCATTCCATTGCATTGCATTGCACTCAATTCCATTCCATTCCATTCCATTCCATTCCATTCCATTCCATTCCGTTCCGTTCAACTCAGTAACATTCCATTCAATTACATTCCATTCCGTTCTACTCGGTTACATTCCATTCCATTCCATTCCATTCCATTCCAATCCATTCCATTCCATTCCATTCCGTTCTACTCGGGTACTTTCCGTTCCATTCCATTCCATTCCATTCCATTCCATTCCATTACTTTCCGTTCTACTTTGGTACATTCCATTCCATTCCATTCCATTCCATTACATTCCATTCCATTCCATTCCATTCCATTCCATTCCGTTCTACTCAGGTTGATTCCATTCTATTCCATTCCATTCCATTCCATTCCATTCCATTCCATGGAATTCCATTCCATTCCATTCCATTCCATTCCATTCCGTTCCATTCCATTCCATTCCATTCCATTCCGTTCCATTCCATTCCATTGAATTCCATTCCATTCCATTCCATTCCATTCCATTCCATTCCATTGAATTCCATTCCATTCCATTCCATTCCATTCCATTCCATCCCATTCCATTCCATTCCATTCCATTCCGTTCTACTCGGGTTGATTCCATTCTATTCCATTCCATTCCATTCGATCCCATTTGATTCCATTCGATTCCATTCAATTCCATTCGATTCCATTCCATTCCACTCCATTCCATTCCATTGAATTCCATTCCATTCCATTCCATTCCATTCCATGGAATTCCATTCCATTCCATTCCATTCCATTCCATAGAATTCCATTCCATTCCATTCCATTCCACTGAATTCCGTTCCATTCCATTCCATTCCGTTCCGTTCCGTTCCGTTCCGTTCCGTTGCGCTCCGTTCCGTTCCGTTGTGTTCCGTTCCGTTCTACTCGGGTTGATTCCATTCTATTCCATTCCATTCCAATCCATTCCGTTCCATTCCATAGAATTCCATTCCATTCCATTCCATTCCATTCCATTCCATTCCATTGAATTCCATTCCATTCCATTCCATTCCATTCCATTCCATTCCATTCCATTCCATTCCATTCCATGGAATTCCGTTCCATTCCATTCCATTCCGTTCCTTTCCGTCCCGTTCCGTTCCGTTCCGTTCCGTTGCGTTCCGTTCCGTTCTACTCGGGTTGATTCCATTCTATTCCATTCCATTCCATTCGATTCCATTCGATTCCATTCGATTCCACTCCATTCCATTCCATAGAATTCCATTCCATTCCATTCCATTCCATTGAATTCCATTCCATTCCATTCCATTCCATTGAATTCCATTCCATTCCATTCCATTCCATTGAATTCCATTCCATTCCATTCCATTCCATTCCATTCCATTCCATTCCATTCCATTCCATTCTACTGGTGTCCATTCCATTCCATTCCATTCCATTCCATTCCATTCCATTCCATTCCATTGAATTCCATTCCATTGAATTCCATTCCATTCCATTCCATTCCATTGAATTCCATTCCATTCCATTCCATTCCATTCCATTCCATTCCATTCCATTCCATTCCATTCCATTCTACTGGTGTCCATTCCATTCCATTCTATTCCATTCCATTCCATTCCATTCCATTCCATTCCTTTCCATTCCATTGCATTCCATTGCATTCCATTCCATTCCATTCCATTCCATTCCATTCCATTCCCCTCCACTCCACTCCACTCCACTCCATTGCACTCCACTCCACTCCGGTACATTCCGTTCCGTTCCATTCCATTCCATTCCATTCCATTCCGTTCCAGTGCACTCTACTCCACTCCACTCCACTCCACTCCACTCCGGTACATTCCATTCCATTCCATTCCATTCCATTCCATTCCATTTCCATTCCCATTCCATTTCCATTCCCGTTCCATTTCCATTCCCGTTTCTTTTCCATTCCCGTTCCATTTCCATTCCAGTTCCATTACCATTCCCGTTCCATTTCCATTCCCGATCCATTTCCATTCCCGTTCCTTTTCCATTCCCGTTCCATTTCCATTCCCGTTCCGTTACCATTCCCGTTCCATTTCCGTTCTCGTTCCGTTTCCGTTCCCGTTCCATTTCCCTTCCTGTTCCATTTCCGTTCCCGTTCCATTTCCATTCCTGTTCCATTTCCGTTCCCGTTCCATTTCCATTCCCGTTCTATTTCCATTCCCTTTCCATTTCCATTTCATTCCATTCCGTTCTGCTCGGGTACATTCCATTCCATTCCATTGCATTCCATTCCGTTCTGCTCCTGTCCATTCCATTCCATTCCATTCCGTTCCATTCCGTTCTACTAGGGTAGATTCCATTCCATTCCATTCCATTCCATTCCATTCCATTCCATTCCATTCCATTCCATTCCATTCCATTCCATTCTACTGGTGTCCATTCCATTCCATTCCATTCCATTCCATTCCATTCCATTCCATTGCATTCCATTCCATTGCATTCCATTCCATTCCGTTCCGTTCTACTCGGTTACATTCCATTCAATTCCATTCCATTCCGTTCTACTCGGGTAGATTCCATTCCATTCCATTCCATTCCATTCCTTTCCATTCCATTGCATTCCATTGCATTGCATTGCACTCAATTCCATTCCATTCCATTCCATTCCATTCCATTCCATTCCATTCCATTCCGTTCCGTTCAACTCGGTTACATTCCATTCAATTACATTCCATTCCGTTCTACTCGGTTACATTCCATTCCATTCCATTCCATTCCATTCCATTCCATTCCATTCCATTCCGTTCTACTCGGGTTGATTCCATTCTATTCCATTCCATTCCATTCCATTCCATTCCATTCCATTCCATTCCATTCCATTCCATTCGATTCCATTCCATTCCATTCCATTGAATTCCATTCCATTCCATTCCATTCCATGGAATTCCATTGAATTCCATTCCATTCCATTCCATTCCATTCCATTGAATTCCATTCCATTCCATTCCATTCCATTCCATTGAATTCCATTCCGTTCCATTCCATTCCATTGAATTCCATTCCATTCCATTCCATTCCATTCCATTCCATTCCATTCCATTCCATTCCATTGAATTCCATTCCATTCCATTCCATTCCATTCCATTCCATTCCATCCCATTCCATTCCATTCCATTCCATTCCGTTCTACTCGGGTTGATTCCATTCTATTCCATTCCATTCCATTCGATCCCATTTGATTCCATTCGATTCCATTCAATTCCATTCGATTCCATTCCATTCCACTCCATTCCATTCCATTGAATTCCATTCCATTCCATTCCATTCCATTCCATTCCATTCCATTCCATTCCATTCCATTCCATTGAATTCCATTCCATTCCATTCCATTCCATTCCATTGAATTCCATTCCATTCCATTGAATTCCATTCCATTCCATTCCATTCCATTCCATTCCATTCCATTCCATTCCATTCTACTGGTGTC
Organism: Gorilla gorilla gorilla; assembly: GCF_029281585.2. NCBI lineage: Eukaryota > Metazoa > Chordata > Mammalia > Primates > Hominidae > Gorilla > Gorilla gorilla. Next base: position 54,959,439 of record NC_073242.2, read on the forward strand.
CATTCCATTCCATTCCATTCCATTCCATTCCATTCCATTCCATTCCTTTCCATTCCATTGCATTCCATTGCATTCCATTCCATTCCATTCCATTCCATTCCATTCCATTCCACTCCACTCCACTCCACTCCACTCCATTCCATTCCACTCCACTCCGGTACATTCCATTCCATTCCATTCCATTCCATTCCATTCCATTTCCATTCCCATTCCATTTCCATTCCCGTTCCATTTCCATTCCCGTTTCTTTTCCATTCCCGTTCCATTTCCATTCCAGTTCCATTACCATTCCCGTTCCATTTCCATTCCCGATCCATTTCCATTCCCGTTCCATTTCCATTCCAGTTCCATTACCATTCCCGTTCCATTTCCATTCCCGATCCATTTCCATTCCCGTTCCATTTCCATTCCCGTTCCATTTCCATTCCCGTTCCATTACCATTCCCGTTCCATTTCCGTTCCCGTTCCGTTTCCGTTCCCGTTCCATTTCCGTTCTCGTTCCGTTTCCGTTCCCGTTCCATTTCCATTCCCGTTCCATTTCCTTTCCCGTTCCATTTCCATTCCCGTTCCATTTCCATTCCCTTTCCATTTCCATTTCATTCCATTCCGTTCTGCTCGGGTACATTCCATTCCATTCCATTGCATTCCATTCCGTTCTGCTCCTGTCCATTCCATTCCATTCCAATCCGTTCCATTCCGTTCTACTCGGGTAGATTCCATTCCATTCCATTCCATTCCATTCCATTCCATTCCATTCCATTCCATTCCATTCCATTCTACTGGTGTCCATTCCATTCCATTCCATTCCATTCCATTCCATTCCATTCCATTCCATTCCATTCCATTCCATTGCATTCCATTCCATTCCATTCCATTCCGTTCCGTTCTACTCGGTTACATTCCATTCAATTCCATTCCATTCCGTTCTACTCGGGTAGATTCCATTCCATTCCATTCCATTCCATTCCATTCCATTCCATTCTAGTGGTGTCCATTCCATTCCATTCCATTCCATTCCATTCCATTCCATTCCATTCCTTTCCATTCCATTGCATTCCATTGCATTCCATTCCATTCCATTCCATTCCATTCCATTCCATTCCATTCCATTCCACTCCACTCCACTCCACTCCACTCCATTCCACTCCACTCCACTCCGGTACATTCCATTCCATTCCATTCCATTCCATTCCATTCCATTCCATTCCATTCCGTTCCAGTGCTCTCTACTCCACTCCACTCCACTCCACTCCACTCCGGTACATTCCATTCCATTCCATTCCATTCCATTCCATTCCATTTCCATTCCCATTCCATTTCCATTCCCGTTCCATTTCCATTCCCGTTTCTTTTCCATTCCCGTTCCATTTCCATTCCAGTTCCATTACCATTCCCGTTCCATTTCCATTCCCGATCCATTTCCATTCCCGTTCCATTTCCATTCCCGTTCCATTTCCATTCCCGTTCCATTACCATTCCCGTTCCATTTCCGTTCCCGTTCCGTTTCCGTTCCCGTTCCATTTCCGTTCTCGTTCCGTTTCCGTTCCCGTTCCATTTCCATTCCCGTTCCATTTCCGTTCCCCTTCCATTTCCATTCCCGTTCCATTTCCATTCCCTTTCCATTTCCATTTCATTCCATTCCGTTCTGCTCGGGTACATTCCATTCCATTCCATTGCATTCCATTCCGTTCTGCTCCTGTCCATTCCATTCCATTCCAATCCGTTCCATTCCGTTCTACTCGGGTAGATTCCATTCCATTCCATTCCATTCCATTCCATTCCATTCCATTCCATTCCATTCCATTCCATTCCATTCCATTCCATTCCATTCTACTGGTGTCCATTCCATTCCATTCCATTCCATTCCATTCCATTGCATTCCATTCCATTCCGTTCCGTTCTACTCGGTTACATTCCATTCAATTCCATTCCATTCCGTTCTACTCGGGTAGATTCCATTCCATTCCATTCCATTCCTTTCCATTCCATTGCATTCCATTGCATTGCATTGCACTCAATTCCATTCCATTCCATTCCATTCCATTCCATTCCATTCCATTCCATTCCGTTCCGTTCAACTCGGTTACATTCCATTCAATTACATTCCATTCCGTTCTACTCGGTTACATTCCATTCCATTCCATTCCATTCCATTCCAATCCATTCCATTCCATTCCATTCCGTTCTACTCGGGTACATTCCGTTCCATTCCATTCCATTCCATTCCATTCCATTCCATTCCTTTCCGTTCTACTTTGGTACATTCCATTCCATTGCATTCCATTCCATTCCATTCCATTCCATTCCGTTCCGTTCTACTCGGTTACATTCCATTCAATTCCATTCCATTCCGTTCTACTCGGGTAGATTCCATTCGATTCCATTCCATTCCTTTCCATTCCATTGCATTCCATTGCATTGCATTGCACTCAATTCCATTCCATTCCATTCCATTCCATTCCATTGAATTCCATTCCATTCCATTGAATTCCATTCCATTCCATTCCATTCCATTCCATTCCATTCCATTCCATTCCATTCCATTCCATTGAATTCCTTTCCATTCCATTCCATTCCATGGAATTCCATTCCATTCCATTCCATTCCATTCCATTCCATTCCATTCCATTGAATTCCATTCCATTCCATTCCATTCCATTCCATTCCATCCCATTCCATTCCATTCCATTCCATTCCGTTCTACTCGGGTTGATTCCATTCTATTCCATTCCATTCCATTCCATTCCATTCCATTCCTTTCCATTCCATTCCATTCGATTCCATTCCATTCCATTCCATTGAATTCCATTCCATTCCATTCCATTCCATGGAATTCCATTGAATTCCATTCCATTCCATTCCATTCCATTCCATTGAATTCCATTCCATTCCATTCCATTCCATTCCATTGAATTCCATTCCGTTCCATTCCATTCCATTGAATTCCATTCCATTCCATTCCATTCCATTCCATTCCATTCCATTCCATTCCATTCCATTCCATTCCATTGAATTCCATTCCATTCCATTCCATTCCATTCCATTCCATTCCATCCCATTCCATTCCATTCCATTCCATTCCGTTCTTCTCGGGTTGATTCCATTCTATTCCATTCCATTCCATTCGATCCCATTTGATTCCATTCGATTCCATTCAATTCCATTCGATTCCATTCCATTCCACTCCATTCCATTCCATTGAATTCCATTCCATTCCATTCCATTCCATTCCATTCCATTCCATTCCATTCCATTCCATTGAATTCCATTCCATTGAATTCCATTCCATTCCATTGAATTCCATTCCATTCCATTGAATTCCATTCCATTCCATTCCATTCCATTCCATTCCATTCCATTCCATTCTACTGGTGTCCATTCCATTCCATTCCATTCCATTCCATTCCATTCCATTCCTTTCCATTCCATTGCATTCCATTGCATTCCATTCCATTCCATTCCATTCCATTCCATTCCATTCCATTCCACTCCACTCCACTCCACTCCACTCCATTCCACTCCACTCCACTCCGGTACATTCCATTCCATTCCATTCCATTCCATTCCATTCCATTTCCATTCCCATTCCATTTCCATTCCCGTTAAATTTCCATTCCCGTTTCTTTTCCATTCCCGTTCCATTTCCATTCCAGTTCCATTACCATTCCCGTTCCATTTCCATTACCGATCCATTTCCATTCCCGTTCCATTTCCATTCCAGTTCCATTACCATTCCCGTTCCATTTCCATTCCCGATCCATTTCCATTCCCGTTCCATTTCCATTCCCGTTCCATTTCCATTCCCGTTCCATTACCATTCCCGTTCCATTTCCGTTCCCGTTCCGTTTCCGTTCCCGTTCCATTTCCGTTCTCGTTCCGTTTCCGTTCCCGTTCCATTTCCATTCCCGTTCCATTTCCGTTCCCGTTCCATTTCCATTCCCGTTCCATTTCCATTCCCTTTCCATTTCCATTTCATTCCATTCCGTTCTGCTCGGGTACATTCCATTCCATTCCATTGCATTCCATTCCGTTCTGCTCCTGTCCATTCCATTCCATTCCAATCCGTTCCATTCCGTTCTACTCGGGTAGATTCCATTCCATTCCATTCCATTCCATTCCATTCCATTCCATTCCATTCCATTCCATTCTACTGGTGTCCATTCCATTCCATTCCATTCCATTCCATTCCATTCCATTCCATTGCATTCCATTCCATTCCATTCCATTCCGTTCCGTTCTACTCGGTTACATTCCATTCAATTCCATTCCATTCCGTTCTACTCGGGTAGATTCCATTCCATTCCATTCCATTCCTTTCCATTCCATTGCATTCCATTGCATTGCATTGCACTCAATTCCATTCCATTCCATTCCATTCCATTCCATTCCGTTCCGTTCAACTCGGTTACATTCCATTCAATTACATTCCATTCCGTTCTACTCGGTTACATTCCATTCCATTCCATTCCATTCCATTCCATTCCAATCAATTCCATTCCATTCCATTCCGTTCTACTCGGGTACATTCCATTCCATTCCATTCCATTCCATTCCATTCCATTCCATTCCATTCCGTTCTACTTTGGTACATTCCATTCCATTCGATTCCATTCCATTCCATTCCATTACATTCCATTCCATTCCATTCCGTTCTATTCAGGTTGATTCCATTCTATTCCATTCCATTCCATTCCATTCCATTCCATTCCATTCCATTCCATTCGATTCCATTCCATTCCATTCCATTGAATTCCATTCCATTCCATTCCATTCCATTCCATTCCATTCCATTCCATTCCATTCCATTCCATTCCATTCCATTCCATTGAATTCCATTCCATTCCATTCCATTCCATTCCATTCCATTGAATTCCATTCCGTTCCATTCCATTCCATTGAATTCCATTCCATTCCATTCCATTCCATTGCATTCCATTCCATTGAATTCCATTCCATTCCATTCCATTCCATTCCATTCCATCCCATTCCATTCCATTCCATTCCATTCCGTTCTACTCGGGTTGATTCCATTCTATTCCATTCCATTCCATTCGATCCCATTTGATTCCATTCGATTCCATTCAATTCCATTCGATTCCATTCCATTCCACTCCATTCCATTCCATTGAATTCCATTCCATTCCATTCCATTCCATTCCATTCCATTCCATTCCATGGAATTACATTCCATTCCATTCCATTCCATTCCATAGAATTCCATTCCATTCCATTCCATTCCACTGAATTCCGTTCCATTCCATTCCATTCCGTTCCGTTCCGTTCCGTTCCGTTCCGTTCCGTTGCGTTCCGTTCCATTCCGTTGTGTTCCGTTCCGTTCTACTCGGGTTGATTCCATTCTATTCCATTCCATTCCAATCCATTCCGTTCCATTCCATTGAATTCCATTCCATTCCATTCCATTCCATGGAATTCCATTGAATTCCACTGCATTCCATTCCATTCCATTCCATTCCATTCCATTGAATTCCATTCCATTCCATTCCATTCCATGGAATTCCGTTCCATTCCATTCCATTCCGTTCCTTTCCGTCCCGTTCCGTTCCGTTCCGTTCCGTTGCGTTCCGTTCCGTTCTACTCGGGTTGATTCCATTCTATTCCATTCCATTCCATTCGATTCCATTCGATTCCATTCGATTCCACTCCATTCCATTCCATAGAATTCCATTCCATTCCATTCCATTCCATTGAATTCCATTCCATTCCATTCCATTCCATAGAATTCCATTCCATTCCATTCCATTCCATTGAATTCCATTCCATTCCATTCCATTCCATTCCATTCCATTCCATTCCATTCCATTCTATTCCATTCTACTGGTGTCCATTCCATTCCATTCCATTCCATTCCATTCCATTCCATTCCATTCCATTCCTTTCCATTCCATTGCATTCCATTGCATTCCATTCCATTCCATTCCATTCCATTCCATTCCATTCCACTCCACTCCACTCCACTCCACTCCACTCCATTCCACTCCACTCCACTCCGGTACATTCCATTCCATTCCATTCCATTCCATTCCATTCCATTCCGTGCTTCTCGGGTACATTCCGTTCCGTTCCATTCCATTCCATTCCATTCCATTCCGTTCCAGTGCACTCTACTCCACTCCACTCCACTCCACTCCACTCCGGTACATTCCATTCCATTCCATTCCATTCCATTCCATTCCATTTCCATTCCCATTCCATTTCCATTCCCGTTCCATTTCCATTCCCGTTTCTTTTCCATTCCCGATCCATTTCCATTCCAGTTCCATTACCATTCCCGTTCCATTTCCATTCCCGATCCATTTCCATTCCCGTTCCTTTTCCATTCCCGTTCCATTTCCATTCCCGTTCCGTTACCATTCCCGTTCCATTTCCGTTCCCGTTCCGTTTCCGTTCCCGTTCCATTTCCGTTCTCGTTCCGTTTCCGTTCCCGTTCCATTTCCATTCCCGTTCCATTTCCGTTCCCGTTCCATTTCCATTCCCGTTCCATTTCCGTTCCCGTTCCATTTCCATTCCCGTTCTATTTCCATTCCCTTTCCATTTCCTTTTCATTCCATTCCGTTCTGCTCGGGTACATTCCATTCCATTCCATTGCATTCCATTCCGTTCTGCTCCTGTCCATTCCATTCCATTCCATTCCGTTCCATTCCGTTCTACTCGGGTAGATTCCATTCCATTCCATTCCATTCCATTCCATTCCATTCCATTCCATTCCATTCCATTCTACTGGTGTCCATTCCATTCCATTCCATTCCATTCCATTCCATTCCATTCCATTGCATTCCATTCCATTCCATTCCATTCCATTCCGTTCCGTTCTACTCGGTTACATTCCATTCAATTCCATTCCATTCCGTTCTACTCGGGTAGATTCCATTCCATTCCATTCCATTCCATTCCTTTCCATTCCATTGCATTCCATTGCATTGCATTGCACTCAATTCCATTCCATTCCATTCCATTCCATTCCATTCCATTCCATTCCATTCCATTCCATTCCGTTCCGTTCAACTCGGTTACATTCCATTCAATTACATTCCATTCCGTTCTACTCGGTTACATTCCATTCCATTCCATTCCATTCCATTCCAATCCATTCCATTCCATTCCATTCCGTTCTACTCGGGTACATTCCATTCCATTCCATTCCATTCCATTCCATTCCATTCCATTCCATTCCATTCCGTTCTACTCGGGTTGATTCCATTCTATTCCATTCCATTCCATTCCATTCCATTCCATTCCATTCCATTCCATTCCATTCGATTCCATTCCATTCCATTCCATTGAATTCCATTCCATTCCATTCCATTCCATGGAATTCCATTCCATTCCATTCCATTCCATTCCATTCCATTCCATGGAATTCCATTCCATTCCATTCCATTCCATTCCATTCCATTCCATGGAATTCCATTCCATTCCATTCCATTCCATTCCATTCCATTCCATTCCTTTCCATTCCATTGCATTCCATTGCATTCCATTCCATTCCATTCCAGTCCATTCCATTCCATTCCACTCCACTCCACTCCACTCCACTCCATTCCACTCCACTCCACTCCGGTACATTCCATTCCATTCCATTCCATTCCATTCCATTCCATTTCCATTCCCATTCCATTTCCATTCCCGTTCCATTTCCATTCCCGTTTCTTTTCCATTCCCGTTCCATTTCCATTCCAGTTCCATTACCATTCCCGTTCCATTTCCATTCCCGATCCATTTCCATTCCCGTTCCATTTCCATTCCAGTTCCATTACCATTCCCGTTCCATTTCCATTCCCGATCCATTTCCATTCCCGTTCCATTTCCATTCCCGTTCCATTTCCTTTCCCGTTCCATTACCATTCCCGTTCCATTTCCGTTCCCGTTCCGTTTCCGTTCCCGTTCCATTTCCGTTCTCGTTCCGTTTCCGTTCCCGTTCCATTTCCATTCCCGTTCCATTTCCGTTCCCGTTCCATTTCCATTCCCGTTCCATTTCCATTCCCTTTCCATTTCCATTTCATTCCATTCCGTTCTGCTCGGGTACATTCCTTTCCATTCCATTGCATTCCATTCCGTTCTGCTCCTGTCCATTCCATTCCATTCCAATCCGTTCCATTCCGTTCTACTCGGGTAGATTCCATTCCATTCCATTCCATTCCATTCCATTCCATTCCATTCCATTCCATTCCATTCTACTGGTGTCCATTCCATTCCATTCCATTCCATTCCATTCCATTCCATTCCATTCCATTCCATTCCATTGCATTCCATTCCATTCCATTCCATTCCGTTCCGTTCTACTCGGTTACATTCCATTCAATTCCATTCCATTCCGTTCTACTCGGGTAGATTTCATTCCATTCCATTCCATTCCTTTCCATTCCATTGCATTCCATTGCATTGCATTGCACTCAATTCCATTCCATTCCATTCCATTCCATTCCATTCCATTCCATTCCATTCCATTCCGTTCCGTTCAACTCGGTTACATTCCATTCAATTACATTCCATTCCATTCCATTCCATTCCGTTCCGTTCAACTCGGTTACATTCCATTCAATTACATTCCATTCCGTTCTACTCGGTTACATTCCATTCCATTCCATTCCATTCCATTCCAATCTATTCCATTCCATTGAATTCCATTCCATTCCATTCCATTCCATTCCATTCCATTCCATTCCATTCCATTCTACTGGTGTCCATTCCATTCCATTCCATTCCATTCCATTCCATTCCATTCCTTTCCATTCCATTGCATTCCATTGCATTCCATTCCATTCCATTCCATTCCATTCCATTCCATTCCACTCCACTCCACTCCACTCCACTCCATTCCACTCCACTCCACTCCGGTACATTCCATTCCATTCCATTCCATTCCATTCCATTCCATTCCATTCCATTCCATTCCATTCCGTGCTTCTCGGGTACATTCCGTTCCGTTCCATTCCATTCCATTCCATTCCATTCCGTTCCAGTGCACTCTACTCCACTCCACTCCACTCCACTCCACTCCGGTACATTCCATTCCATTCCATTCCATTCCATTCCATTCCATTCCATTTCCATTCCCATTCCATTTCCATTCCCGTTCCATTTCCATTCCCGTTTCTTTTCCATTCCCGTTCCATTTCCATTCCAGTTCCATTACCATTCCCGTTCCATTTCCATTCCCGATCCATTTCCATTCCCGTTCCATTTCCATTCCCGTTCCATTTCCATTCCCGTTCCATTACCATTCCCGTTCCATTTCCGTTCCCGTTCCGTTTCCGTTCCCGTTCCATTTCCGTTCTCGTTCCGTTTCCGTTCCCGTTCCATTTCCATTCCCGTTCCATTTCCGTTCCCGTTCCATTTCCATTCCCGTTCCATTTCCATTCCCTTTCCATTTCCATTTCATTCCATTCCGTTCTGCTCGGTTACATTCCATTCCATTCCATTGCATTCCATTCCGTTCTGCTCCTGTCCATTCCATTCCATTCCAATCCGTTCCATTCCGTTCTACTCGGGTAGATTCCATTCCATTCCATTCCATTCCATTCCATTCCATTCCATTCCATTCCATTCTACTGGTGTCCATTCCATTCCATTCCATTCCATTCCATTCCATTCCATTCCATTCCATTGCATTCCATTCCATTCCATTCCATTCCGTTCCGTTCTACTCGGTTACATTCCATTCAATTCCATTCCATTCCGTTCTACTCGGGTAGATTCCATTCCATTCCATTCCATTCCTTTCCATTCCATTGCATTCCATTGCATTGCATTGCACTCAATTCCATTCCATTCCATTCCATTCCATTCCATTCCATTCCATTCCATTCCGTTCCGTTCAACTCAGTTACATTCCATTCAATTACATTCCATTCCGTTCTACTCGGTTACATTCCATTCCATTCCATTCCATTCCATTCCAATCCATTCCATTCCATTCCATTCCGTTCTACTCGGGTACATTCCGTTCCATTCCATTCCATTCCATTCCATTCCATTCCATTCCTTTCCGTTCTACTTTGGTACATTCCATTCCATTCCATTCCATTCCATTCCATTCCATTCCATTACATTCCATTCCATTCCATTCCGTTCTACTCAGGTTGATTCCATTCTATTCCATTCCATTCCATTCCATTCCATTCCATTCCATTCCATTCGATTCCATTCCTTTCCATTCCATTGAATTCCATTCCATTCCATTCCATTCCATGGAATTCCATTCCATTCCATTCCATTCCATTCCATTCCATTCCATTCCATTCCATTGAATTCCATTCTATTCCATTCCATTCCATTCCATTCCATTCCATCCCATTCCATTCCATTCCATTCCATTCCATTCTACTCGGGTTGATTCCATTCTATTCCATTCCATTCCATTCGATCCCATTTGATTCCATTCGATTCCATTCAATTCTATTCGATTCCATTCCATTCCACTCCATTCCATTCCATTGAATTCCATTCCATTCCATTCCATTCCATTCCATTCCATTCCATTCCATGGAATTCCATTCCATTCCATTCCATTCCATTCCATAGAATTCCATTCCATTCCATTCCATTCCACTGAGTTCCGTTCCATTCCATTCCATTCCGTTCCGTTCCGTTCCGTTCCGTTCCGTTGCGTTCCGTTCCGTTCCGTTGTGTTCCGTTCCGTTCTACTCGGGTTGATTCCATTCTATTCCATTCCATTCCAATCCATTCCGTTCCATTCCATTGAATTCCATTCCATTCCATTCCATTCCATTCTACTGGTGTCCATTCCATTCCATTCCATTCCATTCCATTCCATTCCAATCCATTCCATTCCATTCCATTCCGTTCTACTCGGGTACATTCCATTCCATTCCATTCCATTCCATTCCATTCCATTCCATTCCATTCCATTCCGTTCTACTCGGGTTGATTCCATTCTATTCCATTCCATTCCATTCCATTCCATTCCATTCCATTCCATGGAATTCCATTCCATTCCATTCCATTCCATTCCATTCCATTCCATGGAATTCCATTCCATTCCATTCCATTCCATTCCATTCCATTCCATTCCTTTCCATTCCATTGCATTCCATTGCATTCCATTCCATTCCATTCCAGTCCATTCCATTCCATTCCACTCCACTCCACTCCACTCCACTCCATTCCACTCCACTCCACTCCGGTACATTCCATTCCATTCCATTCCATTCCATTCCATTCCATTTCCATTCCCATTCCATTTCCATTCCCGTTCCATTTCCATTCCCGTTTCTTTTCCATTCCCGTTCCATTTCCATTCCAGTTCCATTACCATTCCCGTTCCATTTCCATTCCCGATCCATTTCCATTCCCGTTCCATTTCCATTCCAGTTCCATTACCATTCCCGTTCCATTTCCATTCCCGATCCATTTCCATTCCCGTTCCATTTCCATTCCCGTTCCATTTCCTTTCCCGTTCCATTACCATTCCCGTTCCATTTCCGTTCCCGTTCCGTTTCCGTTCCCGTTCCATTTCCGTTCTCGTTCCGTTTCCGTTCCCGTTCCATTTCCATTCCCGTTCCATTTCCGTTCCCGTTCCATTTCCATTCCCGTTCCATTTCCATTCCCTTTCCATTTCCATTTCATTCCATTCCGTTCTGCTCGGGTACATTCCTTTCCATTCCATTGCATTCCATTCCGTTCTGCTCCTGTCCATTCCATTCCATTCCAATCCGTTCCATTCCGTTCTACTCGGGTAGATTCCATTCCATTCCATTCCATTCCATTCCATTCCATTCCATTCCATTCCATTCCATTCCATTCTACTGGTGTCCATTCCATTCCATTCCATTCCATTCCATTCCATTCCATTCCATTCCATTCCATTCCATTGCATTCCATTCCATTCCATTCCATTCCGTTCCGTTCTACTCGGTTACATTCCATTCAATTCCATTCCATTCCGTTCTACTCGGGTAGATTTCATTCCATTCCATTCCATTCCTTTCCATTCCATTGCATTCCATTGCATTGCATTGCACTCAATTCCATTCCATTCCATTCCATTCCATTCCATTCCATTCCATTCCATTCCATTCCGTTCCGTTCAACTCGGTTACATTCCATTCAATTACATTCCATTCCATTCCATTCCATTCCGTTCCGTTCAACTCGGTTACATTCCATTCAATTACATTCCATTCCGTTCTACTCGGTTACATTCCATTCCATTCCATTCCATTCCATTCCAATCTATTCCATTCCATTGAATTCCATTCCATTCCATTCCATTCCATTCCATTCCATTCCATTCCATTCCATTCTACTGGTGTCCATTCCATTCCATTCCATTCCATTCCATTCCATTCCATTCCTTTCCATTCCATTGCATTCCATTGCATTCCATTCCATTCCATTCCATTCCATTCCATTCCATTCCACTCCACTCCACTCCACTCCACTCCATTCCACTCCACTCCACTCCGGTACATTCCATTCCATTCCATTCCATTCCATTCCATTCCATTCCATTCCATTCCATTCCGTGCTTCTCGGGTACATTCCGTTCCGTTCCATTCCATTCCATTCCATTCCATTCCGTTCCAGTGCACTCTACTCCACTCCACTCCACTCCACTCCACTCCGGTACATTCCATTCCATTCCATTCCATTCCATTCCATTCCATTCCATTTCCATTCCCATTCCATTTCCATTCCCGTTCCATTTCCATTCCCGTTTCTTTTCCATTCCCGTTCCATTTCCATTCCAGTTCCATTACCATTCCCGTTCCATTTCCATTCCCGATCCATTTCCATTCCCGTTCCATTTCCATTCCCGTTCCATTTCCATTCCCGTTCCATTACCATTCCCGTTCCATTTCCGTTCCCGTTCCGTTTCCGTTCCCGTTCCATTTCCGTTCTCGTTCCGTTTCCGTTCCCGTTCCATTTCCATTCCCGTTCCATTTCCGTTCCCGTTCCATTTCCATTCCCGTTCCATTTCCATTCCCTTTCCATTTCCATTTCATTCCATTCCGTTCTGCTCGGTTACATTCCATTCCATTCCATTGCATTCCATTCCGTTCTGCTCCTGTCCATTCCATTCCATTCCAATCCGTTCCATTCCGTTCTACTCGGGTAGATTCCATTCCATTCCATTCCATTCCATTCCATTCCATTCCATTCCATTCCATTCTACTGGTGTCCATTCCATTCCATTCCATTCCATTCCATTCCATTCCATTCCATTCCATTGCATTGCATTGCACTCAATTCCATTCCATTCCATTCCATTCCATTCCATTCCATTCCATTCCATTCCGTTCCGTTCAACTCAGTTACATTCCATTCAATTACATTCCATTCCGTTCTACTCGGTTACATTCCATTCCATTCCATTCCATTCCATTCCAATCCATTCCATTCCATTCCATTCCGTTCTACTCGGGTACATTCCGTTCCATTCCATTCCATTCCATTCCATTCCATTCCATTCCTTTCCGTTCTACTTTGGTACATTCCATTCCATTCCATTCCATTCCATTCCATTCCATTCCATTACATTCCATTCCATTCCATTCCGTTCTACTCAGGTTGATTCCATTCTATTCCATTCCATTCCATTCCATTCCATTCCATTCCATTCCATTCGATTCCATTCCTTTCCATTCCATTGAATTCCATTCCATTCCATTCCATTCCATGGAATTCCATTCCATTCCATTCCATTCCATTCCATTCCATTCCATTCCATTCCATTGAATTCCATTCCATTCCATTCCATTCCATTCCATTCCATTCCATCCCATTCCATTCCATTCCATTCCATTCCATTCTACTCGGGTTGATTCCATTCTATTCCATTCCATTCCATTCGATCCCATTTGATTCCATTCGATTCCATTCAATTCTATTCGATTCCATTCCATTCCACTCCATTCCATTCCATTGAATTCCATTCCATTCCATTCCATTCCATTCCATTCCATTCCATTCCATGGAATTCCATTCCATTCCATTCCATTCCATTCCATAGAATTCCATTCCATTCCATTCCATTCCACTGAGTTCCGTTCCATTCCATTCCATTCCGTTCCGTTCCGTTCCGTTCCGTTCCGTTGCGTTCCGTTCCGTTCCGTTGTGTTCCGTTCCGTTCTACTCGGGTTGATTCCATTCTATTCCATTCCATTCCAATCCATTCCGTTCCATTCCATTGAATTCCATTCCATTCCATTCCATTCCATTCTACTGGTGTCCATTCCATTCCATTCCATTCCATTCCATTCCATTCCATTCCATTCCTTTCCATTCCATTGCATTCCATTGCATTCCATTCCATTCCATTCCATTCCATTCCATTCCATTCCACTCCACTCCACTCCACTCCACTCCATTCCACTCCACTCCACTCCGGTACATTCCATTCCATTCCATTCCATTCCATTCCATTCCATTCCATTCCATTCCGTGCTTCTCGGGTACATTCCGTTCCGTTCCATTCCATTCCATTCCATTCCATTCCGTTCCAGTGCTCTCTACTCCACTCCACTCCACTCCACTCCACTCCGGTACATTCCATTCCATTCCATTCCATTCCATTCCATTCCATTTCCATTCCCATTCCATTTCCATTCCCGTTCCATTTCCATTCCCGTTTCTTTTCCATTCCCGTTCCATTTCCATTCCCGTTCCATTACCATTCCCTTTCCATTTCCATTCCCGATCCATTTCCATTCCCGTTCCATTTCCATTCCCGTTCCATTTCCATTCCCGTTCCATTACCATTCCCGTTCCATTTCCGTTCCCGTTCCGTTTCCGTTCCCGTTCCATTTGCGTTCTCGTTCCGTTTCCGTTCCCGTTCCATTTCCATTCCCGTTCCATTTCCGTTCCCGTTCCATTTCCATTCCCGTTCCATTTCCATTCCCTTTCCATTTCCATTTCATTCCATTCCGTTCTGCTCGGTTACATTCCATTCCATTCCATTGCATTCCATTCCGTTCTGCTCCTGTCCATTCCATTCCATTCCAATCCGTTCCATTCCGTTCTACTCGGGTAGATTCCATTCCATTCCATTCCATTCCATTCCTTTCCATTCCATTCCATTCCATTCTACTGGTGTCCATTCCATTCCATTCCATTCCATTCCATTCCATTCCATTCCATTCCATTCCATTGCATTCCATTCCATTCCATTCCATTCCGTTCCGTTCTACTCGGTTAAATTCCATTCAATTCCATTCCATTCCGTTCTACTCGGGTAGATTCCATTCCATTCCATTCCATTCCTTTCCATTCCATTGCATTCCATTGCATTGCATTGCACTCAATTCCATTCCATTCCATTCCATTCCATTCCATTCCATTCCATTCCGTTCCGTTCAACTCAGTTACATTCCATTCAATTACATTCCATTCCGTTCTACTCGGTTACATTCCATTCCATTCCATTCCATTCCATTCCATTCCAATCCATTCCATTCCATTCCATTCCGTTCTACTCGGGTACATTCCGTTCCATTCCATTCCATTCCATTCCATTCCATTCCATTCCTTTCCGTTCTACTTTGGTACATTCCATTCCATTCCATTCCATTCCATTCCATTCCATTCCATTCCATTACATTCCATTCCATTCCATTCCGTTCTACTCAGGTTGATTCCATTCTATTCCATTCCATTCCATTCCATTCCATTCCATTCCATTCCATTCCATTCCATTCCTTTCCATTCCATTGAATTCCATTCCATTCCATTCCATTCCATGGAATTCCATTCCATTCCATTCCATTCCATTCCATTCCATTCCATTCCATTCCATTCCATTCCATTGAATTCCATTCCATTCCATTCCATTCCATTCCATTCCATTCCATCCCATTCCATTCCATTCCATTCCATTCCATTCTACTCGGGTTGATTCCATTCTATTCCATTCCATTCCATTCGATCCCATTTGATTCCATTCGATTCCATTCAATTCCATTCGATTCCATTCCATTCCACTCCATTCCATTCCATTGAATTCCATTCCATTCCATTCCATTCCATTCCATTCCATTCCATGGAATTCCATTCCATTCCATTCCATAGAATTCCATTCCATTCCATTCCATTCCACTGAGTTCCGTTCCATTCCATTCCATTCCGTTCCGTTCCGTTCCGTTCCGTTCCGTTGCGTTCCGTTCCGTTCCGTTGTGTTCCGTTCCGTTCTACTCGGGTTGATTCCATTCTATTCCATTCCATTCCAATCCATTCCGTTCCATTCCATTGAATTCCATTCCATTCCATTCCATTCCATTGAATTCCATTCCATTCCATTCCATTCCATTGAATTCCATTCCATTCCATTCCATTCCATTGAATTCCATTCCATTCCATTCCATTCCATTCCATTCCATTCCATTCCATTCCATTCCATTCTACTGGTGTCCATTCCATTCCATTCTATTCCATTCCATTCCATTCCATTCCATTCCATTCCATTCCATTCCATTCCATTCCATTGAATTCCATTCCATTCCATTCCATTCCATGGAATTCCATTCCATTCCATTCCATTCCATTCCATTCCATTCCATTCCATTCTACTGGTGTCCATTCCATTCCATTCTATTCCATTCCATTCCATTCCATTCCATTCCATTCCATTCCATTCCATTCCATTCCATTCCATTCCTCTCCACTCCACTCCACTCCACTCCATTCCACTCCACTCCACTCCGGTACATTCCATTCCATTCCATTCCATTCCATTCCATTCCATTCCGTGCTTCTCGGGTACATTCCGTTCCGTTCCATTCCATTCCATTCCATTCCATTCCGTTCCAGTGCACTCTACTCCACTCCACTCCACTCCACTCCACTCCGGTACATTCCATTCCATTCCATTCCATTCCATTTCCATTCCCATTCCATTTCCATTCCCGTTCCATTTCCATTCCCGTTTCTTTTCCATTCCCGTTCCATTTCCATTCCAGTTCCATTACCATTCCCGTTCCATTTCCATTCCCGATCCATTTCCATTCCCGTTCCTTTTCCATTCCCGTTCCATTTCCATTCCCGTTCCGTTACCATTCCCGTTCCATTTCCGTTCCCGTTCCGTTTCCGTTCCCGTTCCATTTCCGTTCTCGTTCCGTTTCCGTTCCCGTTCCATTTCCCTTCCCGTTCCATTTCCCTTCCCGTTCCATTTCCGTTCCCGTTCCGTTTCCATTCCCGTTCCATTTCCATTACCTTTCCATTTCCATTTCATTCCATTCCGTTCTGCTCGGGTACATTCCATTCCATTCCATTGCATTCCATTCCGTTCTGCTCCTGTCCATTCCATTCCATTCCAATCCGTTCCATTCCGTTCTACTCGGGTAGATTCCATTCCATTCCATTCCATTCCATTCCATTCCATTCCATTCCATTCCATTCCATTCTACTGGTGTCCATTCCATTCCATTCCATTCCATTCCATTCCATTCCATTCCATTGCATTCCATTCCATTCCATTCCATTCCGTTCCGTTCTACTCGGTTACATTCCATTCAATTCCATTCCATTCCGTTCTACTCGGGTAGATTCCATTCCATTCCATTCCATTCCTTTCCATTCCATTGCATTCCATTGCATTGCATTGCACTCAATTCCATTCCATTCCATTCCATTCCATTCCATTCCATTCCATTCCATTCCATTCCGTTCCGTTCAACTCAGTTACATTCCATTCAATTACATTCCATTCCGTTCTACTCGGTTACATTCCATTCCATTCCATTCCATTCCATTCCAATCCATTCCATTCCATTCCATTCCGTTCTACTCGGGTACATTCCGTTCCATTCCATTCCATTCCATTCCATTCCATTCCATTCCATTCCTTTCCGTTCTACTTTGGTACATTCCATTCCATTCCATTCCATTCCATTCCATTCCATTCCATTACATTCCATTCCATTCCATTCCGTTCTACTCAGGTTGATTCCATTCTATTCCATTCCATTCCATTCCATTCCATTCCATTCCATTCCATTCGATTCCATTCCATTCCATTCCATTGAATTCCATTCCATTCCATTCCATTCCATGGAATTCCATTCCATTCCATTCCATTCCATTCCATTCCATTCCATTCCATTGAATTCCATTCCATTCCATTCCATTCCATTCCATTCCATTCCATTCCATTCCGTTCCATTCCATTCCATTGAATTCCATTCCATTCCATTCCATTCCATTCCATTCCATCCCATTGAATTCCATTCCATTCCATTCCATTCCATTCCATTCCATCCCATTCCATTCCATTCCATTCCATTCCGTTCTACTCGGGTTGATTCCATTCTATTCCATTCCATTCCATTCGATCCCATTTGATTCCATTCGATTCCATTCAATTCCATTCGATTCCATTCCATTCCACTCCATTCCATTCCATTGAATTCCATTCCATTCCATTCCATTCCATTCCATTCCATTCCATTCCATTCCATGGAATTCCATTCCATTCCATTCCAATCCATTCCATTCCATTCCATTCCGTTCTACTCGGGTACATTCCGTTCCATTCCATTCCATTCCATTCCATTCCATTCCATTCCTTTCCGTTCTACTTTGGTACATTCCATTCCATTCCATTCCATTCCATTCCATTACATTCCATTACATTCCATTCCATTCCATTCCGTTCTACTCAGGTTGATTCCATTCTATTCCATTCCATTCCATTCCATTCCATTCCATTCCATTCCATTCCATTCGATTCCATTCCTTTCCATTCCATTGAATTCCATTCCATTCCATTCCATTCCATTCCATTCCATTCCATTCCAATTCCATTCCATTCCATTCCATTCCATTCCATTCCATTCCATTCCATTCCATTGAATTCCATTCCATTCCATTCCATTCCATTCCATTCCATTCCGTTCCATTCCATTCCATTGAATTCCATTCCATTCCATTCCATTCCATTCCATTCCATTCCATTGAATTCCATTCCATTCCATTCCATTCCATTCCATTCCATCCCATTCCATTCCATTCCATTCCATTCCATTCTACTCGGGTTGATTCCATTCTACTCCATTCCATTCCATTCGATCCCATTTGATTCCATTCGATTCCATTCAATTCCATTCGATTCCATTCCATTCCACTCCATCCCATTCCATTGAATTCCATTCCATTCCATTCCATTCCATTCCATTCCATTCCATTCCATTCCATTCCATTCCATAGAATTCCATTCCATTCCATTCCATTCCACTGAGTTCCGTTCCATTCCATTCCATTCCGTTCCGTTCCGTTCCGTTCCGTTCCGTTGCGTTCCGTTCCGTTCCGTTGTGTTCCGTTCCGTTCTACTCGGGTTGATTCCATTCTATTCCATTCCATTCCAATCCATTCCGTTCCATTCCATTGAATTCCATTCCATTCCATTCCATTCCATTGAATTCCATTCCATTCCATTCCATTCCATTGAATTCCATTCCATTCCATTCCGTTCTACTCAGGTTGATTCCATTCTATTCCATTCCATTCCATTCCATTCCATTCCATTCCATTCCATTCCATTCCATTCGATTCCATTCCTTTCCATTCCATTGAATTCCATTCCATTCCATTCCATTCCATGGAATTCCATTCCATTCCAATTCCATTCCATTCCATTCCATTCCATTCCATTCCATTCCATTCCATTCCATTGAATTCCATTCCATTCCATTCCATTCCATTCCATTCCATTCCGTTCCATTCCATTCCATTGAATTCCATTCCATTCCATTCCATTCCATTCCATTCCATTCCATTGAATTCCATTCCATTCCATTCCATTCCATTCCATTCCATCCCATTCCATTCCATTCCATTCCATTCCATTCCATTCTACTCGGGTTGATTCCATTCTACTCCATTCCATTCCATTCGATCCCATTTGATTCCATTCGATTCCATTCAATTCCATTCGATTCCATTCCATTCCACTCCATCCCATTCCATTGAATTCCATTCCATTCCATTCCATTCCATTCCATTCCATTCCATTCCATTCCATTCCATAGAATTCCATTCCATTCCATTCCATTCCACTGAGTTCCGTTCCATTCCATTCCATTCCGTTCCGTTCCGTTCCGTTCCGTTCCGTTGCGTTCCGTTCCGTTCCGTTGTGTTCCGTTCCGTTCTACTCGGGTTGATTCCATTCTATTCCATTCCATTCCAATCCATTCCGTTCCATTCCATTGAATTCCATTCCATTCCATTCCATTCCATTGAATTCCATTCCATTCCATTCCATTCCATTGAATTCCATTCCATTCCATTCCATTCCATTGAATTCCATTCCATTCCATTCCATTCCATTCCATTCCATTCCATTCCATTCCATTCCATTCTACTGGTGTCCATTCCATTCCATTCTATTCCATTCCATTCCATTCCATTCCATTCCATTCCATTCCATTCCATTCCATTCCATTCCATTGAATTCCATTCCATTCCATTCCATTCCATTGAATTCCATTCCATTCCATTCCATTCCATTTCATTCCATTCCATTCCATTCTACTGGTGTCCATTCCATTCCATTCTATTCCATTCCATTCCATTCCATTCCATTCCATTCCTTTCCATTCCATTGCATTCCATTGCATTCCATTCCATTCCATTCCATTCCATTCCGTTCCATTCCATTCCATTCCACTCCACTCCACTCCACTCCACTCCATTCCACTCCACTCCACTCCGGTACATTCCATTCCATTCCATTCCATTCCATTCCATTCCATTCCGTGCTTCTCGGGTACATTCCGTTCCGTTCCATTCCATTCCATTCCATTCCATTCCGTTCCAGTGCACTCTACTCCACTCCACTCCACTCCACTCCACTCCGGTACATTCCATTCCATTCCATTCCATTCCATTTCCATTCCCATTCCATTTCCATTCCCGTTCCATTTCCATTCCCGTTTCTTTTCCATTCCCGTTCCATTTCCATTCCAGTTCCATTACCATTCCCGTTCCATTTCCATTCCCGATCCATTTCCATTCCCGTTCCTTTTCCATTCCCGTTCCATTTCCATTCCCGTTCCGTTACCATTCCCGTTCCATTTCCGTTCCCGTTCCGTTTCCGTTCCCGTTCCATTTCCGTTCTCGTTCCGTTTCCGTTCCCGTTCCATTTCCCTTCCCGTTCCATTTCCCTTCCCGTTCCATTTCCGTTCCCGTTCCGTTTCCGTTCCCGTTCCATTTCCGTTCTCGTTCCGTTTCCGTTCCCGTTCCATTTCCATTCCCGTTCCATTTCCGTTCCCGTTCCATTTCCATTCCCGTTCCATTTCCATTCCCTTACCATTTCCATTTCATTCCATTCCGTTCTGCTCGGGTACATTCCATTCCATTCCATTGCATTCCATTCCGTTCTGCTCCTGTCCATTCCATTCCATTCCAATCCGTTCCATTCCGTTCTACTCGGGTAGATTCCATTCCATTCCATTCCATTCCATTCCATTCCATTCCATTCCATTCCATTCCATTCCATTCCATTCCATTCTACTGGTGTCCATTCCATTCCATTCCATTCCATTCCATTCCATTCCATTCCATTCCATTGCATTCCATTCCATTCCATTCCATTCCGTTCCGTTCTACTCGGTTACATTCCATTCAATTCCATTCCATTCCGTTCTACTCGGGTAGATTCCATTCCATTCCATTCCATTCCTTTCCATTCCATTGCATTCCATTGCATTGCATTGCACTCAATTCCATTCCATTCCATTCCATTCCATTCCATTCCATTCCGTTCCGTTCAACTCAGTTACATTCCATTCAATTACATTCCATTCCGTTCTACTCGGTTACATTCCATTCCATTCCATTCCATTCCATTCCAATCCATTCCATTCCATTCCATTCCGTTCTACTCGGGTACATTCCGTTCCATTCCATTCCATTCAATTCCATTCCATTCCATTCCTTTCCGTTCTACTTTGGTACATTCCATTCCATTCCATTCCATTCCATTCCATTCCATTCCATTACATTCCATTCCATTCCATTCCGTTCTACTCAGGTTGATTCCATTCTATTCCATTCCATTCCATTCCATTCCATTCCATTCCATTCCATTCGATTCCATTCCATTCCATTCCATTGAATTCCATTCCATTCCATTCCATTCCATTCCATTCCATTCCATGGAATTCCATTCCATTCCATTCCATTCCATTCCATTCCATTGAATTCCATTCCATTCCATTCCATTCCATTCCATTGAATTCCATTCCATTCCATTCCATTCCATTGAATTCCATTCCATTCCATTCCATTCCATTCCATTCCATTCCATTCCATTCCATTCCATTCCATTCTACTGGTGTCCATTCCATTCCATTCTATTCCATTCCATTCCATTCCATTCCATTCCATTCCTTTCCATTCCATTGCATTCCATTGCATTCCATTCCATTCCATTCCATTCCATTCCATTCCATTCCATTCCATTCCACTCCACTCCACTCCACTCCACTCCACTCCATTCCACTCCACTCCACTCCGGTACATTCCATTCCATTCCATTCCAATCCATTCCATTCCATTCCGTGCTTCTCGGGTACATTCCGTTCCGTTCCATTCCATTCCATTCCATTCCATTCCGTTCCAGTGCACTCTACTCCACTCCACTCCACTCCACTCCACTCCGGTACATTCCATTCCATTCCATTCCATTCCATTTCCATTCCCATTCCATTTCCATTCCCGTTCCATTTCCATTCCCGTTTCTTTTCCATTCCCGTTCCATTTCCATTCCAGTTCCATTACCATTCCCGTTCCATTTCCATTCCCGATCCATTTCCATTCCCGTTCCTTTTCCATTCCCGTTCCATTTCCATTCCCGTTCCGTTACCATTCCCGTTCCATTTCCGTTCCCGTTCCGTTTCCGTTCCCGTTCCATTTCCGTTCTCGTTCCGTTTCCGTTCCCGTTCCATTTCCCTTCCCGTTCCATTTCCCTTCCCGTTCCATTTCCGTTCCCGTTCCGTTTCCGTTCCCGTTCCATTTCCGTTCTCGTTCCGTTTCCGTTCCCGTTCCATTTCCATTCCCGTTCCATTTCCGTTCCCGTTCCATTTCCATTCCCGTTCCATTTCCATTCCCTTTCCATTTCCATTTCATTCCATTCCGTTCTGCTCGGGTACATTCCATTCCATTCCATTGCATTCCATTCCGTTCTGCTCCTGTCCATTCCATTCCATTCCAATCCGTTCCATTCCGTTCTACTCGGGTAGATTCCATTCCATTCCATTCCATTCCATTCCATTCCATTCCATTCCATTCCATTCCATTCCATTCCATTCTACTGGTGTCCATTCCATTCCATTCCATTCCATTCCATTCCATTCCATTCCATTGCATTCCATTCCATTCCATTCCATTCCGTTCCGTTCTACTCGGTTACATTCCATTCAATTCCATTCCATTCCGTTCTACTCGGGTAGATTCCATTCCATTCCATTCCATTCCTTTCCATTCCATTGCATTCCATTGCATTGCATTGCACTCAATTCCATTCCATTCCATTCCATTCCATTCCATTCCATTCCATTCCATTCCATTCCGTTCCGTTCAACTCGGTTACATTCCATTCAATTACATTCCATTCCGTTCTACTCGGTTACATTCCATTCCATTCCATTCCATTCCATTCCAATCCATTCCATTCCATTCCATTCCGTTCTACTCGGGTACATTCCATTCCATTCCATTCCATTCCATTCCATTCCATTCCATTCCATTCCGTTCTACTTTGGTACATTCCATTCCATTCCATTCCATTCCATTCCATTCCATTCCATTCCATTCCATTCCGTTCTACTCGGGTTGATTCCATTCTATTCCATTCCATTCCATTCCATTGCATTCCATTCCATTCCATTCCATTCGATTCCATTCCATTCCATTCCATGGAAATCCATTCCATTCCATTCCATTCCATGGAATTCCATTCCATTCCATTCCATTCCATTCCATTCCATTCCATTCCATTCCATTCCATTCTACTGGTGTCCATTCCATTCCATTCCATTCCATTCCATTCCATTCCATTCCATTCCATTGCATTCCATTCCATTCCATTCCATTCCGTTCCGTTCTACTCGGTTACATTCCATTCAATTCCATTCCATTCCGTTCTACTCGGGTAGATTCCATTCCATTCCATTCCATTCCTTTCCATTCCATTGCATTCCATTGCATTGCATTGCACTCAATTCCATTCCATTCCATTCCATTCCATTCCATTCCATTCCATTCCGTTCCGTTCAACTCAGTAACATTCCATTCAATTACATTCCATTCCGTTCTACTCGGTTACATTCCATTCCATTCCATTCCATTCCATTCCAATCCATTCCATTCCATTCCATTCCGTTCTACTCGGGTACTTTCCGTTCCATTCCATTCCATTCCATTCCATTCCATTCCATTACTTTCCGTTCTACTTTGGTACATTCCATTCCATTCCATTCCATTCCATTACATTCCATTCCATTACATTCCATTCCATTCCATTCCGTTCTACTCAGGTTGATTCCATTCTATTCCATTCCATTCCATTCCATTCCATTCCATTCCATGGAATTCCATTCCATTCCATTCCATTCCATTCCATTCCGTTCCATTCCATTCCATTCCATTCCATTCCGTTCCATTCCATTCCATTGAATTCCATTCCATTCCATTCCATTCCATTCCATTCCATTCCATTGAATTCCATTCCATTCCATTCCATTCCATTCCATTCCATTCCATCCCATTCCATTCCATTCCATTCCATTCCGTTCTACTCGGGTTGATTCCATTCTATTCCATTCCATTCCATTCGATCCCATTTGATTCCATTCGATTCCATTCAATTCCATTCGATTCCATTCCATTCCACTCCATTCCATTCCATTGAATTCCATTCCATTCCATTCCATTCCATTCCATGGAATTCCATTCCATTCCATTCCATTCCATTCCATAGAATTCCATTCCATTCCATTCCATTCCACTGAATTCCGTTCCATTCCATTCCATTCCGTTCCGTTCCGTTCCGTTCCGTTCCGTTGCGCTCCGTTCCGTTCCGTTGTGTTCCGTTCCGTTCTACTCGGGTTGATTCCATTCTATTCCATTCCATTCCAATCCATTCCGTTCCATTCCATAGAATTCCATTCCATTCCATTCCATTCCATTCCATTCCATTCCATTGAATTCCATTCCATTCCATTCCATTCCATTCCATTCCATTCCATTCCATTCCATTCCATGGAATTCCGTTCCATTCCATTCCATTCCGTTCCTTTCCGTCCCGTTCCGTTCCGTTCCGTTCCGTTGCGTTCCGTTCCGTTCTACTCGGGTTGATTCCATTCTATTCCATTCCATTCCATTCGATTCCATTCGATTCCATTCGATTCCACTCCATTCCATTCCATAGAATTCCATTCCATTCCATTCCATTCCATTGAATTCCATTCCATTCCATTCCATTCCATTGAATTCCATTCCATTCCATTCCATTCCATTGAATTCCATTCCATTCCATTCCATTCCATTCCATTCCATTCCATTCCATTCCATTCCATTCTACTGGTGTCCATTCCATTCCATTCCATTCCATTCCATTCCATTCCATTCCATTCCATTGAATTCCATTCCATTGAATTCCATTCCATTCCATTCCATTCCATTGAATTCCATTCCATTCCATTCCATTCCATTCCATTCCATTCCATTCCATTCCATTCCATTCCATTCTACTGGTGTCCATTCCATTCCATTCTATTCCATTCCATTCCATTCCATTCCATTCCATTCCTTTCCATTCCATTGCATTCCATTGCATTCCATTCCATTCCATTCCATTCCATTCCATTCCATTCCCCTCCACTCCACTCCACTCCACTCCATTGCACTCCACTCCACTCCGGTACATTCCGTTCCGTTCCATTCCATTCCATTCCATTCCATTCCGTTCCAGTGCACTCTACTCCACTCCACTCCACTCCACTCCACTCCGGTACATTCCATTCCATTCCATTCCATTCCATTCCATTCCATTCCATTTCCATTCCCATTCCATTTCCATTCCCGTTCCATTTCCATTCCCGTTTCTTTTCCATTCCCGTTCCATTTCCATTCCAGTTCCATTACCATTCCCGTTCCATTTCCATTCCCGATCCATTTCCATTCCCGTTCCTTTTCCATTCCCGTTCCATTTCCATTCCCGTTCCGTTACCATTCCCGTTCCATTTCCGTTCTCGTTCCGTTTCCGTTCCCGTTCCATTTCCCTTCCTGTTCCATTTCCGTTCCCGTTCCATTTCCATTCCTGTTCCATTTCCGTTCCCGTTCCATTTCCATTCCCGTTCTATTTCCATTCCCTTTCCATTTCCATTTCATTCCATTCCGTTCTGCTCGGGTACATTCCATTCCATTCCATTGCATTCCATTCCGTTCTGCTCCTGTCCATTCCATTCCATTCCATTCCGTTCCATTCCGTTCTACTAGGGTAGATTCCATTCCATTCCATTCCATTCCATTCCATTCCATTCCATTCCATTCCATTCCATTCCATTCCATTCCATTCTACTGGTGTCCATTCCATTCCATTCCATTCCATTCCATTCCATTCCATTCCATTGCATTCCATTCCATTGCATTCCATTCCATTCCGTTCCGTTCTACTCGGTTACATTCCATTCAATTCCATTCCATTCCGTTCTACTCGGGTAGATTCCATTCCATTCCATTCCATTCCATTCCTTTCCATTCCATTGCATTCCATTGCATTGCATTGCACTCAATTCCATTCCATTCCATTCCATTCCATTCCATTCCATTCCATTCCATTCCATTCCGTTCCGTTCAACTCGGTTACATTCCATTCAATTACATTCCATTCCGTTCTACTCGGTTACATTCCATTCCATTCCATTCCATTCCATTCCATTCCATTCCATTCCATTCCGTTCTACTCGGGTTGATTCCATTCTATTCCATTCCATTCCATTCCATTCCATTCCATTCCATTCCATTCCATTCCATTCCATTCGATTCCATTCCATTCCATTCCATTGAATTCCATTCCATTCCATTCCATTCCATGGAATTCCATTGAATTCCATTCCATTCCATTCCATTCCATTCCATTGAATTCCATTCCATTCCATTCCATTCCATTCCATTGAATTCCATTCCGTTCCATTCCATTCCATTGAATTCCATTCCATTCCATTCCATTCCATTCCATTCCATTCCATTCCATTCCATTCCATTGAATTCCATTCCATTCCATTCCATTCCATTCCATTCCATTCCATCCCATTCCATTCCATTCCATTCCATTCCGTTCTACTCGGGTTGATTCCATTCTATTCCATTCCATTCCATTCGATCCCATTTGATTCCATTCGATTCCATTCAATTCCATTCGATTCCATTCCATTCCACTCCATTCCATTCCATTGAATTCCATTCCATTCCATTCCATTCCATTCCATTCCATTCCATTCCATTCCATTCCATTGAATTCCATTCCATTCCATTCCATTCCATTCCATTGAATTCCATTCCATTCCATTGAATTCCATTCCATTCCATTCCATTCCATTCCATTCCATTCCATTCCATTCTACTGGTGTCCATTCCATTCCATTCCATTCCATTCCATTCCATTCCATTCCATTCCTTTCCATTCCATTGCATTCCATTGCATTCCATTCCATTCCATTCCATTCCATTCCATTCCATTCCACTCCACTCCACTCCACTCCACTCCATTCCATTCCACTCCACTCCGGTACATTCCATTCCATTCCATTCCATTCCATTCCATTCCATTTCCATTCCCATTCCATTTCCATTCCCGTTCCATTTCCATTCCCGTTTCTTTTCCATTCCCGTTCCATTTCCATTCCAGTTCCATTACCATTCCCGTTCCATTTCCATTCCCGATCCATTTCCATTCCCGTTCCATTTCCATTCCAGTTCCATTACCATTCCCGTTCCATTTCCATTCCCGATCCATTTCCATTCCCGTTCCATTTCCATTCCCGTTCCATTTCCATTCCCGTTCCATTACCATTCCCGTTCCATTTCCGTTCCCGTTCCGTTTCCGTTCCCGTTCCATTTCCGTTCTCGTTCCGTTTCCGTTCCCGTTCCATTTCCATTCCCGTTCCATTTCCTTTCCCGTTCCATTTCCATTCCCGTTCCATTTCCATTCCCTTTCCATTTCCATTTCATTCCATTCCGTTCTGCTCGGGTACATTCCATTCCATTCCATTGCATTCCATTCCGTTCTGCTCCTGTCCATTCCATTCCATTCCAATCCGTTCCATTCCGTTCTACTCGGGTAGATTCCATTCCATTCCATTCCATTCCATTCCATTCCATTCCATTCCATTCCATTCCATTCCATTCTACTGGTGTCCATTCCATTCCATTCCATTCCATTCCATTCCATTCCATTCCATTCCATTCCATTCCATTCCATTGCATTCCATTCCATTCCATTCCATTCCGTTCCGTTCTACTCGGTTACATTCCATTCAATTCCATTCCATTCCGTTCTACTCGGGTAGATTCCATTCCATTCCATTCCATTCCATTCCATTCCATTCCATTCTAGTGGTGTCCATTCCATTCCATTCCATTCCATTCCATTCCATTCCATTCCATTCCTTTCCATTCCATTGCATTCCATTGCATTCCATTCCATTCCATTCCATTCCATTCCATTCCATTCCATTCCATTCCACTCCACTCCACTCCACTCCACTCCATTCCACTCCACTCCACTCCGGTACATTCCATTCCATTCCATTCCATTCCATTCCATTCCATTCCATTCCATTCCATTCCGTTCCAGTGCTCTCTACTCCACTCCACTCCACTCCACTCCACTCCGGTACATTCCATTCCATTCCATTCCATTCCATTCCATTCCATTTCCATTCCCATTCCATTTCCATTCCCGTTCCATTTCCATTCCCGTTTCTTTTCCATTCCCGTTCCATTTCCATTCCAGTTCCATTACCATTCCCGTTCCATTTCCATTCCCGATCCATTTCCATTCCCGTTCCATTTCCATTCCCGTTCCATTTCCATTCCCGTTCCATTACCATTCCCGTTCCATTTCCGTTCCCGTTCCGTTTCCGTTCCCGTTCCATTTCCGTTCTCGTTCCGTTTCCGTTCCCGTTCCATTTCCATTCCCGTTCCATTTCCGTTCCCCTTCCATTTCCATTCCCGTTCCATTTCCATTCCCTTTCCATTTCCATTTCATTCCATTCCGTTCTGCTCGGGTACATTCCATTCCATTCCATTGCATTCCATTCCGTTCTGCTCCTGTCCATTCCATTCCATTCCAATCCGTTCCATTCCGTTCTACTCGGGTAGATTCCATTCCATTCCATTCCATTCCATTCCATTCCATTCCATTCCATTCCATTCCATTCCATTCCATTCCATTCCATTCCATTCTACTGGTGTCCATTCCATTCCATTCCATTCCATTCCATTCCATTGCATTCCATTCCATTCCGTTCCGTTCTACTCGGTTACATTCCATTCAATTCCATTCCATTCCGTTCTACTCGGGTAGATTCCATTCCATTCCATTCCATTCCTTTCCATTCCATTGCATTCCATTGCATTGCATTGCACTCAATTCCATTCCATTCCATTCCATTCCATTCCATTCCATTCCATTCCATTCCATTCCGTTCCGTTCAACTCGGTTACATTCCATTCAATTACATTCCATTCCGTTCTACTCGGTTACATTCCATTCCATTCCATTCCATTCCATTCCAATCCATTCCATTCCATTCCATTCCGTTCTACTCGGGTACATTCCGTTCCATTCCATTCCATTCCATTCCATTCCATTCCATTCCTTTCCGTTCTACTTTGGTACATTCCATTCCATTGCATTCCATTCCATTCCATTCCATTCCATTCCGTTCCGTTCTACTCGGTTACATTCCATTCAATTCCATTCCATTCCGTTCTACTCGGGTAGATTCCATTCGATTCCATTCCATTCCTTTCCATTCCATTGCATTCCATTGCATTGCATTGCACTCAATTCCATTCCATTCCATTCCATTCCATTCCATTGAATTCCATTCCATTCCATTGAATTCCATTCCATTCCATTCCATTCCATTCCATTCCATTCCATTCCATTCCATTCCATTCCATTGAATTCCTTTCCATTCCATTCCATTCCATGGAATTCCATTCCATTCCATTCCATTCCATTCCATTCCATTCCATTCCATTGAATTCCATTCCATTCCATTCCATTCCATTCCATTCCATCCCATTCCATTCCATTCCATTCCATTCCGTTCTACTCGGGTTGATTCCATTCTATTCCATTCCATTCCATTCCATTCCATTCCATTCCATTCCATTCCATTCCATTCGATTCCATTCCATTCCATTCCATTGAATTCCATTCCATTCCATTCCATTCCATGGAATTCCATTGAATTCCATTCCATTCCATTCCATTCCATTCCATTGAATTCCATTCCATTCCATTCCATTCCATTCCATTGAATTCCATTCCGTTCCATTCCATTCCATTGAATTCCATTCCATTCCATTCCATTCCATTCCATTCCATTCCATTCCATTCCATTCCATTCCATTCCATTGAATTCCATTCCATTCCATTCCATTCCATTCCATTCCATTCCATTCCATCCCATTCCATTCCATTCCATTCCATTCCGTTCTACTCGGGTTGATTCCATTCTATTCCATTCCATTCCATTCGATCCCATTTGATTCCATTCGATTCCATTCAATTCCATTCGATTCCATTCCATTCCACTCCATTCCATTCCATTGAATTCCATTCCATTCCATTCCATTCCATTCCATTCCATTCCATTCCATTCCATTGAATTCCATTCCATTGAATTCCATTCCATTCCATTGAATTCCATTCCATTCCATTGAATTCCATTCCATTCCATTCCATTCCATTCCATTCCATTCCATTCCATTCTACTGGTGTCCATTCCATTCCATTCCATTCCATTCCATTCCATTCCTTTCCATTCCATTGCATTCCATTGCATTCCATTCCATTCCATTCCATTCCATTCCATTCCATTCCATTCCACTCCACTCCACTCCACTCCACTCCATTCCACTCCACTCCACTCCGGTACATTCCATTCCATTCCATTCCATTCCATTCCATTCCATTTCCATTCCCATTCCATTTCCATTCCCGTTAAATTTCCATTCCCGTTTCTTTTCCATTCCCGTTCCATTTCCATTCCAGTTCCATTACCATTCCCGTTCCATTTCCATTCCCGATCCATTTCCATTCCCGTTCCATTTCCATTCCAGTTCCATTACCATTCCCGTTCCATTTCCATTCCCGATCCATTTCCATTCCCGTTCCATTTCCATTCCCGTTCCATTTCCATTCCCGTTCCATTACCATTCCCGTTCCATTTCCGTTCCCGTTCCGTTTCCGTTCCCGTTCCATTTCCGTTCTCGTTCCGTTTCCGTTCCCGTTCCATTTCCATTCCCGTTCCATTTCCGTTCCCGTTCCATTTCCATTCCCGTTCCATTTCCATTCCCTTTCCATTTCCATTTCATTCCATTCCGTTCTGCTCGGGTACATTCCATTCCATTCCATTGCATTCCATTCCGTTCTGCTCCTGTCCATTCCATTCCATTCCAATCCGTTCCATTCCGTTCTACTCGGGTAGATTCCATTCCATTCCATTCCATTCCATTCCATTCCATTCCATTCCATTCCATTCCATTCTACTGGTGTCCATTCCATTCCATTCCATTCCATTCCATTCCATTCCATTCCATTCCATTGCATTCCATTCCATTCCATTCCATTCCGTTCCGTTCTACTCGGTTACATTCCATTCAATTCCATTCCATTCCGTTCTACTCGGGTAGATTCCATTCCATTCCATTCCATTCCTTTCCATTCCATTGCATTCCATTGCATTGCATTGCACTCAATTCCATTCCATTCCATTCCATTCCATTCCATTCCATTCCATTCCATTCCATTCCGTTCCGTTCAACTCGGTTACATTCCATTCAATTACATTCCATTCCGTTCTACTCGGTTACATTCCATTCCATTCCATTCCATTCCATTCCATTCCAATCAATTCCATTCCATTCCATTCCGTTCTACTCGGGTACATTCCATTCCATTCCATTCCATTCCATTCCATTCCATTCCATTCCATTCCGTTCTACTTTGGTACATTCCATTCCATTCGATTCCATTCCATTCCATTCCATTACATTCCATTCCATTCCATTCCGTTCTATTCAGGTTGATTCCATTCTATTCCATTCCATTCCATTCCATTCCATTCCATTCCATTCCATTCCATTCGATTCCATTCCATTCCATTCCATTGAATTCCATTCCATTCCATTCCATTCCATGGAATTCCATTCCATTCCATTCCATTCCATTCCATTCCATTCCATTCCATTCCATTGAATTCCATTCCATTCCATTCCATTCCATTCCATTCCATTGAATTCCATTCCGTTCCATTCCATTCCATTGAATTCCATTCCATTCCATTCCATTCCATTGCATTCCATTCCATTGAATTCCATTCCATTCCATTCCATTCCATTCCATTCCATCCCATTCCATTCCATTCCATTCCATTCCGTTCTACTCGGGTTGATTCCATTCTATTCCATTCCATTCCATTCGATCCCATTTGATTCCATTCGATTCCATTCAATTCCATTCGATTCCATTCCATTCCACTCCATTCCATTCCATTGAATTCCATTCCATTCCATTCCATTCCATTCCATTCCATTCCATTCCATGGAATTACATTCCATTCCATTCCATTCCATTCCATAGAATTCCATTCCATTCCATTCCATTCCACTGAATTCCGTTCCATTCCATTCCATTCCGTTCCGTTCCGTTCCGTTCCGTTCCGTTGCGTTCCGTTCCATTCCGTTGTGTTCCGTTCCGTTCTACTCGGGTTGATTCCATTCTATTCCATTCCATTCCAATCCATTCCGTTCCATTCCATTGAATTCCATTCCATTCCATTCCATTCCATGGAATTCCATTGAATTCCACTGCATTCCATTCCATTGAATTCCACTGCATTCCATTCCATTCCATTCCATTCCATTCCATTGAATTCCATTCCATTCCATTCCATTCCATGGAATTCCGTTCCATTCCATTCCATTCCGTTCCTTTCCGTCCCGTTCCGTTCCGTTCCGATCCGTTGCGTTCCGTTCCGTTCTACTCGGGTTGATTCCATTCTATTCCATTCCATTCCATTCGATTCCATTCGATTCCATTCGATTCCACTCCATTCCATTCCATAGAATTCCATTCCATTCCATTCCATTCCATTGAATTCCATTCCATTCCATTCCATTCCATAGAATTCCATTCCATTCCATTCCATTCCATTGAATTCCATTCCATTCCATTCCATTCCATTCCATTCCATTCCATTCCATTCCATTCTATTCCATTCTACTGGTGTCCATTCCATTCCATTCCATTCCATTCCATTCCATTCCATTCCATTCCATTCCTTTCCATTCCATTGCATTCCATTGCATTCCATTCCATTCCATTCCATTCCATTCCATTCCATTCCACTCCACTCCACTCCACTCCACTCCACTCCATTCCACTCCACTCCACTCCGGTACATTCCATTCCATTCCATTCCATTCCATTCCATTCCATTCCGTGCTTCTCGGGTACATTCCGTTCCGTTCCATTCCATTCCATTCCATTCCATTCCGTTCCAGTGCACTCTACTCCACTCCACTCCACTCCACTCCACTCCGGTACATTCCATTCCATTCCATTCCATTCCATTCCATTCCATTCCATTCCATTTCCATTCCCATTCCATTTCCATTCCCGTTCCATTTCCATTCCCGTTTCTTTTCCATTCCCGATCCATTTCCATTCCAGTTCCATTACCATTCCCGTTCCATTTCCATTCCCGATCCATTTCCATTCCCGTTCCTTTTCCATTCCCGTTCCATTTCCATTCCCGTTCCGTTACCATTCCCGTTCCATTTCCGTTCCCGTTCCGTTTCCGTTCCCGTTCCATTTCCGTTCTCGTTCCGTTTCCGTTCCCGTTCCATTTCCATTCCCGTTCCATTTCCGTTCCCGTTCCATTTCCATTCCCGTTCCATTTCCGTTCCCGTTCCATTTCCATTCCCGTTCTATTTCCATTCCCTTTCCATTTCCTTTTCATTCCATTCCGTTCTGCTCGGGTACATTCCATTCCATTCCATTGCATTCCATTCCGTTCTGCTCCTGTCCATTCCATTCCATTCCATTCCGTTCCATTACGTTCTACTCGGGTAGATTCCATTCCATTCCATTCCATTCCATTCCATTCCATTCCATTCCATTCCATTCCATTCCATTCTACTGGTGTCCATTCCATTCCATTCCATTCCATTCCATTCCATTCCATTCCATTGCATTCCATTCCATTCCATTCCATTCCATTCCGTTCCGTTCTACTCGGTTACATTCCATTCAATTCCATTCCATTCCGTTCTACTCGGGTAGATTCCATTCCATTCCATTCCATTCCATTCCTTTCCATTCCATTGCATTCCATTGCATTGCATTGCACTCAATTCCATTCCATTCCATTCCATTCCATTCCATTCCATTCCATTCCATTCCATTCCATTCCATTCCATTCCGTTCCTTTCAACTCGGTTACATTCCATTCAATTACATTCCATTCCGTTCTACTCGGTTACATTCCATTCCATTCCATTCCATTCCATTCCAATCCATTCCATTCCATTCCATTCCGTTCTACTCGGGTACATTCCATTCCATTCCATTCCATTCCATTCCATTCCATTCCATTCCATTCCATTCCGTTCTACTCGGGTTGATTCCATTCTATTCCATTCCATTCCATTCCATTCCATTCCATTCCATTCCATTCCATTCCATTCGATTCCATTCCATTCCATTCCATTGAATTCCATTCCATTCCATTCCATTCCATGGAATTCCATTCCATTCCATTCCATTCCATTCCATTCCATTCCATGGAATTCCATTCCATTCCATTCCATTCCATTCCATTCCATTCCATTCCATTCCATTCCATGGAATTCCATTCCATTCCATTCCATTCCATTCCATTCCATTCCATGGAATTCCATTCCATTCCATTCCATTCCATTCCATTCCATTCCATTCCATTCCTTTCCATTCCATTGCATTCCATTGCATTCCATTCCATTCCATTCCAGTCCATTCCATTCCATTCCACTCCACTCCACTCCACTCCACTCCATTCCACTCCACTCCACTCCGGTACATTCCATTCCATTCCATTCCATTCCATTCCATTCCATTTCCATTCCCATTCCATTTCCATTCCCGTTCCATTTCCATTCCCGTTTCTTTTCCATTCCCGTTCCATTTCCATTCCAGTTCCATTACCATTCCCGTTCCATTTCCATTCCCGATCCATTTCCATTCCCGTTCCATTTCCATTCCAGTTCCATTACCATTCCCGTTCCATTTCCATTCCCGATCCATT
This sequence comes from Gorilla gorilla gorilla, assembly GCF_029281585.2. Lineage (NCBI taxonomy): Eukaryota > Metazoa > Chordata > Mammalia > Primates > Hominidae > Gorilla > Gorilla gorilla. Next base: position 54,994,997 of record NC_073242.2, read on the forward strand.
TCCATTCCCGTTCCATTTCCATTCCCGTTCCATTTCCTTTCCCGTTCCATTACCATTCCCGTTCCATTTCCGTTCCCGTTCCGTTTCCGTTCCCGTTCCATTTCCGTTCTCGTTCCGTTTCCGTTCCCGTTCCATTTCCATTCCCGTTCCATTTCCGTTCCCGTTCCATTTCCATTCCCGTTCCATTTCCATTCCCTTTCCATTTCCATTTCATTCCATTCCGTTCTGCTCGGGTACATTCCTTTCCATTCCATTGCATTCCATTCCGTTCTGCTCCTGTCCATTCCATTCCATTCCAATCCGTTCCATTCCGTTCTACTCGGGTAGATTCCATTCCATTCCATTCCATTCCATTCCATTCCATTCCATTCCATTCCATTCCATTCTACTGGTGTCCATTCCATTCCATTCCATTCCATTCCATTCCATTCCATTCCATTCCATTCCATTCCATTGCATTCCATTCCATTCCATTCCATTCCGTTCCGTTCTACTCGGTTACATTCCATTCAATTCCATTCCATTCCGTTCTACTCGGGTAGATTTCATTCCATTCCATTCCATTCCTTTCCATTCCATTGCATTCCATTGCATTGCATTGCACTCAATTCCATTCCATTCCATTCCATTCCATTCCATTCCATTCCATTCCATTCCATTCCGTTCCGTTCAACTCGGTTACATTCCATTCAATTACATTCCATTCCATTCCATTCCATTCCGTTCCGTTCAACTCGGTTACATTCCATTCAATTACATTCCATTCCGTTCTACTCGGTTACATTCCATTCCATTCCATTCCATTCCATTCCAATCTATTCCATTCCATTGAATTCCATTCCATTCCATTCCATTCCATTCCATTCCATTCCATTCCATTCCATTCTACTGGTGTCCATTCCATTCCATTCCATTCCATTCCATTCCATTCCATTCCTTTCCATTCCATTGCATTCCATTGCATTCCATTCCATTCCATTCCATTCCATTCCATTCCATTCCATTCCACTCCACTCCACTCCACTCCACTCCATTCCACTCCACTCCACTCCGGTACATTCCATTCCATTCCATTCCATTCCATTCCATTCCATTCCATTCCATTCCATTCCATTCCGTGCTTCTCGGGTACATTCCGTTCCGTTCCATTCCATTCCATTCCATTCCATTCCGTTCCAGTGCACTCTACTCCACTCCACTCCACTCCACTCCACTCCGGTACATTCCATTCCATTCCATTCCATTCCATTCCATTCCATTCCATTTCCATTCCCATTCCATTTCCATTCCCGTTCCATTTCCATTCCCGTTTCTTTTCCATTCCCGTTCCATTTCCATTCCAGTTCCATTACCATTCCCGTTCCATTTCCATTCCCGATCCATTTCCATTCCCGTTCCATTTCCATTCCCGTTCCATTTCCATTCCCGTTCCATTACCATTCCCGTTCCATTTCCGTTCCCGTTCCGTTTCCGTTCCCGTTCCATTTCCGTTCTCGTTCCGTTTCCGTTCCCGTTCCATTTCCATTCCCGTTCCATTTCCGTTCCCGTTCCATTTCCATTCCCGTTCCATTTCCATTCCCTTTCCATTTCCATTTCATTCCATTCCGTTCTGCTCGGTTACATTCCATTCCATTCCATTGCATTCCATTCCGTTCTGCTCCTGTCCATTCCATTCCATTCCAATCCGTTCCATTCCGTTCTACTCGGGTAGATTCCATTCCATTCCATTCCATTCCATTCCATTCCATTCCATTCCATTCCATTCTACTGGTGTCCATTCCATTCCATTCCATTCCATTCCATTCCATTCCATTCCATTCCATTGCATTCCATTCCATTCCATTCCATTCCGTTCCGTTCTACTCGGTTACATTCCATTCAATTCCATTCCATTCCGTTCTACTCGGGTAGATTCCATTCCATTCCATTCCATTCCTTTCCATTCCATTGCATTCCATTGCATTGCATTGCACTCAATTCCATTCCATTCCATTCCATTCCATTCCATTCCATTCCATTCCATTCCGTTCCGTTCAACTCAGTTACATTCCATTCAATTACATTCCATTCCGTTCTACTCGGTTACATTCCATTCCATTCCATTCCATTCCATTCCAATCCATTCCATTCCATTCCATTCCGTTCTACTCGGGTACATTCCGTTCCATTCCATTCCATTCCATTCCATTCCATTCCATTCCTTTCCGTTCTACTTTGGTACATTCCATTCCATTCCATTCCATTCCATTCCATTCCATTCCATTACATTCCATTCCATTCCATTCCGTTCTACTCAGGTTGATTCCATTCTATTCCATTCCATTCCATTCCATTCCATTCCATTCCATTCCATTCGATTCCATTCCTTTCCATTCCATTGAATTCCATTCCATTCCATTCCATTCCATGGAATTCCATTCCATTCCATTCCATTCCATTCCATTCCATTCCATTCCATTCCATTGAATTCCATTCCATTCCATTCCATTCCATTCCATTCCATTCCATCCCATTCCATTCCATTCCATTCCATTCCATTCTACTCGGGTTGATTGCATTCTATTCCATTCCATTCCATTCGATCCCATTTGATTCCATTCGATTCCATTCAATTCTATTCGATTCCATTCCATTCCACTCCATTCCATTCCATTGAATTCCATTCCATTCCATTCCATTCCATTCCATTCCATTCCATTCCATGGAATTCCATTCCATTCCATTCCATTCCATTCCATAGAATTCCATTCCATTCCATTCCATTCCACTGAGTTCCGTTCCATTCCATTCCATTCCGTTCCGTTCCGTTCCGTTCCGTTCCGTTGCGTTCCGTTCCGTTCCGTTGTGTTCCGTTCCGTTCTACTCGGGTTGATTCCATTCTATTCCATTCCATTCCAATCCATTCCGTTCCATTCCATTGAATTCCATTCCATTCCATTCCATTCCATTCTACTGGTGTCCATTCCATTCCATTCCATTCCATTCCATTCCATTCCATTCCATTCCTTTCCATTCCATTGCATTCCATTGCATTCCATTCCATTCCATTCCATTCCATTCCATTCCATTCCACTCCACTCCACTCCACTCCACTCCATTCCACTCCACTCCACTCCGGTACATTCCATTCCATTCCATTCCATTCCATTCCATTCCATTCCATTCCATTCCGTGCTTCTCGGGTACATTCCGTTCCGTTCCATTCCATTCCATTCCATTCCATTCCGTTCCAGTGCTCTCTACTCCACTCCACTCCACTCCACTCCACTCCGGTACATTCCATTCCATTCCATTCCATTCCATTCCATTCCATTTCCATTCCCATTCCATTTCCATTCCCGTTCCATTTCCATTCCCGTTTCTTTTCCATTCCCGTTCCATTTCCATTCCCGTTCCATTACCATTCCCTTTCCATTTCCATTCCCGATCCATTTCCATTCCCGTTCCATTTCCATTCCCGTTCCATTTCCATTCCCGTTCCATTACCATTCCCGTTCCATTTCCGTTCCCGTTCCGTTTCCGTTCCCGTTCCATTTGCGTTCTCGTTCCGTTTGCGTTCCCGTTCCATTTCCATTCCCGTTCCATTTCCGTTCCCGTTCCATTTCCATTCCCGTTCCATTTCCATTCCCTTTCCATTTCCATTTCATTCCATTCCGTTCTGCTCGGTTACATTCCATTCCATTCCATTGCATTCCATTCCGTTCTGCTCCTGTCCATTCCATTCCATTCCAATCCGTTCCATTCCGTTCTACTCGGGTAGATTCCATTCCATTCCATTCCATTCCATTCCTTTCCATTCCATTCCATTCCATTCTACTGGTGTCCATTCCATTCCATTCCATTCCATTCCATTCCATTCCATTCCATTCCATTCCATTGCATTCCATTCCATTCCATTCCATTCCGTTCCGTTCTACTCGGTTAAATTCCATTCAATTCCATTCCATTCCGTTCTACTCGGGTAGATTCCATTCCATTCCATTCCATTCCTTTCCATTCCATTGCATTCCATTGCATTGCATTGCACTCAATTCCATTCCATTCCATTCCATTCCATTCCATTCCATTCCATTCCGTTCCGTTCAACTCAGTTACATTCCATTCAATTACATTCCATTCCGTTCTACTCGGTTACATTCCATTCCATTCCATTCCATTCCATTCCATTCCAATCCATTCCATTCCATTCCATTCCGTTCTACTCGGGTACATTCCGTTCCATTCCATTCCATTCCATTCCATTCCATTCCATTCCATTCCTTTCCGTTCTACTTTGGTACATTCCATTCCATTCCATTCCATTCCATTCCATTCCATTCCATTCCATTACATTCCATTCCATTCCATTCCGTTCTACTCAGGTTGATTCCATTCTATTCCATTCCATTCCATTCCATTCCATTCCATTCCATTCCATTCCATTCCATTCCTTTCCATTCCATTGAATTCCATTCCATTCCATTCCATTCCATGGAATTCCATTCCATTCCATTCCATTCCATTCCATTCCATTCCATTCCATTCCATTCCATTGAATTCCATTCCATTCCATTCCATTCCATTCCATTCCATTCCATCCCATTCCATTCCATTCCATTCCATTCCATTCTACTCGGGTTGATTCCATTCTATTCCATTCCATTCCATTCGATCCCATTTGATTCCATTCGATTCCATTCAATTCCATTCGATTCCATTCCATTCCACTCCATTCCATTCCATTGAATTCCATTCCATTCCATTCCATTCCATTCCATTCCATTCCATGGAATTCCATTCCATTCCATTCCATAGAATTCCATTCCATTCCATTCCATTCCACTGAGTTCCGTTCCATTCCATTCCATTCCGTTCCGTTCCGTTCCGTTCCGTTCCGTTGCGTTCCGTTCCGTTCCGTTGTGTTCCGTTCCGTTCTACTCGGGTTGATTCCATTCTATTCCATTCCATTCCAATCCATTCCGTTCCATTCCATTGAATTCCATTCCATTCCATTCCATTCCATTGAATTCCATTCCATTCCATTCCATTCCATTGAATTCCATTCCATTCCATTCCATTCCATTGAATTCCATTCCATTCCATTCCATTCCATTCCATTCCATTCCATTCCATTCCATTCCATTCTACTGGTGTCCATTCCATTCCATTCTATTCCATTCCATTCCATTCCATTCCATTCCATTCCATTCCATTCCATTCCATTCCATTGAATTCCATTCCATTCCATTCCATTCCATGGAATTCCATTCCATTCCATTCCATTCCATTCCATTCCATTCCATTCCATTCTACTGGTGTCCATTCCATTCCATTCTATTCCATTCCATTCCATTCCATTCCATTCCATTCCATTCCATTCCATTCCATTCCATTCCATTCCATTCCATTCCATTCCTCTCCACTCCACTCCACTCCACTCCATTCCACTCCATTCCACTCCGGTACATTCCATTCCATTCCATTCCATTCCATTCCATTCCATTCCGTGCTTCTCGGGTACATTCCGTTCCGTTCCATTCCATTCCATTCCATTCCATTCCGTTCCAGTGCACTCTACTCCACTCCACTCCACTCCACTCCACTCCGGTACATTCCATTCCATTCCATTCCATTCCATTTCCATTCCCATTCCATTTCCATTCCCGTTCCATTTCCATTCCCGTTTCTTTTCCATTCCCGTTCCATTTCCATTCCAGTTCCATTACCATTCCCGTTCCATTTCCATTCCCGATCCATTTCCATTCCCGTTCCTTTTCCATTCCCGTTCCATTTCCATTCCCGTTCCGTTACCATTCCCGTTCCATTTCCGTTCCCGTTCCGTTTCCGTTCCCGTTCCATTTCCGTTCTCGTTCCGTTTCCGTTCCCGTTCCATTTCCCTTCCCGTTCCATTTCCCTTCCCGTTCCATTTCCGTTCCCGTTCCGTTTCCATTCCCGTTCCATTTCCATTACCTTTCCATTTCCATTTCATTCCATTCCGTTCTGCTCGGGTACATTCCATTCCATTCCATTGCATTCCATTCCGTTCTGCTCCTGTCCATTCCATTCCATTCCAATCCGTTCCATTCCGTTCTACTCGGGTAGATTCCATTCCATTCCATTCCATTCCATTCCATTCCATTCCATTCCATTCCATTCCATTCTACTGGTGTCCATTCCATTCCATTCCATTCCATTCCATTCCATTCCATTCCATTGCATTCCATTCCATTCCATTCCATTCCGTTCCGTTCTACTCGGTTACATTCCATTCAATTCCATTCCATTCCGTTCTACTCGGGTAGATTCCATTCCATTCCATTCCATTCCTTTCCATTCCATTGCATTCCATTGCATTGCATTGCACTCAATTCCATTCCATTCCATTCCATTCCATTCCATTCCATTCCATTCCATTCCATTCCGTTCCGTTCAACTCAGTTACATTCCATTCAATTACATTCCATTCCGTTCTACTCGGTTACATTCCATTCCATTCCATTCCATTCCATTCCAATCCATTCCATTCCATTCCATTCCGTTCTACTCGGGTACATTCCGTTCCATTCCATTCCATTCCATTCCATTCCATTCCATTCCATTCCTTTCCGTTCTACTTTGGTACATTCCATTCCATTCCATTCCATTCCATTCCATTCCATTCCATTACATTCCATTCCATTCCATTCCGTTCTACTCAGGTTGATTCCATTCTATTCCATTCCATTCCATTCCATTCCATTCCATTCCATTCCATTCGATTCCATTCCATTCCATTCCATTGAATTCCATTCCATTCCATTCCATTCCATGGAATTCCATTCCATTCCATTCCATTCCATTCCATTCCATTCCATTCCATTGAATTCCATTCCATTCCATTCCATTCCATTCCATTCCATTCCATTCCGTTCCATTCCATTCCATTGAATTCCATTCCATTCCATTCCATTCCATTCCATTCCATCCCATTGAATTCCATTCCATTCCATTCCATTCCATTCCATTCCATCCCATTCCATTCCATTCCATTCCATTCCGTTCTACTCGGGTTGATTCCATTCTATTCCATTCCATTCCATTCGATCCCATTTGATTCCATTCGATTCCATTCAATTCCATTCGATTCCATTCCATTCCACTCCATTCCATTCCATTGAATTCCATTCCATTCCATTCCATTCCATTCCATTCCATTCCATTCCATTCCATGGAATTCCATTCCATTCCATTCCAATCCATTCCATTCCATTCCATTCCGTTCTACTCGGGTACATTCCGTTCCATTCCATTCCATTCCATTCCATTCCATTCCATTCCTTTCCGTTCTACTTTGGTACATTCCATTCCATTCCATTCCATTCCATTCCATTACATTCCATTACATTCCATTCCATTCCATTCCGTTCTACTCAGGTTGATTCCATTCTATTCCATTCCATTCCATTCCATTCCATTCCATTCCATTCCATTCCATTCGATTCCATTCCTTTCCATTCCATTGAATTCCATTCCATTCCATTCCATTCCATTCCATTCCATTCCATTCCAATTCCATTCCATTCCATTCCATTCCATTCCATTCCATTCCATTCCATTCCATTGAATTCCATTCCATTCCATTCCATTCCATTCCATTCCATTCCGTTCCATTCCATTCCATTGAATTCCATTCCATTCCATTCCATTCCATTCCATTCCATTCCATTGAATTCCATTCCATTCCATTCCATTCCATTCCATTCCATCCCATTCCATTCCATTCCATTCCATTCCATTCTACTCGGGTTGATTCCATTCTACTCCATTCCATTCCATTCGATCCCATTTGATTCCATTCGATTCCATTCAATTCCATTCGATTCCATTCCATTCCACTCCATCCCATTCCATTGAATTCCATTCCATTCCATTCCATTCCATTCCATTCCATTCCATTCCATTCCATTCCATTCCATAGAATTCCATTCCATTCCATTCCATTCCACTGAGTTCCGTTCCATTCCATTCCATTCCGTTCCGTTCCGTTCCGTTCCGTTCCGTTGCGTTCCGTTCCGTTCCGTTGTGTTCCGTTCCGTTCTACTCGGGTTGATTCCATTCTATTCCATTCCATTCCAATCCATTCCGTTCCATTCCATTGAATTCCATTCCATTCCATTCCATTCCATTGAATTCCATTCCATTCCATTCCATTCCATTGAATTCCATTCCATTCCATTCCGTTCTACTCAGGTTGATTCCATTCTATTCCATTCCATTCCATTCCATTCCATTCCATTCCATTCCATTCCATTCCATTCGATTCCATTCCTTTCCATTCCATTGAATTCCATTCCATTCCATTCCATTCCATGGAATTCCATTCCATTCCAATTCCATTCCATTCCATTCCATTCCATTCCATTCCATTCCATTCCATTCCATTGAATTCCATTCCATTCCATTCCATTCCATTCCATTCCATTCCGTTCCATTCCATTCCATTGAATTCCATTCCATTCCATTCCATTCCATTCCATTCCATTCCATTGAATTCCATTCCATTCCATTCCATTCCATTCCATTCCATCCCATTCCATTCCATTCCATTCCATTCCATTCCATTCTACTCGGGTTGATTCCATTCTACTCCATTCCATTCCATTCGATCCCATTTGATTCCATTCGATTCCATTCAATTCCATTCGATTCCATTCCATTCCACTCCATCCCATTCCATTGAATTCCATTCCATTCCATTCCATTCCATTCCATTCCATTCCATTCCATTCCATTCCATAGAATTCCATTCCATTCCATTCCATTCCACTGAGTTCCGTTCCATTCCATTCCATTCCGTTCCGTTCCGTTCCGTTCCGTTCCGTTGCGTTCCGTTCCGTTCCGTTGTGTTCCGTTCCGTTCTACTCGGGTTGATTCCATTCTATTCCATTCCATTCCAATCCATTCCGTTCCATTCCATTGAATTCCATTCCATTCCATTCCATTCCATTGAATTCCATTCCATTCCATTCCATTCCATTGAATTCCATTCCATTCCATTCCATTCCATTGAATTCCATTCCATTCCATTCCATTCCATTCCATTCCATTCCATTCCATTCCATTCCATTCTACTGGTGTCCATTCCATTCCATTCTATTCCATTCCATTCCATTCCATTCCATTCCATTCCATTCCATTCCATTCCATTCCATTGAATTCCATTCCATTCCATTCCATTCCATTGAATTCCATTCCATTCCATTCCATTCCATTTCATTCCATTCCATTCCATTCTACTGGTGTCCATTCCATTCCATTCTATTCCATTCCATTCCATTCCATTCCATTCCATTCCTTTCCATTCCATTGCATTCCATTGCATTCCATTCCATTCCATTCCATTCCATTCCGTTCCATTCCATTCCATTCCACTCCACTCCACTCCACTCCACTCCATTCCACTCCACTCCACTCCGGTACATTCCATTCCATTCCATTCCATTCCATTCCATTCCATTCCATTCCGTGCTTCTCGGGTACATTCCGTTCCGTTCCATTCCATTCCATTCCATTCCATTCCGTTCCAGTGCACTCTACTCCACTCCACTCCACTCCACTCCACTCCGGTACATTCCATTCCATTCCATTCCATTCCATTTCCATTCCCATTCCATTTCCATTCCCGTTCCATTTCCATTCCCGTTTCTTTTCCATTCCCGTTCCATTTCCATTCCAGTTCCATTACCATTCCCGTTCCATTTCCATTCCCGATCCATTTCCATTCCCGTTCCTTTTCCATTCCCGTTCCATTTCCATTCCCGTTCCGTTACCATTCCCGTTCCATTTCCGTTCCCGTTCCGTTTCCGTTCCCGTTCCATTTCCGTTCTCGTTCCGTTTCCGTTCCCGTTCCATTTCCCTTCCCGTTCCATTTCCCTTCCCGTTCCATTTCCGTTCCCGTTCCGTTTCCGTTCCCGTTCCATTTCCGTTCTCGTTCCGTTTCCGTTCCCGTTCCATTTCCATTCCCGTTCCATTTCCGTTCCCGTTCCATTTCCATTCCCGTTCCATTTCCATTCCCTTACCATTTCCATTTCATTCCATTCCGTTCTGCTCGGGTACATTCCATTCCATTCCATTGCATTCCATTCCGTTCTGCTCCTGTCCATTCCATTCCATTCCAATCCGTTCCATTCCGTTCTACTCGGGTAGATTCCATTCCATTCCATTCCATTCCATTCCATTCCATTCCATTCCATTCCATTCCATTCCATTCCATTCCATTCTACTGGTGTCCATTCCATTCCATTCCATTCCATTCCATTCCATTCCATTCCATTCCATTGCATTCCATTCCATTCCATTCCATTCCGTTCCGTTCTACTCGGTTACATTCCATTCAATTCCATTCCATTCCGTTCTACTCGGGTAGATTCCATTCCATTCCATTCCATTCCTTTCCATTCCATTGCATTCCATTGCATTGCATTGCACTCAATTCCATTCCATTCCATTCCATTCCATTCCATTCCATTCCGTTCCGTTCAACTCAGTTACATTCCATTCAATTACATTCCATTCCGTTCTACTCGGTTACATTCCATTCCATTCCATTCCATTCCATTCCAATCCATTCCATTCCATTCCATTCCGTTCTACTCGGGTACATTCCGTTCCATTCCATTCCATTCAATTCCATTCCATTCCATTCCTTTCCGTTCTACTTTGGTACATTCCATTCCATTCCATTCCATTCCATTCCATTCCATTCCATTACATTCCATTCCATTCCATTCCGTTCTACTCAGGTTGATTCCATTCTATTCCATTCCATTCCATTCCATTCCATTCCATTCCATTCCATTCGATTCCATTCCATTCCATTCCATTGAATTCCATTCCATTCCATTCCATTCCATTCCATTCCATTCCATGGAATTCCATTCCATTCCATTCCATTCCATTCCATTCCATTGAATTCCATTCCATTCCATTCCATTCCATTCCATTGAATTCCATTCCATTCCATTCCATTCCATTGAATTCCATTCCATTCCATTCCATTCCATTCCATTCCATTCCATTCCATTCCATTCCATTCCATTCTACTGGTGTCCATTCCATTCCATTCTATTCCATTCCATTCCATTCCATTCCATTCCATTCCTTTCCATTCCATTGCATTCCATTGCATTCCATTCCATTCCATTCCATTCCATTCCATTCCATTCCATTCCATTCCACTCCACTCCACTCCACTCCACTCCACTCCATTCCACTCCACTCCACTCCGGTACATTCCATTCCATTCCATTCCAATCCATTCCATTCCATTCCGTGCTTCTCGGGTACATTCCGTTCCGTTCCATTCCATTCCATTCCATTCCATTCCGTTCCAGTGCACTCTACTCCACTCCACTCCACTCCACTCCACTCCGGTACATTCCATTCCATTCCATTCCATTCCATTTCCATTCCCATTCCATTTCCATTCCCGTTCCATTTCCATTCCCGTTTCTTTTCCATTCCCGTTCCATTTCCATTCCAGTTCCATTACCATTCCCGTTCCATTTCCATTCCCGATCCATTTCCATTCCCGTTCCTTTTCCATTCCCGTTCCATTTCCATTCCCGTTCCGTTACCATTCCCGTTCCATTTCCGTTCCCGTTCCGTTTCCGTTCCCGTTCCATTTCCGTTCTCGTTCCGTTTCCGTTCCCGTTCCATTTCCCTTCCCGTTCCATTTCCCTTCCCGTTCCATTTCCGTTCCCGTTCCGTTTCCGTTCCCGTTCCATTTCCGTTCTCGTTCCGTTTCCGTTCCCGTTCCATTTCCATTCCCGTTCCATTTCCGTTCCCGTTCCATTTCCATTCCCGTTCCATTTCCATTCCCTTTCCATTTCCATTTCATTCCATTCCGTTCTGCTCGGGTACATTCCATTCCATTCCATTGCATTCCATTCCGTTCTGCTCCTGTCCATTCCATTCCATTCAAATCCGTTCCATTCCGTTCTACTCGGGTAGATTCCATTCCATTCCATTCCATTCCATTCCATTCCATTCCATTCCATTCCATTCCATTCCATTCCATTCCATTCCATTCTACTGGTGTCCATTCCATTCCATTCCATTCCATTCCATTCCATTCCATTCCATTCCATTCCATTGCATTCCATTCCATTCCATTCCATTCCGTTCCGTTCTACTCGGTTACATTCCATTCAATTCCATTCCATTCCGTTCTACTCGGGTAGATTCCATTCCATTCCATTCCATTCCTTTCCATTCCATTGCATTCCATTGCATTGCATTGCACTCAATTCCATTCCATTCCATTCCATTCCATTCCATTCCATTCCATTCCATTCCATTCCATTCCGTTCCGTTCAACTCGGTTACATTCCATTCAATTACATTCCATTCCGTTCTACTCGGTTACATTCCATTCCATTCCATTCCATTCTATTCCAATCCATTCCATTCCATTCCATTCCGTTCTACTCGGGTACATTCCATTCCATTCCATTCCATTCCATTCCATTCCATTCCATTCCATTCCATTCCATTCTACTGGTGTCCATTCCATTCCATTCCATTCCATTCCATTCCATTCCATTCCATTCCATTGCATTCCATTCCATTCCATTCCATTCCGTTCCGTTCTACTCGGTTACATTCCATTCAATTCCATTCCATTCCGTTCTACTCGGGTAGATTCCATTCCATTCCATTCCATTCCTTTCCATTCCATTGCATTCCATTGCATTGCATTGCACTCAATTCCATTCCATTCCATTCCATTCCATTCCATTCCATTCCATTCCGTTCCGTTCAACTCAGTTACATTCCATTCAATTACATTCCATTCCGTTCTACTCGGTTACATTCCATTCCATTCCATTCCATTCCATTCCATTCCAATCCATTCCATTCCATTCCATTCCGTTCTACTCGGGTACATTCCGTTCCATTCCATTCCATTCCATTCCATTCCATTCCATTCCTTTCCGTTCTACTTTGGTACATTCCATTCCATTCCATTCCATTCCATTCCATTCCATTCCATTCCATTACATTCCATTCCATTCCATTCCGTTCTACTCAGGTTGATTCCATTCTATTCCATTCCATTCCATTCCATTCCATTCCATTCCATTCCATTCCATTCCATTCCATTCCTTTCCATTCCATTGAATTCCATTCCATTCCATTCCATTCCATGGAATTCCATTCCATTCCATTCCATTCCATTCCATTCCATTCCATTCCATTCCATTCCATTCCATTCCATTGAATTCCATTCCATTCCATTCCATTGAATTCCATTCCATTCCATTCCATTCCATTCCATTCCATTCCATCCCATTCCATTCCATTCCATTCCATTCCATTCTACTCGGGTTGATTCCATTCTATTCCATTCCATTCCATTCGATCCCATTTGATTCCATTCGATTCCATTCAATTCCATTCGATTCCATTCCATTCCACTCCATTCCATTCCATTGAATTCCATTCCATTCCATTCCATTCCATTCCATTCCATTCCATGGAATTCCATTCCATTCCATTCCATAGAATTCCATTCCATTCCATTCCATTCCACTGAGTTCCGTTCCATTCCATTCCATTCCGTTCCGTTCCGTTCCGTTCCGTTCCGTTGCGTTCCGTTCCGTTCCGTTGTGTTCCGTTCCGTTCTACTCGGGTTGATTCCATTCTATTCCATTCCATTCCAATCCATTCCGTTCCATTCCATTGAATTCCATTCCATTCCATTCCATTCCATTGAATTCCATTCCATTCCATTCCATTCCATTGAATTCCATTCCATTCCATTCCATTCCATTGAATTCCATTCCATTCCATTCCATTCCATTCCATTCCATTCCATTCCATTCCATTCCATTCTACTGGTGTCCATTCCATTCCATTCTATTCCATTCCATTCCATTCCATTCCATTCCATTCCATTCCATTCCATTCCATTCCATTGAATTCCATTCCATTCCATTCCATTCCATGGAATTCCATTCCATTCCATTCCATTCCATTCCATTCCATTCTACTGGTGTCCATTCCATTCCATTCTATTCCATTCCATTCCATTCCATTCCATTCCATTCCATTCCATTCCATTCCATTCCATTCCTCTCCACTCCACTCCACTCCACTCCATTCCACTCCACTCCACTCCGGTACATTCCATTCCATTCCATTCCATTCCATTCCATTCCATTCCGTGCTTCTCGGGTACATTCCGTTCCGTTCCATTCCATTCCATTCCATTCCATTCCGTTCCAGTGCACTCTACTCCACTCCACTCCACTCCACTCCACTCCGGTACATTCCATTCCATTCCATTCCATTCCATTTCCATTCCCATTCCATTTCCATTCCCGTTCCATTTCCATTCCCGTTTCTTTTCCATTCCCGTTCCATTTCCATTCCAGTTCCATTACCATTCCCGTTCCATTTCCATTCCCGATCCATTTCCATTCCCGTTCCTTTTCCATTCCCGTTCCATTTCCATTCCCGTTCCGTTACCATTCCCGTTCCATTTCCGTTCCCGTTCCGTTTCCGTTCCCGTTCCATTTCCGTTCTCGTTCCGTTTCCGTTCCCGTTCCATTTCCCTTCCCGTTCCATTTCCCTTCCCGTTCCATTTCCGTTCCCGTTCCGTTTCCATTCCCGTTCCATTTCCATTACCTTTCCATTTCCATTTCATTCCATTCCGTTCTGCTCGGGTACATTCCATTCCATTCCATTGCATTCCATTCCGTTCTGCTCCTGTCCATTCCATTCCATTCCAATCCGTTCCATTCCGTTCTACTCGGGTAGATTCCATTCCATTCCATTCCATTCCATTCCATTCCATTCCATTCCATTCCATTCCATTCCATTCTACTGGTGTCCATTCCATTCCATTCCATTCCATTCCATTCCATTCCATTCCATTGCATTCCATTCCATTCCATTCCATTCCGTTCCGTTCTACTCGGTTACATTCCATTCAATTCCATTCCATTCCGTTCTACTCGGGTAGATTCCATTCCATTCCATTCCATTCCTTTCCATTCCATTGCATTCCATTGCATTGCATTGCACTCAATTCCATTCCATTCCATTCCATTCCATTCCATTCCATTCCATTCCATTCCGTTCCGTTCAACTCAGTTACATTCCATTCAATTACATTCCATTCCGTTCTACTCGGTTACATTCCATTCCATTCCATTCCATTCCATTCCAATCCATTCCATTCCATTCCATTCCGTTCTACTCGGGTACATTCCGTTCCATTCCATTCCATTCCATTCCATTCCATTCCATTCCATTCCTTTCCGTTCTACTTTGGTACATTCCATTCCATTCCATTCCATTCCATTCCATTCCATTCCATTACATTCCATTCCATTCCATTCCGTTCTACTCAGGTTGATTCCATTCTATTCCATTCCATTCCATTCCATTCCATTCCATTCCATTCCATTCGATTCCATTCCATTCCATTCCATTGAATTCCATTCCATTCCATTCCATTCCATGGAATTCCATTCCATTCCATTCCATTCCATTCCATTCCATTCCATTCCATTGAATTCCATTCCATTCCATTCCATTCCATTCCATTCCATTCCATTCCGTTCCATTCCATTCCATTGAATTCCATTCCATTCCATTCCATTCCATTCCATTCCATCCCATTGAATTCCATTCCATTCCATTCCATTCCATTCCATTCCATCCCATTCCATTCCATTCCATTCCATTCCGTTCTACTCGGGTTGATTCCATTCTATTCCATTCCATTCCATTCGATCCCATTTGATTCCATTCGATTCCATTCAATTCCATTCGATTCCATTCCATTCCACTCCATTCCATTCCATTGAATTCCATTCCATTCCATTCCATTCCATTCCATTCCATTCCATTCCATTCCATTCCATGGAATTCCATTCCATTCCATTCCAATCCATTCCATTCCATTCCATTCCGTTCTACTCGGGTACATTCCGTTCCATTCCATTCCATTCCATTCCATTCCATTCCATTCCTTTCCGTTCTACTTTGGTACATTCCATTCCATTCCATTCCATTCCATTCCATTACATTCCATTACATTCCATTCCATTCCATTCCGTTCTACTCAGGTTGATTCCATTCTATTCCATTCCATTCCATTCCATTCCATTCCATTCCATTCCGTTCCATTCCATTCCATTGAATTCCATTCCATTCCATTCCATTCCATTCCATTCCATTCCATTGAATTCCATTCCATTCCATTCCATTCCATTCCATTCCATCCCATTCCATTCCATTCCATTCCATTCCATTCTACTCGGGTTGATTCCATTCTACTCCATTCCATTCCATTCGATCCCATTTGATTCCATTCGATTCCATTCAATTCCATTCGATTCCATTCCATTCCACTCCATCCCATTCCATTGAATTCCATTCCATTCCATTCCATTCCATTCCATTCCATTCCATTCCATTCCATTCCATAGAATTCCATTCCATTCCATTCCATTCCACTGAGTTCCGTTCCATTCCATTCCATTCCGTTCCGTTCCGTTCCGTTCCGTTCCGTTGCGTTCCGTTCCGTTCCGTTGTGTTCCGTTCCGTTCTACTCGGGTTGATTCCATTCTATTCCATTCCATTCCAATCCATTCCGTTCCATTCCATTGAATTCCATTCCATTCCATTCCATTCCATTGAATTCCATTCCATTCCATTCCATTCCATTGAATTCCATTCCATTCCATTCCGTTCTACTCAGGTTGATTCCATTCTATTCCATTCCATTCCATTCCATTCCATTCCATTCCATTCCATTCCATTCCATTCCATTCGATTCCATTCCTTTCCATTCCATTGAATTCCATTCCATTCCATTCCATTCCATGGAATTCCATTCCATTCCAATTCCATTCCATTCCATTCCATTCCATTCCATTCCATTCCATTCCATTGAATTCCATTCCATTCCATTCCATTCCATTCCATTCCATTCCGTTCCATTCCATTCCATTGAATTCCATTCCATTCCATTCCATTCCATTCCATTCCATTCCATTGAATTCCATTCCATTCCATTCCATTCCATTCCATTCCATCCCATTCCATTCCATTCCATTCCATTCCATTCCATTCTACTCGGGTTGATTCCATTCTACTCCATTCCATTCCATTCGATCCCATTTGATTCCATTCGATTCCATTCAATTCCATTCGATTCCATTCCATTCCACTCCATCCCATTCCATTGAATTCCATTCCATTCCATTCCATTCCATTCCATTCCATTCCATGGAATTCCATTCCATTCCATTCCATTCCATTCCATTCCATAGAATTCCATTCCATTCCATTCCATTCCACTGAGTTCCGTTCCATTCCATTCCATTCCGTTCCGTTCCGTTCCGTTCCGTTCCGTTGCGTTCCGTTCCGTTCCGTTGTGTTCCGTTCCGTTCTACTCGGGTTGATTCCATTCTATTCCATTCCATTCCAATCCATTCCGTTCCATTCCATTGAATTCCATTCCATTCCATTCCATTCCATTGAATTCCATTCCATTCCATTCCATTCCATTGAATTCCATTCCATTCCATTCCATTCCATTGAATTCCATTCCATTCCATTCCATTCCATTCCATTCCATTCCATTCCATTCCATTCCATTCTACTGGTGTCCATTCCATTCCATTCTATTCCATTCCATTCCATTCCATTCCATTCCATTCCATTCCATTCCATTCCATTCCATTGAATTCCATTCCATTCCATTCCATTCCATTGAATTCCATTCCATTCCATTCCATTCCATTTCATTCCATTCCATTCCATTCTACTGGTGTCCATTCCATTCCATTCTATTCCATTCCATTCCATTCCATTCCATTCCATTCCTTTCCATTCCATTGCATTCCATTGCATTCCATTCCATTCCATTCCATTCCATTCCGTTCCATTCCATTCCATTCCACTCCACTCCACTCCACTCCACTCCATTCCACTCCACTCCACTCCGGTACATTCCATTCCATTCCATTCCATTCCATTCCATTCCATTCCGTGCTTCTCGGGTACATTCCGTTCCGTTCCATTCCATTCCATTCCATTCCATTCCGTTCCAGTGCACTCTACTCCACTCCACTCCACTCCACTCCACTCCGGTACATTCCATTCCATTCCATTCCATTCCATTTCCATTCCCATTCCATTTCCATTCCCGTTCCATTTCCATTCCCGTTTCTTTTCCATTCCCGTTCCATTTCCATTCCAGTTCCATTACCATTCCCGTTCCATTTCCATTCCCGATCCATTTCCATTCCCGTTCCTTTTCCATTCCCGTTCCATTTCCATTCCCGTTCCGTTACCATTCCCGTTCCATTTCCGTTCCCGTTCCGTTTCCGTTCCCGTTCCATTTCCGTTCTCGTTCCGTTTCCGTTCCCGTTCCATTTCCCTTCCCGTTCCATTTCCCTTCCCGTTCCATTTCCGTTCCCGTTCCGTTTCCGTTCCCGTTCCATTTCCGTTCTCGTTCCGTTTCCGTTCCCGTTCCATTTCCATTCCCGTTCCATTTCCGTTCCCTTTCCATTTCCATTCCCGTTCCATTTCCATTCCCTTACCATTTCCATTTCATTCCATTCCGTTCTGCTCGGGTACATTCCATTCCATTCCATTGCATTCCATTCCGTTCTGCTCCTGTCCATTCCATTCCATTCCAATCCGTTCCATTCCGTTCTACTCGGGTAGATTCCATTCCATTCCATTCCATTCCATTCCATTCCATTCCATTCCATTCCATTCCATTCCATTCCATTCCATTCTACTGGTGTCCATTCCATTCCATTCCATTCCATTCCATTCCATTCCATTCCATTCCATTGCATTCCATTCCATTCCATTCCATTCCGTTCCGTTCTACTCGGTTACATTCCATTCAATTCCATTCCATTCCGTTCTACTCGGGTAGATTCCATTCCATTCCATTCCATTCCTTTCCATTCCATTGCATTCCATTGCATTGCATTGCACTCAATTCCATTCCATTCCATTCCATTCCATTCCATTCCATTCCGTTCCGTTCAACTCAGTTACATTCCATTCAATTACATTCCATTCCGTTCTACTCGGTTACATTCCATTCCATTCCATTCCATTCCATTCCAATCCATTCCATTCCATTCCATTCCGTTCTACTCGGGTACATTCCGTTCCATTCCATTCCATTCAATTCCATTCCATTCCATTCCTTTCCGTTCTACTTTGGTACATTCCATTCCATTCCATTCCATTCCATTCCATTCCATTCCATTACATTCCATTCCATTCCATTCCGTTCTACTCAGGTTGATTCCATTCTATTCCATTCCATTCCATTCCATTCCATTCCATTCCATTCCATTCGATTCCATTCCATTCCATTCCATTGAATTCCATTCCATTCCATTCCATTCCATTCCATTCCATTCCATGGAATTCCATTCCATTCCATTCCATTCCATTCCATTCCATTGAATTCCATTCCATTCCATTCCATTCCATTCCATTGAATTCCATTCCATTCCATTCCATTCCATTGAATTCCATTCCATTCCATTCCATTCCATTCCATTCCATTCCATTCCATTCCATTCCATTCCATTCTACTGGTGTCCATTCCATTCCATTCTATTCCATTCCATTCCATTCCATTCCATTCCATTCCTTTCCATTCCATTGCATTCCATTGCATTCCATTCCATTCCATTCCATTCCATTCCATTCCATTCCATTCCATTCCATTCCACTCCACTCCACTCCACTCCACTCCACTCCATTCCACTCCACTCCACTCCGGTACATTCCATTCCATTCCATTCCAATCCATTCCATTCCATTCCGTGCTTCTCGGGTACATTCCGTTCCGTTCCATTCCATTCCATTCCATTCCATTCCGTTCCAGTGCACTCTACTCCACTCCACTCCACTCCACTCCACTCCGGTACATTCCATTCCATTCCATTCCATTCCATTTCCATTCCCATTCCATTTCCATTCCCGTTCCATTTCCATTCCCGTTTCTTTTCCATTCCCGTTCCATTTCCATTCCAGTTCCATTACCATTCCCGTTCCATTTCCATTCCCGATCCATTTCCATTCCCGTTCCTTTTCCATTCCCGTTCCATTTCCATTCCCGTTCCGTTACCATTCCCGTTCCATTTCCGTTCCCGTTCCGTTTCCGTTCCCGTTCCATTTCCGTTCTCGTTCCGTTTCCGTTCCCGTTCCATTTCCCTTCCCGTTCCATTTCCCTTCCCGTTCCATTTCCGTTCCCGTTCCGTTTCCGTTCCCGTTCCATTTCCGTTCTCGTTCCGTTTCCGTTCCCGTTCCATTTCCATTCCCGTTCCATTTCCGTTCCCGTTCCATTTCCATTCCCGTTCCATTTCCATTCCCTTTCCATTTCCATTTCATTCCATTCCGTTCTGCTCGGGTACATTCCATTCCATTCCATTGCATTCCATTCCGTTCTGCTCCTGTCCATTCCATTCCATTCCAATCCGTTCCATTCCGTTCTACTCGGGTAGATTCCATTCCATTCCATTCCATTCCATTCCATTCCATTCCATTCCATTCCATTCCATTCCATTCCATTCTACTGGTGTCCATTCCATTCCATTCCATTCCATTCCATTCCATTCCATTCCATTGCATTCCATTCCATTCCATTCCATTCCGTTCCGTTCTACTCGGTTACATTCCATTCAATTCCATTCCATTCCGTTCTACTCGGGTAGATTCCATTCCATTCCATTCCATTCCTTTCCATTCCATTGCATTCCATTGCATTGCATTGCACTCAATTCCATTCCATTCCATTCCATTCCATTCCATTCCATTCCATTCCATTCCATTCCATTCCGTTCCGTTCAACTCGGTTACATTCCATTCAATTACATTCCATTCCGTTCTACTCGGTTACATTCCATTCCATTCCATTCCATTCCATTCCAATCCATTCCATTCCATTCCATTCCGTTCTACTCGGGTACATTCCATTCCATTCCATTCCATTCCATTCCATTCCATTCCATTCCATTCCGTTCTACTTTGGTACATTCCATTCCATTCCATTCCATTCCATTCCATTCCATTCCATTCCATTCCATTCCATTCCATTCCATTCCATTCCGTTCTACTCGGGTTGATTCCATTCTATTCCATTCCATTCCATTCCATTCCATTCCATTCCATTCCATTCCATTCCATTCGATTCCATTCCATTCCATTCCATGGAAATCCATTCCATTCCATTCCATTCCATGGAATTCCATTCCATTCCATTCCATTCCATTCCATTCCATTCCATTCCATTGAATTCCATTCCATTCCATTCCATTCCATTCCATTGAATTCCATTCCGTTCCATTCCATTCCATTGAATTCCATTCCATTCCATTCCATTCCATTCCATTCCATTCCATTCCATTCCATTCCATTCCATTGAATTCCATTCCATTCCATTCCATTCCATTCCATTCCATTCCATCCCATTCCATTCCATTCCATTCCATTCCGTTCCACTCGGGTTGATTCCATTCTATTCCATTCCATTCCATTCGATCCCATTTGATTCCATTCGATTCCATTCAATTCCATTCGATTCCATTCCATTCCACTCCATTCCATTCCATTGAATTCCATTCCATTCCATTCCATTCCATTCCATTCCATTCCATTCCATTCCATTCCATTGAATTCCATTCCATTCCATTCCATTCCATTGAATTCCATTCCATTCCATTCCATTCCATTCCATTCCATTCCATTCCATTCTACTGGTGTCCATTCCATTCCATTCCATTCCATTCCATTCCATTCCATTCCATTCCTTTCCATTCCATTGCATTCCATTGCATTCCATTCCATTCCATTCCATTCCATTCCATTCCATTCCACTCCACTCCACTCCACTCCATTCCACTCCACTCCACTCCGGTACATTCCATTCCATTCCATTCCATTCCATTCCATTCCATTTCCATTCCCATTCCATTTCCATTCCCGTTCCATTTCCATTCCCGTTTCTTTTCCATTCCCGTTCCATTTCCATTCCAGTTCCATTACCATTCCCGTTCCATTTCCATTCCCGATCCATTTCCATTCCCGTTCCTTTTCCATTCCCGTTCCATTTCCATTCCCGTTCCGTTACCATTCCCGTTCCATTTCCGTTCCCGTTCCGTTTCCGTTCCCGTTCCATTTCCGTTCTCTTTCCGTTTCCGTTCCCGTTCCATTTCCCTTCCCGTTCCATTTCCCTTCCCGTTCCATTTCCGTTCCCGTTCCGTTTCCGTTCCCGTTCCATTTCCGTTCTCGTTCCGTTTCCGTTCCCGTTCCATTTCCATTCCCGTTCCATTTCCGTTCCCGTTCCATTTCCATTCCCGTTCCATTTCCATTCCCTTTCCATTTCCATTTCATTCCATTCCGTTCTGCTCGGGTACATTCCATTCCATTCCATTGCATTCCATTCCGTTCTGCTCCTGTCCATTCCATTCCATTCCAATCCGTTCCATTCCGTTCTACTCGGGTAGATTCCATTCCATTCCATTCCATTCCATTCCATTCCATTCCA
Organism: Gorilla gorilla gorilla; assembly: GCF_029281585.2. Classification (NCBI taxonomy): domain Eukaryota; kingdom Metazoa; phylum Chordata; class Mammalia; order Primates; family Hominidae; genus Gorilla; species Gorilla gorilla. The sequence continues at coordinate 55,017,558 of NC_073242.2, forward strand.
TTCCATTCCATTCCATTCCATTCCATTCTACTGGTGTCCATTCCATTCCATTCCATTCCATTCCATTCCATTCCATTGCATTCCATTCCATTCCATTCCATTCCGTTCCGTTCTACTCGGTTACATTCCATTCAATTCCATTCCATTCCGTTCTACTCGGGTAGATTCCATTCCATTCCATTCCATTCCTTTCCATTCCATTGCATTCCATTGCATTGCATTGCACTCAATTCCATTCCATTCCATTCCATTCCATTCCATTCCATTCCATTCCGTTCCGTTCAACTCAGTTACATTCCATTCAATTACATTCCATTCCGTTCTACTCGGTTACATTCCACTCCATTCCATTCCATTCCATTCCAATCCATTCCATTCCATTCCATTCCGTTCTACTCGGGTACATTCCGTTCCATTCCATTCCATTCCATTCCATTCCATTCCATTCCTTTCCGTTCTACTTTGGTACATTCCATTCCATTCCATTCCATTCAATTCCATTCCATTCCATTCCATTCCATTCCATTCCATTCCGTTCTACTCAGGTTGATTCCATTCTATTCCATTCCATTCCATTCCATTCCATTCCATTCCATTCCATTCGATTCCATTCCATTCCATTCCATTGAATTCCATTCCATTCCATTCCATTCCATGGAATTCCATTCCATTCCATTCCATTCCATTCCATTCCATTCCATTCCATTCCATTGAATTCCATTCCATTCCATTCCATTCCATTCCATTCCATTCCATTCCATTCCATTCCGTTCCATTCCATTCCTTTGAATTCCATTCCATTCCATTCCATTCCATTCCATTCCATTCCATTGAATTCCATTCCATTCCATTCCATTCCATTCCATTCCATCCCATTCCATTCCATTCCATTCCATTCCGTTCTACTCGGGTTGATTCCATTCTATTCCATTCCATTCCATTCGATCCCATTTGATTCCATTCGATTCCATTCAATTCCATTCGATTCCATTCCATTCCACTCCATTCCATTCCATTGTATTCCATTCCATTCCATTCCATTCCATTCCATTCCATTCCATTCCATTCCATTCCATGGAATTCCATTCCATTCCATTCCAATCCATTCCATTCCATTCCATTCCGTTCTACTCGGGTACATTCCGTTCCATTCCATTCCATTCCATTCCATTCCATTCCATTCCTTTCCGTTCTACTTTGGTACATTCCATTCCATTCCATTCCATTCCATTCCATTCCATTACATTCCATTCCATTCCATTCCGTTCTACTCAGGTTGATTCCATTCTATTCCATTCCATTCCATTCCATTCCATTCCATTCCATTCCGTTCCATTCCATTCCATTGAATTCCATTCCATTCCATTCCATTCCATTCCATTCCATTCCATTGAATTCCATTCCATTCCATTCCATTCCATTCCATTCCATCCCATTCCATTCCATTCCATTTCATTCCATTCTACTCGGGTTGATTCCATTCTATTCCATTCCATTCCATTCGATCCCATTTGATTCCATTCGATTCCATTCAATTCCATTCGATTCCATTCCATTCCACTCCATTCCATTCCATTGAATTCCATTCCATTCCATTCCATTCCATTCCATTCCATTCCATTCCATGGAATTCCATTCCATTCCATTCCATTCCATTCCATAGAATTCCATTCCATTCCATTCCATTCCACTGAGTTCCGTTCCATTCCATTCCATTCCGTTCCGTTCCGTTCCGTTCCGTTGCGTTCCGTTCCGTTCCGTTGTGTTCCGTTCCGTTCTACTCGGGTTGATTCCATTCTATTCCATTCCATTCCAATCCATTCCGTTCCATTCCATTGAATTCCATTCCATTCCATTCCATTCCATTGAATTCCATTCCATTCCATTCCATTCCATTGAATTCCATTCCATTCCATTCCATTCCATTCCATTCCATTCCATTCCATTCCATTCCATTCTACTGGTGTCCATTCCATTCCATTCTATTCCATTCCATTCCATTCCATTCCATTCCATTCCATTCCATTCCATTCCATTGAATTCCATTCCATTCCATTCCATTCCATTGAATTCCATTCCATTCCATTCCATTCCATTCCATTCCATTCCATTCCATTCCATTCCATTCCATTCTACTGGTGTCCATTCCATTCCATTCTATTCCATTCCATTCCATTCCATTCCATTCCATTCCTTTCCATTCCATTGCATTCCATTGCATTCCATTCCATTCCATTCCATTCCATTCCATTCCATTCCATTCCACTCCACTCCACTCCACTCCACTCCATTCCACTCCACTCCACTCCGGTACATTCCATTCCATTCCATTCCATTCCATTCCATTCCATTCCGTGCTTCTCGGGTACATTCCGTTCCGTTCCATTCCATTCCATTCCATTCCATTCCGTTCCAGTGCACTCTACTCCACTCCACTCCACTCCACTCCACTCCGGTACATTCCATTCCATTCCATTCCATTCCATTTCCATTCCCATTCCATTTCCATTCCCGTTCCATTTCCATTCCCGTTTCTTTTCCATTCCCGTTCCATTTCCATTCCAGTTCCATTACCATTCCCGTTCCATTTCCATTCCCGATCCATTTCCATTCCCGTTCCTTTTCCATTCCCGTTCCATTTCCATTCCCGTTCCGTTACCATTCCCGTTCCATTTCCGTTCCCGTTCCGTTTCCGTTCCCGTTCCATTTCCGTTCTCGTTCCGTTTCCGTTCCCGTTCCATTTCCCTTCCCGTTCCATTTCCCTTCCCGTTCCATTTCCGTTCCCGTTCCGTTTCCGTTCCCGTTCCATTTCCGTTCTCGTTCCGTTTCCGTTCCCGTTCCATTTCCATTCCCGTTCCATTTCCGTTCCCGTTCCATTTCCATTACCGTTCCATTTCCATTCCCTTTCCATTTCCATTTCATTCCATTCCGTTCTGCTCGGGTACATTCCATTCCATTCCATTGCATTCCATTCCGTTCTGCTCCTGTCCATTCCATTCCATTCCAATCCGTTCCATTCCGTTCTACTCGGGTAGATTCCATTCCATTCCATTCCATTCCATTCCATTCCATTCCATTCCATTCCATTCTACTGGTGTCCATTCCATTCCATTCCATTCCATTCCATTCCATTGCATTCCATTCCATTCCATTCCATTCCGTTCCGTTCTACTCGGTTACATTCCATTCAATTCCATTCCATTCCGTTCTACTCGGGTAGATTCCATTCCATTCCATTCCATTCCTTTCCATTCCATTGCATTCCATTGCATTGCATTGCACTCAATTCCATTCCATTCCATTCCATTCCATTCCATTCCATTCCATTCCGTTCCGTTCAACTCAGTTACATTCCATTCAATTACATTCCATTCCGTTCTACTCGGTTACATTCCATTCCATTCCATTCCATTCCATTCCAATCCATTCCATTCCATTCCATTCCGTTCTACTCGGGTACATTCCGTTCCATTCCATTCCATTCAATTCCATTCCATTCCATTCCTTTCCGTTCTACTTTGGTACATTCCATTCCATTCCATTCCATTCCATTCCATTCCATTCCATTACATTCCATTCCATTCCATTCCGTTCTACTCAGGTTGATTCCATTCTATTCCATTCCATTCCATTCCATTCCATTCCATTCCATTCCATTCCATTCGATTCCATTCCATTCCATTCCATTCCATTGAATTCCATTCCATTCCATTCCATTCCATGGAATTCCATTCCATTCCATTCCATTCCATTCCATTCCATTCCATTCCATTCCATTGAATTCCATTCCATTCCATTCCATTCCATTCCATTGATTTCCATTCCATTCCATTCCATTCCATTGAATTCCATTCCATTCCATTCCATTCCATTCCATTCCATTCCATTCCATTCCATTCCATTCTACTGGTCTCCATTCCATTCCATTCTATTCCATTCCATTCCATTCCATTCCATTCCATTCCATTCTACTGGTCTCCATTCCATTCCATTCTATTCCATTCCATTCCATTCCATTCCATTCCATTCCTTTCCATTCCATTGCATTCCATTGCATTCCATTCCATTCCATTCCATTCCATTCCATTCCATTCCATTCCATTCCATTCCACTCCACTCCACTCCACTCCACTCCATTCCACTCCACTCCACTCCGGTACATTCCATTCCATTCCATTCCATTCCATTCCATTCCATTCCGTGCTTCTCGGGTACATTCCGTTCCGTTCCATTCCATTCCATTCCATTCCATTCCGTTCCAGTGCACTCTACTCCACTCCACTCCACTCCACTCCACTCCGGTACATTCCATTCCATTCCATTCCATTCCATTTCCATTCCCATTCCATTTCCATTCCCGTTCCATTTCCATTCCCGTTTCTTTTCCATTCCCGTTCCATTTCCATTCCAGTTCCATTACCATTCCCGTTCCATTTCCATTCCCGATCCATTTCCCTTCCCGTTCCTTCTCCATTCCCGTTCCATTTCCATTCCCGTTCCGTTACCATTCCCGTTCCATTTCCGTTCCCGTTCCGTTTCCGTTCCCGTTCCATTTCCGTTCTCGTTCCGTTTCCGTTCCCGTTCCATTTCCCTTCCCGTTCCATTTCCCTTCCCGTTCCATTTCCGTTCCCGTTCCGTTTCCGTTCCCGTTCCATTTCCGTTCTCGTTCCGTTTCCGTTCCCGTTCCATTTCCATTCCCGTTCCATTTCCGTTCCCGTTCCATTTCCATTCCCGTTCCATTTCCATTCCCTTTCCATTTCCATTTCATTCCATTCCGTTCTGCTCGGGTACATTCCATTCCATTCCATTGCATTCCATTCCGTTCTGCTCCTGTCCATTCCATTCCATTCCAATCCGTTCCATTCCGTTCTACTCGGGTAGATTCCATTCCATTCCATTCCATTCCATTCCATTCCATTCCATTCCATTCCATTCCATTCCATTCCATTCCATTCTACTGGTGTCCATTCCATTCCATTCCATTCCATTCCATTCCATTCCATTCCATTCCATTCCATTCCATTGCATTCCATTCCATTCCATTCCATTCCGTTCCGTTCTACTCGGTTACATTCCATTCAATTCCATTCCATTCCGTTCTACTCGGGTAGATTCCATTCCATTCCATTCCATTCCTTTCCATTCCATTGCATTCCATTGCATTGCATTGCACTCAATTCCATTCCATTTCATTCCATTCCATTCCATTCCATTCCATTCCATTCCATTCCGTTCCGTTCAACTCGGTTACATTCCATTCAATTACATTCCATTCCGTTCTACTCGGTTACATTCCATTCCATTCCATTCCATTCCATTCCAATCCATTCCATTCCATTCCATTCCGTTCTACTCGGGTACATTCCATTCCATTCCATTCCATTCCATTCCATTCCGTTCTACTTTGGTACATTCCATTCCATTCCATTCCATTCCATTCCATTCCATTCCATTCCATTCCATTCCATTCCATTGAATTCCATTCCATTCCATTCCATTCCATTGAATTCCATTCCGTTCCATTCCATTCCATTGAATTCCATTCCATTCCATTCCATTCCATTGCATTCCATTCCATTGAATTCCATTCCATTCCATTCCATTCCATTCCATTCCATTCCATCCCATTCCATTCCATTCCATTCCATTCCGTTCTACTCGGGTTGATTCCATTCTATTCCATTCCATTCCATTCGATCCCATTTGATTCCATTCGATTCCATTCAATTCCATTCGATTCCATTCCATTCCACTCCATTCCATTCCATTGAATTCCATTCCATTCCATTCCATTCCATTCCATTCCATTCCATGGAATTCCATTCCATTCCATTCCATGGAATTCCATAGAATTCCATTCCATTCCATTCCATTCCACTGAATTCCGTTCCATTCCATTCCATTCCGTTCCGTTCCGTTCCGTTCCGTTCCGTTGCGTTCCGTTCCATTCCGTTGTGTTCCGTTCCGTTCTACTCGGGTTGATTCCATTCTATTCCATTCCATTCCAATCCATTCCGTTCCATTCCATTGAATTCCATTCCATTCCATTCCATTCCATTCCATTCCATTGAATTCCATTGCATTCCATTCCATTCCATTCCATTCCATTCCATTGAATTCCATTCCATTCCATTCCATTCCATGGAATTCCGTTCCATTCCATTCCATTCCGTTCCTTTCCGTCCCGTTCCGTTCCGTTCCGTTCCTTTGCGTTCCGTTCCGTTCTACTCGGGTTGATTCCATTCTATTCCATTCCATTCCATTCGATTCCATTCGATTCCATTCGATTCCACTCCATTCCATTCCATAGAATTCCATTCCATTCCATTCCATTCCATTGAATTCCATTCCATTCCATTCCATTCCATAGAATTCCATTCCATTCCATTCCATTCCATTGAATTCCATTCCGTTCCATTCCATTCCATTCCATTCCATTCCATTCCATTCCATTCTATTCCATTCTACTGGTGTCCATTCCATTCCATTCCATTCCATTCCATTCCATTCCATTCCATTCCATTCCTTTCCATTCCATTGCATTCCATTGCATTCCATTCCATTCCATTCCATTCCATTCCATTCCATTCCATTCCACTCCACTCCACTCCACTCCACTCCATTCCACTCCACTCCACTCCGGTACATTCCATTCCATTCCATTCCATTCCATTCCATTCCATTCCGTGCTTCTCGGGTACATTCCGTTCCGTTCCATTCCATTCCATTCCATTCCATTCCGTTCCAGTGCACTCTACTCCACTCCACTCCACTCCACTCCACTCCGGTACATTCCATTCCATTCCATTCCATTCCATTCCATTCCATTCCATTTCCATTCCCATTCCATTTCCATTCCCGTTCCATTTCCATTCCCGTTTCTTTTCCATTCCCGATCCATTTCCATTCCAGTTCCATTACCATTCCCGTTCCATTTCCATTCCCGATCCATTTCCATTCCCGTTCCTTTTCCAATCCCGTTCCATTTCCATTCCCGTTCCGTTACCATTCCCGTTCCATTTCCGTTCCCGTTCCGTTTCCGTTCCCGTTCCATTTCCGTTCTCGTTCCGTTTCCGTTCCCGTTCCATTTCCATTCCCGTTCCATTTCCGTTCCCGTTCCATTTCCATTCCCGTTCCATTTCCGTTCCCGTTCCATTTCCATTCCCGTTCTATTTCCATTCCCTTTCCATTTCCTTTTCATTCCATTCCGTTCTGCTCGGGTACATTCCATTCCATTCCATTGCATTCCATTCCGTTCTGCTCCTGTCCATTCCATTCCATTCCATTCCGTTCCATTCCGTTCTACTCGGGTAGATTCCATTCCATTCCATTCCATTCCATTCCATTCCATTCCATTCCATTCCATTCTACTGGTGTCCATTCCATTCCATTCCATTCCATTCCATTCCATTCCATTCCATTCCATTCCATTGCATTCCATTCCATTCCATTCCATTCCATTCCGTTCCGTTCTACTCGGTTACATTCCATTCAATTCCATTCCATTCCGTTCTACTCGGGTAGATTCCATTCCATTCCATTCCTTTCCATTCCATTGCATTCCATTGCATTGCATTGCACTCAATTCCATTCCATTCCATTCCATTCCATTCCATTCCATTCCATTCCATTCCATTCCGTTCCGTTCAACTCGGTTACATTCCATTCAATTACATTCCATTCCGTTCTACTCGGTTACATTCCATTCCATTCCATTCCATTCCATTCCAATCCATTCCATTCCATTCCATTCCGTTCTACTCGGGTACATTCCATTCCATTCCATTCCATTCCATTCCATTCCATTCCATTCCATTCCATTCCGTTCTACTCGGGTTGATTCCATTCTATTCCATTCCATTCCATTCCATTCCATTCCATTCCATTCCATTCCATTCCATTCCATTCCATTCCATTCCATTCGATTCCATTCCATTCCATTCCATTGAATTCCATTCCATTCCATTCCATTCCATGGAATTCCATTCCATTCCATTCCATTCCATTCCATTCCATTCCATTCCATGGAATTCCATTCCATTCCATTCCATTCCATTCCATTCCATGGAATTCCATTCCATTCCATTCCATTCCATTCCTTTCCATTCCATTGCATTCCATTGCATTCCATTGCATTCCATTCCATTCCATTCCATTCCATTCCATTCCATTCCATTCCACTCCACTCCACTCCACTCCACTCCATTCCACTCCACTCCACTCCGGTACATTCCATTCCATTCCATTCCATTGAATTCCATTGCATTCCATTCCATTCCATTCCATTCCATTCCATTGAATTCCATTCCATTCCATTCCATTCCATGGAATTCCGTTCCATTCCATTCCATTCCGTTCCTTTCCGTCCCGTTCCGTTCCGTTCCGTTCCTTTGCGTTCCGTTCCGTTCTACTCGGGTTGATTCCATTCTATTCCATTCCATTCCATTCGATTCCATTCGATTCCATTCGATTCCACTCCATTCCATTCCATAGAATTCCATTCCATTCCATTCCATTCCATTGAATTCCATTCCATTCCATTCCATTCCATAGAATTCCATTCCATTCCATTCCATTCCATTGAATTCCATTCCGTTCCATTCCATTCCATTCCATTCCATTCCATTCCATTCCATTCTATTCCATTCTACTGGTGTCCATTCCATTCCATTCCATTCCATTCCATTCCATTCCATTCCATTCCATTCCTTTCCATTCCATTGCATTCCATTGCATTCCATTCCATTCCATTCCATTCCATTCCATTCCATTCCATTCCACTCCACTCCACTCCACTCCACTCCATTCCACTCCACTCCACTCCGGTACATTCCATTCCATTCCATTCCATTCCATTCCATTCCATTCCGTGCTTCTCGGGTACATTCCGTTCCGTTCCATTCCATTCCATTCCATTCCATTCCGTTCCAGTGCACTCTACTCCACTCCACTCCACTCCACTCCACTCCGGTACATTCCATTCCATTCCATTCCATTCCATTCCATTCCATTCCATTTCCATTCCCATTCCATTTCCATTCCCGTTCCATTTCCATTCCCGTTTCTTTTCCATTCCCGATCCATTTCCATTCCAGTTCCATTACCATTCCCGTTCCATTTCCATTCCCGATCCATTTCCATTCCCGTTCCTTTTCCAATCCCGTTCCATTTCCATTCCCGTTCCGTTACCATTCCCGTTCCATTTCCGTTCCCGTTCCGTTTCCGTTCCCGTTCCATTTCCGTTCTCGTTCCGTTTCCGTTCCCGTTCCATTTCCATTCCCGTTCCATTTCCGTTCCCGTTCCATTTCCATTCCCGTTCCATTTCCGTTCCCGTTCCATTTCCATTCCCGTTCTATTTCCATTCCCTTTCCATTTCCTTTTCATTCCATTCCGTTCTGCTCGGGTACATTCCATTCCATTCCATTGCATTCCATTCCGTTCTGCTCCTGTCCATTCCATTCCATTCCATTCCGTTCCATTCCGTTCTACTCGGGTAGATTCCATTCCATTCCATTCCATTCCATTCCATTCCATTCCATTCCATTCCATTCTACTGGTGTCCATTCCATTCCATTCCATTCCATTCCATTCCATTCCATTCCATTCCATTCCATTGCATTCCATTCCATTCCATTCCATTCCATTCCGTTCCGTTCTACTCGGTTACATTCCATTCAATTCCATTCCATTCCGTTCTACTCGGGTAGATTCCATTCCATTCCATTCCTTTCCATTCCATTGCATTCCATTGCATTGCATTGCACTCAATTCCATTCCATTCCATTCCATTCCATTCCATTCCATTCCATTCCATTCCATTCCGTTCCGTTCAACTCGGTTACATTCCATTCAATTACATTCCATTCCGTTCTACTCGGTTACATTCCATTCCATTCCATTCCATTCCATTCCAATCCATTCCATTCCATTCCATTCCGTTCTACTCGGGTACATTCCATTCCATTCCATTCCATTCCATTCCATTCCATTCCATTCCATTCCATTCCGTTCTACTCGGGTTGATTCCATTCTATTCCATTCCATTCCATTCCATTCCATTCCATTCCATTCCATTCCATTCCATTCCATTCCATTCCATTCGATTCCATTCCATTCCATTCCATTGAATTCCATTCCATTCCATTCCATTCCATGGAATTCCATTCCATTCCATTCCATTCCATTCCATTCCATTCCATTCCATGGAATTCCATTCCATTCCATTCCATTCCATTCCATTCCATGGAATTCCATTCCATTCCATTCCATTCCATTCCTTTCCATTCCATTGCATTCCATTGCATTCCATTGCATTCCATTCCATTCCATTCCATTCCATTCCATTCCATTCCATTCCACTCCACTCCACTCCACTCCACTCCATTCCACTCCACTCCACTCCGGTACATTCCATTCCATTCCATTCCATTCCATTCCATTCCATTTCCATTCCCATTCCATTTCCATTCCCGTTCCATTTCCATTCCCGTTTCTTTTCCATTCCCGTTCCATTTCCATTCCAGTTCCATTACCATTCCCGTTCCATTTCCATTCCCGATCCATTTCCATTCCCGTTCCATTTCCATTCCAGTTCCATTACCATTCCCGTTCCATTTCCATTCCCGATCCATTTCCATTCCCGTTCCATTTCCATTCCCGTTCCATTTCCTTTCCCGTTCCATTACCATTCCCGTTCCATTTCCGTTCCCGTTCCGTTTCCGTTCCCGTTCCATTTCCGTTCTCGTTCCGTTTCCGTTCCCGTTCCATTTCCATTCCCGTTCCATTTCCGTTCCCGTTCCATTTCCATTCCCGTTCCATTTCCATTCCCTTTCCATTTCCATTTCATTCCATTCCGTTCTGCTCGGGTACATTCCTTTCCATTCCATTGCATTCCATTCCGTTCTGCTCCTGTCCATTCCATTCCATTCCAATCCGTTCCATTCCGTTCTACTCGGGTAGATTCCATTCCATTCCATTCCATTCCATTCCATTCCATTCCATTCCATTCCATTCCATTCTACTGGTGTCCATTCCATTCCATTCCATTCCATTCCATTCCATTCCATTCCATTCCATTCCATTCCATTCCATTGCATTCCATTCCATTCCATTCCATTCCGTTCCGTTCTACTCGGTTAAATTCCATTCAATTCCATTCCATTCCGTTCTACTCGGGTAGATTTCATTCCATTCCATTCCATTCCTTTCCATTCCATTGCATTCCATTGCATTGCATTGCACTCAATTCCATTCCATTCCATTCCATTCCATTCCATTCCATTCCATTCCGTTCCGTTCAACTCGGTTACATTCCATTCAATTACATTCCATTCCGTTCTACTCGGTTACATTCCATTCCATTCCATTCCATTCCATTCCAATCCATTCCATTCCATTGAATTCCATTCCATTCCATTCCATTCCATTCCATTCCATTCCATTCCATTCCATTCTACTGGTGTCCATTCCATTCCATTCCATTCCATTCCATTCCATTCCATTCCTTTCCATTCCATTGCATTCCATTGCATTCCATTCCATTCCATTCCATTCCATTCCATTCCATTCCACTCCACTCCACTCCACTCCACTCCATTCCACTCCACTCCACTCCGGTACATTCCATTCCATTCCATTCCATTCCATTCCATTCCATTCCATTCCATTCCATTCCGTGCTTCTCGGGTACATTCCGTTCCGTTCCATTCCATTCCATTCCATTCCATTCCGTTCCAGTGCACTCTACTCCACTCCACTCCACTCCACTCCACTCCGGTACATTCCATTCCATTCCATTCCATTCCATTCCATTCCATTCCATTTCCATTCCCATTCCATTTCCATTCCCGTTCCATTTCCATTCCCGTTTCTTTTCCATTCCCGTTCCATTTCCATTCCAGTTCCATTACCATTCCCGTTCCATTTCCATTCCCGATCCATTTCCATTCCCGTTCCATTTCCATTCCCGTTCCATTTCCATTCCCGTTCCATTACCATTCCCGTTCCATTTCCGTTCCCGTTCCGTTTCCGTTCCCGTTCCATTTCCGTTCTCGTTCCGTTTCCGTTCCCGTTCCATTTCCATTCCCGTTCCATTTCCGTTCCCGTTCCATTTCCATTCCCGTTCCATTTCCATTCCCTTTCCATTTCCATTTCATTCCATTCCGTTCTGCTCGGTTACATTCCATTCCATTCCATTGCATTCCATTCCGTTCTGCTCCTGTCCATTCCATTCCATTCCAATCCGTTCCATTCCGTTCTACTCGGGTAGATTCCATTCCATTCCATTCCATTCCATTCCATTCCATTCCATTCCATTCCATTCTACTGGTGTCCATTCCATTCCATTCCATTCCATTCCATTCCATTCCATTCCATTCCATTGCATTCCATTCCATTCCATTCCATTCCGTTCCGTTCTACTCGGTTACATTCCATTCAATTCCATTCCATTCCGTTCTACTCGGGTAGATTCCATTCCATTCCATTCCATTCCTTTCCATTCCATTGCATTCCATTGCATTGCATTGCACTCAATTCCATTCCATTCCATTCCATTCCATTCCATTCCATTCCATTCCGTTCCGTTCAACTCAGTTACATTCCATTCAATTACATTCCATTCCGTTCTACTCGGTTACATTCCATTCCATTCCATTCCATTCCATTCCAATCCATTCCATTCCATTCCATTCCGTTCTACTCGGGTACATTCCGTTCCATTCCATTCCATTCCATTCCATTCCATTCCATTCCTTTCCGTTCTACTTTGGTACATTCCATTCCATTCCATTCCATTCCATTCCATTCCATTCCATTACATTCCATTCCATTCCATTCCGTTCTACTCAGGTTGATTCCATTCTATTCCATTCCATTCCATTCCATTCCATTCCATTCCATTCGATTCCATTCCTTTCCATTCCATTGAATTCCATTCCATTCCATTCCATTCCATGGAATTCCATTCCATTCCATTCCATTCCATGGAATTCCATTCCATTCCATTCCATTCCATTCCATTCCATTCCATTCCATTCCATTCCATTCCATTGAATTCCATTCCATTCCATTCCATTCCATTCCATTCCATTCCATCCCATTCCATTCCATTCCATTCCATTCCATTCTACTCGGGTTGATTCCATTCTATTCCATTCCATTCCATTCGATCCCATTTGATTCCATTCGATTCCATTCAATTCCATTCGATTCCATTCCATTCCACTCCATTCCATTCCATTGAATTCCATTCCATTCCATTCCATTCCATTCCATTCCATTCCATTCCATGGAATTCCATTCCATTCCATTCCATTCCATTCCATTCCATTCCATTCCATTCCATAGAATTCCATTCCATTCCATTCCATTCCACTGAGTTCCGTTCCATTCCATTCCATTCCGTTCCGTTCCGTTCCGTTCCGTTCCGTTGCGTTCCATTCCGTTCCGTTGTGTTCCGTTCCGTTCTACTCGGGTTGATTCCATTCTATTCCATTCCATTCCAATCCATTCCGTTCCATTCCATTGAATTCCATTCCATTCCATTCCATTCCATTCTACTGGTGTCCATTCCATTCCATTCCATTCCATTCCATTCCATTCCATTCCTTTCCATTCCATTGCATTCCATTGCATTCCATTCCATTCCATTCCATTCCATTCCATTCCATTCCACTCCACTCCACTCCACTCCACTCCATTCCACTCCACTCCACTCCGGTACATTCCATTCCATTCCATTCCATTCCATTCCATTCCATTCCATTCCATTCCATTCCGTGCTTCTCGGGTACATTCCGTTCCGTTCCATTCCATTCCATTCCATTCCATTCCGTTCCAGTGCTCTCTACTCCACTCCACTCCACTCCACTCCACTCCGGTACATTCCATTCCATTCCATTCCATTCCATTCCATTCCATTTCCATTCCCATTCCATTTCCATTCCCGTTCCATTTCCATTCCCGTTTCTTTTCCATTCCCGTTCCATTTCCATTCCAGTTCCATTACCATTCCCGTTCCATTTCCATTCCCGATCCATTTCCATTCCCGTTCCATTTCCATTCCCGTTCCATTTCCATTCCCGTTCCATTACCATTCCCGTTCCATTTCCGTTCCCGTTCCGTTTCCGTTCCCGTTCCATTTGCGTTCTCGTTCCGTTTCCGTTCCCGTTCCATTTCCATTCCCGTTCCATTTCCGTTCCCGTTCCATTTCCATTCCCGTTCCATTTCCATTCCCTTTCCATTTCCATTTCATTCCATTCCGTTCTGCTCGGTTACATTCCATTCCATTCCATTGCATTCCATTCCGTTCTGCTCCTGTCCATTCCATTCCATTCCAATCCGTTCCATTCCGTTCTACTCGGGTAGATTCCATTCCATTCCATTCCATTCCATTCCATTCCATTCCATTCCATTCCATTCCATTCCATTCCATTCTACTGGTGTCCATTCCATTCCATTCCATTCCATTCCATTCCATTCCATTCCATTCCATTCCATTCCATTCCATTCCATTCCTTTCCATTCCATTGCATTCCATTGCATTCCATTCCATTCCATTCCATTCCATTCCATTCCACTCCACTCCACTCCACTCCACTCCACTCCATTCCACTCCACTCCACTCCGGTACATTCCATTCCATTCCATTCCATTCCATTCCATTCCATTCCATTCCATTCCATTCCATTCCGTGCTTCTCGGGTACATTCCGTTCCGTTCCATTCCATTCCATTCCATTCCATTCCGTTCCAGTGCACTCTACTCCACTCCACTCCACTCCACTCCACTCCGGTACATTCCATTCCATTCCATTCCATTCCATTCCATTCCATTCCATTTCCATTCCCATTCCATTTCCATTCCCGTTCCATTTCCATTCCCGTTTCTTTTCCATTCCCGTTCCATTTCCATTCCAGTTCCATTACCATTCCCGTTCCATTTCCATTCCCGATCCATTTCCATTCCCGTTCCTTTTCCATTCCCGTTCCATTTCCATTCCCGTTCCGTTACCATTCCCGTTCCATTTCCGTTCCCGTTCCATTTCCATTCCCGTTCCATTTCCATTCCCTTTCCATTTCCATTTCATTCCATTCCGTTCTGCTCGGTTACATTCCATTCCATTCCATTGCATTCCATTCCGTTCTGCTCCTGTCCATTCCATTCCATTCCAATCCGTTCCATTCCGTTCTACTCGGGTAGATTCCATTCCATTCCATTCCATTCCATTCCATTCCATTCCATTCCATTCCATTCTACTGGTGTCCATTCCATTCCATTCCATTCCATTCCATTCCATTCCATTCCATTCCATTGCATTCCATTCCATTCCATTCCATTCCGTTCCGTTCTACTCGGTTACATTCCATTCAATTCCATTCCATTCAGTTCTACTCGGGTAGATTCCATTCCATTCCATTCCATTCCTTTCCATTCCATTGCATTCCATTGCATTGCATTGCACTCAATTCCATTCCATTCCATTCCATTCCATTCCATTCCATTCCATTCCGTTCCGTTCAACTCAGTTACATTCCATTCAATTACATTCCATTCCGTTCTACTCGGTTACATTCCATTCCATTCCATTCCATTCCATTCCAATCCATTCCATTCCATTCCATTCCGTTCTATTCGGGTACATTCCGTTCCATTCCATTCCATTCCATTCCATTCCATTCCATTCCTTTCCGTTCTACTTTGGTACATTCCATTCCATTCCATTCCATTCCATTCCATTCCATTACATTACATTCCATTCCATTCCATTCCGTTCTACTCAGGTTGATTCCATTCTATTCCATTCCATTCCATTCCATTCCATTCCATTCCATTCCATTCGATTCCATTCCTTTCCATTCCATTGAATTCCATTCCATTCCATTCCATTCCATGGAATTCCATTCCATTCCATTCCATTCCATTCCATTCCATTCCATTCCATTCCATTGAATTCCATTCCATTCCATTCCATTCCATTCCATTCCATTCCATCCCATTCCATTCCATTCCATTCCATTCCATTCTACTCGGGTTGATTCCATTCTATTCCATTCCATTCCATTCGATCCCATTTGATTCCATTCGATTCCATTCAATTCCATTCGATTCCATTCCATTCCACTCCATTCCATTCCGTTGAATTCCATTCCATTCCATTCCATTCCATTCCATGGAATTCCATTCCATGGAATTCCATTCCATTCCATTCCATTCCATTCCATAGAATTCCATTCCATTCCATTCCATTCCACTGAGTTCCGTTCCATTCCATTCCATTCCGTTCCGTTCCGTTCCGTTCCGTTCCGTTGCGTTCCGTTCCGTTCCGTTGTGTTCCGTTCCGTTCTACTCGGGTTGATTCCATTCTATTCCATTCCATTCCAATCCATTCCGTTCCATTCCATTGAATTCCATTCCATTCCATTCCATTCCATTCTACTGGTGTCCATTCCATTCCATTCCATTCCATTCCATTCCATTCCATTCCATTCCATTCCTTTCCATTCCATTGCATTCCATTCCATTCCATTCCATTCCATTCCATTCCATTCCACTCCACTCCACTCCACTCCACTCCATTCCACTCCACTCCACTCCGGTACATTCCATTCCATTCCATTCCATTCCATTCCATTCCATTCCATTCCATTCCGTGCTTCTCGGGTACATTCCGTTCCGTTCCATTCCATTCCATTCCATTCCATTCCGTTCCAGTGCTCTCTACTCCACTCCACTCCACTCCACTCCACTCCGGTACATTCCATTCCATTCCATTCCATTCCATTCCATTCCATTTCCATTCCCATTCCATTTCCATTCCCGTTCCATTTCCATTCCCGTTTCTTTTCCATTCCCGTTCCATTTCCATTCCAGTTCCATTACCATTCCCGTTCCATTTCCATTCCCGATCCATTTCCATTCCCGTTCCATTTCCATTCCCGTTCCATTTCCATTCCCGTTCCATTACCATTCCCGTTCCATTTCCGTTCCCGTTCCGTTTCCGTTCCCGTTCCATTTGCGTTCTCGTTCCGTTTCCGTTCCCGTTCCATTTCCATTCCCGTTCCATTTCCGTTCCCGTTCCATTTCAATTCCCGTTCCATTTCCATTCCCTTTCCATTTCCATTTCATTCCATTCCGTTCTGCTCGGTTACATTCCATTCCATTCCATTGCATTCCATTCCGTTCTGCTCCTGTCCATTCCATTCCATTCCAATCCGTTCCATTCCGTTCTACTCGGGTAGATTCCATTCCATTCCATTCCATTCCATTCCATTCCATTCCATTCCATTCCATTCTACTGGTGTCCATTCCATTCCATTCCATTCCATTCCATTCCATTCCATTCCATTCCATTCCATTGCATTCCATTCCATTCCATTCCATTCCGTTCCGTTCTACTCGGTTACATTCCATTCAATTCCATTCCATTCCGTTCTACTCGGGTAGATTCCATTCCATTCCATTCCATTCCTTTCCATTCCATTGCATTCCATTGCATTGCATTGCACTCAATTCCATTCCATTCCATTCCATTCCATTCCATTCCGTTCCGTTCAACTCAGTTACATTCCATTCAATTACATTCCATTCCGTTCTACTCGGTTACATTCCATTCCATTCCATTCCATTCCATTCCATTCCAATCCATTCCATTCCATTCCATTCCGTTCTACTCGGGTACATTCCGTTCCATTCCATTCCATTCCATTCCATTCCATTCCATTCCTTTCCGTTCTACTTTGGTACATTCCATTCCATTCCATTCCATTCCATTCCATTCCATTCCATTCCATTACATTCCATTCCATTCCATTCCGTTCTACTCAGGTTGATTCCATTCTATTCCATTCCATTCCATTCCATTCCATTCCATTCCATTCCATTCCATTCCATTCCTTTCCATTCCATTGAATTCCATTCCATTCCATTCCATTCCATGGAATTCCATTCCATTCCATTCCATTCCATGGAATTCCATTCCATTCCATTCCATTCCATTCCATTCCATTCCATTCCATTCCATTCCATTCCATTGAATTCCATTCCATTCCATTCCATTCCATTCCATTCCATTCCATCCCATTCCATTCCATTCCATTCCATTCCATTCTACTCGGGTTGATTCCATTCTATTCCATTCCATTCCATTCGATCCCATTTGATTCCATTCGATTCCATTCAATTCCATTCGATTCCATTCCATTCCACTCCATTCCATTCCATTGAATTCCATTCCATTCCATTCCATTCCATTCCATTCCATTCCATGGAATTCCATTCCATTCCATTCCATTCCATTCCATAGAATTCCATTCCATTCCATTCCATTCCACTGAGTTCCGTTCCATTCCATTCCATTCCGTTCCGTTCCGTTCCGTTCCGTTCCGTTGCGTTCCGTTCCGTTCCGTTGTGTTCCGTTCCGTTCTACTCGGGTTGATTCCATTCTATTCCATTCCATTCCAATCCATTCCGTTCCATTCCATTGAATTCCATTCCATTCCATTCCATTCCATTGAATTCCATTCCATTCCATTCCATTCCGTTGAATTCCATTCCATTCCATTCCATTCCATTGAATTCCATTCCATTCCATTCCATTCCATTCCATTCCATTCCATTCCATTCCATTCCATTCTACTGGTGTCCATTCCATTCCATTCTATTCCATTCCATTCCATTCCATTCCATTCCATTCCATTCCATTCCATTGAATTCCATTCCATTCCATTCCATTCCATGGAATTCCATTCCATTCCATTCCATTCCATTCCATTCCATTCCATTCCATTCTACTGGTGTCCATTCCATTCCATTCTATTCCATTCCATTCCATTCCATTCCATTCCATTCCATTCCATTCCATTCCATTCCATTCCATTCCACTCCACTCCACTCCACTCCACTCCATTCCACTCCACTCCACTCCGGTACATTCCATTCCATTCCATTCCATTCCATTCCATTCCATTCCGTGCTTCTCGGGTACATTCCGTTCCGTTCCATTCCATTCCATTCCATTCCATTCCGTTCCAGTGCACTCTACTCCACTCCACTCCACTCCACTCCACTCCGGTACATTCCATTCCATTCCATTCCATTCCATTTCCATTCCCATTCCATTTCCATTCCCGTTCCATTTCCATTCCCGTTTCTTTTCCATTCCCGTTCCATTTCCATTCCAGTTCCATTACCATTCCCGTTCCATTTCCATTCCCGATCCATTTCCATTCCCGTTCCTTTTCCATTCCCGTTCCATTTCCATTCCCGTTCCGTTACCATTCCCGTTCCATTTCCGTTCCCGTTCCGTTTCCGTTCCCGTTCCATTTCCGTTCTCGTTCCGTTTCCGTTCCCGTTCCATTTCCCTTCCCGTTCCATTTCCCTTCCCGTTCCATTTCCGTTCCCGTTCCGTTTCCGTTCCCGTTCCATTTCCGTTCTCGTTCCGTTTCCGTTCCCGTTCCATTTCCATTCCCGTTCCATTTCCGTTCCCGTTCCATTTGCATTCCCGTTCCATTTCCATTCCCTTTCCATTTCCATTTCATTCCATTCCGTTCTGCTCGGGTACATTCCATTCCATTCCATTGCATTCCATTCCGTTCTGCTCCTGTCCATTCCATTCCATTCCAATCCGTTCCATTCCGTTCTACTCGGGTAGATTCCATTCCATTCCATTCCATTCCATTCCATTCCATTCCATTCCATTCCATTCCATTCCATTCTACTGGTGTCCATTCCATTCCATTCCATTCCATTCCATTCCATTCCATTCCATTGCATTCCATTCCATTCCATTCCATTCCGTTCCGTTCTACTCGGTTACATTCCATTCAATTCCATTCCATTCCGTTCTACTCGGGTAGATTCCATTCCATTCCATTCCATTCCTTTCCATTCCATTGCATTCCATTGCATTGCATTGCACTCAATTCCATTCCATTCCATTCCATTCCATTCCATTCCATTCCATTCCATTCCGTTCCGTTCAACTCAGTTACATTCCATTCAATTACATTCCATTCCGTTCTACTCGGTTACATTCCATTCCATTCCATTCCATTCCATTCCAATCCATTCCATTCCATTCCATTCCGTTCTACTCGGGTACATTCCGTTCCATTCCATTCCATTCCATTCCATTCCATTCCATTCCTTTCCGTTCTACTTTGGTACATTCCATTCCATTCCATTCCATTCCATTCCATTCCATTCCATTACATTCCATTCCATTCCATTCCGTTCTACTCAGGTTGATTCCATTCTATTCCATTCCATTCCATTCCATTCCATTCCATTCCATTCCATTCGATTCCATTCCATTCCATTCCATTGAATTCCATTCCATTCCATTCCATTCCATGGAATTCCATTCCATTCCATTCCATTCCATTCCATTCCATTCCATTCCATTCCATTCCATTCCATTCCATTCCATTCCATTCCATTGAATTCCATTCCATTCCATTCCATTCCATTCCATTCCATTCCGTTCCATTCCATTCCATTGAATTCCATTCCATTCCATTCCATTCCATTCCATTCCATTCCATTCCATTCCATTGAATTCCATTCCATTCCATTCCATTCCATTCCATTCCATGGAATTCCATTCCATTCCATTCCAATCCATTCCATTCCATTCCATTCCGTTCTACTCGGGTACATTCCGTTCCATTCCATTCCATTCCATTCCATTCCATTCCATTCCTTTCCGTTCTACTTTGGTACATTCCATTCCATTCCATTCCATTCCATTCCATTCCATTCCATTACATTCCATTCCATTCCATTCCGTTCTACTCAGGTTGATTCCATTCTATTCCATTCCATTCCATTCCATTCCATTCCATTCCATTCCATTCCATTCGATTCCATTCCTTTCCATTCCATTGAATTCCATTCCATTCCATTCCATTCCATGGAATTCCATTCCATTCCAATTCCATTCTATTCCATTCCATTCCATTCCATTCCATTCCATTCCATTCCATTGAATTCCATTCCATTCCATTCCATTCCATTCCATTCCATTCCGTTCCATTCCATTCCATTGAATTCCATTCCATTCCATTCCATTCCATTCCATTCCATTCCATTGAATTCCATTCCATTCCATTCCATTCCATCCCATTCCATTCCATTCCATTCCATTCCATTCTATTCGGGTTGATTCCATTCTATTCCATTCCATTCCATTCGATCCCATTTGATTCCATTCGATTCCATTCAATTCCATTCGATTCCATTCCATTCCACTCCATTCCATTCCATTGAATTCCATTCCATTCCATTCCATTCCATTCCATTCCATTCCATTCCATGGAATTCCATTCCATTCCATTCCATTCCATTCCATAGAATTCCATTCCATTCCATTCCATTCCATTCCATTCCATTCCATTCCATAGAATTCCATTCCATTCCATTCCATTCCACTGAGTTCCGTTCCATTCCATTCCATTCCGTTCCGTTCCGTTCCGTTCCGTTCCGTTCCGTTGCGTTCCGTTCCGTTCCGTTGTGTTCCGTTCCGTTCTACTCGGGTTGATTCCATTCTATTCCATTCCATTCCAATCCATTCCGTTCCATTCCATTGAATTCCATTCCATTCCATTCCATTCCATTGAATTCCATTCCATTCCATTCCATTCCATTGAATTCCATTCCATTCCATTCCATTCCATTCCATTCCATTCCATTCCATTCCATTCTACTGGTGTCCATTCCATTCCATTCTATTCCATTCTATTCCATTCCATTCCATTCCATTCCATTCCATTCCATTGAATTCCATTCCATTCCATTCCATTCCATTGAATTCCATTCCATTCCATTCCATTCCATTTCATTCCATTCCATTCCATTCTACTGGTGTCCATTCCATTCCATTCTATTCCATTCCATTCCATTCCATTCCATTCCATTCCTTTCCATTCCATTGCATTCCATTGCATTCCATTCCATTCCATTCCATTCCATTCCGTTCCATTCCATTCCATTCCACTCCACTCCACTCCACTCCACTCCATTCCACTCCACTCCACTCCGGTACATTCCATTCCATTCCATTCCATTCCATTCCATTCCATTCCGTGCTTCTCGGGTACATTCCGTTCCGTTCCATTCCATTCCATTCCATTCCATTCCGTTCCAGTGCACTCTACTCCACTCCACTCCACTCCACTCCACTCCGGTACATTCCATTCCATTCCATTCCATTCCATTTCCATTCCCATTCCATTTCCATTCCCGTTCCATTTCCATTCCCGTTTCTTTTCCATTCCCGTTCCATTTCCATTCCAGTTCCATTACCATTCCCGTTCCATTTCCATTCCCGATCCATTTCCATTCCCGTTCCTTTTCCATTCCCGTTCCATTTCCATTCCCGTTCCGTTACCATTCCCGTTCCATTTCCGTTCCCGTTCCGTTTCCGTTCCCGTTCCATTTCCGTTCTCGTTCCGTTTCCGTTCCCGTTCCATTTCCCTTCCCGTTCCATTTCCCTTCCCGTTCCATTTCCGTTCCCGTTCCGTTTCCATTCCCGTTCCATTTCCATTACCTTTCCATTTCCATTTCATTCCATTCCGTTCTGCTCGGGTACATTCCATTCCATTCCATTGCATTCCATTCCGTTCTGCTCCTGTCCATTCCATTCCATTCCAATCCGTTCCATTCCGTTCTACTCGGGTAGATTCCATTCCATTCCATTCCATTCCATTCCATTCCATTCCATTCCATTCCATTCCATTCCATTCTACTGGTGTCCATTCCATTCCATTCCATTCCATTCCATTCCATTCCATTCCATTGCATTCCATTCCATTCCATTCCATTCCGTTCCGTTCTACTCGGTTACATTCCATTCAATTCCATTCCATTCCGTTCTACTCGGGTAGATTCCATTCCATTCCATTCCATTCCTTTCCATTCCATTGCATTCCATTGCATTGCATTGCACTCAATTCCATTCCATTCCATTCCATTCCATTCCATTCCATTCCGTTCCGTTCAACTCAGTTACATTCCATTCAATTACATTCCATTCCGTTCTACTCGGTTACATTCCATTCCATTCCATTCCATTCCATTCCAATCCATTCCATTCCATTACATTCCGTTCTACTCGGGTACATTCCGTTCCATTCCATTCCATTCCATTCCATTCCATTCCATTCCTTTCCGTTCTACTTTGGTACATTCCATTCCATTCCATTCCATTCCATTCCATTCCATTCCATTACATTCCATTCCATTCCATTCCGTTCTACTGAGGTTGATTCCATTCTATTCCATTCCATTCCATTCCATTCCATTCCATTCCATTCCATTCCATTCCATTGAATTCCATTCCATTCCATTCCATTCCATTCCATTCCATTCCATTGAATTCCATTCCATTCCATTCCATTCCATTCCATTCCATTGAATTCCATCCCATTCCATTCCATTCCATTCCATTGAATTCCATTCCATTCCATTCCATTCCATTGAATTCCATTCCATTCCATTCCATTCCATTCCATTCCATTCCATTCCATTCCATTCTACTGGTGTCCATTCCATTCCATTCTATTCCATTCCATTCCATTCCATTCCATTCCATTCCTTTCCATTCCATTGCATTCCATTGCATTCCATTCCATTCCATTCCATTCCATTCCATTCCATTCCATTCCATTCCATTCCATTCCACTCCACTCCACTCCACTCCACTCCACTCCATTCCACTCCACTCCACTCCGGTACATTCCATTCCATTCCATTCCAATCCATTCCATTCCATTCCGTGCTTCTCGGGTACATTCCGTTCCGTTCCATTCCATTCCATTCCATTCCATTCCATTCCATTCCACTCCACTCCACTCCACTCCACTCCACTCCATTCCACTCCACTCCACTCTGGTACATTCCATTCCATTCCATTCCATTCCATTCCATTCCATTTCCATTCCATTCCATTCCATTCCATTCCATTCCATGGAATTCCATTCCATTCCATTCCAATCCATTCCATTCCATTCCATTCCGTTCTACTCGGGTACATTCCGTTCCATTCCATTCCATTCCATTCCATTCCATTCCATTCCTTTCCGTTCTACTTTGGTACATTCCATTCCATTCCATTCCATTCCATTCCATTCCATTACATTCCATTCCATTCCATTCCATTCCATTCCATTCCATTCCATTCCATTCCATTCCATTCCATTCCATTCTACTGGTGTCCATTCCATTCCATTCTATTCCATTCCATTCCATTCCATTCCATTCCATTCCTTTCCATTCCATTGCATTCCATTGCATTCCATTCCATTCCATTCCATTCCATTCCATTCCATTCCACTCCACTCCACTCCACTCCACTCCATTGCACTCCACTCCACTCCGGTACATTCCGTTCCGTTCCATTCCATTCCATTCCATTCCATTCCGTTCCAGTGCACTCTACTCCACTCCACTCCACTCCACTCCACTCCGGTACATTCCATTCCATTCCATTCCATTCCATTCCATTCCATTTCCATTCCCATTCCATTTCCATTCCCGTTCCATTTCCATTCCCGTTTCTTTTCCATTCCCGTTCCATTTCCATTCCAGTTCCATTACCATTCCCGTTCCATTTCCATTCCCGATCCATTTCCATTCCCGTTCCTTTTCCATTCCCGTTCCATTTCCATTCCCGTTCCGTTACCATTCCCGTTCCATTTCCGTTCTCGTTCCGTTTCCGTTCCCGTTCCATTTCCCTTCCCGTTCCATTTCCGTTCCCGTTCCATTTCCATTCCCGTTCCATTTCCGTTCCCGTTCCATTTCCATTCCCGTTCTATTTCCATTCCCTTTCCATTTCCATTTCATTCCATTCCGTTCTGCTCGGGTACATTCCATTCCATTCCATTGCATTCCATTCCGTTCTGCTCCTGTCCATTCCATTCCATTCCATTCCGTTCCATTCCGTTCTACTAGGGTAGATTCCATTCCATTCCATTCCATTCCATTCCATTCCATTCCATTCCATTCCATTCCATTCCATTCCATTCCATTCCATTCTACTGGTGTCCATTCCATTCCATTCCATTCCATTCCATTCCATTCCATTCCATTGCATTCCATTCCATTGCATTCCATTCCATTCCGTTCCGTTCTACTCGGTTACATTCCATTCAATTCCATTCCATTCCGTTCTACTCGGGTAGATTCCATTCCATTCCATTCCATTCCATTCCTTTCCATTCCATTGCATTCCATTGCATTGCATTGCACTCAATTCCATTCCATTCCATTCCATTCCATTCCATTCCATTCCTTTCCGTTCAACTCGGTTACATTCCATTCAATTACATTCCATTCCGTTCTACTCGGTTACATTCCATTCCATTCCATTCCATTCCATTCCATTCCATTCCATTCCATTCCATTGCATTCCATTCCATTCCATTCCATTCCATTCCGTTCCGTTCTACTCGGTTACATTCCATTCAATTCCATTCCATTCCGTTCTACTCGGGTAGATTCCATTCCATTCCATTCCATTCCTTTCCATTCCATTGCATTCCATTGCATTGCATTGCACTCAATTCCATTCCATTCCATTCCATTCCATTCCATTCCATTCCATTCCATTCCATTCCGTTCCGTTCAACTCGGTTACATTCCATTCAATTACATTCCATTCCGTTCTACTCGGTTACATTCCATTCCATTCCATTCCATTCCATTCCAATCCATTCCATTCCATTCCATTCCGTTCTACTCGGGTACATTCCATTCCATTCCATTCCATTCCATTCCATTCCATTCCATTCCATTCCATTCCGTTCTACTTTGGTACATTCCATTCCATTCCATTCCATTCCATTCCATTCCATTCCATTCCATTCCGTTCTACTCGGGTTGATTCCATTCTATTCCATTCCATTCCATTCCATTCCATTCCATTCCATTCCATTCCATTCGATTCCATTCCATTCCATTCCATGGAAATCCATTCCATTCCATTCCATTCCATGGAATTCCATTCCATTCCATTCCATTCCATTCCATTCCATTCCATTCCATTGAATTCCATTCCATTCCATTCCATTCCATTCCATTGAATTCCATTCCGTTCCATTCCATTCCATTGAATTCCATTCCATTCCATTCCATTCCATTCCATTCCATTCCATTCCATTGAATTCCATTCCATTCCATTCCATTCCATTCCATTCCATTCCATTCCATCCCATTCCATTCCATTCCATTCCATTCCGTTCTACTCGGGTTGATTCCATTCTATTCCATTCCATTCCATTCGATCCCATTTGATTCCATTCGATTCCATTCAATTCCATTCGATTCCATTCCATTCCACTCCATTCCATTCCATTGAATTCCATTCCATTCCATTCCATTCCATTCCATTCCATTCCATTCCATTCCATTCCATTGAATTCCATTCCATTCCATTCCATTCCATTCCATTGAATTCCATTCCATTCCATTCCATTCCATTGAATTCCATTCCATTCCATTCCATTCCATTCCATTCCATTCCATTCCATTCCATTCTACTGGTGTCCATTCCATTCCATTCCATTCCATTCCATTCCATTCCATTCCATTCCATTCCTTTCCATTCCATTGCATTCCATTGCATTCCATTCCATTCCATTCCATTCCATTCCATTCCATTCCACTCCACTCCACTCCACTCCACTCCATTCCACTCCACTCCACTCCGGTACATTCCATTCCATTCCATTCCATTCCATTCCATTCCATTTCCATTCCCATTCCATTTCCATTCCCGTTCCATTTCCATTCCCGTTTCTTTTCCATTCCCGTTCCATTTCCATTCCAGTTCCATTACCATTCCCGTTCCATTTCCATTCCCGATCCATTTCCATTCCCGTTCCTTTTCCATTCCCGTTCCATTTCCATTCCCGTTCCGTTACCATTCCCGTTCCATTTCCGTTCCCGTTCCGTTTCCGTTCCCGTTCCATTTCCGTTCTCGTTCCGTTTCCGTTCCCGTTCCATTTCCCTTCCCGTTCCATTTCCCTTCCCGTTCCATTTCCGTTCCCGTTCCGTTTCCGTTCCCGTTCCATTTCCGTTCTCGTTCCGTTTCCGTTCCCGTTCCATTTCCATTCCCGTTCCATTTCCGTTCCCGTTCCATTTCCATTCCCGTTCCATTTCCATTCCCTTTCCATTTCCATTTCATTCCATTCCGTTCTGCTCGGGTACATTCCATTCCATTCCATTGCATTCCATTCCGTTCTGCTCCTGTCCATTCCATTCCATTCCAATCCGTTCCATTCCGTTCTACTCGGGTAGATTCCATTCCATTCCATTCCATTCCATTCCATTCCATTCCATTCCATTCCATTCCATTCTACTGGTGTCCATTCCATTCTACTGGTGTCCATTCCATTCCATTCCATTCCATTCCATTCCATTCCATTGCATTCCATTCCATTCCATTCCATTCCGTTCCGTTCTACTCGGTTACATTCCATTCAATTCCATTCCATTCCGTTCTACTCGGGTAGATTCCATTCCATTCCATTCCATTCCTTTCCATTCCATTGCATTCTATTGCATTGCATTGCACTCAATTCCATTCCATTCCATTCCATTCCATTCCATTCCATTCCGTTCCGTTCAACTCAGTTACATTCCATTCAATTACATTCCATTCCGTTCTACTCGGTTACATTCCATTCCATTCCATTCCATTCCATTCCAATCCATTCCATTCCATTCCATTCCGTTCTACTCGGGTACATTCCGTTCCATTCCATTCCATTCCATTCCATTCCATTCCATTCCTTTCCGTTCTACTTTGGTACATTCCATTCCATTCCATTCCATTCCATTCCATTCCATTCCATTACATTCCATTCCATTCCATTCCGTTCTACTCAGGTTGATTCCATTCTATTCCATTCCATTCCATTCCATTCCATTCCATTCCATTCGATTCCATTCCATTCCATTCCATTGAATTCCATTCCATTCCATTCCATTCCATTCCATTCCATTCCATGGAATTCCATTCCATTCCATTCCATTCCATTCCATTCCATTGAATTCCATTCCATTCCATTCCATTCCATTCCATTGAATTCCATTCCATTCCATTCCATTCCATTGAATTCCATTCCATTCCATTCCATTCCATTCCATTCCATTCCATTCCATTCCATTCCATTCCATTCTACTGGTGTCCATTCCATTCCATTCTATTCCATTCCATTCCATTCCATTCCATTCCATTCCTTTCCATTCCATTGCATTCCATTGCATTCCATTCCATTCCATTCCATTCCATTCCATTCCATTCCATTCCATTCCACTCCACTCCACTCCACTCCACTCCACTCCATTCCACTCCACTCTACTCCGGTACATTCCATTCCATTCCATTCCAATCCATTCCATTCCATTCCGTGCTTCTCGGGTACATTCCGTTCCGTTCCATTCCATTCCATTCCATTCCATTCCGTTCCAGTGCACTCTACTCCACTCCACTCCACTCCACTCCACTCCGGTACATTCCATTCCATTCCATTCCATTCCATTTCCATTCCCATTCCATTTCCATTCCCGTTCCATTTCCATTCCCGTTTCTTTTCCATTCCCGTTCCATTTCCATTCCAGTTCCATTACCATTCCCGTTCCATTTCCATTCCCGATCCATTTCCATTCCCGTTCCTTTTCCATTCCCGTTCCATTTCCATTCCCGTTCCGTTACCATTCCCGTTCCATTTCCGTTCCCGTTCCGTTTCCGTTCCCGTTCCATTTCCGTTCTCGTTCCGTTTCCGTTCCCGTTCCATTTCCCTTCCCGTTCCATTTCCCTTCCCGTTCCGTTTCCGTTCCCGTTCCATTTCCGTTCTCGTTCCGTTTCCGTTCCCGTTCCATTTCCATTCCCGTTCCATTTCCGTTCCCGTTCCATTTCCATTCCCGTTCCATTTCCATTCCCTTTCCATTTCCATTTCATTCCATTCCGTTCTGCTCGGGTACATTCCATTCCATTCCATTGCATTCCATTCCGTTCTGCTCCTGTCCATTCCATTCCATTCCAATCCGTTCCATTCCGTTCTACTCGGGTAGATTCCATTCCATTCCATTCCATTCCATTCCATTCCATTCCATTCCATTCCATTCCATTCCATTCCATTCTACTGGTGTCCATTCCATTCCATTCCATTCCATTCCATTCCATTCCATTCCATTGCATTCCATTCCATTCCATTCCATTCCGTTCCGTTCTACTCGGTTACATTCCATTCAATTCCATTCCATTCCGTTCTACTCGGGTAGATTCCATTCCATTCCATTCCATTCCTTTCCATTCCATTGCATTCCATTGCATTGCATTGCACTCAATTCCATTCCATTCCATTCCATTCCATTCCATTCCATTCCATTCCATTCCATTCCGTTCCGTTCAACTCGGTTACATTCCATTCAATTACATTCCATTCCGTTCTACTCGGTTACATTCCATTCCATTCCATTCCATTCCATTCCAATCCATTCCATTCCATTCCATTCCGTTCTACTCGGGTACATTCCATTCCATTCCATTCCATTCCATTCCATTCCATTCCATTCCATTCCGTTCTACTTTGGTACATTCCATTCCATTCCATTCCATTCCATTCCATTCCATTCCATTCCATTCCATTCCGTTCTACTCGGGTTGATTCCATTCTATTCCATTCCATTCCATTCCATTGCATTCCATTCCATTCCATTCCATTCGATTCCATTCCATTCCATTCCATGGAAATCCATTCCATTCCATTCCATTCCATGGAATTCCATTCCATTCCATTCCATTCCATTCCATTCCATTCCATTCCATTCCATTCCATTCTACTGGTGTCCATTCCATTCCATTCCATTCCATTCCATTCCATTCCATTCCATTGCATTCCATTCCATTCCATTCCATTCCGTTCCGTTCTACTCGGTTACATTCCATTCAATTCCATTCCATTCCGTTCTACTCGGGTAGATTCCATTCCATTCCATTCCATTCCTTTCCATTCCATTGCATTCCATTGCATTGCATTGCACTCAATTCCATTCCATTCCATTCCATTCCATTCCATTCCATTCCATTCCGTTCCGTTCAACTCAGTAACATTCCATTCAATTACATTCCATTCCGTTCTACTCGGTTACATTCCATTCCATTCCATTCCATTCCATTCCAATCCATTCCATTCCATTCCATTCCGTTCTACTCGGGTACTTTCCGTTCCATTCCATTCCATTCCATTCCATTCCATTCCATTACTTTCCGTTCTACTTTGGTACATTCCATTCCATTCCATTCCATTCCATTACATTCCATTCCATTACATTCCATTCCATTCCATTCCGTTCTACTCAGGTTGATTCCATTCTATTCCATTCCATTCCATTCCATTCCATTCCATTCCATGGAATTCCATTCCATTCCATTCCATTCCATTCCATTCCGTTCCATTCCATTCCATTCCATTCCATTCCATTCCATTCCATTGAATTCCATTCCATTCCATTCCATTCCATTCCATTCCATCCCATTCCATTCCATTCCATTCCATTCCGTTCTACTCAGGTTGATTCCATTCTATTCCATTCCATTCCATTCGATCCCATTTGATTCCATTCGATTCCATTCAATTCCATTCGATTCCATTCCATTCCACTCCATTCCATTCCATTGAATTCCATTCCATTCCATTCCATTCCATTCCATGGAATTCCATTCCATTCCATTCCATTCCATTCCATAGAATTCCATTCCATTCCATTCCATTCCACTGAATTCCGTTCCATTCCATTCCATTCCGTTCCGTTCCGTTCCGTTCCGTTCCGTTGCGCTCCGTTCCGTTCCGTTGTGTTCCGTTCCGTTCTACTCGGGTTGATTCCATTCTATTCCATTCCATTCCAATCCATTCCGTTCCATTCCATAGAATTCCATTCCATTCCATTCCATTCCATTCCATTCCATTCCATTGAATTCCATTCCATTCCATTCCATTCCATTCCATTCCATTCCATTCCATTCCATTCCATTCCATGGAATTCCGTTCCATTCCATTCCATTCCGTTCCTTTCCGTCCCGTTCCGTTCCGTTCCGTTCCGTTGCGTTCCGTTCCGTTCTACTCGGGTTGATTCCATTCTATTCCATTCCATTCCATTCGATTCCATTCGATTCCATTCGATTCCACTCCATTCCATTCCATAGAATTCCATTCCATTCCATTCCATTCCATTGAATTCCATTCCATTCCATTCCATTCCATTGAATTCCATTCCATTCCATTCCATTCCATTGAATTCCATTCCATTCCATTCCATTCCATTCCATTCCATTCCATTCCATTCCATTCCATTCTACTGGTGTCCATTCCATTCCATTCCATTCCATTCCATTCCATTCCATTCCATTCCATTGAATTCCATTCCATTGAATTCCATTCCATTCCATTCCATTCCATTGAATTCCATTCCATTCCATTCCATTCCATTCCATTCCATTCCATTCCATTCCATTCCATTCCATTCCATTCCATTCTACTGGTGTCCATTCCATTCCATTCTATTCCATTCCATTCCATTCCATTCCATTCCATTCCTTTCCATTCCATTGCATTCCATTGCATTCCATTCCATTCCATTCCATTCCATTCCATTCCATTCCCCTCCACTCCACTCCACTCCACTCCATTGCACTCCACTCCACTCCGGTACATTCCGTTCCGTTCCATTCCATTCCATTCCATTCCATTCCGTTCCAGTGCACTCTACTCCACTCCACTCCACTCCACTCCACTCCGGTACATTCCATTCCATTCCATTCCATTCCATTCCATTCCATTTCCATTCCCATTCCATTTCCATTCCCGTTCCATTTCCATTCCCGTTTCTTTTCCATTCCCGTTCCATTTCCATTCCAGTTCCATTACCATTCCCGTTCCATTTCCATTCCCGATCCATTTCCATTCCCGTTCCTTTTCCATTCCCGTTCCATTTCCATTCCCGTTCCGTTACCATTCCCGTTCCATTTCCGTTCTCGTTCCGTTTCCGTTCCCGTTCCATTTCCCTTCCTGTTCCATTTCCGTTCCCGTTCCATTTCCATTCCTGTTCCATTTCCGTTCCCGTTCCATTTCCATTCCCGTTCTATTTCCATTCCCTTTCCATTTCCATTTCATTCCATTCCGTTCTGCTCGGGTACATTCCATTCCATTCCATTGCATTCCATTCCGTTCTGCTCCTGTCCATTCCATTCCATTCCATTCCGTTCCATTCCGTTCTACTAGGGTAGATTCCATTCCATTCCATTCCATTCCATTCCATTCCATTCCATTCCATTCCATTCCATTCCATTCCATTCCATTCTACTGGTGTCCATTCCATTCCATTCCATTCCATTCCATTCCATTCCATTCCATTGCATTCCATTCCATTGCATTCCATTCCATTCCGTTCCGTTCTACTCGGTTACATTCCATTCAATTCCATTCCATTCCGTTGTACTCGGGTAGATTCCATTCCATTCCATTCCATTCCATTCCTTTCCATTCCATTGCATTCCATTGCATTGCATTGCACTCAATTCCATTCCATTCCATTCCATTCCATTCCATTCCATTCCATTCCATTCCGTTCCGTTCAACTCGGTTACATTCCATTCAATTACATTCCATTCCGTTCTACTCGGTTACATTCCATTCCATTCCATTCCATTCCATTCCATTCCATTCCATTCCGTTCTACTCGGGTTGATTCCATTCTATTCCATTCCATTCCATTCCATTCCATTCCATTCCATTCCATTCCATTCCATTCGATTCCATTCCATTCCATTCCATTGAATTCCATTCCATTCCATTCCATTCCATGGAATTCCATTGAATTCCATTCCATTCCATTCCATTCCATTCCATTGAATTCCATTCCATTCCATTCCATTCCATTCCATTGAATTCCATTCCGTTCCATTCCATTCCATTGAATTCCATTCCATTCCATTCCATTCCATTCCATTCCATTCCATTCCATTCCATTCCATTGAATTCCATTCCATTCCATTCCATTCCATTCCATTCCATTCCATCCCATTCCATTCCATTCCATTCCATTCCGTTCTACTCGGGTTGATTCCATTCTATTCCATTCCATTCCATTCGATCCCATTTGATTCCATTCGATTCCATTCAATTCCATTCGATTCCATTCCATTCCACTCCATTCCATTCCATTGAATTCCATTCCATTCCATTCCATTCCATTCCATTCCATTCCATTCCATTCCATTCCATTGAATTCCATTCCATTCCATTCCATTCCATTCCATTGAATTCCATTCCATTCCATTGAATTCCATTCCATTCCATTCCATTCCATTCCATTCCATTCCATTCCATTCCATTCTACTGGTGTCCATTCCATTCCATTCCATTCCATTCCATTCCATTCCATTCCATTCCTTTCCATTCCATTGCATTCCATTGCATTCCATTCCATTCCATTCCATTCCATTCCATTCCATTCCACTCCACTCCACTCCACTCCACTCCATTCCATTCCACTCCACTCCGGTACATTCCATTCCATTCCATTCCATTCCATTCCATTCCATTTCCATTCCCATTCCATTTCCATTCCCGTTCCATTTCCATTCCCGTTTCTTTTCCATTCCCGTTCCATTTCCATTCCAGTTCCATTACCATTCCCGTTCCATTTCCATTCCCGATCCATTTCCATTCCCGTTCCATTTCCATTCCAGTTCCATTACCATTCCCGTTCCATTTCCATTCCCGATCCATTTCCATTCCCGTTCCATTTCCATTCCCGTTCCATTTCCATTCCCGTTCCATTACCATTCCCGTTCCATTTCCGTTCCCGTTCCGTTTCCGTTCCCGTTCCATTTCCGTTCTCGTTCCGTTTCCGTTCCCGTTCCATTTCCATTCCCGTTCCATTTCCTTTCCCGTTCCATTTCCATTCCCGTTCCATTTCCATTCCCTTTCCATTTCCATTTCATTCCATTCCGTTCTGCTCGGGTACATTCCATTCCATTCCATTGCATTCCATTCCGTTCTGCTCCTGTCCATTCCATTCCATTCCAATCCGTTCCATTCCGTTCTACTCGGGTAGATTCCATTCCATTCCATTCCATTCCATTCCATTCCATTCCATTCCATTCCATTCCATTCTACTGGTGTCCATTCCATTCCATTCCATTCCATTCCATTCCATTCCATTCCATTCCATTCCATTCCATTCCATTCCATTGCATTCCATTCCATTCCATTCCATTCCGTTCCGTTCTACTCGGTTACATTCCATTCAATTCCATTCCATTCCGTTCTACTCGGGTAGATTCCATTCCATTCCATTCCATTCCATTCCATTCCATTCCATTCTAGTGGTGTCCATTCCATTCCATTCCATTCCATTCCATTCCATTCCATTCCATTCCTTTCCATTCCATTGCATTCCATTGCATTCCATTCCATTCCATTCCATTCCATTCCATTCCATTCCATTCCATTCCATTCCACTCCACTCCACTCCACTCCACTCCATTCCACTCCACTCCACTCCGGTACATTCCATTCCATTCCATTCCATTCCATTCCATTCCATTCCATTCCGTTCCAGTGCTCTCTACTCCACTCCACTCCACTCCACTCCACTCCGGTACATTCCATTCCATTCCATTCCATTCCATTCCATTCCATTTCCATTCCCATTCCATTTCCATTCCCGTTCCATTTCCATTCCCGTTTCTTTTCCATTCCCGTTCCATTTCCATTCCAGTTCCATTACCATTCCCGTTCCATTTCCATTCCCGATCCATTTCCATTCCCGTTCCATTTCCATTCCCGTTCCATTTCCATTCCCGTTCCATTACCATTCCCGTTCCATTTCCGTTCCCGTTCCGTTTCCGTTCCCGTTCCATTTCCGTTCTCGTTCCGTTTCCGTTCCCGTTCCATTTCCATTCCCGTTCCATTTCCGTTCCCCTTCCATTTCCATTCCCGTTCCATTTCCATTCCCTTTCCATTTCCATTTCATTCCATTCCGTTCTGCTCGGGTACATTCCATTCCATTCCATTGCATTCCATTCCGTTCTGCTCCTGTCCATTCCATTCCATTCCAATCCGTTCCATTCCGTTCTACTCGGGTAGATTCCATTCCATTCCATTCCATTCCATTCCATTCCATTCCATTCCATTCCATTCCATTCCATTCCATTCCATTCCATTCTACTGGTGTCCATTCCATTCCATTCCATTCCATTCCATTCCATTGCATTCCATTCCATTCCGTTCCGTTCTACTCGGTTACATTCCATTCAATTCCATTCCATTCCGTTCTACTCGGGTAGATTCCATTCGATTCCATTCCATTCCTTTCCATTCCATTGCATTCCATTGCATTGCATTGCACTCAATTCCATTCCATTCCATTCCATTCCATTCCATTGAATTCCATTCCATTCCATTGAATTCCATTCCATTCCATTCCATTCCATTCCATTCCATTCCATTCCATTCCATTCCATTCCATTCCATTCCATTGAATTCCTTTCCATTCCATTCCATTCCATGGAATTCCATTCCATTCCATTCCATTCCATTCCATTCCATTCCATTCCATTGAATTCCATTCCATTCCATTCCATTCCATTCCATTCCATCCCATTCCATTCCATTCCATTCCATTCCGTTCTACTCGGGTTGATTCCATTCTATTCCATTCCATTCCATTCCATTCCATTCCATTCCATTCCATTCCATTCCATTCGATTCCATTCCATTCCATTCCATTGAATTCCATTCCATTCCATTCCATTCCATGGAATTCCATTGAATTCCATTCCATTCCATTCCATTCCATTCCATAGAATTCCATTCCATTCCATTCCATTCCATTCCATTGAATTCCATTCCGTTCCATTCCATTCCATTGAATTCCATTCCATTCCATTCCATTCCATTCCATTCCATTCCATTCCATTCCATTCCATTGAATTCCATTCCATTCCATTCCATTCCATTCCATTCCATTCCATCCCATTCCATTCCATTCCATTCCATTCCGTTCTACTCGGGTTGATTCCATTCTATTCCATTCCATTCCATTCGATCCCATTTGATTCCATTCGATTCCATTCAATTCCATTCGATTCCATTCCATTCCACTCCATTCCATTCCATTGAATTCCATTCCATTCCATTCCATTCCATTCCATTCCATTCCATTCCATTCCATTCCATTGAATTCCATTCCATTCCATTGAATTCCATTCCATTCCATTGAATTCCATTCCATTCCATTGAATTCCATTCCATTCCATTCCATTCCATTCCATTCCATTCCATTCCATTCTACTGGTGTCCATTCCATTCCATTCCATTCCATTCCATTCCATTCCTTTCCATTCCATTGCATTCCATTGCATTCCATTCCATTCCATTCCATTCCATTCCATTCCATTCCATTCCACTCCACTCCACTCCACTCCACTCCATTCCACTCCACTCCACTCCGGTACATTCCATTCCATTCCATTCCATTCCATTCCATTCCATTTCCATTCCCATTCCATTTCCATTCCCGTTAAATTTCCATTCCCGTTTCTTTTCCATTCCCGTTCCATTTCCATTCCAGTTCCATTACCATTCCCGTTCCATTTCCATTCCCGATCCATTTCCATTAACGTTCCATTTCCATTCCAGTTCCATTACCATTCCCGTTCCATTTCCATTCCCGATCCATTTCCATTCCCGTTCCATTTCCATTCCCGTTCCATTTCCATTCCCGTTCCATTACCATTCCCGTTCCATTTCCGTTCCCGTTCCGTTTCCGTTCCCGTTCCATTTCCGTTCTCGTTCCGTTTCCGTTCCCGTTCCATTTCCATTCCCGTTCCATTTCCGTTCCCGTTCCATTTCCATTCCCGTTCCATTTCCATTCCCTTTCCATTTCCATTTCATTCCATTCCGTTCTGCTCGGGTACATTCCATTCCATTCCATTGCATTCCATTCCGTTCTGCTCCTGTCCATTCCATTCCATTCCAATCCGTTCCATTCCGTTCTACTCGGGTAGATTCCATTCCATTCCATTCCATTCCATTCCATTCCATTCCATTCCATTCCATTCCATTCCATTCTACTGGTGTCCATTCCATTCCATTCCATTCCATTCCATTCCATTCCATTCCATTCCATTGCATTCCATTCCATTCCATTCCATTCCGTTCCGTTCTACTCGGTTACATTCCATTCAATTCCATTCCATTCCGTTCTACTCGGGTAGATTCCATTCCATTCCATTCCATTCCTTTCCATTCCATTGCATTCCATTGCATTGCATTGCACTCAATTCCATTCCATTCCATTCCATTCCATTCCATTCCATTCCATTCCATTCCGTTCCGTTCAACTCGGTTACATTCCATTCAATTACATTCCATTCCGTTCTACTCGGTTACATTCCATTCCATTCCATTCCATTCCATTCCATTCCAATCAATTCCATTCCATTCCATTCCGTTCTACTCGGGTACATTCCATTCCATTCCATTCCATTCCATTCCATTCCATTCCATTCCATTCCGTTCTACTTTGGTACATTCCATTCCATTCGATTCCATTCCATTCCATTCCATTACATTCCATTCCATTCCATTCCGTTCTATTCAGGTTGATTCCATTCTATTCCATTCCATTCCATTCCATTCCATTCCATTCCATTCCATTCCATTCGATTCCATTCCATTCCATTCCATTGAATTCCATTCCATTCCATTCCATTCCATGGAATTCCATTCCATTCCATTCCATTCCATTCCATTCCATTCCATTCATTTCCATTGAATTCCATTCCATTCCATTCCATTCCATTCCATTCCATTGAATTCCATTCCGTTCCATTCCATTCCATTGAATTCCATTCCATTCCATTCCATTCCATTGCATTCCATTCCATTGAATTCCATTCCATTCCATTCCATTCCATTCCATTCCATCCCATTCCATTCCATTCCATTCCATTCCGTTCTACTCGGGTTGATTCCATTCTATTCCATTCCATTCCATTCGATCCCATTTGATTCCATTCGATTCCATTCAATTCCATTCGATTCCATTCCATTCCACTCCATTCCATTCCATTGAATTCCATTCCATTCCATTCCATTCCATTCCATTCCATTCCATTCCATGGAATTCCATTCCATTCCATTCCATTCCATTCCATAGAATTCCATTCCATTCCATTCCATTCCACTGAATTCCGTTCCATTCCATTCCATTCCGTTCCGTTCCGTTCCGTTCCGTTCCGTTGCGTTCCGTTCCATTCCGTTGTGTTCCGTTCCGTTCTACTCGGGTTGATTCCATTCTATTCCATTCCATTCCAATCCATTCCGTTCCATTCCATTGAATTCCATTCCATTCCATTCCATTCCATGGAATTCCATTGAATTCCACTGCATTCCATTCCATTCCATTCCATTCCATTCCATTGAATTCCATTCCATTCCATTCCATTCCATGGAATTCCGTTCCATTCCATTCCATTCCGTTCCTTTCCGTCCCGTTCCGTTCCGTTCCGTTCCGTTGCGTTCCGTTCCGTTCTACTCGGGTTGATTCCATTCTATTCCATTCCATTCCATTCGATTCCATTCGATTCCATTCGATTCCACTCCATTCCATTCCATAGAATTCCATTCCATTCCATTCCATTCCATTGAATTCCATTCCATTCCATTCCATTCCATAGAATTCCATTCCATTCCATTCCATTCCATTGAATTCCATTCCATTCCATTCCATTCCATTCCATTCCATTCCATTCCATTCCATTCTATTCCATTCTACTGGTGTCCATTCCATTCCATTCCATTCCATTCCATTCCATTCCATTCCATTCCATTCCATTCCTTTCCATTCCATTGCATTCCATTGCATTCCATTCCATTCCATTCCATTCCATTCCATTCCATTCCACTCCACTCCACTCCACTCCACTCCACTCCATTCCACTCCACTCCACTCCGGTACATTCCATTCCATTCCATTCCATTCCATTCCATTCCATTCCGTGCTTCTCGGGTACATTCCGTTCCGTTCCATTCCATTCCATTCCATTCCATTCCGTTCCAGTGCACTCTACTCCACTCCACTCCACTCCACTCCACTCCGGTACATTCCATTCCATTCCATTCCATTCCATTCCATTCCATTCCATTTCCATTCCCATTCCATTTCCATTCCCGTTCCATTTCCATTCCCGTTTCTTTTCCATTCCCGATCCATTTCCATTCCAGTTCCATTACCATTCCCGTTCCATTTCCATTCCCGATCCATTTCCATTCCCGTTCCTTTTCCATTCCCGTTCCATTTCCATTCCCGTTCCGTTACCATTCCCGTTCCATTTCCGTTCCCGTTCCGTTTCCGTTCCCGTTCCATTTCCGTTCTCGTTCCGTTTCCGTTCCCGTTCCATTTCCATTCCCGTTCCATTTCCGTTCCCGTTCCATTTCCATTCCCGTTCCATTTCCGTTCCCGTTCCATTTCCATTCCCGTTCTATTTCCATTCCCTTTCCATTTCCTTTTCATTCCATTCCGTTCTGCTCGGGTACATTCCTTTCCATTCCATTGCATTCCATTCCGTTCTGCTCCTGTCCATTCCATTCCATTCCATTCCGTTCCATTCCGTTCTACTCGGGTAGATTCCATTCCATTCCATTCCATTCCATTCCATTCCATTCCATTCCATTCCATTCCATTCTACTGGTGTCCATTCCATTCCATTCCATTCCATTCCATTCCATTCCATTGCATTCCATTCCATTCCATTCCATTCCATTCCGTTCCGTTCTACTCGGTTACATTCCATTCAATTCCATTCCATTCCGTTCTACTCGGGTAGATTCCATTCCATTCCATTCCATTCCATTCCTTTCCATTCCATTGCATTCCATTGCATTGCATTGCACTCAATTCCATTCCATTCCATTCCATTCCATTCCATTCCATTCCATTCCATTCCATTCCATTCCGTTCCGTTCAACTCGGTTACATTCCATTCAATTACATTCCATTCCGTTCTACTCGGTTACATTCCATTCCATTCCATTCCATTCCATTCCAATCCATTCCATTCCATTCCATTCCGTTCTACTCGGGTACATTCCATTCCATTCCATTCCATTCCATTCCATTCCATTCCATTCCATTCCATTCCGTTCTACTCGGGTTGATTCCATTCTATTCCATTCCATTCCATTCCATTCCATTCCATTCCATTCCATTCCATTCCATTCCATTCGATTCCATTCCATTCCATTCCATTGAATTCCATTCCATTCCATTCCATTCCATGGAATTCCATTCCATTCCATTCCATTCCATTCCATTCCATTCCATGGAATTCCATTCCATTCCATTCCATTCCATTCCATTCCATTCCATGGAATTCCATTCCATTCCATTCCATTCCATTCCATTCCATTCCATTCCTTTCCATTCCATTGCATTCCATTGCATTCCATTCCATTCCATTCCAGTCCATTCCATTCCATTCCACTCCACTCCACTCCACTCCACTCCATTCCACTCCACTCCACTCCGGTACATTCCATTCCATTCCATTCCATTCCATTCCATTCCATTCCATTTCCATTCCCATTCCATTTCCATTCCCGTTCCATTTCCATTCCCGTTTCTTTTCCATTCCCGTTCCATTTCCATTCCAGTTCAATTACCATTCCCGTTCCATTTCCATTCCCGATCCATTTCCATTCCCGTTCCATTTCCATTCCAGTTCCATTACCATTCCCGTTCCATTTCCATTCCCGATCCATTTCCATTCCCGTTCCATTTCCATTCCCGTTCCATTTCCTTTCCCGTTCCATTACCATTCCCGTTCCATTTCCGTTCCCGTTCCGTTTCCGTTCCCGTTCCATTTCCGTTCTCGTTCCGTTTCCGTTCCCGTTCCATTTCCATTCCCGTTCCATTTCCGTTCCCGTTCCATTTCCATTCCCGTTCCATTTCCATTCCCTTTCCATTTCCATTTCATTCCATTCCGTTCTGCTCGGGTACATTCCTTTCCATTCCATTGCATTCCATTCCGTTCTGCTCCTGTCCATTCCATTCCATTCCAATCCGTTCCATTCCGTTCTACTCGGGTAGATTCCATTCCATTCCATTCCATTCCATTC
This sequence comes from Gorilla gorilla gorilla, assembly GCF_029281585.2. Taxonomy (NCBI): domain Eukaryota; kingdom Metazoa; phylum Chordata; class Mammalia; order Primates; family Hominidae; genus Gorilla; species Gorilla gorilla. The sequence continues at coordinate 55,058,747 of NC_073242.2, forward strand.
CATTCCATTCCATTCCATTCCATTCCATTCTACTGGTGTCCATTCCATTCCATTCCATTCCATTCCATTCCATTCCATTCCATTCCATTCCATTGCATTCCATTCCATTCCATTCCATTCCGTTCCGTTCTACTCGGTTACATTCCATTCAATTCCATTCCATTCCGTTCTACTCGGGTAGATTTCATTCCATTCCATTCCATTCCTTTCCATTCCATTGCATTCCATTGCATTGCATTGCACTCAATTCCATTCCATTCCATTCCATTCCATTCCATTCCATTCCATTCCATTCCGTTCCGTTCAACTCGGTTACATTCCATTCAATTACATTCCATTCCGTTCTACTCGGTTACATTCCATTCCATTCCATTCCATTCCATTCCAATCCATTCCATTCCATTGAATTCCATTCCATTCCATTCCATTCCATTCCATTCCATTCCATTCCATTCCATTCTACTGGTGTCCATTCCATTCCATTCCATTCCATTCCATTCCATTCCATTCCTTTCCATTCCATTGCATTCCATTGCATTCCATTCCATTCCATTCCATTCCATTCCATTCCATTCCACTCCACTCCACTCCACTCCACTCCATTCCACTCCACTCCACTCCGGTACATTCCATTCCATTCCATTCCATTCCATTCCATTCCATTCCATTCCATTCCATTCCATTCCGTGCTTCTCGGGTACATTCCGTTCCGTTCCATTCCATTCCATTCCATTCCATTCCGTTCCAGTGCACTCTACTCCACTCCACTCCACTCCACTCCACTCCGGTACATTCCATTCCATTCCATTCCATTCCATTCCATTCCATTCCATTTCCATTCCCATTCCATTTCCATTCCCGTTCCATTTCCATTCCCGTTTCTTTTCCATTCCCGTTCCATTTCCATTCCAGTTCCATTACCATTCCCGTTCCATTTCCATTCCCGATCCATTTCCATTCCCGTTCCATTTCCATTCCCGTTCCATTTCCATTCCCGTTCCATTACCATTCCCGTTCCATTTCCGTTCCCGTTCCGTTTCCGTTCCCGTTCCATTTCCGTTCTCGTTCCGTTTCCGTTCCCGTTCCATTTCCATTCCCGTTCCATTTCCGTTCCCGTTCCATTTCCATTCCCGTTCCATTTCCATTCCCTTTCCATTTCCATTTCATTCCATTCCGTTCTGCTCGGTTACATTCCATTCCATTCCATTGCATTCCATTCCGTTCTGCTCCTGTCCATTCCATTCCATTCCAATCCGTTCCATTCCGTTCTACTCGGGTAGATTCCATTCCATTCCATTCCATTCCATTCCATTCCATTCCATTCCATTCCATTCTACTGGTGTCCATTCCATTCCATTCCATTCCATTCCATTCCATTCCATTCCATTCCATTGCATTCCATTCCATTCCATTCCATTCCGTTCCGTTCTACTCGGTTACATTCCATTCAATTCCATTCCATTCCGTTCTACTCGGGTAGATTCCATTCCATTCCATTCCATTCCTTTCCATTCCATTGCATTCCATTGCATTGCATTGCACTCAATTCCATTCCATTCCATTCCATTCCATTCCATTCCATTCCATTCCATTCCGTTCCGTTCAACTCAGTTACATTCCATTCAATTACATTCCATTCCGTTCTACTCGGTTACATTCCAATCCATTCCATTCCATTCCATTCCAATCCATTCCATTCCATTCCATTCCGTTCTACTCGGGTACATTCCGTTCCATTCCATTCCATTCCATTCCATTCCATTCCATTCCTTTCCGTTCTACTTTGGTACATTCCATTCCATTCCATTCCATTCCATTCCATTCCATTCCATTACATTCCATTCCATTCCATTCCGTTCTACTCAGGTTGATTCCATTCTATTCCATTCCATTCCATTCCATTCCATTCCATTCCATTCCATTCGATTCCATTCCTTTCCATTCCATTGAATTCCATTCCATTCCATTCCATTCCATGGAATTCCATTCCATTCCATTCCATTCCATTCCATTCCATTCCATTCCATTCCATTCCATTGAATTCCATTCCATTCCATTCCATTCCATTCCATTCCATTCCATCCCATTCCATTCCATTCCATTCCATTCCATTCTACTCGGGTTGATTCCATTCTATTCCATTCCATTCCATTCGATCCCATTTGATTCCATTCGATTCCATTCAATTCCATTCGATTCCATTCCATTCCACTCCATTCCATTCCATTGAATTCCATTCCATTCCATTCCATTCCATTCCATTCCATTCCATTCCATGGAATTCCATTCCATTCCATTCCATTCCATTCCATAGAATTCCATTCCATTCCATTCCATTCCACTGAGTTCCGTTCCATTCCATTCCATTCCGTTCCGTTCCGTTCCGTTCCGTTCCGTTGCGTTCCGTTCCGTTCCGTTGTGTTCCGTTCCGTTCTACTCGGGTTGATTCCATTCTATTCCATTCCATTCCAATCCATTCCGTTCCATTCCATTGAATTCCATTCCATTCCATTCCATTCCATTCTACTGGTGTCCATTCCATTCCATTCCATTCCATTCCATTCCATTCCATTCCATTCCTTTCCATTCCATTGCATTCCATTGCATTCCATTCCATTCCATTCCATTCCATTCCATTCCATTCCACTCCACTCCACTCCACTCCACTCCATTCCACTCCACTCCACTCCGGTACATTCCATTCCATTCCATTCCATTCCATTCCATTCCGTGCTTCTCGGGTACATTCCGTTCCGTTCCATTCCATTCCATTCCATTCCATTCCGTTCCAGTGCTCTCTACTCCACTCCACTCCACTCCACTCCACTCCGGTACATTCCATTCCATTCCATTCCATTCCATTCCATTCCATTTCCATTCCCATTCCATTTCCATTCCCGTTCCATTTCCATTCCCGTTTCTTTTCCATTCCCGTTCCATTTCCATTCCCGTTCCATTACCATTCCCGTTCCATTTCCATTCCCGATCCATTTCCATTCCCGTTCCATTTCCATTCCCGTTCCATTTCCATTCCCGTTCCATTACCATTCCCGTTCCATTTCCGTTCCCGTTCCGTTTCCGTTCCCGTTCCATTTGCGTTCTCGTTCCGTTTCCGTTCCCGTTCCATTTCCATTCCCGTTCCATTTCCGTTCCCGTTCCATTTCCATTCCCGTTCCATTTCCATTCCCTTTCCATTTCCATTTCATTCCATTCCGTTCTGCTCGGTTACATTCCATTCCATTCCATTGCATTCCATTCCGTTCTGCTCCTGTCCATTCCATTCCATTCCAATCCGTTCCATTCCGTTCTACTCGGGTAGATTCCATTCCATTCCATTCCATTCCATTCCTTTCCATTCCATTCCATTCCATTCTACTGGTGTCCATTCCATTCCATTCCATTCCATTCCATTCCATTCCATTCCATTCCATTCCATTCCATTGCATTCCATTCCATTCCATTCCATTCCGTTCCGTTCTACTCGGTTACATTCCATTCAATTCCATTCCATTCCGTTCTACTCGGGTAGATTCCATTCCATTCCATTCCATTCCTTTCCATTCCATTGCATTCCATTGCATTGCATTGCACTCAATTCCATTCCATTCCATTCCATTCCATTCCATTCCATTCCATTCCGTTCCGTTCAACTCAGTTACATTCCATTCAATTACATTCCATTCCGTTCTAGTCGGTTACATTCCATTCCATTCCATTCCATTCCATTCCATTCCATTCCAATCCATTCCATTCCATTCCATTCCGTTCTACTCGGGTACATTCCGTTCCATTCCATTCCATTCCATTCCATTCCATTCCATTCCTTTCCGTTCTACTTTGGTACATTCCATTCCATTCCATTCCATTCCATTCCATTCCATTCCATTCCATTACATTCCATTCCATTCCATTCCGTTCTACTCAGGTTGATTCCATTCTATTCCATTCCATTCCATTCCATTCCATTCCATTCCATTCCATTCCATTCCATTCCTTTCCATTCCATTGAATTCCATTCCATTCCATTCCATTCCATGGAATTCCATTCCATTCCATTCCATTCCATTCCATTCCATTCCATTCCATTCCATTCCATTCCATTCCATTGAATTCCATTCCATTCCATTCCATTCCATTCCATTCCATTCCATTCCATCCCATTCCATTCCATTCCATTCCATTCCATTCTACTCGGGTTGATTCCATTCTATTCCATTCCATTCCATTCGATCCCATTTGATTCCATTCGATTCCATTCAATTCCATTCGATTCCATTCCATTCCACTCCATTCCATTCCATTGAATTCCATTCCATTCCATTCCATTCCATTCCATTCCATTCCATTCCATGGAATTCCATTCCATTCCATTCCATAGAATTCCATTCCATTCCATTCCATTCCACTGAGTTCCGTTCCATTCCATTCCATTCCGTTCCGTTCCGTTCCGTTCCGTTCCGTTGCGTTCCGTTCCGTTCCGTTGTGTTCCGTTCCGTTCTACTCGGGTTGATTCCATTCTATTCCATTCCATTCCAATCCATTCCGTTCCATTCCATTGAATTCCATTCCATTCCATTCCATTCCATTGAATTCCATTCCATTCCATTCCATTCCATTGAATTCCATTCCATTCCATTCCATTCCATTGAATTCCATTCCATTCCATTCCATTCCATTCCATTCCATTCCATTCCATTCCATTCCATTCTACTGGTGTCCATTCCATTCCATTCTATTCCATTCCATTCCATTCCATTCCATTCCATTCCATTCCATTCCATTCCATTCCATTGAATTCCATTCCATTCCATTCCATTCCATGGAATTCCATTCCATTCCATTCCATTCCATTCCATTCCATTCCATTCCATTCTACTGGTGTCCATTCCATTCCATTCCATTCCATTCCATTCCATTCCATTCCATTCCATTCCATTCCATTCCATTCCTCTCCACTCCACTCCACTCCACTCCATTCCACTCCACTCCACTCCGGTACATTCCATTCCATTCCATTCCATTCCATTCCATTCCATTCCGTGCTTCTCGGGTACATTCCGTTCCGTTCCATTCCATTCCATTCCATTCCATTCCGTTCCAGTGCACTCTACTCCACTCCACTCCACTCCACTCCACTCCGGTACATTCCATTCCATTCCATTCCATTCCATTTCCATTCCCATTCCATTTCCATTCCCGTTCCATTTCCATTCCCGTTTCTTTTCCATTCCCGTTCCATTTCCATTCCAGTTCCATTACCATTCCCGTTCCATTTCCATTCCCGATCCATTTCCATTCCCGTTCCTTTTCCATTCCCGTTCCATTTCCATTCCCGTTCCGTTACCATTCCCGTTCCATTTCCGTTCCCGTTCCGTTTCCGTTCCCGTTCCATTTCCGTTCTCGTTCCGTTTCCGTTCCCGTTCCATTTCCCTTCCCGTTCCATTTCCCTTCCCGTTCCATTTCCGTTCCCGTTCCGTTTCCGTTCCCGTTCCATTTCCGTTCTCGTTCCGTTTCCGTTCCCGTTCCATTTCCATTCCCGTTCCATTTCCGTTCCCGTTCCATTTCCATTCCCGTTCCATTTCCATTCCCTTTCCATTTCCATTTCATTCCATTCCGTTCTGCTCGGGTACATTCCATTCCATTCCATTGCATTCCATTCCGTTCTGCTCCTGTCCATTCCATTCCATTCCAATCCGTTCCATTCCGTTCTACTCGGGTAGATTCCATTCCATTCCATTCCATTCCATTCCATTCCATTCCATTCCATTCCATTCCATTCCATTCCATTCTACTGGTGTCCATTCCATTCCATTCCATTCCATTCCATTCCATTCCATTCCATTGCATTCCATTCCATTCCATTCCATTCCGTTCCGTTCTACTCGGTTACATTCCATTCAATTCCATTCCATTCCGTTCTACTCGGGTAGATTCCATTCCATTCCATTCCATTCCTTTCCATTCCATTGCATTCCATTGCATTGCATTGCACTCAATTCCATTCCATTCCATTCCATTCCATTCCATTCCATTCCATTCCATTCCGTTCCGTTCAACTCAGTTACATTCCATTCAATTACATTCCATTCCGTTCTACTCGGTTACATTCCATTCCATTCCATTCCATTCCATTCCAATCCATTCCATTCCATTCCATTCCGTTCTACTCGGGTACATTCCGTTCCATTCCATTCCATTCCATTCCATTCCATTCCATTCCATTCCTTTCCGTTCTACTTTGGTACATTCCATTCCATTCCATTCCATTCCATTCCATTCCATTCCATTACATTCCATTCCATTCCATTCCGTTCTACTCAGGTTGATTCCATTCTATTCCATTCCATTCCATTCCATTCCATTCCATTCCATTCCATTCGATTCCATTCCATTCCATTCCATTGAATTCCATTCCATTCCATTCCATTCCATGGAATTCCATTCCATTCCATTCCATTCCATTCCATTCCATTCCATTCCATTGAATTCCATTCCATTCCATTCCATTCCATTCCATTCCATTCCATTCCGTTCCATTCCATTCCATTGAATTCCATTCCATTCCATTCCATTCCATTCCATTCCATCCCATTGAATTCCATTCCATTCCATTCCATTCCATTCCATTCCATCCCATTCCATTCCATTCCATTCCATTCCGTTCTACTCGGGTTGATTCCATTCTATTCCATTCCATTCCATTCGATCCCATTTGATTCCATTCGATTCCATTCAATTCCATTCGATTCCATTCCATTCCACTCCATTCCATTCCATTGAATTCCATTCCATTCCATTCCATTCCATTCCATTCCATTCCATTCCATTCCATTCCATGGAATTCCATTCCATTCCATTCCAATCCATTCCATTCCATTCCATTCCGTTCTACTCGGGTACATTCCGTTCCATTCCATTCCATTCCATTCCATTCCATTCCATTCCTTTCCGTTCTACTTTGGTACATTCCATTCCATTCCATTCCATTCCATTCCATTACATTCCATTACATTCCATTCCATTCCATTCCGTTCTACTCAGGTTGATTCCATTCTATTCCATTCCATTCCATTCCATTCCATTCCATTCCATTCCATTCCATTCCATTCGATTCCATTCCTTTCCATTCCATTGAATTCCATTCCATTCCATTCCATTCCATTCCATTCCATTCCATTCCAATTCCATTCCATTCCATTCCATTCCATTCCATTCCATTCCATTCCATTCCATTGAATTCCATTCCATTCCATTCCATTCCATTCCGTTCCATTCCATTCCATTGAATTCCATTCCATTCCATTCCATTCCATTCCATTCCATTCCATTGAATTCCATTCCATTCCATTCCATTCCATTCCATTCCATCCCATTCCATTCCATTCCATTCCATTCCATTCTACTCGGGTTGATTCCATTCTACTCCATTCCATTCCATTCGATCCCATTTGATTCCATTCGATTCCATTCAATTCCATTCGATTCCATTCCATTCCACTCCATCCCATTCCATTGAATTCCATTCCATTCCATTCCATTCCATTCCATTCCATTCCATTCCATAGAATTCCATTCCACTCCATTCCATTCCACTGAGTTCCGTTCCATTCCATTCCATTCCGTTCCGTTCCGTTCCGTTCCGTTCCGTTGCGTTCCGTTCCGTTCCGTTGTGTTCCGTTCCGTTCTACTCGGGTTGATTCCATTCTATTCCATTCCATTCCAATCCATTCCGTTCCATTCCATTGAATTCCATTCCATTCCATTCCATTCCATTGAATTCCATTCCATTCCATTCCATTCCATTGAATTCCATTCCATTCCATTCCGTTCTACTCAGGTTGATTCCATTCTATTCCATTCCATTCCATTCCATTCCATTCCATTCCATTCCATTCGATTCCATTCCTTTCCATTCCATTGAATTCCATTCCATTCCATTCCATTCCATGGAATTCCATTCCATTCCAATTCCATTCCATTCCATTCCATTCCATTCCATTCCATTCCATTCCATTCCATTGAATTCCATTCCATTCCATTCCATTCCATTCCATTCCATTCCGTTCCATTCCATTCCATTGAATTCCATTCCATTCCATTCCATTCCATTCCATTCCATTCCATTGAATTCCATTCCATTCCATTCCATTCCATTCCATTCCATCCCATTCCATTCCATTCCATTCCATTCCATTCCATTCTACTCGGGTTGATTCCATTCTACTCCATTCCATTCCATTCGATCCCATTTGATTCCATTCGATTCCATTCAATTCCATTCGATTCCATTCCATTCCACTCCATCCCATTCCATTGAATTCCATTCCATTCCATTCCATTCCATTCCATTCCATTCCATTCCATTCCATTCCATTCCATTCCATAGAATTCCATTCCATTCCATTCCATTCCACTGAGTTCCGTTCCATTCCATTCCATTCCGTTCCGTTCCGTTCCGTTCCGTTCCGTTGCGTTCCGTTCCGTTCCGTTGTGTTCCGTTCCGTTCTACTCGGGTTGATTCCATTCTATTCCATTCCATTCCAATCCATTCCGTTCCATTCCATTGAATTCCATTCCATTCCATTCCATTCCATTGAATTCCATTCCATTCCATTCCATTCCATTGAATTCCATTCCATTCCATTCCATTCCATTGAATTCCATTCCATTCCATTCCATTCCATTCCATTCCATTCCATTCCATTCCATTCCATTCCATTCCATTCTACTGGTGTCCATTCCATTCCATTCTATTCCATTCCATTCCATTCCATTCCATTCCATTCCATTCCATTCCATTCCATTCCATTCCATTGAATTCCATTCCATTCCATTCCATTCCTTTGAATTCCATTCCATTCCATTCCATTCCATTTCATTCCATTCCATTCCATTCTACTGGTGTCCATTCCATTCCATTCTATTCCATTCCATTCCATTCCATTCCGTTCCATTCCATTCCATTCCACTCCACTCCACTCCACTCCACTCCATTCCACTCCACTCCACTCCGGTACATTCCATTCCATTCCATTCCATTCCATTCCATTCCATTCCGTGCTTCTCGGGTACATTCCGTTCCGTTCCATTCCATTCCATTCCATTCCATTCCGTTCCAGTGCACTCTACTCCACTCCACTCCACTCCACTCCACTCCGGTACATTCCATTCCATTCCATTCCATTCCATTTCCATTCCCATTCCATTTCCATTCCCGTTCCATTTCCATTCCCGTTTCTTTTCCATTCCCGTTCCATTTCCATTCCAGTTCCATTACCATTCCCGTTCCATTTCCATTCCCGATCCATTTCCATTCCCGTTCCTTTTCCATTCCCGTTCCATTTCCATTCCCGTTCCGTTACCATTCCCGTTCCATTTCCGTTCCCGTTCCGTTTCCGTTCCCGTTCCATTTCCGTTCTCGTTCCGTTTCCGTTCCCGTTCCATTTCCCTTCCCGTTCCATTTCCCTTCCCGTTCCATTTCCGTTCCCGTTCCGTTTCCGTTCCCGTTCCATTTCCGTTCTCGTTCCGTTTCCGTTCCCGTTCCATTTCCATTCCCGTTCCATTTCCGTTCCCGTTCCATTTCCATTCCCGTTCCATTTCCATTCCCTTACCATTTCCATTTCATTCCATTCCGTTCTGCTCGGGTACATTCCATTCCATTCCATTGCATTCCATTCCGTTCTGCTCCTGTCCATTCCATTCCATTCCAATCCGTTCCATTCCGTTCTACTCGGGTAGATTCCATTCCATTCCATTCCATTCCATTCCATTCCATTCCATTCCATTCCATTCCATTCCATTCCATTCCATTCCATTCTACTGGTGTCCATTCCATTCCATTCCATTCCATTCCATTCCATTCCATTCCATTCCATTGCATTCCATTCCATTCCATTCCATTCCGTTCCGTTCTACTCGGTTACATTCCATTCAATTCCATTCCATTCCGTTCTACTCGGGTAGATTCCATTCCATTCCATTCCATTCCTTTCCATTCCATTGCATTCCATTGCATTGCATTGCACTCAATTCCATTCCATTCCATTCCATTCCATTCCATTCCATTCCGTTCCGTTCAACTCAGTTACATTCCATTCAATTACATTCCATTCCGTTCTACTCGGTTACATTCCATTCCATTCCATTCCATTCCATTCCAATCCATTCCATTCCATTCCATTCCGTTCTACTCGGGTACATTCCGTTCCATTCCATTCCATTCAATTCCATTCCATTCCATTCCTTTCCGTTCTACTTTGGTACATTCCATTCCATTCCATTCCATTCCATTCCATTCCATTCCATTACATTCCATTCCATTCCATTCCGTTCTACTCAGGTTGATTCCATTCTATTCCATTCCATTCCATTCCATTCCATTCCATTCCATTCGATTCCATTCCATTCCATTCCATTGAATTCCATTCCATTCCATTCCATTCCATTCCATTCCATTCCATGGAATTCCATTCCATTCCATTCCATTCCATTCCATTCCATTGAATTCCATTCCATTCCATTCCATTCCATTCCATTGAATTCCATTCCATTCCATTCCATTCCATTGAATTCCATTCCATTCCATTCCATTCCATTCCATTCCATTCCATTCCATTCCATTCCATTCTACTGGTGTCCATTCCATTCCATTCTATTCCATTCCATTCCATTCCATTCCATTCCATTCCTTTCCATTCCATTGCATTCCATTGCATTCCATTCCATTCCATTCCATTCCATTCCATTCCATTCCATTCCATTCCACTCCACTCCACTCCACTCCACTCCACTCCATTCCACTCCACTCCACTCCGGTACATTCCATTCCATTCCATTCCAATCCATTCCATTCCATTCCGTGCTTCTCGGGTACATTCCGTTCCGTTCCATTCCATTCCATTCCATTCCATTCCGTTCCAGTGCACTCTACTCCACTCCACTCCACTCCACTCCACTCCGGTACATTCCATTCCATTCCATTCCATTCCATTTCCATTCCCATTCCATTTCCATTCCCGTTCCATTTCCATTCCCGTTTCTTTTCCATTCCCGTTCCATTTCCATTCCAGTTCCATTACCATTCCCGTTCCATTTCCATTCCCGATCCATTTCCATTCCCGTTCCTTTTCCATTCCCGTTCCATTTCCATTCCCGTTCCGTTACCATTCCCGTTCCATTTCCGTTCCCGTTCCGTTTCCGTTCCCGTTCCATTTCCGTTCTCGTTCCGTTTCCGTTCCCGTTCCATTTCCCTTCCCGTTCCATTTCCCTTCCCGTTCCATTTCCGTTCCCGTTCCGTTTCCGTTCCCGTTCCATTTCCGTTCTCGTTCCGTTTCCGTTCCCGTTCCATTTCCATTCCCGTTCCATTTCCGTTCCCGTTCCATTTCCATTCCCGTTCCATTTCCATTCCCTTTCCATTTCCATTTCATTCCATTCCGTTCTGCTCGGGTACATTCCATTCCATTCCATTGCATTCCATTCCGTTCTGCTCCTGTCCATTCCATTCCATTCCAATCCGTTCCATTCCGTTCTACTCGGGTAGATTCCATTCCATTCCATTCCATTCCATTCCATTCCATTCCATTCCATTCCATTCCATTCCATTCCATTCCATTCTACTGGTGTCCATTCCATTCCATTCCATTCCATTCCATTCCATTCCATTCCATTCCATTGCATTCCATTCCATTCCATTCCATTCCGTTCCGTTCTACTCGGTTACATTCCATTCAATTCCATTCCATTCCGTTCTACTCGGGTAGATTCCATTCCATTCCATTCCATTCCTTTCCATTCCATTGCATTCCATTGCATTGCATTGCACTCAATTCCATTCCATTCCATTCCATTCCATTCCATTCCATTCCATTCCATTCCGTTCCGTTCAACTCGGTTACATTCCATTCAATTACATTCCATTCCGTTCTACTCGGTTACATTCCATTCCATTCCATTCCATTCCATTCCAATCCATTCCATTCCATTCCATTCCGTTCTACTCGGGTACATTCCATTCCATTCCATTCCATTCCATTCCATTCCATTCCATTCCATTCCGTTCTACTTTGGTACATTCCATTCCATTCCATTCCATTCCATTCCATTCCATTCCATTCCATTCCATTCCATTCCATTCCGTTCTACTCGGGTTGATTCCATTCTATTCCATTCCATTCCATTCCATTCCATTCCATTCCATTCCATTCGATTCCATTCCATTCCATTCCATGGAAATCCATTCCATTCCATTCCATTCCATGGAATTCCATTCCATTCCATTCCATTCCATTCCATTCCATTCCATTCCATTGAATTCCATTCCATTCCATTCCATTCCATTCCATTGAATTCCATTCCGTTCCATTCCATTCCATTGAATTCCATTCCATTCCATTCCATTCCATTCCATTCCATTCCATTCCATTCCATTCCATTCCATCCCATTCCATTCCATTCCATTCCATTCCGTTCCACTCGGGTTGATTCCATTCTATTCCATTCCATTCCATTCGATCCCATTTGATTCCATTCGATTCCATTCAATTCCATTCGATTCCATTCCATTCCACTCCATTCCATTCCATTGAATTCCATTCCATTCCATTCCATTCCATTCCATTCCATTCCATTCCATTCCATTCCATTCCATTCCATTCCATTGAATTCCATTCCATTCCATTCCATTCCATTCCATTGAATTCCATTCCATTCCATTCCATTCCATTGAATTCCATTCCATTCCATTCCATTCCATTCCATTCCATTCCATTCCATTCTACTGGTGTCCATTCCATTCCATTCCATTCCATTCCATTCCATTCCATTCCATTCCTTTCCATTCCATTGCATTCCATTGCATTCCATTCCATTCCATTCCATTCCATTCCATTCCATTCCACTCCACTCCACTCCACTCCATTCCACTCCACTCCACTCCGGTACATTCCATTCCATTCCATTCCATTCCATTCCATTCCATTTCCATTCCCATTCCATTTCCATTCCCGTTCCATTTCCATTCCCGTTTCTTTTCCATTCCCGTTCCATTTCCATTCCAGTTCCATTACCATTCCCGTTCCATTTCCATTCCCGATCCATTTCCATTCCCGTTCCTTTTCCATTCCCGTTCCATTTCCATTCCCGTTCCGTTACCATTCCCGTTCCATTTCCGTTCCCGTTCCGTTTCCGTTCCCGTTCCATTTCCGTTCTCTTTCCGTTTCCGTTCCCGTTCCATTTCCCTTCCCGTTCCATTTCCCTTCCCGTTCCATTTCCGTTCCCGTTCCGTTTCCGTTCCCGTTCCATTTCCGTTCTCGTTCCGTTTCCGTTCCCGTTCCATTTCCATTCCCGTTCCATTTCCGTTCCCGTTCCATTTCCATTCCCGTTCCATTTCCATTCCCTTTCCATTTCCATTTCATTCCATTCCGTTCTGCTCGGGTACATTCCATTCCATTCCATTGCATTCCATTCCGTTCTGCTCCTGTCCATTCCATTCCATTCCAATCCGTTCCATTCCGTTCTACTCGGGTAGATTCCATTCCATTCCATTCCATTCCATTCCATTCCATTCCATTCCATTCCATTCCATTCCATTCCATTCTACTGGTGTCCATTCCATTCCATTCCATTCCATTCCATTCCATTCCATTGCATTCCATTCCATTCCATTCCATTCCGTTCCGTTCTACTCGGTTACATTCCATTCAATTCCATTCCATTCCGTTCTACTCGGGTAGATTCCATTCCATTCCATTCCATTCCTTTCCATTCCATTGCATTCCATTGCATTGCATTGCACTCAATTCCATTCCATTCCATTCCATTCCATTCCATTCCATTCCATTCCATTCCGTTCCGTTCAACTCAGTTACATTCCATTCAATTACATTCCATTCCGTTCTACTCGGTTACATTCCACTCCATTCCATTCCATTCCATTCCAATCCATTCCATTCCATTCCATTCCGTTCTACTCGGGTACATTCCGTTCCATTCCATTCCATTCCATTCCATTCCATTCCATTCCTTTCCGTTCTACTTTGGTACATTCCATTCCATTCCATTCCATTCAATTCCATTCCATTCCATTCCATTCCATTCCATTCCATTCCGTTCTACTCAGGTTGATTCCATTCTATTCCATTCCATTCCATTCCATTCCATTCCATTCCATTCCATTCGATTCCATTCCATTCCATTCCATTGAATTCCATTCCATTCCATTCCATTCCATGGAATTCCATTCCATTCCATTCCATTCCATTCCATTCCATTCCATTCCATTCCATTGAATTCCATTCCATTCCATTCCATTCCATTCCATTCCATTCCATTCCATTCCATTCCGTTCCATTCCATTCCTTTGAATTCCATTCCATTCCATTCCATTCCATTCCATTCCATTCCATTGAATTCCATTCCATTCCATTCCATTCCATTCCATTCCATCCCATTCCATTCCATTCCATTCCATTCCGTTCTACTCGGGTTGATTCCATTCTATTCCATTCCATTCCATTCGATCCCATTTGATTCCATTCGATTCCATTCAATTCCATTCGATTCCATTCCATTCCACTCCATTCCATTCCATTGTATTCCATTCCATTCCATTCCATTCCATTCCATTCCATTCCATTCCATTCCATTCCATGGAATTCCATTCCATTCCATTCCAATCCATTCCATTCCATTCCATTCCGTTCTACTCGGGTACATTCCGTTCCATTCCATTCCATTCCATTCCATTCCATTCCATTCCTTTCCGTTCTACTTTGGTACATTCCATTCCATTCCATTCCATTCCATTCCATTCCATTCCATTCCATTCCATTCCATTCCATTCCATTGAATTCCATTCCATTCCATTCCATTCCATTCCATTCCATTCCATTCCGTTCCATTCCATTCCATTGAATTCCATTCCATTCCATTCCATTCCATTCCATTCCATCCCATTGAATTCCATTCCATTCCATTCCATTCCATTCCATTCCATCCCATTCCATTCCATTCCATTCCATTCCGTTCTACTCGGGTTGATTCCATTCTATTCCATTCCATTTCATTCGATCCCATTTGATTCCATTCGATTCCATTCAATTCCATTCGATTCCATTCCATTCCACTCCATTCCATTCCATTGAATTCCATTCCATTCCATTCCATTCCATTCCATTCCATTCCATTCCATTCCATTCCATGGAATTCCATTCCATTCCATTCCAATCCATTCCATTCCATTCCATTCCGTTCTACTCGGGTACATTCCGTTCCATTCCATTCCATTCCATTCCATTCCATTCCATTCCTTTCCGTTCTACTTTGGTACATTCCATTCCATTCCATTCCATTCCATTCCATTACATTCCATTACATTCCATTCCATTCCATTCCGTTCTACTCAGGTTGATTCCATTCTATTCCATTCCATTCCATTCCATTCCATTCCATTCCATTCCATTCCATTCGATTCCATTCCTTTCCATTCCATTGAATTCCATTCCATTCCATTCCATTCCATTCCATTCCATTCCATTCCAATTCCATTCCATTCCATTCCATTCCATTCCATTCCATTCCATTCCATTCCATGGAATTCCATTCCATTCCATTCCATTCCATTCCATTCCATTCCGTTCCATTCCATTCCATTGAATTCCATTCCATTCCATTCCATTCCATTCCATTCCATTCCATTGAATTCCATTCCATTCCATTCCATTCCATTCCATTCCATCCCATTCCATTCCATTCCATTCCATTCCATTCTACTCGGGTTGATTCCATTCTACTCCATTCCATTCCATTCGATCCCATTTGATTCCATTCGATTCCATTCAATTCCATTCGATTCCATTCCATTCCACTCCATCCCATTCCATTGAATTCCATTCCATTCCATTCCATTCCATTCCATTCCATTCCATTCCATTCCATTCCATAGAATTCCATTCCATTCCATTCCATTCCACTGAGTTCCGTTCCATTCCATTCCATTCCGTTCCGTTCCGTTCCGTTCCGTTCCGTTGCGTTCCGTTCCGTTCCGTTGTGTTCCGTTCCGTTCTACTCGGGTTGATTCCATTCTATTCCATTCCATTCCAATCCATTCCGTTCCATTCCATTGAATTCCATTCCATTCCATTCCATTCCATTGAATTCCATTCCATTCCATTCCATTCCATTGAATTCCATTCCATTCCATTCCGTTCTACTCAGGTTGATTCCATTCTATTCCATTCCATTCCATTCCATTCCATTCCATTCCATTCCATTCCATTCCATTCGATTCCATTCCTTTCCATTCCATTGAATTCCATTCCATTCCATTCCATTCCATGGAATTCCATTCCATTCCAATTCCATTCCATTCCATTCCATTCCATTCCATTCCATTCCATTCCATTCCATTGAATTCCATTCCATTCCATTCCATTCCATTCCATTCCATTCCGTTCCATTCCATTCCATTGAATTCCATTCCATTCCATTCCATTCCATTCCATTCCATTCCATTGAATTCCATTCCATTCCAATCCATTCCATTCCATTCCATCCCATTCCATTCCATTCCATTCCATTCCATTCCATTCTACTCGGGTTGATTCCATTCTACTCCATTCCATTCCATTCGATCCCATTTGATTCCATTCGATTCCATTCAATTCCATTCGATTCCATTCCATTCCACTCCATTCCATTCCATTGAATTCCATTCCATTCCATTCCATTCCATTCCATTCCATTCCATTCCATTCCATTCCATTCCATTCCATTCTACTGGTGTCCATTCCATTCCATTCCATTCCATTCCATTCCATTGCATTCCATTCCATTCCATTCCATTCCGTTCCGTTCTACTCGGTTACATTCCATTCAATTCCATTCCATTCCGTTCTACTCGGGTAGATTCCATTCCATTCCATTCCATTCCTTTCCATTCCATTGCATTCCATTGCATTGCATTGCACTCAATTCCATTCCATTCCATTCCATTCCATTCCATTCCATTCCATTCCGTTCCGTTCAACTCAGTTACATTCCATTCAATTACATTCCATTCCGTTCTACTCGGTTACATTCCATTCCATTCCATTCCATTCCATTCCAATCCATTCCATTCCATTCCATTCCGTTCTACTCGGGTACATTCCGTTCCATTCCATTCCATTCAATTCCATTCCATTCCATTCCTTTCCGTTCTACTTTGGTACATTCCATTCCATTCCATTCCATTCCATTCCATTCCATTCCATTACATTCCATTCCATTCCATTCCGTTCTACTCAGGTTGATTCCATTCTATTCCATTCCATTCCATTCCATTCCATTCCATTCCATTCCATTCGATTCCATTCCATTCCATTCCATTGAATTCCATTCCATTCCATTCCATTCCATGGAATTCCATTCCATTCCATTCCATTCCATTCCATTCCATTCCATTCCATTCCATTCCATTGAATTCCATTCCATTCCATTCCATTCCATTCCATTGATTTCCATTCCATTCCATTCCATTCCATTGAATTCCATTCCATTCCATTCCATTCCATTCCATTCCATTCCATTCCATTCCATTCCATTCTACTGGTCTCCATTCCATTCCATTCTATTCCATTCCATTCCATTCCATTCCATTCCATTCCATTCTACTGGTCTCCATTCCATTCCATTCTATTCCATTCCATTCCATTCCATTCCATTCCATTCCTTTCCATTCCATTGCATTCCATTGCATTCCATTCCATTCCATTCCATTCCATTCCATTCCATTCCATTCCATTCCATTCCACTCCACTCCACTCCACTCCACTCCATTCCACTCCACTCCACTCCGGTACATTCCATTCCATTCCATTCCATTCCATTCCATTCCATTCCGTGCTTCTCGGGTACATTCCGTTCCGTTCCATTCCATTCCATTCCATTCCATTCCGTTCCAGTGCACTCTACTCCACTCCACTCCACTCCACTCCACTCCGGTACATTCCATTCCATTCCATTCCATTCCATTTCCATTCCCATTCCATTTCCATTCCCGTTCCATTTCCATTCCCGTTTCTTTTCCATTCCCGTTCCATTTCCATTCCAGTTCCATTACCATTCCCGTTCCATTTCCATTCCCGATCCATTTCCCTTCCCGTTCCTTCTCCATTCCCGTTCCATTTCCATTCCCGTTCCGTTACCATTCCCGTTCCATTTCCGTTCCCGTTCCGTTTCCGTTCCCGTTCCATTTCCGTTCTCGTTCCGTTTCCGTTCCCGTTCCATTTCCCTTCCCGTTCCATTTCCCTTCCCGTTCCATTTCCGTTCCCGTTCCGTTTCCGTTCCCGTTCCATTTCCGTTCTCGTTCCGTTTCCGTTCCCGTTCCATTTCCATTCCCGTTCCATTTCCGTTCCCGTTCCATTTCCATTCCCGTTCCATTTCCATTCCCTTTCCATTTCCATTTCATTCCATTCCGTTCTGCTCGGGTACATTCCATTCCATTCCATTGCATTCCATTCCGTTCTGCTCCTGTCCATTCCATTCCATTCCAATCCGTTCCATTCCGTTCTACTCGGGTAGATTCCATTCCATTCCATTCCATTCCATTCCATTCCATTCCATTCCATTCCATTCCATTCCATTCCATTCCATTCCATTCTACTGGTGTCCATTCCATTCCATTCCATTCCATTCCATTCCATTCCATTCCATTCCATTCCATTGCATTCCATTCCATTCCATTCCATTCCGTTCCGTTCTACTCGGTTACATTCCATTCAATTCCATTCCATTCCGTTCTACTCGGGTAGATTCCATTCCATTCCATTCCATTCCTTTCCATTCCATTGCATTCCATTGCATTGCATTGCACTCAATTCCATTCCATTTCATTCCATTCCATTCCATTCCATTCCATTCCATTCCATTCCGTTCCGTTCAACTCGGTTACATTCCATTCAATTACATTCCATTCCGTTCTACTCGGTTACATTCCATTCCATTCCATTCCATTCCATTCCAATCCATTCCATTCCATTCCATTCCGTTCTACTCGGGTACATTCCATTCCATTCCATTCCATTCCATTCCATTCCGTTCTACTTTGGTACATTCCATTCCATTCCATTCCATTCCATTCCATTCCATTCCATTCCATTCCATTCCATTGAATTCCATTCCATTCCATTCCATTCCATTCCATTCCATTGAATTCCATTCCGTTCCATTCCATTCCATTGAATTCCATTCCATTCCATTCCATTCCATTGCATTCCATTCCATTGAATTCCATTCCATTCCATTCCATTCCATTCCATTCCATCCCATTCCATTCCATTCCATTCCATTCCGTTCTACTCGGGTTGATTCCATTCTATTCCATTCCATTCCATTCGATCCCATTTGATTCCATTCGATTCCATTCAATTCCATTCGATTCCATTCCATTCCACTCCATTCCATTCCATTGAATTCCATTCCATTCCATTCCATTCCATTCCATTCCATTCCATGGAATTCCATTCCATTCCATTCCATTCCATGGAATTCCATTCCATTCCATTCCATGGAATTCCATAGAATTCCATTCCATTCCATTCCATTCCACTGAATTCCGTTCCATTCCATTCCATTCCGTTCCGTTCCGTTCCGTTCCGTTCCGTTGCGTTCCGTTCCATTCCGTTGTGTTCCGTTCCGTTCTACTCGGGTTGATTCCATTCTATTCCATTCCATTCCAATCCATTCCGTTCCATTCCATTGAATTCCATTCCATTCCATTCCATTCCATTCCATTCCATTGAATTCCATTGCATTCCATTCCATTCCATTCCATTCCATTCCATTGAATTCCATTCCATTCCATTCCATGGAATTCCGTTCCATTCCATTCCATTCCGTTCCTTTCCGTCCCGTTCCGTTCCGTTCCGTTCCTTTGCGTTCCGTTCCGTTCTACTCGGGTTGATTCCATTCTATTCCATTCCATTCCATTCGATTCCATTCGATTCCATTCGATTCCACTCCATTCCATTCCATAGAATTCCATTCCATTCCATTCCATTCCATTGAATTCCATTCCATTCCATTCCATTCCATAGAATTCCATTCCATTCCATTCCATTCCATTGAATTCCATTCCATTCCATTCCATTCCATTCCATTCCATTCCATTCCATTCCATTCTATTCCATTCTACTGGTGTCCATTCCATTCCATTCCATTCCATTCCATTCCATTCCATTCCATTCCATTCCATTCCTTTCCATTCCATTGCATTCCATTGCATTCCATTCCATTCCATTCCATTCCATTCCATTCCATTCCATTCCACTCCACTCCACTCCACTCCACTCCATTCCACTCCACTCCACTCCGGTACATTCCATTCCATTCCATTCCATTCCATTCCATTCCATTCCGTGCTTCTCGGGTACATTCCGTTCCGTTCCATTCCATTCCATTCCATTCCATTCCGTTCCAGTGCACTCTACTCCACTCCACTCCACTCCACTCCACTCCGGTACATTCCATTCCATTCCATTCCATTCCATTCCATTCCATTCCATTTCCATTCCCATTCCATTTCCATTCCCGTTCCATTTCCATTCCCGTTTCTTTTCCATTCCCGATCCATTTCCATTCCAGTTCCATTACCATTCCCGTTCCATTTCCATTCCCGATCCATTTCCATTCCCGTTCCTTTTCCAATCCCGTTCCATTTCCATTCCCGTTCCGTTACCATTCCCGTTCCATTTCCGTTCCCGTTCCGTTTCCGTTCCCGTTCCATTTCCGTTCTCGTTCCGTTTCCGTTCCCGTTCCATTTCCATTCCCGTTCCATTTCCGTTCCCGTTCCATTTCCATTCCCGTTCCATTTCCGTTCCCGTTCCATTTCCATTCCCGTTCTATTTCCATTCCCTTTCCATTTCCTTTTCATTCCATTCCGTTCTGCTCCGGTACATTCCATTCCATTCCATTGCATTCCATTCCGTTCTGCTCCTGTCCATTCCATTCCATTCCATTCCGTTCCATTCCGTTCTACTCGGGTAGATTCCATTCCATTCCATTCCATTCCATTCCATTCCATTCCATTCCATTCCATTCTACTGGTGTCCATTCCATTCCATTCCATTCCATTCCATTCCATTCCATTCCATTCCATTCCATTCCATTGCATTCCATTCCATTCCATTCCATTCCATTCCGTTCCGTTCTACTCGGTTACATTCCATTCAATTCCATTCCATTCCGTTCTACTCGGGTAGATTCCATTCCATTCCATTCCTTT
The DNA here is from genome assembly GCF_029281585.2 of Gorilla gorilla gorilla. NCBI lineage: Eukaryota > Metazoa > Chordata > Mammalia > Primates > Hominidae > Gorilla > Gorilla gorilla. The sequence goes on from NC_073242.2 coordinate 55,080,006, forward strand.
CCATTCCATTGCATTCCATTGCATTGCATTGCACTCAATTCCATTCCATTCCATTCCATTCCATTCCATTCCATTCCATTCCATTCCATTCCATTCCGTTCCGTTCAACTCGGTTACATTCCATTCAATTACATTCCATTCCGTTCTACTCGGTTACATTCCATTCCATTCCATTCCATTCCATTCCAATCCATTCCATTCCATTCCATTCCGTTCTACTCGGGTACATTCCATTCCATTCCATTCCATTCCATTCCATTCCATTCCATTCCATTCCATTCCGTTCTACTCGGGTTGATTCCATTCTATTCCATTCCATTCCATTCCATTCCATTCCATTCCATTCCATTCCATTCCATTCCATTCGATTCCATTCCATTCCATTCCATTGAATTCCATTCCATTCCATTCCATTCCATGGAATTCCATTCCATTCCATTCCATTCCATTCCATTCCATTCCATTCCATGGAATTCCATTCCATTCCATTCCATTCCATTCCATAGAATTCCATTCCATTCCATTCCATTCCACTGAGTTCCGTTCCATTCCATTCCATTCCGTTCCGTTCCGTTCCGTTCCGTTCCGTTGCGTTCCGTTCCGTTCCGTTGTGTTCCGTTCCGTTCTACTCGGGTTGATTCCATTCTATTCCATTCCATTCCAATCCATTCCGTTCCATTCCATTGAATTCCATTCCATTCCATTCCATTCCATTGAATTCCATTCCATTCCATTCCATTCCATTGAATTCCATTCCATTCCATTCCATTCCATTCCATTCCATTCCATTCCATTCCATTCTACTGGTGTCCATTCCATTCCATTCTATTCCATTCTATTCCATTCCATTCCATTCCATTCCATTCCATTCCATTCCATTCCATTGAATTCCATTCCATTCCATTCCATTCCATTGAATTCCATTCCATTCCATTCCATTCCATTTCATTCCATTCCATTCCATTCTACTGGTGTCCATTCCATTCCATTCTATTCCATTCCATTCCATTCCATTCCATTCCATTCCTTTCCATTCCATTGCATTCCATTGCATTCCATTCCATTCCATTCCATTCCATTCCGTTCCATTCCATTCCATTCCACTCCACTCCACTCCACTCCACTCCATTCCACTCCACTCCACTCCGGTACATTCCATTCCATTCCATTCCATTCCATTCCATTCCATTCCGTGCTTCTCGGGTACATTCCGTTCCGTTCCATTCCATTCCATTCCATTCCATTCCGTTCCAGTGCACTCTACTCCACTCCACTCCACTCCACTCCACTCCGGTACATTCCATTCCATTCCATTCCATTCCATTTCCATTCCCATTCCATTTCCATTCCCGTTCCATTTCCATTCCCGTTTCTTTTCCATTCCCGTTCCATTTCCATTCCAGTTCCATTACCATTCCCGTTCCATTTCCATTCCCGATCCATTTCCATTCCCGTTCCTTTTCCATTCCCGTTCCATTTCCATTCCCGTTCCGTTACCATTCCCGTTCCATTTCCGTTCTCGTTCCGTTTCCGTTCCCGTTCCATTTCCCTTCCCGTTCCATTTCCGTTCCCGTTCCATTTCCATTCCCGTTCCATTTCCGTTCCCGTTCCATTTCCATTCCCGTTCTATTTCCATTCCCTTTCCATTTCCATTTCATTCCATTCCGTTCTGCTCGGGTACATTCCATTCCATTCCATTGCATTCCATTCCGTTCTGCTCCTGTCCATTCCATTCCATTCCATTCCGTTCCATTCCGTTCTACTAGGGTAGATTCCATTCCATTCCATTCCATTCCATTCCATTCCATTCCATTCCATTCCATTCCATTCCATTCCATTCCATTCCATTCTACTGGTGTCCATTCCATTCCATTCCATTCCATTCCATTCCATTCCATTGCATTCCATTCCATTGCATTCCATTCCATTCCGTTCCGTTCTACTCGGTTACATTCCATTCAATTCCATTCCATTCCGTTCTACTCGGGTAGATTCCATTCCATTCCATTCCATTCCTTTCCATTCCATTGCATTCCATTGCATTGCATTGCACTCAATTCCATTCCATTCCATTCCATTCCATTCCATTCCATTCCATTCCATTCCGTTCCGTTCAACTCGGTTACATTCCATTCAATTACATTCCATTCCGTTCTACTCGGTTACATTCCATTCCATTCCATTCCATTCCATTCCAATCCATTCCATTCCATTCCATTCCATTCTACTGGTGTCCATTCCATTCCATTCTATTCCATTCCATTCCATTCCATTCCATTCCATTCCATTCCATTCCATTGAATTCCATTCCATTCCATTCCATTCCATTCCATTCCATTCCATTCGATTCCATTCCATTCCATTCCATTGAATTCCATTCCATTCCATTCCATTCCAAGGAATTCCATTCCATTCCATTCCATTCCATTCCATTCCATTCCATTCCATTGAATTCCATTCCATTCCATTCCATTCCATTCCATTCCATTCCATTCCGTTCCATTCCATTCCATTGAATTCCATTCCATTCCATTCCATTCCATTCCATTCCATCCCATTGAATTCCATTCCATTCCATTCCATTCCATTCCATTCCATCCCATTCCATTCCATTCCATTCCATTCCGTTCTACTCGGGTTGATTCCATTCTATTCCATTCCATTCCATTCGATCCCATTTGATTCCATTCGATTCCATTCAATTCCATTCGATTCCATTCCATTCCACTCCATTCCATTCCATTGAATTCCATTCCATTCCATTCCATTCCATTCCATTCCATTCCATTCCATTCCATTCCATGGAATTCCATTCCATTCCATTCCAATCCATTCCATTCCATTCCATTCCGTTCTACTCGGGTACATTCCGTTCCATTCCATTCCATTCCATTCCATTCCATTCCATTCCTTTCCGTTCTACTTTGGTACATTCCATTCCATTCCATTCCATTCCATTCCATTACATTCCATTACATTCCATTCCATTCCATTCCGTTCTACTCAGGTTGATTCCATTCTATTCCATTCCATTCCATTCCATTCCATTCCATTCCATTCCATTCCATTCCATTCCATTGAATTCCATTCCATTCCATTCCATTCCATTCCATTGAATTCCATTCCATTCCATTCCATTCCATTCCATTCCATTCCATTCCATTCCATTCCGTTCCATTCCATTCCTTTGAATTCCATTCCATTCCATTCCATTCCATTCCATTCCATTCCATTGAATTCCATTCCATTCCATTCCATTCCATTCCATTCCATTCCATCCCATTCCATTCCATTCCATTCCATTCCGTTCTACTCGGGTTGATTCCATTCTATTCCATTCCATTCCATTCGATCCCATTTGATTCCATTCGATTCCATTCAATTCCATTCGATTCCATTCCATTCCACTCCATTCCATTCCATTGTATTCCATTCCATTCCATTCCATTCCATTCCATTCCATTCCATTCCATTCCATTCCATGGAATTCCATTCCATTCCATTCCAATCCATTCCATTCCATTCCATTCCGTTCTACTCGGGTACATTCCGTTCCATTCCATTCCATTCCATTCCATTCCATTCCATTCCTTTCCGTTCTACTTTGGTACATTCCATTCCATTCCATTCCATTCCATTCCATTCCATTCCATTCCATTCCATTCCATTCCATTCCATTCCATTGAATTCCATTCCATTCCATTCCATTCCATTCCATTCCATTCCATTCCGTTCCATTCCATTCCATTGAATTCCATTCCATTCCATTCCATTCCATTCCATTCCATCCCATTGAATTCCATTCCATTCCATTCCATTCCATTCCATTCCATCCCATTCCATTCCATTCCATTCCATTCCGTTCTACTCGGGTTGATTCCATTCTATTCCATTCCATTCCATTCGATCCCATTTGATTCCATTCGATTCCATTCAATTCCATTCGATTCCATTCCATTCCACTCCATTCCATTCCATTGAATTCCATTCCATTCCATTCCATTCCATTCCATTCCATTCCATTCCATTCCATTCCATGGAATTCCATTCCATTCCATTCCAATCCATTCCATTCCATTCCATTCCGTTCTACTCGGGTACATTCCGTTCCATTCCATTCCATTCCATTCCATTCCATTCCATTCCTTTCCGTTCTACTTTGGTACATTCCATTCCATTCCATTCCATTCCATTCCATTACATTCCATTACATTCCATTCCATTCCATTCCGTTCTACTCAGGTTGATTCCATTCTATTCCATTCCATTCCATTCCTTTCCATTCCATTCCATTCCATTCCATTCGATTCCATTCCTTTCCATTCCATTGAATTCCATTCCATTCCATTCCATTCCATTCCATTCCATTCCATTCCAATTCCATTCCATTCCATTCCATTCCATTCCATTCCATTCCATTCCATTCCATGGAATTCCATTCCATTCCATTCCATTCCATTCCATTCCATTCCGTTCCATTCCATTCCATTGAATTCCATTCCATTCCATTCCATTCCATTCCATTCCATTCCATTGAATTCCATTCCATTCCATTCCATTCCATTCCATTCCATCCCATTCCATTCCATTCCATTCCATTCCATTCTACTCGGGTTGATTCCATTCTACTCCATTCCATTCCATTCGATCCCATTTGATTCCATTCGATTCCATTCAATTCCATTCGATTCCATTCCATTCCACTCCATCCCATTCCATTGAATTCCATTCCATTCCATTCCATTCCATTCCATTCCATTCCATTCCATTCCATTCCATAGAATTCCATTCCATTCCATTCCATTCCACTGAGTTCCGTTCCATTCCATTCCATTCCGTTCCGTTCCGTTCCGTTCCGTTCCGTTGCGTTCCGTTCCGTTCCGTTGTGTTCCGTTCCGTTCTACTCGGGTTGATTCCATTCTATTCCATTCCATTCCAATCCATTCCGTTCCATTCCATTGAATTCCATTCCATTCCATTCCATTCCATTGAATTCCATTCCATTCCATTCCATTCCATTGAATTCCATTCCATTCCATTCCGTTCTACTCAGGTTGATTCCATTCTATTCCATTCCATTCCATTCCATTCCATTCCATTCCATTCCATTCCATTCCATTCGATTCCATTCCTTTCCATTCCATTGAATTCCATTCCATTCCATTCCATTCCATGGAATTCCATTCCATTCCAATTCCATTCCATTCCATTCCATTCCATTCCATTCCATTCCATTCCATTCCATTGAATTCCATTCCATTCCATTCCATTCCATTCCATTCCATTCCGTTCCATTCCATTCCATTGAATTCCATTCCATTCCATTCCATTCCATTCCATTGAATTCCATTCCATTCCAATCCATTCCATTCCATTCCATCCCATTCCATTCCATTCCATTCCATTCCATTCCATTCTACTCGGGTTGATTCCATTCTACTCCATTCCATTCCATTCGATCCCATTTGATTCCATTCGATTCCATTCAATTCCATTCGATTCCATTCCATTCCACTCCATTCCATTCCATTGAATTCCATTCCATTCCATTCCATTCCATTCCATTCCATTCCATTCCATTCCATAGAATTCCATTCCATTCCATTCCATTCCACTGAGTTCCGTTCCATTCCATTCCATTCCGTTCCGTTCCGTTCCGTTCCGTTCCGTTGCGTTCCGTTCCGTTCCGTTGTGTTCCGTTCCGTTCTACTCGGGTTGATTCCATTCTATTCCATTCCATTCCAATCCATTCCGTTCCATTCCATTGAATTCCATTCCATTCCATTCCATTCCATTGAATTCCATTCCATTCCATTCCATTCCATTGAATTCCATTCCATTCCATTCCATTCCATTGAATTCCATTCCATTCCATTCCATTCCATTCCATTCCATTCCATTCCATTCCATTCCATTCCATTCTACTGGTGTCCATTCCATTCCATTCTATTCCATTCCATTCCATTCCATTCCATTCCATTCCATTCCATTCCATTCCATTCCATTCCATTGAATTCCATTCCATTCCATTCCATTCCATTGAATTCCATTCCATTCCATTCCATTCCATTTCATTCCATTCCATTCCATTCTACTGGTGTCCATTCCATTCCATTCTATTCCATTCCATTCCATTCCATTCCATTCCATTCCTTTCCATTCCATTGCATTCCATTGCATTCCATTCCATTCCATTCCATTCCATTCCGTTCCATTCCATTCCATTCCACTCCACTCCACTCCACTCCACTCCATTCCACTCCACTCCACTCCGGTACATTCCATTCCATTCCATTCCATTCCATTCCATTCCATTCCGTGCTTCTCGGGTACATTCCGTTCCGTTCCATTCCATTCCATTCCATTCCATTCCGTTCCAGTGCACTCTACTCCACTCCACTCCACTCCACTCCACTCCGGTACATTCCATTCCATTCCATTCCATTCCATTTCCATTCCCATTCCATTTCCATTCCCGTTCCATTTCCATTCCCGTTTCTTTTCCATTCCCGTTCCATTTCCATTCCAGTTCCATTACCATTCCCGTTCCATTTCCATTCCCGATCCATTTCCATTCCCGTTCCTTTTCCATTCCCGTTCCATTTCCATTCCCGTTCCGTTACCATTCCCGTTCCATTTCCGTTCCCGTTCCGTTTCCGTTCCCGTTCCATTTCCGTTCTCGTTCCGTTTCCGTTCCCGTTCCATTTCCCTTCCCGTTCCATTTCCCTTCCCGTTCCATTTCCGTTCCCGTTCCGTTTCCGTTCCCGTTCCATTTCCGTTCTCGTTCCGTTTCCGTTCCCGTTCCATTTCCATTCCCGTTCCATTTCCGTTCCCGTTCCATTTCCATTCCCGTTCCATTTCCATTCCCTTACCATTTCCATTTCATTCCATTCCGTTCTGCTCGGGTACATTCCATTCCATTCCATTGCATTCCATTCCGTTCTGCTCCTGTCCATTCCATTCCATTCCAATCCGTTCCATTCCGTTCTACTCGGGTAGATTCCATTCCATTCCATTCCATTCCATTCCATTCCATTCCATTCCATTCCATTCCATTCCATTCCATTCTACTGGTGTCCATTCCATTCCATTCCATTCCATTCCATTCCATTCCATTGCATTCCATTCCATTCCATTCCATTCCGTTCCGTTCTACTCGGTTACATTCCATTCAATTCCATTCCATTCCGTTCTACTCGGGTAGATTCCATTCCATTCCATTCCATTCCTTTCCATTCCATTGCATTCCATTGCATTGCATTGCACTCAATTCCATTCCATTCCATTCCATTCCATTCCATTCCATTCCGTTCCGTTCAACTCAGTTACATTCCATTCAATTACATTCCATTCCGTTCTACTCGGTTACATTCCATTCCATTCCATTCCATTCCATTCCAATCCATTCCATTCCATTCCATTCCGTTCTACTCGGGTACATTCCGTTCCATTCCATTCCATTCAATTCCATTCCATTCCATTCCTTTCCGTTCTACTTTGGTACATTCCATTCCATTCCATTCCATTCCATTCCATTCCATTCCATTCCATTCCATTCCATTCCATTCCGTTCTACTCAGGTTGATTCCATTCTATTCCATTCCATTCCATTCCATTCCATTCCATTCCATTCGATTCCATTCCATTCCATTCCATTGAATTCCATTCCATTCCATTCCATTCCATTCCATTCCATTCCATGGAATTCCATTCCATTCCATTCCATTCCATTCCATTCCATTGAATTCCATTCCATTCCATTCCATTCCATTCCATTGAATTCCATTCCATTCCATTCCATTCCATTGAATTCCATTCCATTCCATTCCATTCCATTCCATTCCATTCCATTCCATTCCATTCCATTCCATTCTACTGGTGTCCATTCCATTCCATTCTATTCCATTCCATTCCATTCCATTCCATTCCATTCCTTTCCATTCCATTGCATTCCATTGCATTCCATTCCATTCCATTCCATTCCATTCCATTCCATTCCATTCCATTCCACTCCACTCCACTCCACTCCACTCCACTCCATTCCACTCCACTCCACTCCGGTACATTCCATTCCATTCCATTCCAATCCATTCCATTCCATTCCGTGCTTCTCGGGTACATTCCGTTCCGTTCCATTCCATTCCATTCCATTCCATTCCGTTCCAGTGCACTCTACTCCACTCCACTCCACTCCACTCCACTCCGGTACATTCCATTCCATTCCATTCCATTCCATTTCCATTCCCATTCCATTTCCATTCCCGTTCCATTTCCATTCCCGTTTCTTTTCCATTCCCGTTCCATTTCCATTCCAGTTCCATTACCATTCCCGTTCCATTTCCATTCCCGATCCATTTCCATTCCCGTTCCTTTTCCATTCCCGTTCCATTTCCATTCCCGTTCCGTTACCATTCCCGTTCCATTTCCGTTCCCGTTCCGTTTCCGTTCCCGTTCCATTTCCGTTCTCGTTCCGTTTCCGTTCCCGTTCCATTTCCCTTCCCGTTCCATTTCCCTTCCCGTTCCATTTCCGTTCCCGTTCCGTTTCCGTTCCCGTTCCATTTCCGTTCTCGTTCCGTTTCCGTTCCCGTTCCATTTCCATTCCCGTTCCATTTCCGTTCCCGTTCCATTTCCATTCCCGTTCCATTTCCATTCCCTTTCCATTTCCATTTCATTCCATTCCGTTCTGCTCGGGTACATTCCATTCCATTCCATTGCATTCCATTCCGTTCTGCTCCTGTCCATTCCATTCCATTCCAATCCGTTCCATTCCGTTCTACTCGGGTAGATTCCATTCCATTCCATTCCATTCCATTCCATTCCATTCCATTCCATTCCATTCCATTCCATTCTACTGGTGTCCATTCCATTCCATTCCATTCCATTCCATTCCATTCCATTCCATTCCATTCCATTCCATTCCATTCCATTGCATTCCATTCCATTCCATTCCATTCCGTTCCGTTCTACTCGGTTACATTCCATTCAATTCCATTCCATTCCGTTCTACTCGGGTAGATTCCATTCCATTCCATTCCATTCCTTTCCATTCCATTGCATTCCATTGCATTGCATTGCACTCAATTCCATTCCATTCCATTCCATTCCATTCCATTCCATTCCATTCCATTCCATTCCATTCCGTTCCGTTCAACTCGGTTACATTCCATTCAATTACATTCCATTCCGTTCTACTCGGTTACATTCCATTCCATTCCATTCCATTCCATTCCAATCCATTCCATTCCATTCCATTCCGTTCTACTCGGGTACATTCCATTCCATTCCATTCCATTCCATTCCATTCCATTCCATTCCATTCCGTTCTACTTTGGTACATTCCATTCCATTCCATTCCATTCCATTCCATTCCATTCCATTCCATTCCATTCCATTCCATTCCATTCCGTTCTACTCGGGTTGATTCCATTCTATTCCATTCCATTCCATTCCATTCCATTCCATTCCATTCCATTCCATTCGATTCCATTCCATTCCATTCCATGGAAATCCATTCCATTCCATTCCATTCCATGGAATTCCATTCCATTCCATTCCATTCCATTCCATTCCATTCCATTCCATTGAATTCCATTCCATTCCATTCCATTCCATTCCATTGAATTCCATTCCGTTCCATTCCATTCCATTGAATTCCATTCCATTCCATTCCATTCCATTCCATTCCATTCCATTCCATTCCATTCCATTCCATTCCATCCCATTCCATTCCATTCCATTCCATTCCGTTCCACTCGGGTTGATTCCATTCTATTCCATTCCATTCCATTCGATCCCATTTGATTCCATTCGATTCCATTCAATTCCATTCGATTCCATTCCATTCCACTCCATTCCATTCCATTGAATTCCATTCCATTCCATTCCATTCCATTCCATTCCATTCCATTCCATTCCATTCCATTCCATTCCATTGAATTCCATTCCATTCCATTCCATTCCATTCCATTGAATTCCATTCCATTCCATTCCATTCCATTGAATTCCATTCCATTCCATTCCATTCCATTCCATTCCATTCCATTCCATTCTACTGGTGTCCATTCCATTCCATTCCATTCCATTCCATTCCATTCCATTCCATTCCTTTCCATTCCATTGCATTCCATTGCATTCCATTCCATTCCATTCCATTCCATTCCATTCCATTCCACTCCACTCCACTCCACTCCATTCCACTCCACTCCACTCCGGTACATTCCATTCCATTCCATTCCATTCCATTCCATTCCATTTCCATTCCCATTCCATTTCCATTCCCGTTCCATTTCCATTCCCGTTTCTTTTCCATTCCCGTTCCATTTCCATTCCAGTTCCATTACCATTCCCGTTCCATTTCCATTCCCGATCCATTTCCATTCCCGTTCCTTTTCCATTCCCGTTCCATTTCCATTCCCGTTCCGTTACCATTCCCGTTCCATTTCCGTTCCCGTTCCGTTTCCGTTCCCGTTCCATTTCCGTTCTCTTTCCGTTTCCGTTCCCGTTCCATTTCCCTTCCCGTTCCATTTCCCTTCCCGTTCCATTTCCGTTCCCGTTCCGTTTCCGTTCCCGTTCCATTTCCGTTCTCGTTCCGTTTCCGTTCCCGTTCCATTTCCATTCCCGTTCCATTTCCGTTCCCGTTCCATTTCCATTCCCGTTCCATTTCCATTCCCTTTCCATTTCCATTTCATTCCATTCCGTTCTGCTCGGGTACATTCCATTCCATTCCATTGCATTCCATTCCGTTCTGCTCCTGTCCATTCCATTCCATTCCAATCCGTTCCATTCCGTTCTACTCGGGTAGATTCCATTCCATTCCATTCCATTCCATTCCATTCCATTCCATTCCATTCCATTCCATTCCATTCCATTCCATTCCATTCTACTGGTGTCCATTCCATTCCATTCCATTCCATTCCATTCCATTCCATTGCATTCCATTCCATTCCATTCCATTCCGTTCCGTTCTACTCGGTTACATTCCATTCAATTCCATTCCATTCCGTTCTACTCGGGTAGATTCCATTCCATTCCATTCCATTCCTTTCCATTCCATTGCATTCCATTGCATTGCATTGCACTCAATTCCATTCCATTCCATTCCATTCCATTCCATTCCATTCCATTCCGTTCCGTTCAACTCAGTTACATTCCATTCAATTACATTCCATTCCGTTCTACTCGGTTACATTCCACTCCATTCCATTCCATTCCATTCCAATCCATTCCATTCCATTCCATTCCGTTCTACTCGGGTACATTCCGTTCCATTCCATTCCATTCCATTCCATTCCATTCCATACCTTTCCGTTCTACTTTGGTACATTCCATTCCATTCCATTCCATTCAATTCCATTCCATTCCATTCCATTCCATTCCATTCCATTCCGTTCTACTCAGGTTGATTCCATTCTATTCCATTCCATTCCATTCCATTCCATTCCATTCCATTCCATTCGATTCCATTCCATTCCATTCCATTGAATTCCATTCCATTCCATTCCATTCCATGGAATTCCATTCCATTCCATTCCATTCCATTCCATTCCATTCCATTCCATTCCATTGAATTCCATTCCATTCCATTCCATTCCATTCCATTCCATTCCATTCCATTCCATTCCGTTCCATTCCATTCCTTTGAATTCCATTCCATTCCATTCCATTCCATTCCATTCCATTCCATTGAATTCCATTCCATTCCATTCCATTCCATTCCATTCCATCCCATTCCATTCCATTCCATTCCATTCCGTTCTACTCGGGTTGATTCCATTCTATTCCATTCCATTCCATTCGATCCCATTTGATTCCATTCGATTCCATTCAATTCCATTCGATTCCATTCCATTCCACTCCATTCCATTCCATTGTATTCCATTCCATTCCATTCCATTCCATTCCATTCCATTCCATTCCATTCCATTCCATGGAATTCCATTCCATTCCATTCCAATCCATTCCATTCCATTCCATTCCGTTCTACTCGGGTACATTCCGTTCCATTCCATTCCATTCCATTCCATTCCATTCCATTCCTTTCCGTTCTACTTTGGTACATTCCATTCCATTCCATTCCATTCCATTCCATTCCATTCCATTCCATTCCATTCCATTCCGTTCTACTCAGGTTGATTCCATTCTATTCCATTCCATTCCATTCCATTCCATTCCATTCCATTCCGTTCCATTCCATTCCATTGAATTCCATTCCATTCCATTCCATTCCATTCCATTCCATTCCATTGAATTCCATTCCATTCCATTCCATTCCATTCCATTCCATCCCATTCCATTCCATTCCATTTCATTCCATTCTACTCGGGTTGATTCCATTCTATTCCATTCCATTCCATTCGATCCCATTTGATTCCATTCGATTCCATTCAATTCCATTCGATTCCATTCCATTCCACTCCATTCCATTCCATTGAATTCCATTCCATTCCATTCCATGGAATTCCATTCCATTCCATTCCATGGAATTCCATTCCATTCCATTCCATTCCATTCCATAGAATTCCATTCCATTCCATTCCATTCCACTGAGTTCCGTTCCATTCCATTCCATTCCGTTCCGTTCCGTTCCGTTCCGTTCCGTTGCGTTCCGTTCCGTTCCGTTGTGTTCCGTTCCGTTCTACTCGGGTTGATTCCATTCTATTCCATTCCATTCCAATCCATTCCGTTCCATTCCATTGAATTCCATTCCATTCCATTCCATTCCATTGAATTCCATTCCATTCCATTCCATTCCATTGAATTCCATTCCATTCCATTCCATTCCATTCCATTCCATTCCATTCCATTCTACTGGTGTCCATTCCATTCCATTCTATTCCATTCCATTCCATTCCATTCCATTCCATTCCATTCCATTCCATTCCATTGAATTCCATTCCATTCCATTCCATTCCATTGAATTCCATTCCATTCCATTCCATTCCATTCCATTCCATTCCATTCCATTCCATTCCATTCTACTGGTGTCCATTCCATTCCATTCTATTCCATTCCATTCCATTCCATTCCATTCCATTCCTTTCCATTCCATTGCATTCCATTGCATTCCATTCCATTCCATTCCATTCCATTCCATTCCATTCCACTCCACTCCACTCCACTCCACTCCATTCCACTCCACTCCACTCCGGTACATTCCATTCCATTCCATTCCATTCCATTCCATTCCATTCCATTCCGTGCTTCTCGGGTACATTCCGTTCCGTTCCATTCCATTCCATTCCATTCCATTCCGTTCCAGTGCACTCTACTCCACTCCACTCCACTCCACTCCACTCCGGTACATTCCATTCCATTCCATTCCATTCCATTTCCATTCCCATTCCATTTCCATTCCCGTTCCATTTCCATTCCCGTTTCTTTTCCATTCCCGTTCCATTTCCATTCCAGTTCCATTACCATTCCCGTTCCATTTCCATTCCCGATCCATTTCCATTCCCGTTCCTTTTCCATTCCCGTTCCATTTCCATTCCCGTTCCGTTACCATTCCCGTTCCATTTCCGTTCCCGTTCCGTTTCCGTACCCGTTCCATTTCCGTTCTCGTTCCGTTTCCGTTCCCGTTCCATTTCCCTTCCCGTTCCATTTCCCTTCCCGTTCCATTTCCGTTCCCGTTCCGTTTCCGTTCCCGTTCCATTTCCGTTCTCGTTCCGTTTCCGTTCCCGTTCCATTTCCATTCCCGTTCCATTTCCGTTCCCGTTCCATTTCCATTCCCGTTCCATTTCCATTCCCTTTCCATTTCCATTTCATTCCATTCCGTTCTGCTCGGGTACATTCCATTCCATTCCATTGCATTCCATTCCGTTCTGCTCCTGTCCATTCCATTCCATTCCAATCCGTTCCATTCCGTTCTACTCGGGTAGATTCCATTCCATTCCATTCCATTCCATTCCATTCCATTCCATTCCATTCCATTCCATTCTACTGGTGTCCATTCCATTCCATTCCATTCCATTCCATTCCATTGCATTCCATTCCATTCCATTCCATTCCGTTCCGTTCTACTCGGTTACATTCCATTCAATTCCATTCCATTCCGTTCTACTCGGGTAGATTCCATTCCATTCCATTCCATTCCTTTCCATTCCATTGCATTCCATTGCATTGCATTGCACTCAATTCCATTCCATTCCATTCCATTCCATTCCATTCCATTCCATTCCGTTCCGTTCAACTCAGTTACATTCCATTCAATTACATTCCATTCCGTTCTACTCGGTTACATTCCATTCCATTCCATTCCATTCCATTCCAATCCATTCCATTCCATTCCATTCCGTTCTACTCGGGTACATTCCGTTCCATTCCATTCCATTCAATTCCATTCCATTCCATTCCTTTCCGTTCTACTTTGGTACATTCCATTCCATTCCATTCCATTCCATTCCATTCCATTCCATTACATTCCATTCCATTCCATTCCGTTCTACTCAGGTTGATTCCATTCTATTCCATTCCATTCCATTCCATTCCATTCCATTCCATTCGATTCCATTCCATTCCATTCCATTGAATTCCATTCCATTCCATTCCATTCCATGGAATTCCATTCCATTCCATTCCATTCCATTCCATTCCATTCCATTCCATTCCATTCCATTGAATTCCATTCCATTCCATTCCATTCCATTCCATTGATTTCCATTCCATTCCATTCCATTCCATTGAATTCCATTCCATTCCATTCCATTCCATTCCATTCCATTCCATTCCATTCCATTCCATTCCATTCTACTGGTCTCCATTCCATTCCATTCTATTCCATTCCATTCCATTCCATTCCATTCCATTCCATTCTACTGGTCTCCATTCCATTCCATTCTATTCCATTCCATTCCATTCCATTCCATTCCATTCCTTTCCATTCCATTGCATTCCATTGCATTCCATTCCATTCCATTCCATTCCATTCCATTCCATTCCATTCCATTCCATTCCACTCCACTCCACTCCACTCCACTCCATTCCACTCCACTCCACTCCGGTACATTCCATTCCATTCCATTCCATTCCATTCCATTCCATTCCGTGCTTCTCGGGTACATTCCGTTCCGTTCCATTCCATTCCATTCCATTCCATTCCGTTCCAGTGCACTCTACTCCACTCCACTCCACTCCACTCCACTCCAGTACATTCCATTCCATTCCATTCCATTCCATTTCCATTCCCATTCCATTTCCATTCCCGTTCCATTTCCATTCCCGTTTCTTTTCCATTCCCGTTCCATTTCCATTCCAGTTCCATTACCATTCCCGTTCCATTTCCATTCCCGATCCATTTCCCTTCCCGTTCCTTCTCCATTCCCGTTCCATTTCCATTCCCGTTCCGTTACCATTCCCGTTCCATTTCCGTTCCCGTTCCGTTTCCGTTCCCGTTCCATTTCCGTTCTCGTTCCGTTTCCGTTCCCGTTCCATTTCCCTTCCCGTTCCATTTCCCTTCCCGTTCCATTTCCGTTCCCGTTCCGTTTCCGTTCCCGTTCCATTTCCGTTCTCGTTCCGTTTCCGTTCCCGTTCCATTTCCATTCCCGTTCCATTTCCGTTCCCGTTCCATTTCCATTCCCGTTCCATTTCCATTCCCTTTCCATTTCCATTTCATTCCATTCCGTTCTGCTCGGGTACATTCCATTCCATTCCATTGCATTCCATTCCGTTCTGCTCCTGTCCATTCCATTCCATTCCAATCCGTTCCATTCCGTTCTACTCGGGTAGATTCCATTCCATTCCATTCCATTCCATTCCATTCCATTCCATTCCATTCCATTCCATTCCATTCCATTCCATTCCATTCTACTGGTGTCCATTCCATTCCATTCCATTCCATTCCATTCCATTCCATTCCATTCCATTCCATTGCATTCCATTCCATTCCATTCCATTCCGTTCCGTTCTACTCGGTTACATTCCATTCAATTCCATTCCATTCCGTTCTACTCGGGTAGATTCCATTCCATTCCATTCCATTCCTTTCCATTCCATTGCATTCCATTGCATTGCATTGCACTCAATTCCATTCCATTTCATTCCATTCCATTCCATTCCATTCCATTCCATTCCATTCCGTTCCGTTCAACTCGGTTACATTCCATTCAATTACATTCCATTCCGTTCTACTCGGTTACATTCCATTCCATTCCATTCCATTCCATTCCAATCCATTCCATTCCATTCCATTCCGTTCTACTCGGGTACATTCCATTCCATTCCATTCCATTCCATTCCATTCCGTTCTACTTTGGTACATTCCATTCCATTCCATTCCATTCCATTCCATTCCATTCCATTCCATTCCATTCCATTGAATTCCATTCCATTCCATTCCATTCCATTCCATTCCATTGAATTCCATTCCGTTCCATTCCATTCCATTGAATTCCATTCCATTCCATTCCATTCCATTGCATTCCATTCCATTGAATTCCATTCCATTCCATTCCATTCCATTCCATTCCATCCCATTCCATTCCATTCCATTCCATTCCGTTCTACTCGGGTTGATTCCATTCTATTCCATTCCATTCCATTCGATCCCATTTGATTCCATTCGATTCCATTCAATTCCATTCGATTCCATTCCATTCCACTCCATTCCATTCCATTGAATTCCATTCCATTCCATTCCATTCCATTCCATTCCATTCCATGGAATTCCATTCCATTCCATTCCATGGAATTCCATAGAATTCCATTCCATTCCATTCCATTCCACTGAATTCCGTTCCATTCCATTCCATTCCGTTCCGTTCCGTTCCGTTCCGTTCCGTTGCGTTCCGTTCCATTCCGTTGTGTTCCGTTCCGTTCTACTCGGGTTGATTCCATTCTATTCCATTCCATTCCAATCCATTCCGTTCCATTCCATTGAATTCCATTCCATTCCATTCCATTCCATTCCATTCCATTGAATTCCATTGCATTCCATTCCATTCCATTCCATGGAATTCCGTTCCATTCCATTCCATTCCGTTCCTTTCCGTCCCGTTCCGTTCCGTTCCGTTCCTTTGCGTTCCGTTCCGTTCTACTCGGGTTGATTCCATTCTATTCCATTCCATTCCATTCGATTCCATTCGATTCCATTCGATTCCACTCCATTCCATTCCATAGAATTCCATTCCATTCCATTCCATTCCATTGAATTCCATTCCATTCCATTCCATTCCATAGAATTCCATTCCATTCCATTCCATTCCATTGAATTCCATTCCATTCCATTCCATTCCATTCCATTCCATTCCATTCCATTCCATTCTATTCCATTCTACTGGTGTCCATTCCATTCCATTCCATTCCATTCCATTCCATTCCATTCCATTCCATTCCATTCCTTTCCATTCCATTGCATTCCATTGCATTCCATTCCATTCCATTCCATTCCATTCCATTCCATTCCATTCCACTCCACTCCACTCCACTCCACTCCATTCCACTCCACTCCACTCCGGTACATTCCATTCCATTCCATTCCATTCCATTCCATTCCATTCCGTGCTTCTCGGGTACATTCCGTTCCGTTCCATTCCATTCCATTCCATTCCATTCCGTTCCAGTGCACTCTACTCCACTCCACTCCACTCCACTCCACTCCGGTACATTCCATTCCATTCCATTCCATTCCATTCCATTCCATTCCATTCCATTTCCATTCCCATTCCATTTCCATTCCCGTTCCATTTCCATTCCCGTTTCTTTTCCATTCCCGATCCATTTCCATTCCAGTTCCATTACCATTCCCGTTCCATTTCCATTCCCGATCCATTTCCATTCCCGTTCCTTTTCCAATCCCGTTCCATTTCCATTCCCGTTCCGTTACCATTCCCGTTCCATTTCCGTTCCCGTTCCGTTTCCGTTCCCGTTCCATTTCCGTTCTCGTTCCGTTTCCGTTCCCGTTCCATTTCCATTCCCGTTCCATTTCCGTTCCCGTTCCATTTCCATTCCCGTTCCATTTCCGTTCCCGTTCCATTTCCATTCCCGTTCTATTTCCATTCCCTTTCCATTTCCTTTTCATTCCATTCCGTTCTGCTCCGGTACATTCCATTCCATTCCATTGCATTCCATTCCGTTCTGCTCCTGTCCATTCCATTCCATTCCATTCCGTTCCATTCCGTTCTACTCGGGTAGATTCCATTCCATTCCATTCCATTCCATTCCATTCCATTCCATTCCATTCCATTCTACTGGTGTCCATTCCATTCCATTCCATTCCATTCCATTCCATTCCATTCCATTCCATTCCATTCCATTGCATTCCATTCCATTCCATTCCATTCCATTCCGTTCCGTTCTACTCGGTTACATTCCATTCAATTCCATTCCATTCCGTTCTACTCGGGTAGATTCCATTCCATTCCATTCCTTTCCATTCCATTGCATTCCATTGCATTGCATTGCACTCAATTCCATTCCATTCCATTCCATTCCATTCCATTCCATTCCATTCCATTCCATTCCGTTCCGTTCAACTCGGTTACATTCCATTCAATTACATTCCATTCCGTTCTACTCGGTTACATTCCATTCCATTCCATTCCATTCCATTCCAATCCATTCCATTCCATTCCATTCCGTTCTACTCGGGTACATTCCATTCCATTCCATTCCATTCCATTCCATTCCATTCCATTCCATTCCATTCCGTTCTACTCGGGTTGATTCCATTCTATTCCATTCCATTCCATTCCATTCCATTCCATTCCATTCCATTCCATTCCATTCCATTCCATTCGATTCCATTCCATTCCATTCCATTGAATTCCATTCCATTCCA
Source organism: Gorilla gorilla gorilla (assembly GCF_029281585.2). Classification (NCBI taxonomy): domain Eukaryota; kingdom Metazoa; phylum Chordata; class Mammalia; order Primates; family Hominidae; genus Gorilla; species Gorilla gorilla. Next base: position 55,098,778 of record NC_073242.2, read on the forward strand.
TTCCATTCCATGGAATTCCATTCCATTCCATTCCATTCCATTCCATTCCATTCCATTCCATGGAATTCCATTCCATTCCATTCCATTCCATTCCATAGAATTCCATTCCATTCCATTCCATTGCACTGAGTTCCGTTCCATTCCATTCCATTCCGTTCCGTTCCGTTCCGTTCCGTTCCGTTGCGTTCCGTTCCGTTCCGTTGTGTTCCGTTCCGTTCTACTCGGGTTGATTCCATTCTATTCCATTCCATTCCAATCCATTCCGTTCCATTCCATTGAATTCCATTCCATTCCATTCCATTCCATTGAATTCCATTCCATTCCATTCCATTCCATTGAATTCCATTCCATTCCATTCCATTCCATTCCATTCCATTCCATTCCATTCCATTCTACTGGTGTCCATTCCATTCCATTCTATTCCATTCTATTCCATTCCATTCCATTCCATTCCATTCCATTCCATTCCATTCCATTGAATTCCATTCCATTCCATTCCATTCCATTGAATTCCATTCCATTCCATTCCATTCCATTTCATTCCATTCCATTCCATTCTACTGGTGTCCATTCCATTCCATTCTATTCCATTCCATTCCATTCCATTCCATTCCATTCCTTTCCATTCCATTGCATTCCATTGCATTCCATTCCATTCCATTCCATTCCATTCCGTTCCATTCCATTCCATTCCACTCCACTCCACTCCACTCCACTCCATTCCACTCCACTCCACTCCGGTACATTCCATTCCATTCCATTCCATTCCATTCCATTCCATTCCGTGCTTCTCGGGTACATTCCGTTCCGTTCCATTCCATTCCATTCCATTCCATTCCGTTCCAGTGCACTCTACTCCACTCCACTCCACTCCACTCCACTCCGGTACATTCCATTCCATTCCATTCCATTCCATTTCCATTCCCATTCCATTTCCATTCCCGTTCCATTTCCATTCCCGTTTCTTTTCCATTCCCGTTCCATTTCCATTCCAGTTCCATTACCATTCCCGTTCCATTTCCATTCCCGATCCATTTCCATTCCCGTTCCTTTTCCATTCCCGTTCCATTTCCATTCCCGTTCCGTTACCATTCCCGTTCCATTTCCGTTCTCGTTCCGTTTCCGTTCCCGTTCCATTTCCCTTCCCGTTCCATTTCCGTTCCCGTTCCATTTCCATTCCCGTTCCATTTCCGTTCCCGTTCCATTTCCATTCCCGTTCTATTTCCATTCCCTTTCCATTTCCATTTCATTCCATTCCGTTCTGCTCGGGTACATTCCATTCCATTCCATTGCATTCCATTCCGTTCTGCTCCTGTCCATTCCATTCCATTCCATTCCGTTCCATTCCGTTCTACTAGGGTAGATTCCATTCCATTCCATTCCATTCCATTCCATTCCATTCCATTCCATTCCATTCCATTCCATTCCATTCCATTCTACTGGTGTCCATTCCATTCCATTCCATTCCATTCCATTCCATTCCATTGCATTCCATTCCATTGCATTCCATTCCATTCCGTTCCGTTCTACTCGGTTACATTCCATTCAATTCCATTCCATTCCGTTCTACTCGGGTAGATTCCATTCCATTCCATTCCATTCCTTTCCATTCCATTGCATTCCATTGCATTGCATTGCACTCAATTCCATTCCATTCCATTCCATTCCATTCCATTCCATTCCATTCCATTCCATTCCGTTCCGTTCAACTCGGTTACATTCCATTCAATTACATTCCATTCCGTTCTACTCGGTTACATTCCATTCCATTCCATTCCATTCCATTCCAATCCATTCCATTCCATTCCATTCCATTCTACTGGTGTCCATTCCATTCCATTCTATTCCATTCCATTCCATTCCATTGCATTCCATTCCATTCCATTCCATTGAATTCCATTCCATTCCATTCCATTCCATTCCATTCCATTCCATTCGATTCCATTCCATTCCATTCCATTGAATTCCATTCCATTCCATTCCATTCCATGGAATTCCATTCCATTCCATTCCATTCCATTCCATTCCATTCCATTCCATTGAATTCCATTCCATTCCATTCCATTCCATTCCATTCCATTCCATTCCGTTCCATTCCATTCCATTGAATTCCATTCCATTCCATTCCATTCCATTCCATTCCATCCCATTGAATTCCATTCCATTCCATTCCATTCCATTCCATTCCATCCCATTCCATTCCATTCCATTCCATTCCGTTCTACTCGGGTTGATTCCATTCTATTCCATTCCATTCCATTCGATCCCATTTGATTCCATTCGATTCCATTCAATTCCATTCGATTCCATTCCATTCCACTCCATTCCATTCCATTGAATTCCATTCCATTCCATTCCATTCCATTCCATTCCATTCCATTCCATTCCATTCCATGGAATTCCATTCCATTCCATTCCAATCCATTCCATTCCATTCCATTCCGTTCTACTCGGGTACATTCCGTTCCATTCCATTCCATTCCATTCCATTCCATTCCATTCCTTTCCGTTCTACTTTGGTACATTCCATTCCATTCCATTCCATTCCATTCCATTACATTCCATTACATTCCATTCCATTCCATTCCGTTCTACTCAGGTTGATTCCATTCTATTCCATTCCATTCCATTCCATTCCATTCCATTCCATTCCATTCCATTCGATTCCATTCCTTTCCATTCCATTGAATTCCATTCCATTCCATTCCATTCCATTCCATTCCATTCCATTCCAATTCCATTCCATTCCATTCCATTCCATTCCATTCCATTCCATTCCATTCCATTGAATTCCATTCCATTCCATTCCATTCCATTCCATTCCATTCCGTTCCATTCCATTCCATTGAATTCCATTCCATTCCATTCCATTCCATTCCATTCCATTCCATTGAATTCCATTCCATTCCATTCCATTCCATTCCATTCCATCCCATTCCATTCCATTCCATTCCATTCCATTCTACTCGGGTTGATTCCATTCTACTCCATTCCATTCCATTCGATCCCATTTGATTCCATTCGATTCCATTCAATTCCATTCGATTCCATTCCATTCCACTCCATCCCATTCCATTGAATTCCATTCCATTCCATTCCATTCCATTCCATTCCATTCCATTCCATAGAATTCCATTCCATTCCATTCCATTCCACTGAGTTCCGTTCCATTCCCTTCCATTCCGTTCCGTTCCGTTCCGTTCCGTTCCGTTGCGTTCCGTTCCGTTCCGTTGTGTTCCGTTCCGTTCTACTCGGGTTGATTCCATTCTATTCCATTCCATTCCAATCCATTCCGTTCCATTCCATTGAATTCCATTCCATTCCATTCCATTCCATTGAATTCCATTCCATTCCATTCCATTCCATTGAATTCCATTCCATTCCATTCCGTTCTACTCAGGTTGATTCCATTCTATTCCATTCCATTCCATTCCATTCCATTCCATTCCATTCCATTCCATTCCATTCGATTCCATTCCTTTCCATTCCATTGAATTCCATTCCATTCCATTCCATTCCATGGAATTCCATTCCATTCCAATTCCATTCCATTCCATTCCATTCCATTCCATTCCATTCCATTCCATTCCATTCCATTCCATTGAATTCCATTCCATTCCATTCCATTCCATTCCATTCCATTCCGTTCCATTCCATTCCATTGAATTCCATTCCATTCCATTCCATTCCATTCCATTCCATTCCATTCCATTGAATTCCATTCCATTCCATTCCATTCCATTCCATTCCATCCCATTCCATTCCATTCCATTCCATTCCATTCCATTCTACTCGGGTTGATTCCATTCTACTCCATTCCATTCCATTCGATCCCATTTGATTCCATTCGATTCCATTCAATTCCATTCGATTCCATTCCATTCCACTCCATCCCATTCCATTGAATTCCATTCCATTCCATTCCATTCCATTCCATTCCATTCCATTCCATTCCATTCCATTCCATAGAATTCCATTCCATTCCATTCCATTCCACTGAGTTCCGTTCCATTCCATTCCATTCCGTTCCGTTCCGTTCCGTTCCGTTCCGTTGCGTTCCGTTCCGTTCCGTTGTGTTCCGTTCCGTTCTACTCGGGTTGATTCCATTCTATTCCATTCCATTCCAATCCATTCCGTTCCATTCCATTGAATTCCATTCCATTCCATTCCATTCCATTGAATTCCATTCCATTCCATTCCATTCCATTGAATTCCATTCCATTCCATTCCATTCCATTGAATTCCATTCCATTCCATTCCATTCCATTCCATTCCATTCCATTCCATTCCATTCCATTCCATTCCATTCTACTGGTGTCCATTCCATTCCATTCTATTCCATTCCATTCCATTCCATTCCATTCCATTCCATTCCATTCCATTCCATTCCATTCCATTGAATTCCATTCCATTCCATTCCATTCCTTTGAATTCCATTCCATTCCATTCCATTCCATTTCATTCCATTCCATTCCATTCTACTGGTGTCCATTCCATTCCATTCTATTCCATTCCATTCCATTCCATTCCGTTCCATTCCATTCCATTCCACTCCACTCCACTCCACTCCACTCCATTCCACTCCACTCCACTCCGGTACATTCCATTCCATTCCATTCCATTCCATTCCATTCCATTCCGTGCTTCTCGGGTACATTCCGTTCCGTTCCATTCCATTCCATTCCATTCCATTCCGTTCCAGTGCACTCTACTCCACTCCACTCCACTCCACTCCACTCCGGTACATTCCATTCCATTCCATTCCATTCCATTTCCATTCCCATTCCATTTCCATTCCCGTTCCATTTCCATTCCCGTTTCTTTTCCATTCCCGTTCCATTTCCATTCCAGTTCCATTACCATTCCCGTTCCATTTCCATTCCCGATCCATTTCCATTCCCGTTCCTTTTCCATTCCCGTTCCATTTCCATTCCCGTTCCGTTACCATTCCCGTTCCATTTCCGTTCCCGTTCCGTTTCCGTTCCCGTTCCATTTCCGTTCTCGTTCCGTTTCCGTTCCCGTTCCATTTCCCTTCCCGTTCCATTTCCCTTCCCGTTCCATTTCCGTTCCCGTTCCGTTTCCGTTCCCGTTCCATTTCCGTTCTCGTTCCGTTTCCGTTCCCGTTCCATTTCCATTCCCGTTCCATTTCCGTTCCCGTTCCATTTCCATTCCCGTTCCATTTCCATTCCCTTACCATTTCCATTTCATTCCATTCCGTTCTGCTCGGGTACATTCCATTCCATTCCATTGCATTCCATTCCGTTCTGCTCCTGTCCATTCCATTCCATTCCAATCCGTTCCATTCCGTTCTACTCGGGTAGATTCCATTCCATTCCATTCCATTCCATTCCATTCCATTCCATTCCATTCCATTCCATTCCATTCTACTGGTGTCCATTCCATTCCATTCCATTCCATTCCATTCCATTCCATTCCATTCCATTGCATTCCATTCCATTCCATTCCATTCCGTTCCGTTCTACTCGGTTACATTCCATTCAATTCCATTCCATTCCGTTCTACTCGGGTAGATTCCATTCCATTCCATTCCATTCCTTTCCATTCCATTGCATTCCATTGCATTGCATTGCACTCAATTCCATTCCATTCCATTCCATTCCATTCCATTCCATTCCGTTCCGTTCAACTCAGTTACATTCCATTCAATTACATTCCATTCCGTTCTACTCGGTTACATTCCATTCCATTCCATTCCATTCCATTCCAATCCATTCCATTCCATTCCATTCCGTTCTACTCGGGTACATTCCGTTCCATTCCATTCCATTCAATTCCATTCCATTCCATTCCTTTCCGTTCTACTTTGGTACATTCCATTCCATTCCATTCCATTCCATTCCATTCCATTCCATTACATTCCATTCCATTCCATTCCGTTCTACTCAGGTTGATTCCATTCTATTCCATTCCATTCCATTCCATTCCATTCCATTCCATTCCATTCCATTCCATTCCATTCCATTGAATTCCATTCCATTCCATTCCATTCCATTCCATTCCATTCCATGGAATTCCATTCCATTCCATTCCATTCCATTCCATTCCATTGAATTCCATTCCATTCCATTCCATTCCATTCCATTGAATTCCATTCCATTCCATTCCATTCCATTGAATTCCATTCCATTCCATTCCATTCCATTCCATTCCATTCCATTCCATTCCATTCCATTCCATTCTACTGGTGTCCATTCCATTCCATTCTATTCCATTCCATTCCATTCCATTCCATTCCATTCCTTTCCATTCCATTGCATTCCATTGCATTCCATTCCATTCCATTCCATTCCATTCCATTCCATTCCATTCCATTCCACTCCACTCCACTCCACTCCACTCCACTCCATTCCACTCCACTCCACTCCGGTACATTCCATTCCATTCCATTCCAATCCATTCCATTCCATTCCGTGCTTCTCGGGTACTTTCCGTTCCGTTCCATTCCATTCCATTCCATTCCATTCCGTTCCAGTGCACTCTACTCCACTCCACTCCACTCCACTCCACTCCGGTACATTCCATTCCATTCCATTCCATTCCATTTCCATTCCCATTCCATTTCCATTCCCGTTCCATTTCCATTCCCGTTTCTTTTCCATTCCCGTTCCATTTCCATTCCAGTTCCATTACCATTCCCGTTCCATTTCCATTCCCGATCCATTTCCATTCCCGTTCCTTTTCCATTCCCGTTCCATTTCCATTCCCGTTCCGTTACCATTCCCGTTCCATTTCCGTTCCCGTTCCGTTTCCGTTCCCGTTCCATTTCCGTTCTCGTTCCGTTTCCGTTCCCGTTCCATTTCCCTTCCCGTTCCATTTCCCTTCCCGTTCCATTTCCGTTCCCGTTCCGTTTCCGTTCCCGTTCCATTTCCGTTCTCGTTCCGTTTCCGTTCCCGTTCCATTTCCATTCCCGTTCCATTTCCGTTCCCGTTCCATTTCCATTCCCGTTCCATTTCCATTCCCTTTCCATTTCCATTTCATTCCATTCCGTTCTGCTCGGGTACATTCCATTCCATTCCATTGCATTCCATTCCGTTCTGCTCCTGTCCATTCCATTCCATTCCAATCCGTTCCATTCCGTTCTACTCGGGTAGATTCCATTCCATTCCATTCCATTCCATTCCATTCCATTCCATTCCATTCCATTCCATTCCATTCCATTCTACTGGTGTCCATTCCATTCCATTCCATTCCATTCCATTCCATTCCATTCCATTCCATTGCATTCCATTCCATTCCATTCCATTCCGTTCCGTTCTACTCGGTTACATTCCATTCAATTCCATTCCATTCCGTTCTACTCGGGTAGATTCCATTCCATTCCATTCCATTCCTTTCCATTCCATTGCATTCCATTGCATTGCATTGCACTCAATTCCATTCCATTCCATTCCATTCCATTCCATTCCATTCCATTCCATTCCGTTCCGTTCAACTCGGTTACATTCCATTCAATTACATTCCATTCCGTTCTACTCGGTTACATTCCATTCCATTCCATTCCATTCCATTCCAATCCATTCCATTCCATTCCATTCCGTTCTACTCGGGTACATTCCATTCCATTCCATTCCATTCCATTCCATTCCATTCCATTCCATTCCGTTCTACTTTGGTACATTCCATTCCATTCCATTCCATTCCATTCCATTCCATTCCATTCCATTCCATTCCATTCCATTCCATTCCATTCCGTTCTACTCGGGTTGATTCCATTCTATTCCATTCCATTCCATTCCATTCCATTCCATTCCATTCCATTCCATTCGATTCCATTCCATTCCATTCCATGGAAATCCATTCCATTCCATTCCATTCCATGGAATTCCATTCCATTCCATTCCATTCCATTCCATTCCATTCCATTCCATTGAATTCCATTCCATTCCATTCCATTCCATTCCATTGAATTCCATTCCGTTCCATTCCATTCCATTGAATTCCATTCCATTCCATTCCATTCCATTCCATTCCATTCCATTCCATTCCATTCCATTCCATCCCATTCCATTCCATTCCATTCCATTCCGTTCCACTCGGGTTGATTCCATTCTATTCCATTCCATTCCATTCGATCCCATTTGATTCCATTCGATTCCATTCAATTCCATTCGATTCCATTCCATTCCACTCCATTCCATTCCATTGAATTCCATTCCATTCCATTCCATTCCATTCCATTCCATTCCATTCCATTCCATTCCATTCCATTCCATTCCATTCCATTGAATTCCATTCCATTCCATTCCATTCCATTCCATTGAATTCCATTCCATTCCATTCCATTCCATTGAATTCCATTCCATTCCATTCCATTCCATTCCATTCCATTCCATTCCATTCTACTGGTGTCCATTCCATTCCATTCCATTCCATTCCATTCCATTCCATTCCATTCCTTTCCATTCCATTGCATTCCATTGCATTCCATTCCATTCCATTCCATTCCATTCCATTCCATTCCATTCCACTCCACTCCACTCCACTCCATTCCACTCCACTCCACTCCGGTACATTCCATTCCATTCCATTCCATTCCATTCCATTCCATTTCCATTCCCATTCCATTTCCATTCCCGTTCCATTTCCATTCCCGTTTCTTTTCCATTCCCGTTCCATTTCCATTCCAGTTCCATTACCATTCCCGTTCCATTTCCATTCCCGATCCATTTCCATTCCCGTTCCTTTTCCATTCCCGTTCCATTTCCATTCCCGTTCCGTTACCATTCCCGTTCCATTTCCGTTCCCGTTCCGTTTCCGTTCCCGTTCCATTTCCGTTCTCTTTCCGTTTCCGTTCCCGTTCCATTTCCCTTCCCGTTCCATTTCCCTTCCCGTTCCATTTCCGTTCCCGTTCCGTTTCCGTTCCCGTTCCATTTCCGTTCTCGTTCCGTTTCCGTTCCCGTTCCATTTCCATTCCCGTTCCATTTCCGTTCCCGTTCCATTTCCATTCCCGTTCCATTTCCATTCCCTTTCCATTTCCATTTCATTCCATTCCGTTCTGCTCGGGTACATTCCATTCCATTCCATTGCATTCCATTCCGTTCTGCTCCTGTCCATTCCATTCCATTCCAATCCGTTCCATTCCGTTCTACTCGGGTAGATTCCATTCCATTCCATTCCATTCCATTCCATTCCATTCCATTCCATTCCATTCCATTCCATTCCATTCCATTCTACTGGTGTCCATTCCATTCCATTCCATTCCATTCCATTCCATTCCATTGCATTCCATTCCATTCCATTCCATTCCGTTCCGTTCTACTCGGTTACATTCCATTCAATTCCATTCCATTCCGTTCTACTCGGGTAGATTCCATTCCATTCCATTCCATTCCTTTCCATTCCATTGCATTCCATTGCATTGCATTGCACTCAATTCCATTCCATTCCATTCCATTCCATTCCATTCCATTCCATTCCGTTCCGTTCAACTCAGTTACATTCCATTCAATTACATTCCATTCCGTTCTACTCGGTTACATTCCACTCCATTCCATTCCATTCCATTCCAATCCATTCCATTCCATTCCATTCCGTTCTACTCGGGTACATTCCGTTCCATTCCATTCCATTCCATTCCATTCCATTCCATTCCATTCCATTCCTTTCCGTTCTACTTTGGTACATTCCATTCCATTCCATTCCATTCAATTCCATTCCATTCCATTCCATTCCATTCCATTCCATTCCGTTCTACTCAGGTTGATTCCATTCTATTCCATTCCATTCCATTCCATTCCATTCCATTCCATTCCATTCGATTCCATTCCATTCCATTCCATTGAATTCCATTCCATTCCATTCCATTCCATGGAATTCCATTCCATTCCATTCCATTCCATTCCATTCCATTCCATTCCATTCCATTCCATTGAATTCCATTCCATTCCATTCCATTCCATTCCATTCCATTCCATTCCATTCCATTCCGTTCCATTCCATTCCTTTGAATTCCATTCCATTCCATTCCATTCCATTCCATTCCATTCCATTGAATTCCATTCCATTCCATTCCATTCCATTCCATTCCATCCCATTCCATTCCATTCCATTCCATTCCGTTCTACTCGGGTTGATTCCATTCTATTCCATTCCATTCCATTCGATCCCATTTGATTCCATTCGATTCCATTCAATTCCATTCGATTCCATTCCATTCCACTCCATTCCATTCCATTGTATTCCATTCCATTCCATTCCATTCCATTCCATTCCATTCCATTCCATTCCATTCCATTCCATTCCATGGAATTCCATTCCATTCCATTCCAATCCATTCCATTCCATTCCATTCCGTTCTACTCGGGTACATTCCGTTCCATTCCATTCCATTCCATTCCATTCCATTCCATTCCTTTCCGTTCTACTTTGGTACATTCCATTCCATTCCATTCCATTCCATTCCATTCCATTCCATTCCATTCCATTCCATTCCATTCCATTCCATTCCATTGAATTCCATTCCATTCCATTCCATTCCATTCCATTCCATTCCATTCCGTTCCATTCCATTCCATTGAATTCCATTCCATTCCATTCCATTCCATTCCATTCCATCCCATTGAATTCCATTCCATTCCATTCCATTCCATTCCATTCCATCCCATTCCATTCCATTCCATTCCATTCCGTTCTACTCGGGTTGATTCCATTCTATTCCATTCCATTCCATTCGATCCCATTTGATTCCATTCGATTCCATTCAATTCCATTCGATTCCATTCCATTCCACTCCATTCCATTCCATTGAATTCCATTCCATTGAATTCCATTCCATTCCATTCCATTCCATTCCATTCCATTCCATTCCATGGAATTCCATTCCATTCCATTCCAATCCATTCCATTCCATTCCATTCCGTTCTACTCGGGTACATTCCGTTCCATTCCATTCCATTCCATTCCATTCCATTCCATTCCTTTCCGTTCTACTTTGGTACATTCCATTCCATTCCATTCCATTCCATTCCATTACATTCCATTACATTCCATTCCATTCCATTCCGTTCTACTCAGGTTGATTCCATTCTATTCCATTCCATTCCATTCCATTCCATTCCATTCCATTCCATTCCATTCCATTCCATTCCATTCGATTCCATTCCTTTCCATTCCATTGAATTCCATTCCATTCCATTCCATTCCATTCCATTCCATTCCATTCCATTCCAATTCCATTCCATTCCATTCCATTCCATTCCATTCCATTCCATTCCATTCCATTGAATTCCATTCCATTCCATTCCATTCCATTCCATTCCATTCCGTTCCATTCCATTCCATTGAATTCCATTCCATTCCATTCCATTCCATTCCATTCCATTCCATTGAATTCCATTCCATTCCATTCCATTCCATTCCATTCCATCCCATTCCATTCCATTCCATTCCATTCCATTCTACTCGGGTTGATTCCATTCTACTCCATTCCATTCCATTCGATCCCATTTGATTCCATTCGATTCCATTCAATTCCATTCGATTCCATTCCATTCCACTCCATCCCATTCCATTGAATTCCATTCCATTCCATTCCATTCCATTCCATTCCATTCCATTCCATTCCATTCGATAGAATTCCATTCCATTCCATTCCATTCCATTGAATTCCATTCCATTCCATTCCATTCCATTCCATTCCATCCCATTCCATTCCATTCCATTCCATTCCATTCTACTCGGGTTGATTCCATTCTACTCCATTCCATTCCATTCGATCCCATTTGATTCCATTCGATTCCATTCAATTCCATTCGATTCCATTCCATTCCACTCCATCCCATTCCATTGAATTCCATTCCATTCCATTCCATTCCATTCCATTCCATTCCATTCCATTCCATTCGATAGAATTCCATTCCATTCCATTCCATTCCATTGAATTCCATTCCATTCCATTCCATTCCATTCCATTCCATTCCATTGAATTCCATTCCATTCCATTCCATTCCATTCCATTCCATCCCATTCCATTCCATTCCATTCCATTCCATTCTACTCGGGTTGATTCCATTCTACTCCATTCCATTCCATTCGATCCCATTTGATTCCATTCGATTCCATTCAATTCCATTCGATTCCATTCCATTCCACTCCATCCCATTCCATTGAATTCCATTCCATTCCATTCCATTCCATTCCATTCCATTCCATTCCATTCCATTCGATAGAATTCCATTCCATTCCATTCCATTCCATTGAATTCCATTCCATTCCATTCCGTTCTACTCAGGTTGATTCCATTCTATTCCATTCCATTCCATTCCATTCCATTCCATTCCATTCCATTCCATTCCATTCGATTCCATTCCTTTCCATTCCATTGAATTCCATTCCATTCCATTCCATTCCATGGAATTCCATTCCATTCCAATTCCATTCCATTCCATTCCATTCCATTCCATTCCATTCCATTCCATTCCATTGAATTCCATTCCATTCCATTCCATTCCATTCCATTCCATTCCGTTCCATTCCATTCCATTGAATTCCATTCCATTCCATTCCATTCCATTCCATTCCATTCCATTGAATTCCATTCCATTCCAATCCATTCCATTCCATTCCATCCCATTCCATTCCATTCCATTCCATTCCATTCCATTCTACTCGGGTTGATTCCATTCTACTCCATTCCATTCCATTCGATCCCATTTGATTCCATTCGATTCCATTCAATTCCATTCGATTCCATTCCATTCCACTCCATTCCATTCCATTGAATTCCATTCCATTCCATTCCATTCCATTCCATTCCATTCCATTCCATTCCATTCCATAGAATTCCATTCCATTCCATTCCATTCCACTGAGTTCCGTTCCATTCCATTCCATTCCGTTCCGTTCCGTTCCGTTCCGTTCCGTTGCGTTCCGTTCCGTTCCGTTGTGTTCCGTTCCGTTCTACTCGGGTTGATTCCATTCTATTCCATTCCATTCCAATCCATTCCGTTCCATTCCATTGAATTCCATTCCATTCCATTCCATTCCATTGAATTCCATTCCATTCCATTCCATTCCATTGAATTCCATTCCATTCCATTCCGTTCTACTCAGGTTGATTCCATTCTATTCCATTCCATTCCATTCCATTCCATTCCATTCCATTCCATTCCATTCCATTCGATTCCATTCCTTTCCATTCCATTGAATTCCATTCCATTCCATTCCATTCCATGGAATTCCATTCCATTCCAATTCCATTCCATTCCATTCCATTCCATTCCATTCCATTCCATTCCATTCCATTGAATTCCATTCCATTCCATTCCATTCCATTCCATTCCATTCCGTTCCATTCCATTCCATTGAATTCCATTCCATTCCATTCCATTCCATTCCATTCCATTCCATTGAATTCCATTCCATTCCAATCCATTCCATTCCATTCCATCCCATTCCATTCCATTCCATTCCATTCCATTCCATTCTACTCGGGTTGATTCCATTCTACTCCATTCCATTCCATTCGATCCCATTTGATTCCATTCGATTCCATTCAATTCCATTCGATTCCATTCCATTCCACTCCATTCCATTCCATTGAATTCCATTCCATTCCATTCCATTCCATTCCATTCCATTCCATTCCATTCCATTCCATAGAATTCCATTCCATTCCATTCCATTCCACTGAGTTCCGTTCCATTCCATTCCATTCCGTTCCGTTCCGTTCCGTTCCGTTCCGTTGCGTTCCGTTCCGTTCCGTTGTGTTCCGTTCCGTTCTACTCGGGTTGATTCCATTCTATTCCATTCCATTCCAATCCATTCCGTTCCATTCCATTGAATTCCATTCCATTCCATTCCATTCCATTGAATTCCATTCCATTCCATTCCATTCCATTGAATTCCATTCCATTCCATTCCATTCCATTGAATTCCATTCCATTCCATTCCATTCCATTCCATTCCATTCCATTCCATTCCATTCCATTCCATTCTACTGGTGTCCATTCCATTCCATTCTATTCCATTCCATTCCATTCCATTCCATTCCATTCCATTCCATTCCATTCCATTCCATTCCATTCCATTGAATTCCATTCCATTCCATTCCATTCCATTGAATTCCATTCCATTCCATTCCATTCCATTTCATTCCATTCCATTCCATTCTACTGGTGTCCATTCCATTCCATTCTATTCCATTCCATTCCATTCCATTCCATTCCATTCCTTTCCATTCCATTGCATTCCATTGCATTCCATTCCATTCCATTCCATTCCATTCCGTTCCATTCCATTCCATTCCACTCCACTCCACTCCACTCCACTCCATTCCACTCCACTCCACTCCGGTACATTCCATTCCATTCCATTCCATTCCATTCCATTCCATTCCGTGCTTCTCGGGTACATTCCGTTCCGTTCCATTCCATTCCATTCCATTCCATTCCGTTCCAGTGCACTCTACTCCACTCCACTCCACTCCACTCCACTCCGGTACATTCCATTCCATTCCATTCCATTCCATTTCCATTCCCATTCCATTTCCATTCCCGTTCCATTTCCATTCCCGTTTCTTTTCCATTCCCGTTCCATTTCCATTCCAGTTCCATTACCATTCCCGTTCCATTTCCATTCCCGATCCATTTCCATTCCCGTTCCTTTTCCATTCCCGTTCCATTTCCATTCCCGTTCCGTTACCATTCCCGTTCCATTTCCGTTCCCGTTCCGTTTCCGTTCCCGTTCCATTTCCGTTCTCGTTCCGTTTCCGTTCCCGTTCCATTTCCCTTCCCGTTCCATTTCCCTTCCCGTTCCATTTCCGTTCCCGTTCCGTTTCCGTTCCCGTTCCATTTCCGTTCTCGTTCCGTTTCCGTTCCCGTTCCATTTCCATTCCCGTTCCATTTCCGTTCCCGTTCCATTTCCATTCCCGTTCCATTTCCATTCCCTTACCATTTCCATTTCATTCCATTCCGTTCTGCTCGGGTACATTCCATTCCATTCCATTGCATTCCATTCCGTTCTGCTCCTGTCCATTCCATTCCATTCCAATCCGTTCCATTCCGTTCTACTCGGGTAGATTCCATTCCATTCCATTCCATTCCATTCCATTCCATTCCATTCCATTCCATTCCATTCCATTCTACTGGTGTCCATTCCATTCCATTCCATTCCATTCCATTCCATTCCATTCCATTCCATTCCATTGCATTCCATTCCATTCCATTCCATTCCGTTCCGTTCTACTCGGTTACATTCCATTCAATTCCATTCCATTCCGTTCTACTCGGGTAGATTCCATTCCATTCCATTCCATTCCTTTCCATTCCATTGCATTCCATTGCATTGCATTGCACTCAATTCCATTCCATTCCATTCCATTCCATTCCATTCCATTCCGTTCCGTTCAACTCAGTTACATTCCATTCAATTACATTCCATTCCGTTCTACTCGGTTACATTCCATTCCATTCCATTCCATTCCATTCCAATCCATTCCATTCCATTCCATTCCGTTCTACTCGGGTACATTCCGTTCCATTCCATTCCATTCAATTCCATTCCATTCCATTCCTTTCCGTTCTACTTTGGTACATTCCATTCCATTCCATTCCATTCCATTCCATTCCATTCCATTCCATTACATTCCATTCCATTCCATTCCGTTCTACTCAGGTTGATTCCATTCTATTCCATTCCATTCCATTCCATTCCATTCCATTCCATTCGATTCCATTCCATTCCATTCCATTGAATTCCATTCCATTCCATTCCATTCCATTCCATTCCATTCCATGGAATTCCATTCCATTCCATTCCATTCCATTCCATTCCATTGAATTCCATTCCATTCCATTCCATTCCATTCCATTGAATTCCATTCCATTCCATTCCATTCCATTGAATTCCATTCCATTCCATTCCATTCCATTCCATTCCATTCCATTCCATTCCATTCCATTCCATTCTACTGGTGTCCATTCCATTCCATTCTATTCCATTCCATTCCATTCCATTCCATTCCATTCCTTTCCATTCCATTGCATTCCATTGCATTCCATTCCATTCCATTCCATTCCATTCCATTCCATTCCATTCCATTCCACTCCACTCCACTCCACTCCACTCCACTCCATTCCACTCCACTCCACTCCGGTACATTCCATTCCATTCCATTCCAATCCATTCCATTCCATTCCGTGCTTCTCGGGTACATTCCGTTCCGTTCCATTCCATTCCATTCCATTCCATTCCGTTCCAGTGCACTCTACTCCACTCCACTCCACTCCACTCCACTCCGGTACATTCCATTCCATTCCATTCCATTCCATTTCCATTCCCATTCCATTTCCATTCCCGTTCCATTTCCATTCCCGTTTCTTTTCCATTCCCGTTCCATTTCCATTCCAGTTCCATTACCATTCCCGTTCCATTTCCATTCCCGATCCATTTCCATTCCCGTTCCTTTTCCATTCCCGTTCCATTTCCATTCCCGTTCCGTTACCATTCCCGTTCCATTTCCGTTCCCGTTCCGTTTCCGTTCCCGTTCCATTTCCGTTCTCGTTCCGTTTCCGTTCCCGTTCCATTTCCCTTCCCGTTCCATTTCCCTTCCCGTTCCATTTCCGTTCCCGTTCCGTTTCCGTTCCCGTTCCATTTCCGTTCTCGTTCCGTTTCCGTTCCCGTTCCATTTCCATTCCCGTTCCATTTCCGTTCCCGTTCCATTTCCATTCCCGTTCCATTTCCATTCCCTTTCCATTTCCATTTCATTCCATTCCGTTCTGCTCGGGTACATTCCATTCCATTCCATTGCATTCCATTCCGTTCTGCTCCTGTCCATTCCATTCCATTCCAATCCGTTCCATTCCGTTCTACTCGGGTAGATTCCATTCCATTCCATTCCATTCCATTCCATTCCATTCCATTCCATTCCATTCCATTCCATTCCATTCTACTGGTGTCCATTCCATTCCATTCCATTCCATTCCATTCCATTCCATTCCATTCCATTCCATTGCATTCCATTCCATTCCATTCCATTCCGTTCCGTTCTACTCGGTTACATTCCATTCAATTCCATTCCATTCCGTTCTACTCGGGTAGATTCCATTCCATTCCATTCCATTCCTTTCCATTCCATTGCATTCCATTGCATTGCATTGCACTCAATTCCATTCCATTCCATTCCATTCCATTCCATTCCATTCCATTCCATTCCATTCCGTTCCGTTCAACTCGGTTACATTCCATTCAATTACATTCCATTCCGTTCTACTCGGTTACATTCCATTCCATTCCATTCCATTCCATTCCAATCCATTCCATTCCATTCCATTCCGTTCTACTCGGGTACATTCCATTCCATTCCATTCCATTCCATTCCATTCCATTCCATTCCATTCCGTTCTACTTTGGTACATTCCATTCCATTCCATTCCATTCCATTCCATTCCATTCCATTCCATTCCATTCCATTCCATTCCATTCCATTCCATTCCGTTCTACTCGGGTTGATTCCATTCTATTCCATTCCATTCCATTCCATTCCATTCCATTCCATTCCATTCCATTCCATTCGATTCCATTCCATTCCATTCCATGGAAATCCATTCCATTCCATTCCATTCCATGGAATTCCATTCCATTCCATTCCATTCCATTCCATTCCATTCCATTCCATTGAATTCCATTCCATTCCATTCCATTCCATTCCATTGAATTCCATTCCGTTCCATTCCATTCCATTGAATTCCATTCCATTCCATTCCATTCCATTCCATTCCATTCCATTCCATTCCATTCCATTCCATTCCATTCCATCCCTTTCCATTCCATTCCATTCCATTCCGTTCCACTCGGGTTGATTCCATTCTATTCCATTCCATTCCATTCGATCCCATTTGATTCCATTCGATTCCATTCAATTCCATTCGATTCCATTCCATTCCACTCCATTCCATTCCATTGAATTCCATTCCATTCCATTCCATTCCATTCCATTCCATTCCATTCCATTCCATTCCATTCCATTCCATTGAATTCCATTCCATTCCATTCCATTCCATTCCATTGAATTCCATTCCATTCCATTCCATTCCATTGAATTCCATTCCATTCCATTCCATTCCATTCCATTCCATTCCATTCCATTCTACTGGTGTCCATTCCATTCCATTCCATTCCATTCCATTCCATTCCATTCCATTCCTTTCCATTCCATTGCATTCCATTGCATTCCATTCCATTCCATTCCATTCCATTCCATTCCATTCCACTCCACTCCACTCCACTCCATTCCACTCCACTCCACTCCGGTACATTCCATTCCATTCCATTCCATTCCATTCCATTCCATTTCCATTCCCATTCCATTTCCATTCCCGTTCCATTTCCATTCCCGTTTCTTTTCCATTCCCGTTCCATTTCCATTCCAGTTCCATTACCATTCCCGTTCCATTTCCATTCCCGATCCATTTCCATTCCCGTTCCTTTTCCATTCCCGTTCCATTTCCATTCCCGTTCCGTTACCATTCCCGTTCCATTTCCGTTCCCGTTCCGTTTCCGTTCCCGTTCCATTTCCGTTCTCTTTCCGTTTCCGTTCCCGTTCCATTTCCCTTCCCGTTCCATTTCCCTTCCCGTTCCATTTCCGTTCCCGTTCCGTTTCCGTTCCCGTTCCATTTCCGTTCTCGTTCCGTTTCCGTTCCCGTTCCATTTCCATTCCCGTTCCATTTCCGTTCCCGTTCCATTTCCATTCCCGTTCCATTTCCATTCCCTTTCCATTTCCATTTCATTCCATTCCGTTCTGCTCGGGTACATTCCATTCCATTCCATTGCATTCCATTCCGTTCTGCTCCTGTCCATTCCATTCCATTCCAATCCGTTCCATTCCGTTCTACTCGGGTAGATTCCATTCCATTCCATTCCATTCCATTCCATTCCATTCCATTCCATTCCATTCCATTCCATTCCATTCCATTCTACTGGTGTCCATTCCATTCCATTCCATTCCATTCCATTCCATTCCATTGCATTCCATTCCATTCCATTCCATTCCGTTCCGTTCTACTCGGTTACATTCCATTCAATTCCATTCCATTCCGTTCTACTCGGGTAGATTCCATTCCATTCCATTCCATTCCTTTCCATTCCATTGCATTCCATTGCATTGCATTGCACTCAATTCCATTCCATTCCATTCCATTCCATTCCATTCCATTCCATTCCGTTCCGTTCAACTCAGTTACATTCCATTCAATTACATTCCATTCCGTTCTACTCGGTTACATTCCACTCCATTCCATTCCATTCCATTCCAATCCATTCCATTCCATTCCATTCCGTTCTACTCGGGTACATTCCGTTCCATTCCATTCCATTCCATTCCATTCCATTCCATTCCTTTCCGTTCTACTTTGGTACATTCCATTCCATTCCATTCCATTCAATTCCATTCCATTCCATTCCATTCCATTCCATTCCATTCCGTTCTACTCAGGTTGATTCCATTCTATTCCATTCCATTCCATTCCATTCCATTCCATTCCATTCCATTCGATTCCATTCCATTCCATTCCATTGAATTCCATTCCATTCCATTCCATTCCATGGAATTCCATTCCATTCCATTCCATTCCATTCCATTCCATTCCATTCCATTCCATTGAATTCCATTCCATTCCATTCCATTCCATTCCATTCCATTCCATTCCATTCCATTCCGTTCCATTCCATTCCTTTGAATTCCATTCCATTCCATTCCATTCCATTCCATTCCATTCCATTGAATTCCATTCCATTCCATTCCATTCCATTCCATTCCATCCCATTCCATTCCATTCCATTCCATTCCGTTCTACTCGGGTTGATTCCATTCTATTCCATTCCATTCCATTCGATCCCATTTGATTCCATTCGATTCCATTCAATTCCATTCGATTCCATTCCATTCCACTCCATTCCATTCCATTGTATTCCATTCCATTCCATTCCATTCCATTCCATTCCATTCCATTCCATTCCATTCCATGGAATTCCATTCCATTCCATTCCAATCCATTCCATTCCATTCCATTCCGTTCTACTCGGGTACATTCCGTTCCATTCCATTCCATTCCATTCCATTCCATTCCATTCCTTTCCGTTCTACTTTGGTACATTCCATTCCATTCCATTCCATTCCATTCCATTCCATTACATTCCATTCCATTCCATTCCGTTCTACTCAGGTTGATTCCATTCTATTCCATTCCATTCCATTCCATTCCATTCCATTCCATTCCATTCCGTTCCATTCCATTCCATTGAATTGCATTCCATTCCATTCCATTCCATTCCATTCCATTCCATTGAATTCCATTCCATTCCATTCCATTCCATTCCATTCCATCCCATTCCATTCCATTCCATTTCATTCCATTCTACTCGGGTTGATTCCATTCTATTCCATTCCATTCCATTCGATCCCATTTGATTCCATTCGATTCCATTCAATTCCATTCGATTCCATTCCATTCCACTCCATTCCATTCCATTGAATTCCATTCCATTCCATTCCATTCCATTCCATTCCATTCCATTCCATGGAATTCCATTCCATTCCATTCCATTCCATTCCATAGAATTCCATTCCATTCCATTCCATTCCACTGAGTTCCGTTCCATTCCATTCCATTCCGTTCCGTTCCGTTCCGTTCCGTTCCGTTGCGTTCCGTTCCGTTCCGTTGTGTTCCGTTCCGTTCTACTCGGGTTGATTCCATTCTATTCCATTCCATTCCAATCCATTCCGTTCCATTCCATTGAATTCCATTCCATTCCATTCCATTCCATTGAATTCCATTCCATTCCATTCCATTCCATTGAATTCCATTCCATTCCATTCCATTCCATTCCATTCCATTCCATTCCATTCCATTCCATTCTACTGGTGTCCATTCCATTCCATTCTATTCCATTCCATTCCATTCCATTCCATTCCATTCCATTCCATTCCATTCCATTGAATTCCATTCCATTCCATTCCATTCCATTGAATTCCATTCCATTCCATTCCATTCCATTCCATTCCATTCCATTCCATTCCATTCCATTCTACTGGTGTCCATTCCATTCCATTCTATTCCATTCCATTCCATTCCATTCCATTCCATTCCTTTCCATTCCATTGCATTCCATTGCATTCCATTCCATTCCATTCCATTCCATTGAATTCCATTCCATTCCATTCCATTCCATTGAATTCCATTCCATTCCATTCCATTCCATTCCATTCCATTCCATTCCATTCCATTCCATTCTACTGGTGTCCATTCCATTCCATTCTATTCCATTCCATTCCATTCCATTCCATTCCTTTCCATTCCATTCCATTCCATTCCATTGAATTCCATTCCATTCCATTCCATTCCATTCCATTCCATTCCATTCCATTCCATTCCATTCCATTCTACTGGTGTCCATTCCATTCCATTCTATTCCATTCCATTCCATTCCATTCCATTCCATTCCTTTCCATTCCATTGCATTCCATTGCATTCCATTCCATTCCATTCCATTCCATTCCATTCCATTCCATTCCATTCCACTCCACTCCACTCCACTCCACTCCACTCCATTCCACTCCACTCCACTCCGGTACATTCCATTCCATTCCATTCCAATCCATTCCATTCCATTCCGTGCTTCTCGGGTACATTCCGTTCCGTTCCATTCCATTCCATTCCATTCCATTCCGTTCCAGTGCACTCTACTCCACTCCACTCCACTCCACTCCACTCCGGTACATTCCATTCTATTCCATTCCATTCCATTTCCATTCCCATTCCATTTCCATTCCCGTTCCATTTCCATTCCCGTTTCTTTTCCATTCCCGTTCCATTTCCATTCCAGTTCCATTACCATTCCCGTTCCATTTCCATTCCCGATCCATTTCCATTCCCGTTCCTTTTCCATTCCCGTTCCATTTCCATTCCCGTTCCGTTACCATTCCCGTTCCATTTCCGTTCCCGTTCCGTTTCCGTTCCCGTTCCATTTCCGTTCTCGTTCCGTTTCCGTTCCCGTTCCATTTCCCTTCCCGTTCCATTTCCCTTCCCGTTCCATTTCCGTTCCCGTTCCGTTTCCGTTCCCGTTCCATTTCCGTTCTCGTTCCGTTTCCGTTCCCGTTCCATTTCCATTCCCGTTCCATTTCCGTTCCCGTTCCATTTCCATTCCCGTTCCATTTCCATTCCCTTTCCATTTCCATTTCATTCCATTCCGTTCTGCTCGGGTACATTCCATTCCATTCCATTGCATTCCATTCCGTTCTGCTCCTGTCCATTCCATTCCATTCCAATCCGTTCCATTCCGTTCTACTCGGGTAGATTCCATTCCATTCCATTCCATTCCATTCCATTCCATTCCATTCCATTCCATTCCATTCCATTCCATTCTACTGGTGTCCATTCCATTCCATTCCATTCCATTCCATTCCATTCCATTCCATTCCATTGCATTCCATTCCATTCCATTCCATTCCGTTCCGTTCTACTCGGTTACATTCCATTCAATTCCATTCCATTCCGTTCTACTCGGGTAGATTCCATTCCATTCCATTCCATTCCTTTCCATTCCATTGCATTCCATTGCATTGCATTGCACTCAATTCCATTCCATTCCATTCCATTCCATTCCATTCCATTCCATTCCATTCCATTCCGTTCCGTTCAACTCGGTTACATTCCATTCAATTACATTCCATTCCGTTCTACTCGGTTACATTCCATTCCATTCCATTCCATTCCATTCCAATCCATTCCATTCCATTCCATTCCGTTCTACTCGGGTACATTCCATTCCATTCCATTCCATTCCATTCCATTCCATTCCATTCCATTCCGTTCTACTTTGGTACATTCCATTCCATTCCATTCCATTCCATTCCATTCCATTCCATTCCATTCCATTCCATTCCATTCCATTCCATTCCATTCCGTTCTACTCGGGTTGATTCCATTCTATTCCATTCCATTCCATTCCATTCCATTCCATTCCATTCCATTCCATTCCATTCGATTCCATTCCATTCCATTCCATGGAAATCCATTCCATTCCATTCCATTCCATGGAATTCCATTGCATTCCATTCCATTCCATTCCATTCCATTCCATTCCATTGAATTCCATTCCATTCCATTCCATTCCATTCCATTGAATTCCATTCCGTTCCATTTCATTCCATTGAATTCCATTCCATTCCATTCCATTCCATTCCATTCCATTCCATTCCATTCCATTCCATTCCATTCCATTCCATCCCATTCCATTCCATTCCATTCCATTCCGTTCCACTCGGGTTGATTCCATTCTATTCCATTCCATTCCATTCGATCCCATTTGATTCCATTCGATTCCATTCAATTCCATTCGATTCCATTCCATTCCACTCCATTCCATTCCATTGAATTCCATTCCATTCCATTCCATTCCATTCCATTCCATTCCATTCCATTCCATTCCATTCCATTCCATTGAATTCCATTCCATTCCATTCCATTCCATTCCATTGAATTCCATTCCATTCCATTCCATTCCATTGAATTCCATTCCATTCCATTCCATTCCATTCCATTCCATTCCATTCCATTCTACTGGTGTCCATTCCATTCCATTCCATTCCATTCCATTCCATTCCATTCCATTCCTTTCCATTCCATTGCATTCCATTGCATTCCATTCCATTCCATTCCATTCCATTCCATTCCATTCCACTCCACTCCACTCCACTCCATTCCACTCCACTCCACTCCGGTACATTCCATTCCATTCCATTCCATTCCATTCCATTCCATTTCCATTCCCATTCCATTTCCATTCCCGTTCCATTTCCATTCCCGTTTCTTTTCCATTCCCGTTCCATTTCCATTCCAGTTCCATTACCATTCCCGTTCCATTTCCATTCCCGATCCATTTCCATTCCCGTTCCTTTTCCATTCCCGTTCCATTTCCATTCCCGTTCCGTTACCATTCCCGTTCCATTTCCGTTCCCGTTCCGTTTCCGTTCCCGTTCCATTTCCGTTCTCTTTCCGTTTCCGTTCCCGTTCCATTTCCCTTCCCGTTCCATTTCCCTTCCCGTTCCATTTCCGTTCCCGTTCCGTTTCCGTTCCCGTTCCATTTCCGTTCTCGTTCCGTTTCCGTTCCCGTTCCATTTCCATTCCCGTTCCATTTCCGTTCCCGTTCCATTTCCATTCCCGTTCCATTTCCATTCCCTTTCCATTTCCATTTCATTCCATTCCGTTCTGCTCGGGTACATTCCATTCCATTCCATTGCATTCCATTCCGTTCTGCTCCTGTCCATTCCATTCCATTCCAATCCGTTCCATTCCGTTCTACTCGGGTAGATTCCATTCCATTCCATTCCATTCCATTCCATTCCATTCCATTCCATTCCATTCCATTCCATTCCATTCCATTCTACTGGTGTCCATTCCATTCCATTCCATTCCATTCCATTCCATTCCATTGCATTCCATTCCATTCCATTCCATTCCGTTCCGTTCTACTCGGTTACATTCCATTCAATTCCATTCCATTCCGTTCTACTCGGGTAGATTCCATTCCATTCCATTCCATTCCTTTCCATTCCATTGCATTCCATTGCATTGCATTGCACTCAATTCCATTCCATTCCATTCCATTCCATTCCATTCCATTCCATTCCGTTCCGTTCAACTCAGTTACATTCCATTCAATTACATTCCATTCCGTTCTACTCGGTTACATTCCACTCCATTCCATTCCATTCCATTCCAATCCATTCCATTCCATTCCATTCCGTTCTACTCGGGTACATTCCGTTCCATTCCATTCCATTCCATTCCATTCCATTCCATTCCTTTCCGTTCTACTTTGGTACATTCCATTCCATTCCATTCCATTCAATTCCATTCCATTCCATTCCATTCCATTCCATTCCATTCCGTTCTACTCAGGTTGATTCCATTCTATTCCATTCCATTCCATTCCATTCCATTCCATTCCATTCCATTCGATTCCATTCCATTCCATTCCATTGAATTCCATTCCATTCCATTCCATTCCATGGAATTCCATTCCATTCCATTCCATTCCATTCCATTCCATTCCATTCCATTCCATTGAATTCCATTCCATTCCATTCCATTCCATTCCATTCCATTCCATTCCATTCCATTCCGTTCCATTCCATTCCTTTGAATTCCATTCCATTCCATTCCATTCCATTCCATTCCATTCCATTGAATTCCATTCCATTCCATTCCATTCCATTCCATTCCATCCCATTCCATTCCATTCCATTCCATTCCGTTCTACTCGGGTTGATTCCATTCTATTCCATTCCATTCCATTCGATCCCATTTGATTCCATTCGATTCCATTCAATTCCATTCGATTCCATTCCATTCCACTCCATTCCATTCCATTGTATTCCATTCCATTCCATTCCATTCCATTCCATTCCATTCCATTCCATTCCATTCCATGGAATTCCATTCCATTCCATTCCAATCCATTCCATTCCATTCCATTCCGTTCTACTCGGGTACATTCCGTTCCATTCCATTCCATTCCATTCCATTCCATTCCATTCCTTTCCGTTCTACTTTGGTACATTCCATTCCATTCCATTCCATTCCATTCCATTCCATTACATTCCATTCCATTCCATTCCGTTCTACTCAGGTTGATTCCATTCTATTCCATTCCATTCCATTCCATTCCATTCCATTCCATTCCATTCCGTTCCATTCCATTCCATTGAATTCCATTCCATTCCATTCCATTCCATTCCATTCCATTGAATTCCATTCCATTCCATTCCATTCCATTCCATTCCATCCCATTCCATTCCATTCCATTTCATTCCATTCTACTCGGGTTGATTCCATTCTATTCCATTCCATTCCATTCGATCCCATTTGATTCCATTCGATTCCATTCAATTCCATTCGATTCCATTCCATTCCACTCCATTCCATTCCATTGAATTCCATTCCATTCCATTCCATTCCATTCCATTCCATTCCATTCCATGGAATTCCATTCCATTCCATTCCATTCCATTCCATAGAATTCCATTCCATTCCATTCCATTCCACTGAGTTCCGTTCCATTCC
This sequence comes from Gorilla gorilla gorilla, assembly GCF_029281585.2. Lineage (NCBI taxonomy): Eukaryota > Metazoa > Chordata > Mammalia > Primates > Hominidae > Gorilla > Gorilla gorilla. The sequence goes on from NC_073242.2 coordinate 55,124,859, forward strand.
ATTCCATTCCGTTCCGTTCCGTTCCGTTCCGTTCCGTTGCGTTCCGTTCCGTTCCGTTGTGTTCCGTTCCGTTCTACTCGGGTTGATTCCATTCTATTCCATTCCATTCCAATCCATTCCGTTCCATTCCATTGAATTCCATTCCATTCCATTCCATTCCATTGAATTCCATTCCATTCCATTCCATTCCATTGAATTCCATTCCATTCCATTCCATTCCATTCCATTCCATTCCATTCCATTCCATTCCATTCTACTGGTGTCCATTCCATTCCATTCTATTCCATTCCATTCCATTCCATTCCATTCCATTCCATTCCATTCCATTCCATTGAATTCCATTCCATTCCATTCCATTCCATTGAATTCCATTCCATTCCATTCCATTCCATTCCATTCCATTCCATTCCATTCCATTCCATTCTACTGGTGTCCATTCCATTCCATTCTATTCCATTCCATTCCATTCCATTCCATTCCATTCCTTTCCATTCCATTGCATTCCATTGCATTCCATTCCATTCCATTCCATTCCATTCCATTCCATTCCATTCCACTCCACTCCACTCCACTCCACTCCATTCCACTCCACTCCACTCCGGTACATTCCATTCCATTCCATTCCATTCCATTCCATTCCATTCCGTGCTTCTCGGGTACATTCCGTTCCGTTCCATTCCATTCCATTCCATTCCATTCCGTTCCAGTGCACTCTACTCCACTCCACTCCACTCCACTCCACTCCGGTACATTCCATTCCATTCCATTCCATTCCATTTCCATTCCCATTCCATTTCCATTCCCGTTCCATTTCCATTCCCGTTTCTTTTCCATTCCCGTTCCATTTCCATTCCAGTTCCATTACCATTCCCGTTCCATTTCCATTCCCGATCCATTTCCATTCCCGTTCCTTTTCCATTCCCGTTCCATTTCCATTCCCGTTCCGTTACCATTCCCGTTCCATTTCCGTTCCCGTTCCGTTTCCGTTCCCGTTCCATTTCCGTTCTCGTTCCGTTTCCGTTCCCGTTCCATTTCCCTTCCCGTTCCATTTCCCTTCCCGTTCCATTTCTGTTCCCGTTCCGTTTCCGTTCCCGTTCCATTTCCGTTCTCGTTCCGTTTCCGTTCCCGTTCCATTTCCATTCCCGTTCCATTTCCGTTCCCGTTCCATTTCCATTCCCGTTCCATTTCCATTCCCTTTCCATTTCCATTTCATTCCATTCCGTTCTGCTCGGGTACATTCCATTCCATTCCATTGCATTCCATTCCGTTCTGCTCCTGTCCATTCCATTCCATTCCAATCCGTTCCATTCCGTTCTACTCGGGTAGATTCCATTCCATTCCATTCCATTCCATTCCATTCCATTCCATTCCATTCCATTCCATTCCATTCTACTGGTGTCCATTCCATTCCATTCCATTCCATTCCATTCCATTGCATTCCATTCCATTCCATTCCATTCCGTTCCGTTCTACTCGGTTACATTCCATTCAATTCCATTCCATTCCGTTCTACTCGGGTAGATTCCATTCCATTCCATTCCATTCCTTTCCATTCCATTGCATTCCATTGCATTGCATTGCACTCAATTCCATTCCATTCCATTCCATTCCATTCCATTCCATTCCATTCCGTTCCGTTCAACTCAGTTACATTCCATTCAATTACATTCCATTCCGTTCTACTCGGTTACATTCCATTCCATTCCATTCCATTCCATTCCAATCCATTCCATTCCATTCCATTCCGTTCTACTCGGGTACATTCCGTTCCATTCCATTCCATTCAATTCCATTCCATTCCATTCCTTTCCGTTCTACTTTGGTACATTCCATTCCATTCCATTCCATTCCATTCCATTCCATTCCATTACATTCCATTCCATTCCATTCCGTTCTACTCAGGTTGATTCCATTCTATTCCATTCCATTCCATTCCATTCCATTCCATTCCATTCCATTCGATTCCATTCCATTCCATTCCATTGAATTCCATTCCATTCCATTCCATTCCATGGAATTCCATTCCATTCCATTCCATTCCATTCCATTCCATTCCATTCCATTCCATTCCATTGAATTCCATTCCATTCCATTCCATTCCATTCCATTGATTTCCATTCCATTCCATTCCATTCCATTGAATTCCATTCCATTCCATTCCATTCCATTCCATTCCATTCCATTCCATTCCATTCCATTCTACTGGTCTCCATTCCATTCCATTCTATTCCATTCCATTCCATTCCATTCCATTCCATTCCATTCTACTGGTCTCCATTCCATTCCATTCTATTCCATTCCATTCCATTCCATTCCATTCCATTCCTTTCCATTCCATTGCATTCCATTGCATTCCATTCCATTCCATTCCATTCCATTCCATTCCATTCCATTCCATTCCATTCCACTCCACTCCACTCCACTCCACTCCATTCCACTCCACTCCACTCCGGTACATTCCATTCCATTCCATTCCATTCCATTCCATTCCATTCCGTGCTTCTCGGGTACATTCCGTTCCGTTCCATTCCATTCCATTCCATTCCATTCCGTTCCAGTGCACTCTACTCCACTCCACTCCACTCCACTCCACTCCGGTACATTCCATTCCATTCCATTCCATTCCATTTCCATTCCCATTCCATTTCCATTCCCGTTCCATTTCCATTCCCGTTTCTTTTCCATTCCCGTTCCATTTCCATTCCAGTTCCATTACCATTCCCGTTCCATTTCCATTCCCGATCCATTTCCCTTCCCGTTCCTTCTCCATTCCCGTTCCATTTCCATTCCCGTTCCGTTACCATTCCCGTTCCATTTCCGTTCCCGTTCCGTTTCCGTTCCCGTTCCATTTCCGTTCTCGTTCCGTTTCCGTTCCCGTTCCATTTCCCTTCCCGTTCCATTTCCCTTCCCGTTCCATTTCCGTTCCCGTTCCGTTTCCGTTCCCGTTCCATTTCCGTTCTCGTTCCGTTTCCGTTCCCGTTCCATTTCCATTCCCGTTCCATTTCCGTTCCCGTTCCATTTCCATTCCCGTTCCATTTCCATTCCCTTTCCATTTCCATTTCATTCCATTCCGTTCTGCTCGGGTACATTCCATTCCATTCCATTGCATTCCATTCCGTTCTGCTCCTGTCCATTCCATTCCATTCCAATCCGTTCCATTCCGTTCTACTCGGGTAGATTCCATTCCATTCCATTCCATTCCATTCCATTCCATTCCATTCCATTCCATTCCATTCCATTCCATTCCATTCTACTGGTGTCCATTCCATTCCATTCCATTCCATTCCATTCCATTCCATTCCATTCCATTCCATTGCATTCCATTCCATTCCATTCCATTCCGTTCCGTTCTACTCGGTTACATTCCATTCAATTCCATTCCATTCCGTTCTACTCGGGTAGATTCCATTCCATTCCATTCCATTCCTTTCCATTCCATTGCATTCCATTGCATTGCATTGCACTCAATTCCATTCCATTTCATTCCATTCCATTCCATTCCATTCCATTCCATTCCATTCCGTTCCGTTCAACTCGGTTACATTCCATTCAATTACATTCCATTCCGTTCTACTCGGTTACATTCCATTCCATTCCATTCCATTCCATTCCAATCCATTCCATTCCATTCCATTCCGTTCTACTCGGGTACATTCCATTCCATTCCATTCCATTCCATTCCATTCCATTGAATTCCATTCCATTCCATTCCATTCCATTCCATTCCATTCCATTCCATTCCATTCCATTCCATTGAATTCCATTCCATTCCATTCCATTCCATTCCATTCCATTGAATTCCATTCCGTTCCATTCCATTCCATTGAATTCCATTCCATTCCATTCCATTCCATTGCATTCCATTCCATTGAATTCCATTCCATTCCATTCCATTCCATTCCATTCCATCCCATTCCATTCCATTCCATTCCATTCCGTTCTACTCGGGTTGATTCCATTCTATTCCATTCCATTCCATTCGATCCCATTTGATTCCATTCGATTCCATTCAATTCCATTCGATTCCATTCCATTCCACTCCATTCCATTCCATTGAATTCCATTCCATTCCATTCCATTCCATGGAATTCCATAGAATTCCATTCCATTCCATTCCATTCCACTGAATTCCGTTCCATTCCATTCCATTCCGTTCCGTTCCGTTCCGTTCCGTTCCGTTGCGTTCCGTTCCATTCCGTTGTGTTCCGTTCCGTTCTACTCGGGTTGATTCCATTCTATTCCATTCCATTCCAATCCATTCCGTTCCATTCCATTGAATTCCATTCCATTCCATTCCATTCCATTCCATTCCATTGAATTCCATTGCATTCCATTCCATTCCATTCCATTCCATTCCATTGAATTCCATTCCATTCCATTCCATGGAATTCCGTTCCATTCCATTCCATTCCGTTCCTTTCCGTCCCGTTCCGTTCCGTTCCGTTCCTTTGCGTTCCGTTCCGTTCTACTCGGGTTGATTCCATTCTATTCCATTCCATTCCATTCGATTCCATTCGATTCCATTCGATTCCACTCCATTCCATTCCATAGAATTCCATTCCATTCCATTCCATTCCATTGAATTCCATTCCATTCCATTCCATTCCATAGAATTCCATTCCATTCCATTCCATTCCATTGAATTCCATTCCATTCCATTCCATTCCAATCCATTCCATTCCATTCCATTCCATTCTATTCCATTCTACTGGTGTCCATTCCATTCCATTCCATTCCATTCCATTCCATTCCATTCCATTCCATTCCTTTCCATTCCATTGCATTCCATTGCATTCCATTCCATTCCATTCCATTCCATTCCATTCCATTCCATTCCACTCCACTCCACTCCACTCCACTCCATTCCACTCCACTCCACTCCGGTACATTCCATTCCATTCCATTCCATTCCATTCCATTCCATTCCGTGCTTCTCGGGTACATTCCGTTCCGTTCCATTCCATTCCATTCCATTCCATTCCGTTCCAGTGCACTCTACTCCACTCCACTCCACTCCACTCCACTCCGGTACATTCCATTCCATTCCATTCCATTCCATTCCATTCCATTCCATTTCCATTCCCATTCCATTTCCATTCCCGTTCCATTTCCATTCCCGTTTCTTTTCCATTCCCGATCCATTTCCATTCCAGTTCCATTACCATTCCCGTTCCATTTCCATTCCCGATCCATTTCCATTCCCGTTCCTTTTCCAATCCCGTTCCATTTCCATTCCCGTTCCGTTACCATTCCCGTTCCATTTCCGTTCCCGTTCCGTTTCCGTTCCCGTTCCATTTCCGTTCTCGTTCCGTTTCCGTTCCCGTTCCATTTCCATTCCCGTTCCATTTCCGTTCCCGTTCCATTTCCATTCCCGTTCCATTTCCGTTCCCGTTCCATTTCCATTCCCGTTCTATTTCCATTCCCTTTCCATTTCCTTTTCATTCCATTCCGTTCTGCTCCGGTACATTCCATTCCATTCCATTGCATTCCATTCCGTTCTGCTCCTGTCCATTCCATTCCATTCCATTCCGTTCCATTCCGTTCTACTCGGGTAGATTCCATTCCATTCCATTCCATTCCATTCCATTCCATTCCATTCCATTCCATTCTACTGGTGTCCATTCCATTCCATTCCATTCCATTCCATTCCATTCCATTCCATTCCATTCCATTCCATTGCATTCCATTCCATTCCATTCCATTCCATTCCGTTCCGTTCTACTCGGTTACATTCCATTCAATTCCATTCCATTCCGTTCTACTCGGGTAGATTCCATTCCATTCCATTCCTTTCCATTCCATTGCATTCCATTGCATTGCATTGCACTCAATTCCATTCCATTCCATTCCATTCCATTCCATTCCATTCCATTCCATTCCATTCCGTTCCGTTCAACTCGGTTACATTCCATTCAATTACATTCCATTCCGTTCTACTCGGTTACATTCCATTCCATTCCATTCCATTCCATTCCAATCCATTCCATTCCATTCCATTCCGTTCTACTCGGGTACATTCCATTCCATTCCATTCCATTCCATTCCATTCCATTCCATTCCATTCCATTCCGTTCTACTCGGGTTGATTCCATTCTATTCCATTCCATTCCATTCCATTCCATTCCATTCCATTCCATTCCATTCCATTCCATTCCATTCGATTCCATTCCATTCCATTCCATTGAATTCCATTCCATTCCATTCCATTCCATGGAATTCCATTCCATTCCATTCCATTCCATTCCATTCCATTCCATTCCATTCCATGGAATTCCATTCCATTCCATTCCATTCCATTCCATAGAATTCCATTCCATTCCATTCCATTCCACTGAGTTCCGTTCCATTCCATTCCATTCCGTTCCGTTCCGTTCCGTTCCGTTCCGTTGCGTTCCGTTCCGTTCCGTTGTGTTCCGTTCCGTTCTACTCGGGTTGATTCCATTCTATTCCATTCCATTCCAATCCATTCCGTTCCATTCCATTGAATTCCATTCCATTCCATTCCATTCCATTGAATTCCATTCCATTCCATTCCATTCCATTGAATTCCATTCCATTCCATTCCATTCCATTCCATTCCATTCCATTCCATTCCATTCTACTGGTGTCCATTCCATTCCATTCTATTCCATTCTATTCCATTCCATTCCATTCCATTCCATTCCATTCCATTCCATTCCATTGAATTCCATTCCATTCCATTCCATTCCATTGAATTCCATTCCATTCCATTCCATTCCATTTCATTCCATTCCATTCCATTCTACTGGTGTCCATTCCATTCCATTCTATTCCATTCCATTCCATTCCATTCCATTCCATTCCTTTCCATTCCATTGCATTCCATTGCATTCCATTCCATTCCATTCCATTCCATTCCGTTCCATTCCATTCCATTCCACTCCACTCCACTCCACTCCACTCCATTCCACTCCACTCCACTCCGGTACATTCCATTCCATTCCATTCCATTCCATTCCATTCCATTCCGTGCTTCTCGGGTACATTCCGTTCCGTTCCATTCCATTCCATTCCATTCCATTCCGTTCCAGTGCACTCTACTCCACTCCACTCCACTCCACTCCACTCCGGTACATTCCATTCCATTCCATTCCATTCCATTTCCATTCCCATTCCATTTCCATTCCCGTTCCATTTCCATTCCCGTTTCTTTTCCATTCCCGTTCCATTTCCATTCCAGTTCCATTACCATTCCCGTTCCATTTCCATTCCCGATCCATTTCCATTCCCGTTCCTTTTCCATTCCCGTTCCATTTCCATTCCCGTTCCGTTACCATTCCCGTTCCATTTCCGTTCTCGTTCCGTTTCCGTTCCCGTTCCATTTCCCTTCCCGTTCCATTTCCGTTCCCGTTCCATTTCCATTCCCGTTCCATTTCCGTTCCCGTTCCATTTCCATTCCCGTTCTATTTCCATTCCCTTTCCATTTCCATTTCATTCCATTCCGTTCTGCTCGGGTACATTCCATTCCATTCCATTGCATTCCATTCCGTTCTGCTCCTGTCCATTCCATTCCATTCCATTCCGTTCCATTCCGTTCTACTAGGGTAGATTCCATTCCATTCCATTCCATTCCATTCCATTCCATTCCATTCCATTCCATTCCATTCCATTCTACTGGTGTCCATTCCATTCCATTCCATTCCATTCCATTCCATTCCATTGCATTCCATTCCATTGCATTCCATTCCATTCCGTTCCGTTCTACTCGGTTACATTCCATTCAATTCCATTCCATTCCGTTCTACTCGGGTAGATTCCATTCCATTCCATTCCATTCCTTTCCATTCCATTGCATTCCATTGCATTGCATTGCACTCAATTCCATTCCATTCCATTCCATTCCATTCCATTCCATTCCATTCCATTCCATTCCGTTCCGTTCAACTCGGTTACATTCCATTCAATTACATTCCATTCCGTTCTACTCGGTTACATTCCATTCCATTCCATTCCATTCCATTCCAATCCATTCCATTCCATTCCATTCCATTCTACTGGTGTCCATTCCATTCCATTCTATTCCATTCCATTCCATTCCATTCCATTCCATTCCATTCCATTCCATTGAATTCCATTCCATTCCATTCCATTCCATTGAATTCCATTCCATTCCATTCCATTCCATTTCATTCCATTCCATTCCATTCTACTGGTGTCCATTCCATTCCATTCTATTCCATTCCATTCCATTCCATTCCATTCCATTCCTTTCCATTCCATTGCATTCCATTGCATTCCATTCCATTCCATTCCATTCCATTCCGTTCCATTCCATTCCATTCCACTCCACTCCACTCCACTCCACTCCATTCCACTCCACTCCACTCCGGTACATTCCATTCCATTCCATTCCATTCCATTCCATTCCATTCCGTGCTTCTCGGGTACATTCCGTTCCGTTCCATTCCATTCCATTCCATTCCATTCCGTTCCAGTGCACTCTACTCCACTCCACTCCACTCCACTCCACTCCGGTACATTCCATTCCATTCCATTCCATTCCATTTCCATTCCCATTCCATTTCCATTCCCGTTCCATTTCCATTCCCGTTTCTTTTCCATTCCCGTTCCATTTCCATTCCAGTTCCATTACCATTCCCGTTCCATTTCCATTCCCGATCCATTTCCATTCCCGTTCCTTTTCCATTCCCGTTCCATTTCCATTCCCGTTCCGTTACCATTCCCGTTCCATTTCCGTTCCCGTTCCGTTTCCGTTCCCGTTCCATTTCCGTTCTCGTTCCGTTTCCGTTCCCGTTCCATTTCCATTCCCGTTCCATTTCCGTTCCCGTTCCATTTCCATTCCCGTTCCATTTCCATTCCCTTTCCATTTCCATTTCATTCCATTCCGTTCTGCTCGGGTACATTCCATTCCATTCCATTGCATTCCATTCCGTTCTGCTCCTGTCCATTCCATTCCATTCCATTCCGTTCCATTCCGTTCTACTCGGGTAGATTCCATTCCATTCCATTCCATTCCATTCCATTCCATTCCATTCCATTCCATTCCATTCCATTCTACTGGTGTCCATTCCATTCCATTCCATTCCATTCCATTCCATTCCATTCCATTCCATTGCATTCCATTCCATTCCATTCCATTCCATTCCGTTCCGTTCTACTCGGTTACATTCCATTCAATTCCATTCCATTCCGTTCTACTCGGGTAGATTCCATTCCATTCCATTCCATTCCTTTCCATTCCATTGCATTCCATTGCATTGCATTGCACTCAATTCCATTCCATTCCATTCCATTCCATTCCATTCCATTCCATTCCATTCCATTCCGTTCCGTTCAACTCGGTTACATTCCATTCAATTACATTCCATTCCGTTCTACTCTGTTACATTCCATTCCATTCCATTCCATTCCATTCCAATCCATTCCATTCCATTCCATTCCGTTCTACTCGGGTACATTCCTTTCCATTCCATTCCATTCCATTCCATTCCATTCCATTCCGTTCTACTTTGGGACATTCCATTCCATTCCATTCCATTCCATTCCATTCCATTCCATTCCGTTCTACTCGGATTGATTCCATTCTATTCCATTCCATTCCATTCCATTCCATTCCATTCCATTCCATTCCATTCCATTCCATTCGATTCCATTCCATTCCATTCCATTGAATTCCATTCCATTCCATTCCATTCCATGGAATTCCATTCCATTCCATTCCATTCCATTCCATTCCATTCCATTCCATTGAATTCCATTCCATTCCATTCCATTCCATTCCATTGAATTCCATTCCATTCCATTCCATTCCATTGAATTCCATTCCGTTCCATTCCATTCCATTGAATTCCATTCCATTCCATTCCATTCCATTCCATTCCATTCCATTCCATTCCATTCCATTGAATTCCATTCCATTCCATTCCATTCCATTCCATCCCATTCCATTCCATTCCATTCCATTCCGTTCTACTCGGGTTGATTCCATTCTATTCCATTCCATTCCATTCGATCCCATTTGATTCCATTCGATTCCATTCAATTCCATTCGATTCCATTCCATTCCACTCCATTCCATTCCATTGAATTCCATTCCATTCCATTCCATTCCATTCCATTCCATTCCAATTCTTTCCATTCCATTGAATTCCATTCCATTCCATTCCATTCCATTCCATTGAATTCCATTCCATTCCATTGAATTCCATTCCATTCCATTCCATTCCATTCCATTCCATTCCATTCCATTCCATTCTACTGGTGTCCATTCCATTCCATTCCATTCCATTCCATTCCATTCCATTCCTTTCCATTCCATTGCATTCCATTGCATTCCATTCCATTCCATTCCATTCCATTCCATTCCATTCCACTCCACTCCACTCCACTCCACTCCATTCCACTCCACTCCACTCCGGTACATTCCATTCCATTCCATTCCATTCCATTCCATTCCATTCCATTCCATTCCATTCCATTCCGTGCTTCTCGGGTACATTCCGTTCCGTTCCATTCCATTCCATTCCATTCCATTCCGTTCCAGTGCACTCTACTCCACTCCACTCCACTCCACTCCACTCCGGTACATTCCATTCCATTCCATTCCATTCCATTTCCATTCCCATTCCATTTCCATTCCCGTTCCATTTCCATTCCCGTTTCTTTTCCATTCCCGTTCCATTTCCATTCCAGTTCCATTACCATTCCCGTTCCATTTCCATTCCCGATCCATTTCCATTCCCGTTCCTTTTCCATTCCCGTTCCATTTCCATTCCCGTTCCGTTACCATTCCCGTTCCATTTCCGTTCCCGTTCCGTTTCCGTTCCCGTTCCATTTCCGTTCTCGTTCCGTTTCCGTTCCCGTTCCATTTCCCTTCCCGTTCCATTTCCCTTCCCGTTCCATTTCTGTTCCCGTTCCGTTTCCGTTCCCGTTCCATTTCCGTTCTCGTTCCGTTTCCGTTCCCGTTCCATTTCCATTCCCGTTCCATTTCCGTTCCCGTTCCATTTCCATTCCCGTTCCATTTCCATTCCCTTTCCATTTCCATTTCATTCCATTCCGTTCTGCTCGGGTACATTCCATTCCATTCCATTGCATTCCATTCCGTTCTGCTCCTGTCCATTCCATTCCATTCCAATCCGTTCCATTCCGTTCTACTCGGGTAGATTCCATTCCATTCCATTCCATTCCATTCCATTCCATTCCATTCCATTCCATTCCATTCCATTCTACTGGTGTCCATTCCATTCCATTCCATTCCATTCCATTCCATTGCATTCCATTCCATTCCATTCCATTCCGTTCCGTTCTACTCGGTTACATTCCATTCAATTCCATTCCATTCCGTTCTACTCGGGTAGATTCCATTCCATTCCATTCCATTCCTTTCCATTCCATTGCATTCCATTGCATTGCATTGCACTCAATTCCATTCCATTCCATTCCATTCCATTCCATTCCATTCCATTCCGTTCCGTTCAACTCAGTTACATTCCATTCAATTACATTCCATTCCGTTCTACTCGGTTACATTCCATTCCATTCCATTCCATTCCATTCCAATCCATTCCATTCCATTCCATTCCGTTCTACTCGGGTACATTCCGTTCCATTCCATTCCATTCAATTCCATTCCATTCCATTCCTTTCCGTTCTACTTTGGTACATTCCATTCCATTCCATTCCATTCCATTCCATTCCATTCCATTACATTCCATTCCATTCCATTCCGTTCTACTCAGGTTGATTCCATTCTATTCCATTCCATTCCATTCCATTCCATTCCATTCCATTCCATTCGATTCCATTCCATTCCATTCCATTGAATTCCATTCCATTCCATTCCATTCCATGGAATTCCATTCCATTCCATTCCATTCCATTCCATTCCATTCCATTCCATTCCATTCCATTGAATTCCATTCCATTCCATTCCATTCCATTCCATTGATTTCCATTCCATTCCATTCCATTCCATTGAATTCCATTCCATTCCATTCCATTCCATTCCATTCCATTCCATTCCATTCCATTCCATTCTACTGGTCTCCATTCCATTCCATTCTATTCCATTCCATTCCATTCCATTCCATTCCATTCCATTCTACTGGTCTCCATTCCATTCCATTCTATTCCATTCCATTCCATTCCATTCCATTCCATTCCTTTCCATTCCATTGCATTCCATTGCATTCCATTCCATTCCATTCCATTCCATTCCATTCCATTCCATTCCATTCCATTCCACTCCACTCCACTCCACTCCACTCCATTCCACTCCACTCCACTCCGGTACATTCCATTCCATTCCATTCCATTCCATTCCATTCCATTCCGTGCTTCTCGGGTACATTCCGTTCCGTTCCATTCCATTCCATTCCATTCCATTCCGTTCCAGTGCACTCTACTCCACTCCACTCCACTCCACTCCACTCCGGTACATTCCATTCCATTCCATTCCATTCCATTTCCATTCCCATTCCATTTCCATTCCCGTTCCATTTCCATTCCCGTTTCTTTTCCATTCCCGTTCCATTTCCATTCCAGTTCCATTACCATTCCCGTTCCATTTCCATTCCCGATCCATTTCCCTTCCCGTTCCTTCTCCATTCCCGTTCCATTTCCATTCCCGTTCCGTTACCATTCCCGTTCCATTTCCGTTCCCGTTCCGTTTCCGTTCCCGTTCCATTTCCGTTCTCGTTCCGTTTCCGTTCCCGTTCCATTTCCCTTCCCGTTCCATTTCCCTTCCCGTTCCATTTCCGTTCCCGTTCCGTTTCCGTTCCCGTTCCATTTCCGTTCTCGTTCCGTTTCCGTTCCCGTTCCATTTCCATTCCCGTTCCATTTCCGTTCCCGTTCCATTTCCATTCCCGTTCCATTTCCATTCCCTTTCCATTTCCATTTCATTCCATTCCGTTCTGCTCGGGTACATTCCATTCCATTCCATTGCATTCCATTCCGTTCTGCTCCTGTCCATTCCATTCCATTCCAATCCGTTCCATTCCGTTCTACTCGGGTAGATTCCATTCCATTCCATTCCATTCCATTCCATTCCATTCCATTCCATTCCATTCCATTCCATTCCATTCCATTCTACTGGTGTCCATTCCATTCCATTCCATTCCATTCCATTCCATTCCATTCCATTCCATTCCATTGCATTCCATTCCATTCCATTCCATTCCGTTCCGTTCTACTCGGTTACATTCCATTCAATTCCATTCCATTCCGTTCTACTCGGGTAGATTCCATTCCATTCCATTCCATTCCTTTCCATTCCATTGCATTCCATTGCATTGCATTGCACTCAATTCCATTCCATTTCATTCCATTCCATTCCATTCCATTCCATTCCATTCCATTCCGTTCCGTTCAACTCGGTTACATTCCATTCAATTACATTCCATTCCGTTCTACTCGGTTACATTCCATTCCATTCCATTCCATTCCATTCCAATCCATTCCATTCCATTCCATTCCGTTCTACTCGGGTACATTCCATTCCATTCCATTCCATTCCATTCCATTCCATTGAATTCCATTCCATTCCATTCCATTCCATTCCATTCCATTCCATTCCATTCCATTCCATTCCATTGAATTCCATTCCATTCCATTCCATTCCATTCCATTCCATTGAATTCCATTCCGTTCCATTCCATTCCATTGAATTCCATTCCATTCCATTCCATTCCATTGCATTCCATTCCATTGAATTCCATTCCATTCCATTCCATTCCATTCCATTCCATCCCATTCCATTCCATTCCATTCCATTCCGTTCTACTCGGGTTGATTCCATTCTATTCCATTCCATTCCATTCGATCCCATTTGATTCCATTCGATTCCATTCAATTCCATTCGATTCCATTCCATTCCACTCCATTCCATTCCATTGAATTCCATTCCATTCCATTCCATTCCATGGAATTCCATAGAATTCCATTCCATTCCATTCCATTCCACTGAATTCCGTTCCATTCCATTCCATTCCGTTCCGTTCCGTTCCGTTCCGTTCCGTTGCGTTCCGTTCCATTCCGTTGTGTTCCGTTCCGTTCTACTCGGGTTGATTCCATTCTATTCCATTCCATTCCAATCCATTCCGTTCCATTCCATTGAATTCCATTCCATTCCATTCCATTCCATTCCATTCCATTGAATTCCATTGCATTCCATTCCATTCCATTCCATTCCATTCCATTGAATTCCATTCCATTCCATTCCATGGAATTCCGTTCCATTCCATTCCATTCCGTTCCTTTCCGTCCCGTTCCGTTCCGTTCCGTTCCTTTGCGTTCCGTTCCGTTCTACTCGGGTTGATTCCATTCTATTCCATTCCATTCCATTCGATTCCATTCGATTCCATTCGATTCCACTCCATTCCATTCCATAGAATTCCATTCCATTCCATTCCATTCCATTGAATTCCATTCCATTCCATTCCATTCCATAGAATTCCATTCCATTCCATTCCATTCCATTGAATTCCATTCCATTCCATTCCATTCCAATCCATTCCATTCCATTCCATTCCATTCTATTCCATTCTACTGGTGTCCATTCCATTCCATTCCATTCCATTCCATTCCATTCCATTCCATTCCATTCCATTCCTTTCCATTCCATTGCATTCCATTGCATTCCATTCCATTCCATTCCATTCCATTCCATTCCATTCCATTCCACTCCACTCCACTCCACTCCACTCCATTCCACTCCACTCCACTCCGGTACATTCCATTCCATTCCATTCCATTCCATTCCATTCCATTCCGTGCTTCTCGGGTACATTCCGTTCCGTTCCATTCCATTCCATTCCATTCCATTCCGTTCCAGTGCACTCTACTCCACTCCACTCCACTCCACTCCACTCCGGTACATTCCATTCCATTCCATTCCATTCCATTCCATTCCATTCCATTTCCATTCCCATTCCATTTCCATTCCCGTTCCATTTCCATTCCCGTTTCTTTTCCATTCCCGATCCATTTCCATTCCAGTTCCATTACCATTCCCGTTCCATTTCCATTCCCGATCCATTTCCATTCCCGTTCCTTTTCCAATCCCGTTCCATTTCCATTCCCGTTCCGTTACCATTCCCGTTCCATTTCCGTTCCCGTTCCGTTTCCGTTCCCGTTCCATTTCCGTTCTCGTTCCGTTTCCGTTCCCGTTCCATTTCCATTCCCGTTCCATTTCCGTTCCCGTTCCATTTCCATTCCCGTTCCATTTCCGTTCCCGTTCCATTTCCATTCCCGTTCTATTTCCATTCCCTTTCCATTTCCTTTTCATTCCATTCCGTTCTGCTCCGGTACATTCCATTCCATTCCATTGCATTCCATTCCGTTCTGCTCCTGTCCATTCCATTCCATTCCATTCCGTTCCATTCCGTTCTACTCGGGTAGATTCCATTCCATTCCATTCCATTCCATTCCATTCCATTCCATTCCATTCCATTCTACTGGTGTCCATTCCATTCCATTCCATTCCATTCCATTCCATTCCATTCCATTCCATTCCATTCCATTGCATTCCATTCCATTCCATTCCATTCCATTCCGTTCCGTTCTACTCGGTTACATTCCATTCAATTCCATTCCATTCCGTTCTACTCGGGTAGATTCCATTCCATTCCATTCCTTTCCATTCCATTGCATTCCATTGCATTGCATTGCACTCAATTCCATTCCATTCCATTCCATTCCATTCCATTCCATTCCATTCCATTCCATTCCGTTCCGTTCAACTCGGTTACATTCCATTCAATTACATTCCATTCCGTTCTACTCGGTTACATTCCATTCCATTCCATTCCATTCCATTCCAATCCATTCCATTCCATTCCATTCCGTTCTACTCGGGTACATTCCATTCCATTCCATTCCATTCCATTCCATTCCATTCCATTCCATTCCATTCCGTTCTACTCGGGTTGATTCCATTCTATTCCATTCCATTCCATTCCATTCCATTCCATTCCATTCCATTCCATTCCATTCCATTCCATTCGATTCCATTCCATTCCATTCCATTGAATTCCATTCCATTCCATTCCATTCCATTCCATTCCATTCCATTCCATTCCATTCCATTCCATTCCATTCCATTCCATTCCATGGAATTCCATTCCATTCCATTCCATTCCATTCCATAGAATTCCATTCCATTCCATTCCATTCCACTGAGTTCCGTTCCATTCCATTCCATTCCGTTCCGTTCCGTTCCGTTCCGTTCCGTTGCGTTCCGTTCCGTTCCGTTGTGTTCCGTTCCGTTCTACTCGGGTTGATTCCATTCTATTCCATTCCATTCCAATCCATTCCGTTCCATTCCATTGAATTCCATTCCATTCCATTCCATTCCATTGAATTCCATTCCATTCCATTCCATTCCATTGAATTCCATTCCATTCCATTCCATTCCATTCCATTCCATTCCATTCCATTCCATTCTACTGGTGTCCATTCCATTCCATTCTATTCCATTCTATTCCATTCCATTCCATTCCATTCCATTCCATTCCATTCCATTCCATTGAATTCCATTCCATTCCATTCCATTCCATTGAATTCCATTCCATTCCATTCCATTCCATTTCATTCCATTCCATTCCATTCTACTGGTGTCCATTCCATTCCATTCTATTCCATTCCATTCCATTCCATTCCATTCCATTCCTTTCCATTCCATTGCATTCCATTGCATTCCATTCCATTCCATTCCATTCCATTCCGTTCCATTCCATTCCATTCCACTCCACTCCACTCCACTCCACTCCATTCCACTCCACTCCACTCCGGTACATTCCATTCCATTCCATTCCATTCCATTCCATTCCATTCCGTGCTTCTCGGGTACATTCCGTTCCGTTCCATTCCATTCCATTCCATTCCATTCCGTTCCAGTGCACTCTACTCCACTCCACTCCACTCCACTCCACTCCGGTACATTCCATTCCATTCCATTCCATTCCATTTCCATTCCCATTCCATTTCCATTCCCGTTCCATTTCCATTCCCGTTTCTTTTCCATTCCCGTTCCATTTCCATTCCAGTTCCATTACCATTCCCGTTCCATTTCCATTCCCGATCCATTTCCATTCCCGTTCCTTTTCCATTCCCGTTCCATTTCCATTCCCGTTCCGTTACCATTCCCGTTCCATTTCCGTTCTCGTTCCGTTTCCGTTCCCGTTCCATTTCCCTTCCCGTTCCATTTCCGTTCCCGTTCCATTTCCATTCCCGTTCCATTTCCGTTCCCGTTCCATTTCCATTCCCGTTCTATTTCCATTCCCTTTCCATTTCCATTTCATTCCATTCCGTTCTGCTCGGGTACATTCCATTCCATTCCATTGCATTCCATTCCGTTCTGCTCCTGTCCATTCCATTCCATTCCATTCCGTTCCATTCCGTTCTACTAGGGTAGATTCCATTCCATTCCATTCCATTCCATTCCATTCCATTCCATTCCATTCCATTCCATTCCATTCCATTCTACTGGTGTCCATTCCATTCCATTCCATTCCATTCCATTCCATTCCATTGCATTCCATTCCATTGCATTCCATTCCATTCCGTTCCGTTCTACTCGGTTACATTCCATTCAATTCCATTCCATTCCGTTCTACTCGGGTAGATTCCATTCCATTCCATTCCATTCCTTTCCATTCCATTGCATTCCATTGCATTGCATTGCACTCAATTCCATTCCATTCCATTCCATTCCATTCCATTCCATTCCATTCCATTCCATTCCGTTCCGTTCAACTCGGTTACATTCCATTCAATTACATTCCATTCCGTTCTACTCGGTTACATTCCATTCCATTCCATTCCATTCCATTCCAATCCATTCCATTCCATTCCATTCCATTCTACTGGTGTCCATTCCATTCCATTCTATTCCATTCCATTCCATTCCATTCCATTCCATTCCATTCCATTCCATTGAATTCCATTCCATTCCATTCCATTCCATTGAATTCCATTCCATTCCATTCCATTCCATTTCATTCCATTCCATTCCATTCTACTGGTGTCCATTCCATTCCATTCTATTCCATTCCATTCCATTCCATTCCATTCCATTCCTTTCCATTCCATTGCATTCCATTGCATTCCATTCCATTCCATTCCATTCCATTCCGTTCCATTCCATTCCATTCCACTCCACTCCACTCCACTCCACTCCATTCCACTCCACTCCACTCCGGTACATTCCATTCCATTCCATTCCATTCCATTCCATTCCATTCCGTGCTTCTCGGGTACATTCCGTTCCGTTCCATTCCATTCCATTCCATTCCATTCCGTTCCAGTGCACTCTACTCCACTCCACTCCACTCCACTCCACTCCGGTACATTCCATTCCATTCCATTCCATTCCATTTCCATTCCCATTCCATTTCCATTCCCGTTCCATTTCCATTCCCGTTTCTTTTCCATTCCCGTTCCATTTCCATTCCAGTTCCATTACCATTCCCGTTCCATTTCCATTCCCGATCCATTTCCATTCCCGTTCCTTTTCCATTCCCGTTCCATTTCCATTCCCGTTCCGTTACCATTCCCGTTCCATTTCCGTTCCCGTTCCGTTTCCGTTCCCGTTCCATTTCCGTTCTCGTTCCGTTTCCGTTCCCGTTCCATTTCCATTCCCGTTCCATTTCCGTTCCCGTTCCATTTCCATTCCCGTTCCATTTCCATTCCCTTTCCATTTCCATTTCATTCCATTCCGTTCTGCTCGGGTACATTCCATTCCATTCCATTGCATTCCATTCCGTTCTGCTCCTGTCCATTCCATTCCATTCCATTCCGTTCCATTCCGTTCTACTCGGGTAGATTCCATTCCATTCCATTCCATTCCATTCCATTCCATTCCATTCCATTCCATTCCATTCCATTCTACTGGTGTCCATTCCATTCCATTCCATTCCATTCCATTCCATTCCATTCCATTCCATTGCATTCCATTCCATTCCATTCCATTCCATTCCGTTCCGTTCTACTCGGTTACATTCCATTCAATTCCATTCCATTCCGTTCTACTCGGGTAGATTCCATTCCATTCCATTCCATTCCTTTCCATTCCATTGCATTCCATTGCATTGCATTGCACTCAATTCCATTCCATTCCATTCCATTCCATTCCATTCCATTCCATTCCATTCCATTCCGTTCCGTTCAACTCGGTTACATTCCATTCAATTACATTCCATTCCGTTCTACTCTGTTACATTCCATTCCATTCCATTCCATTCCATTCCAATCCATTCCATTCCATTCCATTCCGTTCTACTCGGGTACATTCCTTTCCATTCCATTCCATTCCATTCCATTCCATTCCATTCCGTTCTACTTTGGGACATTCCATTCCATTCCATTCCATTCCATTCCATTCCATTCCATTCCGTTCTACTCGGATTGATTCCATTCTATTCCATTCCATTCCATTCCATTCCATTCCATTCCATTCCATTCCATTCCATTCCATTCGATTCCATTCCATTCCATTCCATTGAATTCCATTCCATTCCATTCCATGGAATTCCATTCCATTCCATTCCATTCCATTCCATTCCATTCCATTGAATTCCATTCCATTCCATTCCATTCCATTCCATTGAATTCCATTCCATTCCATTCCATTCCATTCCATTGAATTCCATTCCGTTCCATTCCATTCCATTGAATTCCATTCCATTCCATTCCATTCCATTCCATTCCATTCCATTCCATTCCATTCCATTGAATTCCATTCCATTCCATTCCATTCCATTCCATCCCATTCCATTCCATTCCATTCCATTCCGTTCTACTCGGGTTGATTCCATTCTATTCCATTCCATTCCATTCGATCCCATTTGATTCCATTCGATTCCATTCAATTCCATTCGATTCCATTCCATTCCACTCCATTCCATTCCATTGAATTCCATTCCATTCCATTCCATTCCATTCCATTCCATTCCAATTCTTTCCATTCCATTGAATTCCATTCCATTCCATTCCATTCCATTCCATTGAATTCCATTCCATTCCATTGAATTCCATTCCATTCCATTCCATTCCATTCCATTCCATTCCATTCCATTCCATTCTACTGGTGTCCATTCCATTCCATTCCATTCCATTCCATTCCATTCCATTCCTTTCCATTCCATTGCATTCCATTGCATTCCATTCCATTCCATTCCATTCCATTCCATTCCATTCCACTCCACTCCACTCCACTCCACTCCATTCCACTCCACTCCACTCCGGTACATTCCATTCCATTCCATTCCATTCCATTCCATTCCATTCCATTCCATTCCATTCCATTCCGTGCTTCTCGGGTACATTCCGTTCCGCTCCATTCCATTCCATTCCATTCCATTCCGTTCCAGTGCACTCTACTCCACTCCACTCCACTCCACTCCACTCCGGTACATTCCATTCCATTCCATTCCATTCCATTCCATTCCATTTCCATTCCCATTCCATTTCCATTCCCGTTCCATTTCCATTCCCGTTTCTTTTCCATTCCCGTTCCATTTCCATTCCAGTTCCATTACCATTCCCGTTCCATTTCCATTCCCGATCCATTTCCATTCCCGTTCCATTTCCATTCCCGTTCCATTTCCATTCCCGTTCCATTACCATTCCCGTTCCATTTCCGTTCCCGTTCCGTTTCCGTTCCCGTTCCATTTCCGTTCTCGTTCCGTTTCCGTTCCCGTTCCATTTCCATTCCCGTTCCATTTCCGTTCCCGTTCCATTTCCATTCCCGTTCCATTTCCATTCCCTTTCCATTTCCATTTCATTCCATTCCGTTCTGCTCGGGTACATTCCATTCCATTCCATTGCATTCCATTCCGTTCTGCTCCTGTCCATTCCATTCCATTCCAATCCGTTCCATTCCGTTCTACTCGGGTAGATTCCATTCCATTCCATTCCATTCCATTCCATTCCATTCCATTCCATTCCATTCCATTCCATTCTACTGGTGTCCATTCCATTCCATTCCATTCCATTCCATTCCATTGCATTCCATTCCATTCCGTTCCGTTCTACTCGGTTACATTCCATTCAATTCCATTCCATTCCGTTCTACTCGGGTAGATTCCATTCCATTCCATTCCATTCCTTTCCATTCCATTGCATTCCATTGCATTGCATTGCACTCAATTCCATTCCATTCCATTCCATTCCATTCCATTCCATTCCATTCCATTCCATTCCGTTCCGTTCAACTCGGTTACATTCCATTCAATTACATTCCATTCCGTTCTACTCGGTTACATTCCATTCCATTCCATTCCATTCCATTCCAATCCATTCCATTCCATTCCGTTCCGTTCTACTCGGTTACATTCCATTCAATTCCATTCCATTCCGTTCTACTCGGGTAGATTCCATTCCATTCCATTCCATTCCTTTCCATTCCATTGCATTCCATTGCATTGCATTGCACTCAATTCCATTCCATTCCATTCCATTCCATTCCATTGAATTCCATTCCATTCCATTGAATTCCATTCCATTCCATTCCATTCCATTCCATTCCATTCCATTCCATTCCATTCCATTCCATTGAATTCCATTCCATTCCATTCCATTCCATGGAATTCCATTCCATTCCATTCCATTCCATTCCATTCCATTCCATTCCATTCCATTCCATGGAATTCCATTCCATTCCATTCCATTCCATTCCATTCCATCCCATTCCATTCCATTCCATTCCATTCCGTTCTACTCGGGTTGATTCCATTCTATTCCATTCCATTCCATTCGATCCCAATTGATTCCATTCGATTCCATTCAATTCCATTCGATTCCATTCCATTCCACTCCATTCCATTCCATTCCATTCCATTCCATTCCATTCCATTCCATTCCATGGAATTCCATTCCATTCCATTCCATTCCATTCCATAGAATTCCATTCCATTCCATTCCATTCCACTGAATTCCGTTCCATTCCATTCCATTCCGTTCCGTTCCGTTCCGTTCCGTTCCGTTGCGTTCCGTTCCGTTCCGTTGTGTTCCGTTCCGTTCTACTCGGGTTGATTCCATTCTATTCCATTCCATTCCAATCCATTCCGTTCCATTCCATTGAATTCCATTCCATTCCATTCCATTCCATTCCATTCCATTCCATTCCATGGAATTCCGTTCCTTTCCATTCCATTCCGTTCCGTTCCGTCCCGTTCCGTTCCGTTCCGTTCCGTTGCGTTCCGTTCCGTTCTACTCGGTTTGATTCCATTCTATTCCATTCCATTCCATTCGATTCCATTCGATTCCATTCGATTCCACTCCATTCCATTCCATAGAATTCCATTCCATTCCATTCCATTCCATTCCATTCCATTCCATTCCTTTCCATTGAATTCCATTCCATTCCATTCCATTCCATTGAATTCCATTCCATTCCATTCCATTCCATTCCATTCCATTCCATTCCATTCCATTCCATTCCATTCCATTCCATTCCATTCTACTGTTGTCCATTCCATTCCATTCCATTCCATTCCATTCCATTCCATTCCTTTCCATTCCATTGCATTCCATTGCATTCCATTCCATTCCATTCCATTCCATTCCATTCCATTCCACTCCACTCCACTCCACTCCACTCCATTCCACTCCACTCCACTCCGGTACATTCCATTCCATTCCATTCCATTCCATTCCATTCCATTCCGTGCTTCTCGGGTACATTCCGTTCCGTTCCATTCCATTCCATTCCATTCCATTCCGTTCCAGTGCACTCTACTCCACTCCACTCCACTCCACTCCACTCCGGTACATTCCATTCCATTCCATTCCATTCCATTCCATTCCATTCCATTTCCATTCCCATTCCATTTCCATTCCCGTTCCATTTCCATTCCCGTTTCTTTTCCATTCCCGTTCCATTTCCATTCCAGTTCCATTACCATTCCCGTTCCATTTCCATTCCCGATCCATTTCCATTCCCGTTCCTTTTCCATTCCCGTTCCATTTCCATTCCCGTTCCGTTACCATTCCCGTTCCATTTCCGTTCCCGTTCCGTTTCCGTTCCCGTTCCATTTCCGTTCTCGTTCCGTTTCCGTTCCCGTTCCATTTCCATTCCCGTTCCATTTCCGTTCCCGTTCCATTTCCATTCCCGTTCCATTTCCATTCCCTTTCCATTTCCATTTCATTCCATTCCGTTCTGCTCGGGTACATTCTATTCCATTCCATTGCATTCCATTCCGTTCTGCTCCTGTCCATTCCATTCCATTCCATTCCGTTCCATTCCGTTCTACTCGGGTAGATTCCATTCCATTCCATTCCATTCCATTCCATTCCATTCCATTCCATTCCATTCCATTCTACTGGTGTCCATTCCATTCCATTCCATTCCATTCCATTCCATTCCATTCCATTGCATTCCATTCCATTCCATTCCATTCCATTCCGTTCCGTTCTACTCGGTTACATTCCATTCAATTCCATTCCATTCCGTTCTACTCGGGTAGATTCCATTCCATTCCATTCCATTCCTTTCCATTCCATTGCATTCCATTGCATTGCATTGCACTCAATTCCATTCCATTCCATTCCATTCCATTCCATTCCATTCCATTCCATTCCGTTCCGTTCAACTCGGTTACATTCCATTCAATTACATTCCATTCCGTTCTACTCGGTTACATTCCATTCCATTCCATTCCATTCCATTCCAATCCATTCCATTCCATTCCATTGCGTTCTACTCGGGTACATTCCATTCCATTCCATTCCATTCCATTCCATTCCATTCCATTCCATTCCATTCCGTTCTACTTTGGGACATTCCATTCCATTCCATTCCATTCCATTCCATTCCATTCCATTCCATTCCATTCCGTTCTACTCGGATTGATTCCATTCTATTCCATTCCATTCCATTCCATTCCATTCCATTCCATTCCATTCCATTCCATTCCATTGAATTCCATTCCATTCCATTCCATTCCATGGAATTCCATTCCATTCCATTCCATTCCATTCCATTCCATTCCATGGAATTCCATTCCATTCCATTCCATTCCATGGAATTCCATTCCATTCCATTCCATTCCATTCCATTCCATTCCATTCCATTCCATTCCATTGAATTCCATTCCATTCCATTCCATTCCATTCCATTGAATTCCATTCCGTTCCATTCCATTCCATTGAATTCCATTCCATTCCATTCCATTCCATTCCATTCCATTCCATTCCATGGAATTCCATTCCATTCCATTCCATTCCATTCCATTCCATCCCATTCCATTCCATTCCATTCCATTCCGTTCTACTCGGGTTGATTCCATTCTATTCCATTCCATTCCATTCGATCCCAATTGATTCCATTCGATTCCATTCAATTCCATTCGATTCCATTCCATTCCACTCCATTCCATTCCATGGAATTCCATTCCATTCCATTCCATTCCATTCCATGGAATTCCATTCCATTCCATTCCATTCCATTCCATAGAATTACATTCCATTCCATTCCATTCCACTGAATTCCGTTCCATTCCATTCCATTCCGTTCCGTTCCGTTCCGTTCCGTTCCGTTGCGTTCCGTTCCGTTCCGTTGTGTTCCGTTCCGTTCTACTCGGGTTGATTCCATTCTATTCCATTCCATTCCAATCCATTCCGTTCCATTCCATTGAATTCCATTCCATTCCATTCCATTCCATTCCATTCCATTCCATTCCATGGAATTCCGTTCCATTCCATTCCATTCCGTTCCGTTCCGTCCCGTTCCGTTCCGTTCCGTTCCGTTGCGTTCCGTTCCGTTCTACTCGGGTTGATTCCATTCTATTCCATTCCATTCCATTCGATTCCATTCGATTCCATTCGATTCCACTCCATTCCATTCCATAGAATTCCATTCCATTCCATTCCATTCCATTACATTCCATTCCATTCCTTTCCATTGAATTCCATTCCATTCCATTCCATTCCATTGAATTCCATTCCATTCCATTCCATTCCATTCCATTCCATTCCATTCCATTCCATTCTACTGTTGTCCATTCCATTCCATTCCATTCCATTCCATTCCATTCCATTCCTTTCCATTCCATTGCATTCCATTGCATTCCATTCCATTCCATTCCATTCCATTCCATTCCATTCCACTCCACTCCACTCCACTCCACTCCATTCCACTCCACTCCACTCCGGTACATTCCTTTCCATTCCAATCCATTCCATTCCATTCCATTCCGTTCTACTCGGGTACATTCCTTTCCATTCCATTCCATTCCATTCCATTCCATTCCATTCCATTCCGTTCTACTTTGGGACATTCCATTCCATTCCATTCCATTCCATTCCATTCCATTCCATTCCATTCCGTTCTACTCGGATTGATTCCATTCTATTCCATTCCATTCCATTCCATTCCATTCCATTCCATTCCATTCCATTCCATTCGATTCCATTCCATTCCATTCCATTGAATTCCATTCCATTCCATTCCATTCCATGGAATTCCATTCCATTCCATTCCATTCCATTCCATTCCATGGAATTCCATTCCATTCCATTCCATTCCATTCCATTCCATTCCATTGAATTCCATTCCATTCCATTCCATTCCATTCCATTGAATTCCATTCCGTTCCATTCCATTCCATGGAATTCCATTCCATTCCATTCCATTCCATTCCATTCCATTCCATTCCATTGAATTCCATTCCATTCCATTCCATTCCATTCCATCCCATTCCATTCCATTCCATTCCATTCCTTTCTACTCGGGTTGATTCCATTCTATTCCATTCCATTCCATTCGATCCCATTTGATTCCATTCGATTCCATTCAATTCCATTCGATTCCATTCAATTCCACTCCATTCCATTCCATTGAATTCCATTCCATTCCATTCCATTCCATTCCATTCCATTCCATTCCATTCCATTGAATTCCATTCCATTCCACTCCATTCCATTCCATTGAATTCCATTCCATTCCATTGAATTCCATTCCATTCCATTCCATTCCATTCCATTCCATTCCATTCCATTCTACTGGTGTCCATTCCATTCCATTCCATTCCATTCCATTCCATTCCTTTCCATTCCATTGCATTCCATTGCATTCCATTCCATTCCATTCCATTCCACTCCACTCCACTCCACTCCACTCCATTCCACTCCACTCCACTCCGGTACATTCCATTCCATTCCATTCCATTCCATTCCATTCAATTCCATTCCATTCCGTACTTCTCGGGTACATTCCGTTCCGCTCAATTCCATTCCATTCCATTCCATTCCGTTCCAGTGCACTCTACTCCACTCCACTCCACTGCACTCCACTCCGGTACATTCCATTCCATTCCATTCCATTCCATTCCATTCCATTTCCATTCCCATTCCATTTCCATTCCCGTTCCATTTCCATTCCCGTTTCTTTTCCATTCCCGTTCCATTTCCATTCCAGTTCCATTACCATTCCCGTTCCATTTCCATTCCCGATCCATTTCCATTCCCGTTCCATTTCCATTCCTGTTCCATTTCCATTCCCGTTCCATTACCATTCCCGTTCCATTTCCGTTCCCGTTCCGTTTCCGTTCCCGTTCCATTTCCGTTCTCGTTCCGTTTCCGTTCCCGTTCCATTTCCATTCCCGTTCCATTTCCGTTCCCGTTCCATTTCCATTCCCGTTCCATTTCCATTCCCTTTCCATTTCCATTTCATTCCATTCCGTTCTGCTCGGGTACATTCCATTCCATTCCATTGCATTCCATTCCGTTCTGCTCCTGTCCATTCCATTCCATTCCAATCCGTTCCATTCCGTTCTACTCGGGTAGATTCCATTCCATTCCATTCCATTCCATTCCATTCCATTCCATTCCATTCCATTCCATTCCATTCCATTCTACTGGTGTCCATTCCATTCCATTCCATTCCATTCCATTCCATTGCATTCCATTCCATTCCGTTCCGTTCTACTCGGTTACATTCCATTCAATTCCATTCCATTCCGTTCTACTCGGGTAGATTCCATTCCATTCCATTCCATTCCTTTCCATTCCATTGCATTCCATTGCATTGCATTGCACTCAATTCCATTCCATTCCATTCCATTCCATTCCATTCCATTCCATTCCGTTCCGTTCAACTCGGTTACATTCCATTCAATTACATTCCATTCCGTTCTACTCGGTTACATTCCATTCCATTCCATTCCATTCCATTCCAATCCATTCCATTCCATTCCATTCCGTTCTAATCGGGTACATTCCGTTCCATTCCATTCCATTCCATTCCATTCCATTCCTTTCCGTTCTACTTTGGTACATTCCATTCCATTGCATTCCATTCCATTCCA